>NC_052049.1:72896936-73535269 GCF_903992535.2 Arvicola amphibius | reverse complement strand
AATTAATAGTTAGCCAATAAGAAGCTAGACCTAATGGGCCAAGCAGTGATTTATTTAATACAGTTTCTGTGTAGTTATTTTGATTCTGGGTGCTCTTGACCAACAAGTGGTTCCTTGCTGCTACATTTATGTTTTTGGTTAGGCCTTAGATTTCAAGCTTATAAGTTTATAATTATTTCTCTAATCATTATCAGTGTCAGAGAAACAAGGGCTCTAATTCCCATCTTTGGGCTCACTGTCACAACAAACAAATGTACAGGAATAAACATGCTGTTTCTTCAGCTTAAATTCAGGGATTTTCTAGTAAAGCCATGAGGGGAAGTCACTGTAATCTAGGACCTATGTGTGTAGAACCTCAGTGATGATCATGAGTAGGAAGTCAGGTCATAGTGGAGGAGAAGGACCTTTGTGGAAAAAGCTCTACCTCTGTCTTTCCCTTCTGTTTATATTAATATGTGACTGAGGCAAACCACCTCATTCTTCTGAGCCTGTTTAATTTATAAACTAAAACTAGTCAGTAGCACAGACACTGAGAGCAACAGTGCATAAATGGAACCTCCTGAAATGAAAGTTTCTGTAAAGCAAAGGACACAGTCAGTAAGACAAAAAGGCAACCTACTGAAAAAGAACTTCATAAACCCCACATCGGAATGGGGACTGGTTTCCAAAATATATAAAGAACTCAAGAAATTAGACATTAAAATACCAAATAAACCAATTAAAAATGGAGTACAGAACTAAACAGAGAATTCTCAACAGAAGAATCTCAAATGGCCAAAAGACACTTAAGAAAATCTTCAGCATCTTTAGCCATCAGAGAAATGCAAATCAAAACAACAAAGACATATCATTTTTCACCAGTCAGAGTGGCTATGTTCAAAACCACCAATGATAGCTTATGCTGGAGAGGATGTGGAGTAAGTGGAACAGTTATCCATTGCTGGTAGGAATGCAAACTTGTACAACCACTTTGGAAATCAGTGTGGTGGTTTCTCAGAAAATAGAAATCAATCTACCTCAAGACCCAGCAATGTCATTCTTAGGCATATACTCAAAGGTTGCCCAACCATACTACAAGGACATATTTTTAGTTTTGTTCATAGTGGCATTATTTGTAATAGCCAGAACCTGGGAAGAACCTCGATGCCCCTCAACTGAAGAATGGATAAAGAAAATGTGATTCATCTACACAATGGAATACTACTCAGCAATAAAAACAATGACATCTTGAAATTTTCATGCAAATGGATGTAACTATAGAAAACCATCCTGAGTGGGATAACCCAGACCCTGAAAGATGAGCATGGTATGTACTCACTCAAAAGTAGATAGTAGCTCTAAAGCAAAGGTAAAGAACCTATAGTATATGGAACCAGAGAAGCTAAATAACAAGGAAAACCCTAATATATATAGATCCTCTTGGGAAGGGGAAATATAAAATCTCCTGAGAAAATTCGGAGCATGGGGATGGGGGAAGATGGAGGGAAGAAGAGGAGGAGGAAGGGAGATGGGGAGAGGAGGAAAACTGAACAAATGAAGTAAAAATGATGACAGTTGAATAAAAACTGCAGATAGCAGTCAGAGAAGAAAGTGAGAATCAACAGTTATATTCTCCAGTTTCTTCTTCTCTGTAAGCAAAGCTTCTGAACCTTCCAGAAGCAAGATTGTTCAGTTCTAACACAAAACCAACACAGATGGATAAAAATTATCTATTTTCTTTTTCCATGTCTGCATTGTTGAAACAAATGAACATGGGTATTCCCTAGCTGACACCTCTTTGATCAAACAATTACTTAATGAAAACAAGTTGAATGGAATACTAGAACTTGAAAATCTATGTGGCTGATTTAAGAGTTTTTGATTAAATAGATTTCAGAGACCAGATGTTTTGGTGTTGTGTACACAGAATTTTAAGTTATATGCCAAAAATGGGAAAGAAAAGAAAAGACAGATTAGCATTTGGCAAGCAAGCAATCTGGTCTATTACTCAATCAAGCAGTTTTGCACATGAGAGAAATCTAGTAGATGTTTACTAGGTGAATGATCAAACTATCTAAATATGGTTTATACTTTTAGCAGTCATTTTGATTATTGTAAATACCAAAGTTGAACATAAGTACACTTCAAGGGTAGGTAATGGTGCCCTTAGGAGGTATAGCTTCTTAAATGAAAATTCCAGTGCTCAAGGTGGATTATGAATTATTGAGCATTAAGATTTCTGAGACCCCCTACAACAATATAACCACCAAAGTTGGTTGCCTCCAAGAACTAGATGAATTAACATTCCACATGTTCTGATAATTTTACACAGAAAACTGAAACTGGAATTAAGTTGGAAGCTTCCTCCCTGCTGGTTAGTCTTCAAAGTACTGAAAGCTTCAGGCTGGTAGGAAACATTTGTCATAATGGTTTTACTGATCTGTGGCTCCTATATGCTTCATTTCTCACCAGTCAGGTCATACACTTCCATCAATGAAGTAGAGGCAAGTTTCTTATGGGGATATCCAACAACTTTCTGATCAGAATTGAGGTCAGCTACATAGAAAATTACTCATACCTGATAATATAATTAGGGAGATGATGCCCTATTAGGAAACCTCTTAGTGTTCATGTGCTAAATAGATATGGCTTGTAGATCAACTTGCTGTCTAAATCATTATGTCTATTCTTAACGATTGATGTTTCTCTCAGCTTTGGTTAAAGAAGTTTCTTTTTGCAGTGGACATCAGTAACTTCAGAGACTCTTAACTGGTCAAAGTGATTATAAGTGACTGTTGAATGCTCAGCTATGACTAGGACATCTATATCACCCATCTCCCAAGACTCAGAGAACATAATGAGAGAGCACACAGACAGAATGTAAGATTTGGAGCATAGATCAAGGTGCTATTGAATGCTTTCTTTTGGATATGACATGGTCATTGTACACTAAAATTCACAGCATCTGTTCTTATCTAAACAATAGCCATATAGATTAAGTCTATCAATATCATGTCACGATGGGTCAAGAAGAAAGATGTGTACTTAGAAGGCCCCATCTTTCTCTGATAATTTACAAGGAGTAAATGGATTATGAGAGAGGAAGAGAAATTGTTTTCAATGGTCTAGATACTGGCATGGTTTCTATGCTCTTCTAAATAACATTTACCCATGTTCCTGTAAGCATACAATAAAATTTATTGACTCACAAACCCACACAAAGTTCATGAAATAAGAGAAACTCGTTGAAAAAAAGAGACCATGGGGACAAGGGGTAGAGGGCATACTTGATGAATAGGGTTAAAGTGTACTGAAGAATATTATCATTGATGAATAATATATGCATATAAAACATTTATAATGAAATAATCAAAATTTAATATACAGACAAGATAGTCAACTGATACCATTTTAGAGTATGAGACTGAGGTAATTTGAATGTAATTGACCCACATAAGCTAACAGGGAGTGACACTACTAGGAGGCATGGCTTTGTTGAAGTAGGTATGGCCTTGATGGAGAAAGGATGTAATATGGGGGTTGGTTTTGAGATCTCATATATGCTTCAGTCCACTTTCTGTTGCCTTCTAATCAAGATGTAGCCGGCCATCATACTCCCTACCATGATGATAATGCTTCGAACCTCAGAACTGTAAGTTGCTACCTCAATTAAATGTTTTCCTTTATAAGAATTGCCCTGGTCATGGTGTCTGTTCGCAGTAATGGAAACCCTATCTAATACAGGAGTTGGTATCAGGGACTGGGGTGTTGCTGTGATAGGCCTGACTATGGTCTTTTTTTTGAAGGCATTTGCATTTTGGTACATTGGGTTAGGAAAACAGTGAAATGCTTTAAGCATTGCTTAATGAACAATACTAGTAGAAGTGTGGAAGCAGTGGTGTTAAGAGTTATTTGAACTGTGGGGAGCTGGATTAAGTGATTTCACAAGAGAATTTTAATTTGTTGTCTAAAAACTGTTTTATGATATTTTGGTGAAGAAAGTGGCTCCTTTTAGCCCTTGTCTAAAAAGTATGCCTGTGGGTAAAATGAAGAGTTTTGGATTAATTCACTTGGCAAATGAAATCTCAAAGCACCCTAGTAAAAACTGTTATGTGGCTATTAGTGGTAACTCTAATGAAGATTTATAAAGAGAAGGAGCAAGCTGAGCAAGGAAAAATACAAAATGTACAGACTGATTAAAGGGGCACCTGAAAGTGAAATAGAGATTAATCCTGTGTTCAAAAAGAAAAACAGATTAAGAAATGGAATAAAGGGAGTGGTGACTTCTGGGCAAGATTCTACCCCAGCTATATTTCCAATTTGTGAAGAGGAACTAAAGAAAAAAGCTTAGAATCTGGTGTGGTGATACATACCATATTCCTAGTGCTAGAAAAGCAGAGGCTGGTGGATTTATGAGTTTGAGGAGAACTGGTCTAGAGATCCCAGGTGAAACTTAGACAGGAAGGACAGAAAGCTGGTGAAGATGTATGTACTCACTCATTAGTGGATTCTAGCCATAAACAAAGGACACTGAGCCTGTAGTTTGTGATCCTAGAGAAGCTAAATAATAAGGTGAACCTAAAGAAAAACATATATATTTATCCTCCTGGATATTGAAAGTAGACAAGATCGCCAGGCAAAAGTTGGGAGCACGGAGGTGGGGTAGGGGTAGGAGGATGGGGAGATGGAGAGAGAGAAGGGAGAAGGGGAGGATAGGGGAGAGATTGGGGGGATGGGATGGTTGAGATGGAGGAAGGGCGGATATGGGATCAGGGAAGAAGATCTTAATTAAGGGAGGCATTTTAGGGTTGACAAGACAGTTGGCTCTAGAGGGGTTCCCAGGTGTCCTATGGGATGTCCTCAGCTAGGTCCTTGGGCAGCAGAGGAGAGGGTGCTTGCACTGGCCTTCTCCCATAGCCACACTGATGAATATTTTGCATATCACCATAGAACTTTCATCTGGTGACGGATGCAGATAAAGACAGAGACCCACATTGGAGCACTGGACTGAGCTCCCAAGGTCCAGATGAAGAACAGAAGGAGGGAGCACATGAGCAAGGAAGTCAGGACCACGAGGAGTTCGTCCACCCACTGAGACAGTGTGACTGATCTAATGGGAGCTCACCAAGGCCAGCTGGACTGGGACTGAATGAGCATGTGATCAGAGAAGACTCTCTGAATGTGGCTAACAATGAGGGCTGACTGAGAAGCCAATGATAATGGCACTGGGTTTTGATTCTACTGCATGTACTGGCTTTTTGGGATCCTAGTCTGTTCGGATGCACACCTTTTTAGACCTGGATGGAGTGAGGAGGGCTTTGAGCTTCCCACAGGGCAGGGCACTCTGACTTCTCTTAGGACTGGGGAGGGGGGAGGGAAGGATTGGGAGGGAAATGGGAGGAGGTGGAAAATTTTTAATAAATAAGTAATTTAAAAAGATGTAATTGAAAGAAGGGCTTGTATTCCATCTCCAGCAAGCAGTAGAACTTGGCAGCTTTGGCTATGTTGTTCTGGAGTAAAGGTTAGAAGAATGGGGCTATGGAATGTGCCACTGGTACTAAGAAAAGCCGCAGAAGACAGGCCTGTATCAGGGTTGTTCCTGAATGGAGGGCTAGAAAGATCATTGTGTGAAACTGTGAAATTGAAGTCTGGATTGCTTTGGCAAGCCAAAGATAATGGAGATGGTAGACTGGGATACCTGTCCAGGAAAGCTGTAATCAGGGAGTGGAACAGGCCCAAGAGAAAGAAGTATGCTCCAGTGTTTGACGAATAATAAAAACCTACAGACAAATATTCGGGTTTAACCTGAACATAAGAAAAGCAAGTATGCTAGAGTTCTTGCCTCTAAGAAAACCTCAGACTGAAAAGGGGTGAATTCCTGTCTCATCCTGCTTTATATTCCTTCCTAGTGCTGAGATTAAAGGCATGAACCACCATCAGCTGGCCTCTATGGCTAACTAATGTGACTCCTGGAATTAAAGGTGTGTTCTACCACTGCCTGGCCTATTTGGTGGACTAGTGTGGTATGGCTGTTTTATGTCCTTTTCTTCAGGCAAACTTTACTCATTAAAACAAATGAAGTATCCCTACATTGAAGTCAGCAAAGCTGAATGGAAGTGAAAATATGAAGAGTGTTCTGACAGCAAATATGGAGACACAGAGTTTGTAGTTTTCCCAGTTCATTTTCTGTCTTACTTTGGTTCAGTATTTCCAAGTATGCTCTCTACCCATATTTTGTGCCATATATGTGATCTTTTTCATTTTGATTTTATAGGAGGTTGAAACTAAGAGATTTCATGAAACTAGAAGAGATTTTGGACTTTAAAACGTTGTTGAGATTATGACAGACTATGGAGACTTTAGAAGTTAGAAAAAATGCATTTTTGCATTATAATATTTTACAAGCTTGTGGGCACAGGGTGTGGAATATTTAGGTGTATTTATCATTCATAGGCTAATGGGGAATGGCACTATTAGAAAGTATGGCTTTGTTAGAGTACGTTAGGGGAAATATATCACTGTGGGTGCATTATGAGGTTTCATAAATGCCCTAGCCACACCCAGTGCCTCCGTCTACTTGCTGTTGCCATCTAATCAAGATGGAACCGGCACCATGTTTGTTTGTACACCACCACGCTGCCCGACATGATGATAATAGACTAAACCTCTGAACTGTAATTCACCACCTCAATTTAATGTTTTCCTTTATAAGAGATGTCCTGATCATGATGTGTCTTCACAGCAAAAAAAAAAAAAAAAACCCTAAGTAAGACCATATATGCTTGTCCTCTTCTGTTTTAGATTTCTGCTTACCTGGGTTTGTACATTGCCACCAGGAGATTATATCTTCTGCTTGCTTTAGGATGTTAACATTGTAGAAAAATTTTAACTTCAGAGTTATAGTCAAGCTTTTTTTTCTTTAGAGATTTTGGAATTCTATAAAACAACCATTTGTTACTTCCTTATATTAAATTAAGACATAATTATGCTCTTTATTTAAATATCTTCATGTTTAATAATCATTAGTAGATACTTCTAAGATACTGAGCTGTTATTATAGGCAAACTTTTTAATGGAACAAGGCAAAGTGGTCTTAAATGATTATCAAAATTATTAACTTTGTCACTATATTACAAATTATGACAAAATTGTAGCAGCTCATATAAAGTGATGAATTACTGTTCTAAATAAACTCAAACTTATTTCCTTATTTACTCTCTATCTCTCTTAATTTTGATGTTCTCAGTTATAAATAAAGATAATAACATCTATAACAATTGCAGTCCATGAGTCTTGTTATAATTATATCCTACTAATTGTAGTAGTTTGAATGAGATTTGCCCTTATAGGCTAATAAGTTTGAATACTTGATCCCCACTTGATATAACTGTTTGGGATTATGAGGTGTAGCCTTGTTGGAAGAGTTTTGTCACTAAGGGTGGGCTTTGAGGTTTAAAAAGACTTCTGTTATTCCCTGTTAGCTCTCTCTCAGCCCCCAATTTGTGGATTAAGATATAAATTCTCAACTGTTTCAGCTCCCATGTCTTTGCACCAATATGATGGCCTCTTACCACTTGAAACTGTGATTTCAGTTAGATGCTTTCTTTTATAAGTTGCTTTGGTCGTAACATTTTGTCACAACAATAGAAAAGTTACTAAGACACTGAGCATGTACTTATAAATATCAAAATTGGAAAAGAGGGCCTAATACATAGTCATATAACTTTATTCATGTGTATATGTATATATATGCAGTAAGTAGAAAAATATGAAAAAAGCAAGAAAGGGAATATTTTAAGATTAGCATCTTTCCTGGTGCAGTGCAGGCACTAAATAAGAGATTCATTTTATTAAATAATAACATAAGCACAGTCTAGAGCACACAGGTTTGGCAAGCTTTGTGTAATGGAAGCAAAAAAAGTTATCAAATAAATAGTTTTTCTTTTGCTAATCAATCTCAAAAGCTATATTCTTATTTGATTAAATAATATTTAATTATTTTTGTAAGCAGAAAGTCACTCTAAATATTAAAATAACATTAAATTTCCTTTTCAAATAAAAACAATTAAACTAATTGGAGATTAATTGCTTTATAATCTCAGAAAATCCTGTAAACTCATCAGCAGATGAAGTTTGAAGACCTGCAATGTAATGCATTACAATACATGCAAATTGCATGCTAATATTTCTGCCATTGGATTAAGCAGTTAGGAAGCATTCATAGTTTTTCTGTGATTTGCAACTGATATTGCTAAACATATTAGTATGCAATGTGACTTTATGTCATTTTCCAAATGTTTTGTAATCCCTCCATAATTGCATCATTTATGTAAAATGCACTGTCCTCTGAACTAATGAAGAAAACTTGAGTTTTTATGAAATGAAATGCAATTCAATGAAAATATTTTAATGGTTCCAGAATTAAAACATAGACATTTAGATATACTCAACCTTCTAAAAAGGCCTCTAAAAAGAGAAAATTTTGTTTTATAACACTTTTTACTTTTAAGGGTAAAACCCAGATGGTAAAATGCTATTCCAAATAAATCAAATGTAAAGAAGGTCCAATGCCTTTTTTTAAAGGCAGTGTTAATAAAATCTTGATGAACTAGTTTTCCATAGTTTATTATTTAGATAGAACATATTATGTACGATTTATAGGCATTTTCTAAAACTACTTTTTCAGTTTCATCAGAGAAATCAAAGGCAATGTGACAGAGAATTATAGACTGAGTAAATAAAAATACATGTCCACTATTCTAAGATATTCTAGTTTTATTTCTGTCACAAAAAAAAAAACAACTGAGGGTTGAAAGGGTTGGTCTCAAAACTTCAGGAAACTGTCAATTACTAAGGTAAAGTCAAGGCAGGAGATTAAGGCATCACATCCACATCATCAGGGAAGCTTCTTCTTGCAGTAGATAGTAATGAATATATGAATGCACAACTGAACAATACACAGGATGAGATTTTGTAGTACTGAGATCTAAGACTTGGAAATCTATGAAAAAAGGACAAGAATTGAAGAAGGACATGTAAAAGAAATCCCACACTAGCTAAGAATTGAGAAATAGATGAATATTTATTTAGGGGTAGACTCACAAATCAGAATCCTCTGCTGGAAGGGAGCACAGAAACCGAATCCCATAGCTGAAAAGAGAGAAGACGCATGCTCTACATTGGCATAAATAGTACAAGAGGTCGTGCCCTAGTGAGCGGGTAACTATTGGCTGTAGGATTTCCAAAGGCAAAGGGTAAACTTGAAAAGTCAGAGGTAGCAGAGTAGTACTCTAATGTGTAGATGTGTCACACTTTCTTTATCCATTCTTGCATTGAGGGACATCTAGGTTGTTTCCAGGTTCTGGCTATTACAAATAATGCTGCTATGAACATAGCTGAACAAAATGCTTTTGTAGTATGATTGGGCATCTCTTGGTATATTCCCAAGAGTGGTATTGATGGATCCTGAGGTAAGTTGACTCCCAATTTTCTGAGAAAAATCCACACTAATTTCCAAATTGTTTCAACAAGTTTGCATTCACACCAACAATGGATGAGTGTTCCGCTTACTCCACATCCTCTCCAACATAGGTTGTCTTTGGTGTTTTTATTTTAGTCATTCTGATAGGTATAAGATGGTATCTCAAAGTTGTTTTGATTTTTATTGCCCTGATAGCTAAGGAAGTTGAACATGTCCTTAAGTATCTTTTGGCCATTTAAAATTCTTCTGTTGAGAATTCTCTATTCAGTTCAGTACCCCATTTTCAATAGGGTTATTTAGAATTTTAATGTCTAATTTCTTGAGTTCTTTATATATTTTGGAGATCAGGCCTTTGTCTGATGTGGGGGGTTGGTGAAGATCTTCTCCCATTCAGTAGGTAGCCTTTTTGTCTTAATGTCCTTTGCTTTACAGAAGCTTCTCAGTTTCAGGAGGTTCCATTTATTCATTGTTGCTCTTGTTGTCTGTGCTTCTGGGATTACATGTAGGAAGTAGTCTCCTGTACACATGTATTGCAGGCTACTTTCCACTTTCTCTTCTATCAGGTTCAGTGTGGTCAGATTTATATTGAGGACTTTAATCCATTTGTACTTGAGTTTTGTGCATGGTGGTAGATATGTCTCTATTTTCATTCTTCTACAGGTTGACAGTTATGCCAGCACCATTTGTTAAAGATGCTTTCTTTCATCCATTGTATAAATTTAGCTTCTTTGTCAAAAATCAGGTGTTCGTAGATTTGTGGATGAATATCTGTGTCTTTGATTTGATTCCATTGGCCAATGTCTCTGTTTTTATGAAATACCAAGCTGTTTTCATTACTGTAGCTCTGTAATAGAGTTTGATGTCAGGGATGGTAATGCTTCTGGAAGTTCCTTTACTGTATAGGATTGTTTTGGCTATCCTGGGTTTTTTGTTTTTCCATATGAAGTTCATTATTTTTGACATCTTTAATTTTGCATGCAAATGGATAGAAATAGAAACCACTATCCTGAGTGAGATCACCCAGACCCAAAAATATGAATATGGTATATACTCACTCATTAATGGATTCTAGCCATAAGCAAAGGACATTAAGCCTATAGTTCAAGATCCTAGAAATGATAAGTAATAAGGTGAACTCAAAGAAAAACCTATATAGATCCTCCTGGAAATTGGAAGCAGACAAGATCGCCAGAAAAAAGTTGGGAGCATGGGGGTGGGGGTGAGATGAGGGGAAAAGCAGAGAGGGAGAGAGAAGGGAGAAGGGGAGGGTTGGAGAGAGCTGGCGGGGAGTGGGATGGTTGAGATGGAGGAAGGACGGATAAGGGAGCAGGGAAGCAGATATCTTAATTAAGGGAGCCATTTTGTGGTTGGCAAGAGCTTTGGTTCTAGAGGCGTTCCCAGGTATCCACGGGGATGTCCCCAGCTAGGACCCTGGGCAGTGGAGGAGAGGGTGCCTGAACTGGCCTTGTGTCATAGTCAGACTGATGACTGTCTTAAATATCACCATAGAACCTTCGTCCGGCAACAGACAGAGATAGAGACAGAGACCCACATCAGAGCACTGGACTGAGCTCCCAAGGTCCAGTTGAAGAGCAGAAGGAGGGAGAATATGAGCAAGGTAGTCAGGACCACGAGGGGTTGGTCCACCCACTGAGACAGTGTGCCTAATCAAATGGAAGCACACCAAAGCCAGCTGGACTGGGACTGAAGAAGTATTGGATCAAAATGGACTTTCTGAATGTGGCTGACAATTGAGGCAGACTGAGAAGCCAATGATAATGGCACTGGGATTTGGGGGATCCTAGTCCCTTTGGATGCATACCTTCCTAAGCCTGGATGGAGGGGGTAGGGCCTTGGACTTCCCACAGGGCAGGGTACCCTGCCCTCTCTTAGGACTGGAGGGGGAAGGAGAAGGGGGCAAGCTGGATGGAAATGGGAGGAGGGAAGGAAGTGGAAAATTTGAATGGTATTATTTATTATGCAATAAAAATAAATTTAAAAAAAAGAGTCAGAGGGAAGTGGTTGTCTCCAAAGAAATAGCATCTTCCAGGCACAGCAGAACTGATACACACATGAGACTTTGAAAATGCTCAGATAATGTGTGCAGGTTCAATCCACACTAAATTTCAGCAGTAAGAAGACAAAAAGGGCACAAATTTCCACTCATAAATAGGGAGCTGTTTGCAATTGATACCTGCTAGGAAAGGGGAAACTAGGTTTTTTCCAATGGAGTGTCACTGGGCACATAAATCCATTCCAGGACAGGCCCTATGTTCAGGCATAGTTACCCAACACATATGATTGCAAATGGTGTGCGTTACTAATTTTCCTCTGTGTTTTTCTATTTTGTTATTTTCCCTGATTATTATTTATGTATTTATTTATGTATTTATGTATTTATGTATTTATGTATTTATTTATTTATTTATTTATCGAGAACATTGAGTTGGGTGGGAATGAAGGTGGGGAAGACAAAAATAAGGAGCTGGGGAAGCCATCATTATAAGATATCTCTTAGACCTATAAAAAACTGTTACTATATTATTCAAAAGATAAAAGGCTTGGCAAGCTCTCCTTTGTATAACTGTTGCAACATAGACAGCAGAGCATACAACTCTCATTTAATTCAGGATAAACAAACAGCAGGTCATTTAATAGCTCTGCTGCAATATCCAAACTTTCATAATGAATTTTTTTCATATACTTGAAGATGTGCCCCTGGTATTGAGCTTGAACAAAACCAAATTTATAATTCAAAAAAGAATCCCCATCTATGAAAACACTATAAATTAGCAAAAGTCTGAAATT
The DNA here is from genome assembly GCF_903992535.2 of Arvicola amphibius. Lineage (NCBI taxonomy): Eukaryota > Metazoa > Chordata > Mammalia > Rodentia > Cricetidae > Arvicola > Arvicola amphibius. The sequence goes on along the minus strand of NC_052049.1, from coordinate 73,523,001 downwards.
GTTAGACTGGTTTTATTGTTTTCATTTCTATTTCTCCATTCTTCATAAATCTTTATGAACATTTCTTCTTCTAAATTAATAGGACTTGCTGATTCATGAGATGGAGTAAATATTACAACCCACAAATGGAAACATTAACAAGCACCCTGTAAAATGCAATGCCCTGGTTCTAATAATCAGAGTTTGTTGTGACAATACTAAGAATCAATGTTAAGTATTAAATCCTCTATCAGAGAAAATTCAATATTCAACAAAAATCTACAGAAATAAGTAAGATTGCCAGGTTAATAGGGTTGAAAATATTGGTGTGTGGTAGTTTGCAGTAGAGCTGAGTTTGTTGTTCTGTAGTTATTTTTTTTGTAGTGATGGAATAAATAGTAATGGAATAATAGCAATTAATAAATGAAGAGCTCCATGATGATGACAACTTCAAGCTTTCTTTTTAGTGGACAATACTGGCCTGGTAGCACCACTTTACAAGTGAACAGAAAACTCCATTTTTTGAAACAGTTACACATAAACATAAAGATGCTAAAGGAAAAGAGTAAAGTGAACAATTTTGCCTGGGTTGAGTTTTCTTGTTACAGCCTCCTCTTCAATCTTGCTCTTCTTTTTTTCACTTGAAGATAAGCATCTTCTTCAATTTAGGACAGTAGTTACTTGTTTATAATTTGCACCTTTTGTATCAATGCAAGTATTTTCTAAAGATATGTTTTTAATTTGTTGATTTTAAACTTTAACTGAGTGGAAAAAGCATGGAATTCTTTAATGGTGCCTCAGTGTTTTTGACATTCACAAGGATGTCAGCAACAAATTTCATTAATTTCAGAAAATGTATGGTATGCTAAGGTATAAATATATTATGATTTCTCCATTCAAAGATTTATGGATAATTTAGGTATTTCCTAATTGAACCAACAGGCAAAATGCTTCTATGGATGTGTGTGATTTCAGCTACACAGTCACAACCACCTCCCTTGGGCATACCTCTAGAATAAAAGGTACTGAGTTTTATGACATGTACAAATTAAACTTTCCTATTGCCACATGAATTGTACTAGCCACACTGGCAATGCTGGTAGACAAAGTCCTGTGCGAGAGTATGAATCTGTGTGATTCTAATTATTGGTCAGGTTAACTAAAACTGTTTTTATTATAAGCTTAGAAATTCTGTGGGTTTTCTAGTTGTTCTTTACTATCTTCAATGAACAGAAAATCTTCAATTTTATTGTGGCAAAATTTAGCCATCTCTTCTTTTATTTTTGGTAAAATTTTTATCTAATTCACAATATATCCTTCCCACTTTAAGCACTTAATTACATATTTATGCCTCTTCACATTAAACCAACCGGGAATTGATTGATATACAAAACCAATTTCAGATTTATTTTCACCAAATGATTTCACAGCTATCCCCCTTTATTTAATAACTCATCTTTAATCCTACTGACTAATTTCTCTTTCACAAACTATCAAGTGCTCCTCTTTTCTGATGCACGTCAGTCTCATTTAGAGGCATTTAGTTTTTTATTCTTTTGCATTTTCATTTCTAGAGCCCCTTAGAATGCACTGTGTCTGACAAGTGATAAGTTTCTTTGATAAGTGTATCTCACTTCAAAAACCATTGAACAGAGATAAACATCCCCATAATCTGTGTTGCATCATTTACATATTTTGCATTTCACACTCCATTTAATTATCTGGTCTCATCAATAAGAACTTTCTCCACAACTATCTTTTACCCTATTGATTGCTTCATTTGTGTATAGCAAACTTCTGAGCCCACTCATTCAGTTCTCTCTTCATTTTTAAAGTAGTGTGCAGATGTTTGAAAACATCTCTTGTTTCTCTTCAAATATTGCTCCTTCTTCACATTTCAAGCTTCTATTATTTCTTTAAGTATATTGAACACTGTGAGTCTAATTCAGTCTAGCAATTTTGATATGTGATAATGTCATTACTGGTCTTACCCTATTTGTGGTTTCATTTTGATATGTGATAATGTCATTACTGGTCTTACCCTATTTGTGGTTTCTGTGGGTTCTTATTGCAATCTCTCTGTCTCTGTCTCTCTCTCTGTCTCTCTGTCTCTGTCTCTGTCTCTCTCTTTCTCTCTCTTTCTCTTTCTCCCCTCTCTTCTATCTCCATCCCTCTTTCTTTCAATTTCTCTACACTCTCTCCCTCACAGTTTTATTTTCTCTTGCTGTATCAGAGAGCAATACCTGTGGAGATTTTTAAGAAAGTGTTTAAAGCTGGTGTCTTCTAATCAATCAAAGGAAGAAATAGTATTTTTTTCAGTTTTCTTCCATCATTACTAATGGTACCATTTATATTAAATTCAGCTATTTCACCCTTTTCCATGTACACATGAAATAACTGGCAAACTTCTCCATTTTCCGTAATTTTAGTGATGTATACAAACAGGTGTAATTTACTTATAACCTGTTTAAAATAACACTTATTGATTTTAAATGTAAAGTTTTTGGGTCATTAATTTAACGTCACATAGGAACCAGAAAGGTACAGAGATGTGAGCATATTTTCTCTCCATTATTTCGGAACACAAGCTTAGGAAACTTTCATAAAAGTAAAAGTTCTCCCTTGAGTTCAAGGCCCTTCTCTCAGTGTGTTTGTTTTTTATTTTTGTTAGTTTTTTTGTTTGTTTTTTTTTTAAATTGTGGTAATAGCAATTCTGGGATTATTCTTTAGGCATTGGCAGAAAGGCATTCTTAGAGATAGACTATAGATTACAGAGAGCCATTTATGCAAGACAATAATGCTACTAATACAATTGCAATAACTAGTTGGTAGGTCTGCTGCTGTTTTTCAAGTTTCTTTGGTAAGTTGCTCTAAGTAGCAATTTCCACACCCCTCCCCCCACAAAAAATCACAGATTTCTGAGTCTTAGAGCCCCATTAGGCATTCTTAACTCTTATTTGTTGGTTTAGTTTGAGCACAGATTCTGATTTTGCCCACCAACCTCACTTGAATGGAGCAACTTACCCACTGATGTTAATGTCTTCTCCTTGGTCAAATCCTTTCATTCTTTCTTCAGTTCATGGTAATTTGCCTTCCACATTCCTTTCCTATTTGGGTGACCCTGGACCAATAGTTAGCACTTATCATCCCTACCTTGCTTAGATATATCAATTATAGCAAGTATAATCCAGAAGGGAATTTCTTAATCCTACTTTCTAGCAAAAAGTTCATTAAAAGGTTCATTTGTTTTTTACATTAGCTTGTTGAGGTTACCTGAATCGGTCTTCCATCAGGAGTCAGAACCTCTTCTGAAAGTTCCATCATCTTTAAGGCCATGAGAGCAATGGGTTTGGCATGGCATAGGCTTTTTCTATGCAGCCCTGCTGCAACACAGTATGCATCCCCTATTGTTTCCACCTGCAGCAATTAGACAAATCAAATGCAAACATAATGAATCAGAAGAGAAATGACTAGTTATCAGCAATCACAAATGCTGCTGAGAAACATGTCAAGTAAGCATCCATTAATGAAGCAATTAGACAACTGATTGTAATCCTAGTAGAGTTTACAAACAGCTATGAAATAATCCTAACATCTCACTTCAGGTTGTTCATTATCACCATAGATGATCACCAACATTAGGAATGACTGGAATATTATTCCTCCAAAATAGAATTGCCAGTATTTTACATATATGGTTCCCAAATAATGACTTTCTCAATAGGCATCCTTGTATCTTTTTCAACATTCAGTCGTCTTTTGGAAAGCTTTTGTTTCTTATCTTCAACTTTCCTATCTTTCATGTTGCCTCAGAATTCTACATTCCACTCATCTGTAATCTGTTGTCAGATCTGGTTTATGATATTCTTAATAATTATAAGACTTAAATTTATTAAAATCATACTTCATGCCATTAATCATGTTAAGCACTTTTTATATAATATCCAAAAAAATTTCAAGTACTAATTTATGAATTGAAAAACAGAAAATATTTAACTACAGTTTGTAACAAAAAAGCAGATCCATATACTTTATTGTTAATGACTCTATTGTATCTATAGATTCTTTGATTCTATAAATCATATTGTATTTATAGAGATTGAGAGCTTATGTAGTCAAAATAGAATTCTCAATGGCCTTAACATTATACAAACAAGTCAAGATATCTGGCAATTTTAATTTTGTATCAATTCTAAGTGTATCTATAATATCTTAAACAGTAGATAGCACTAACCAACTAACTCTATTTGCTTTTTGAGATCAATTCTTAATCTGGGATCTGACTGAGTATGTAAGAGCTTGGCAGACATCGCCATATCATTCAAGGTAAAAATACAATTTGGGTTCTCATTGAGACATCCTCTGTCTTCTCTTCCAAGTCAGTTCGGGAACCAAAGTGTGTTAATACTCAATTTCATGCTTGTTGCCTGTTTCTAAGTCCTATAACCCATCCCGTTACACCAGCCTCCAGATTTTATGGACCTCCTAATTTGTTGTTAAAAGATAAAAGTAAAAACTACCATTCTTTGGGAGACACAACAGGAGCTACAAACTCTCTGGCTCAGAGACTGTTAGATAAAGCAAATGCCACCCTGTTCCAGAATCAGTGCTTACCCTTTTATTCTGCAGAAGAATAAGACAAAACATCTACATTTTGGGTCCATGATTCCTGAAGACAGGTGTAGATATGGCCCTGGTCACATAGTCACACAGTTACATACATGCTCAAGATTCTAGGAATGCGACCCAAAGGGGTCAGACTCTGGCCTCCAGGCCGGTCTGAGGATTCCTGCAAGGGAGTGCGGGCTCCTTCAGATTGTGCTGCCAGGATCGCTCTGTGATATTCCATCCGGCCCTGCCCTCACCTTGGCCCTTTAGTCCGGCAGGCGTCCCTGGGCTGCAAGGACTCCCTGATCCTGTGTAGTGGAGTTCCATCTGGACTGGTGAGTGTGTGAGACCCTGGGGCAACCTGCCCTGGAAGAGAGCACAGACCCCCTTCCCCAGCTCCTGCTGCAGGCTTGTCTTTGTTTCTCACGTCCCTGCCTCTTCCAAGCCTTCCCTAGTGTATTCAGGTGGCCTGCTCCTGTACTAAGGCTATCTACCCAAAGGGGTCAGATTCTGGCCTACAAGCAGGTCTGAGGATTCCTGCAAGGGAGTGTGAGCTCCTTCAGATTGTGCCTCAAGGAATAACTCCTGCTCTGGCACTGAGGAGATCCAACCAGATTCAGTCACAGCAAAGATTGGTCTAAGACACCAAGCACCTCCCGGCTCCATTTGAAGGAAGAGATGGGCAGGCACCAATGCAAGAACTCCTCCAACAACATGAAAGGCAACATGACATCACCACAATCCAGACATCCCGAAACAAGAAGAATTGAACACCCTACCCCAGAAGATATAGAAGAAACCGACCTTAAACAGTACTTTATGAAAATAATAGAGGACCTTAAACAGGAGGTAAAAAAACTGCCATAAAGAAATGGAGATGACAAACAAAAAGGTAGATGAAATAAATAAATCTCTCAAAGATACCCAAGAAAAACAAGAAAAAGCAATCAAACAGGTAAGGGAAACAGTACAAGACCTGATAAATGAAATGGAGGTAATGAAGAAAACACAATCTGAGGGAAGACTGGAAATGGAAATTCTGAGTAAATGAACAGAGACAGTATTTCCAACCGAATGCAAGAGATGGAAGAAAGAAACTCGGACTCTGAAGATACTATAGAGGAAATAAATTCACAGATTAAACAACAAAACAAATCTAACAAATTCTTAACAAAAAACATCTAGGAAATCTGGGACACCATGAAAAGATCAAACCTAAGAATAATTGGGATAGAAGAAGGAGAAGAATTACAACTCAAAGGCCCAGAAAACATATTCAACAAAATTATAGAAGAAAACTTCCCCATCCTAAAGAAGGATGTTCCTATGAAGGTACAAGAAGCCTACAGAACACCGAATAGACTGGATCAAAAGAAAGCATCCTAACGCCATATAATAATCAAAACACAAAACATACAGAATAAAGAACAGATATTAAGAGCTGCAAAGGAAAAAGGTCAAGTAACATATAAAGGGAAACCTATCAGAATTTCACCTGATTTCTCAATGGAAACCATGAAAGCCAGAAGAGCTTGGATCGATGTGCTACAGACACTAAGGGAACTACTATACCCAGCAAAGCTTGCATTCACCATCGATGGAAAAAACAAGATATTCCAGGACAAAAACAGATTTAAACAATACGTAGCCACAAATTCAGCCTTGCAGAAAGTTATAGAAGGAAAATCACTAACCAAAGAGTCCAACAATGCCCACAATAACTCAGATATCTAGCGACCTTTCACCAGCAAAACTCAAAGAAGGGTAACACACAAACTCTACTACCAGAAAAAAAATAACCAGAGTTAACAACCACTGGTCATTAATATCACTGAATATCAATGGACTCAATTCACAAATAAAAAGGCACAGGCTAAGAGATTGGATACGAAAACAGGATCCAACATTCTGCTGGTTACAAGGAACATGCCTCAACCACAAAGACAGACATCTACTCAGAGTAAAGGGTTGGGAAAAGGTTTATCAAGCAAATGGACCTAAGAAACAAGCCAGTGTGGACATACTAATTTCTAACATAGTTGACTTCAAACTAAAATCAATCAGAAGAGATGGAAAGGGACACTTTATACTCATAACAGGAAAAATCCATCAGAATGAAGTCTCAATCCTGAATATCTATGCCCCTAATATAAAAGCACCCACTTATGTAAAAGAAAAATTACTTGAAATCAAGGCAGCCATCAAACCACACACACTAATAGTAGGAGACTTCAACACTCCTCTCTAACCAATGGACAGGTCAATCAAACAGAAAACTAACAGAGAATTAAAAGACTTAATGGAGGTAAAGAAGCAAATGGACTTAACAGACATCTATAGAACATTCCACCCAAATAGGAAAGAATATACCTTCTTCTCTGCGGCTCATGGAACCTTTTCGAAAATTGACCATATACTTGGTAACAAAGTAAACTTCCACAGTTACAAAAAAAATATTAGTAACCACCTGTGTCTTATTGGATCACCATGGATTAAAATTAGAATTCAACAACAACGCTACCCCCATAAAGCCTACCTACTCGTGGAAATTGAACAGTCAACTACTGAACCACACCTGGGTCAAGGAAGAAATAAAGAAAGAAATTAAAGTCTTTCTTGAATTTATTGAAAACAAAGACACAACATACTCAAACCTATGGGACACTATGAAAGCAGTGCTAAGAGGAAAGTTCATAGCACTAGTGCCCACTTAAAGAAAACGGAGAAAGCACTCATTGGAGACTTAACAAAATACCTAAAAGCTCTAGAAAAGAAAAAGAAGCAGATTCACCTAGGAGGAGTAGAAGACTGGAAATAATCAAACTGAGGGCAGAAATCAACAAAATAGAAACACAGAAAACAATCCAAAGAATCAGTGGCACCAAAAGCTGGTTCTTGGAGAAAATCAACAAGATTGACAAACCCCTACTCAAACTAATCAAACGGCAGAGAGAGAACAAGCAAATTAATAAGATCAGAAATGAAAAGAGGGACATGACCACAGACACAGAGGAAATTCAGAGAATCATTAGATCTTATTACAAAAGCCTGTATGCCACAAAATTGGAAAATGTAAAAAAAATGGACATTTTTTTAGATAAGTACCATATACCAAAGTTAAACCAGGACCAGGTAAACAAGCTAAATAGTCCTATTATTCGAGAAGAATTAGAAACTGTTATCAAAAACCTCCCTACAAAAAAAAAATCCCAGGACCAGATAGTTTCAATGCAGAATTCTACCAGAACTTCCAAAAAGACCTAATACCTATACTCCTTAAGGTATTTCATAATATAAAAACAGAAGAGTCATTGCCAAAATCCTTTTATGAAGCTACAGTTACCCTGATACCGAAACCACACGAAGACTCAACCAAGAAAGAGAATTACAGGCCAATCTCACTCATGAACATTGACGCAAAAATTCTCAATACAATACTGGCAAACCGAATCCAAGAACACATTAGAAAAATTATCCACTACAATCAAGTAGGTTTCATCCCAGAGATGCAGGACTGGTTCAATATACAAAAATCTAATAATGTAATCCATCATATAAATAAACTGAAGGAAAAAAACCATATGATCATCTCATTAGATGCTGAAAAAGCATTTGACAAAATTCAACACCCCTTTATGATAAAGGTCTTGGAGAGATTTGGGATACAAGGGTCATTCCTAAATATAATAAAGGCTATGTACAGCAAGCCGACAGTTAACATCAAATTAAAGGGAGAGAAACTCAAGGCCATCCCACTAAATTCAGGAACATGACAAGGCTGTCCATTCTCTCCTTATCTCTTCAGTATGGTGCTTGAGGTTCTAGCAATACCAATAAGACAACATAAGGGGATCAAGGGGACTCAAATTGGAAAGGAAGAAGTTAAACTTTCGTTATTTGCAGATGATATGATAGTGTACATAAGTGACCTCAAAAACTCCACCAAAGAACTTCTACAGCTGATAAACTCCTTCAGAAATGTGGCAGGATACAAGATCAACTCCAAAAAATCAGTTGCCCTCCTATACACAAAAGATAAGGAAGCAGAGAGGGAAATCAGAGAAGTATCACCTTTCATGATAGCCACAAATAGCATAAAATATCTTGGGGTAACTCTAACCAAGGAAGTGAGGACCTATTTGAAAAGAACTTTAATTCTCTGAAGAAAGAAATTGTAGAGGATACCAGAAAATGGAAGGATCTCCCTTGCTCATGGATTGTGAGGATTAACATAGTAAAAATGGCAATTCTACCAAAGGCAATCTGTAGATTCAATGCACTCCCCTTCAAGGTCCCATCAAAATTCTTCACAGACCTTGAGAGGACCATAATCAACTTTATATGGAAAAACAAGAAACCCAGGATAGCCAAAACAATCTTATACAATAAAGGAACTTCTGGAGACATTACCATCCCTGACTTCAAACTCTATTACAGAGCTACAGTATTGAAAACAGCTTGGTATTGGCATAAAAACAGAGAAGTTGACTAATGGAATCGAACAGAAGACCTGGATCTTGAACACCTGATTTTTGATAAAGGAGCTAAAAGCACACAATGGAAGAAAGAAAGCATCTTCAACAAATGGTGCTGGCATAACTGGATGTCAACCTGTAGAAGAATTAAAGTAGATCCATGTCTATCACCATGCACAAAACTCAAGTCCAAATGGATTAAAGACCTCAATATTTACCTGAACACACTGAGCCTGATAGAGGAGAAAGTGGGACGTACTCTACAACATATGGGCACAGGAGACCATTTCTTTTGTAGAACCCCAGCTGCACAGACATTAAGGGCAACATTGAATAAATGGGACCTCCTGAAGCTGAGGAGCTTCTGTAAAGCAAAGGACACTGTCACTAAGACACAAAGGCAGCCTCCTGACTGGGAAAAGATCTTCACCAACCCTGCAACTGACAAAGGTCTGATCTCTAAAATATATAAGGAACTCAAGAGACTAGACTTCAAATTGCTAAATAACCCATTTAAAAAATTGGGCTCTGAACTGAACAGAGAATTCTCAACAGAAGAAATCCAAATGGCCAAAAGACACTTAAGGTCATGCTCAACCTCCTTAGCTATCAGGGAAATGCAAATCAAAACAACTTTGAGATACCATCTTACACCTGTCAGATTGGCTAAAATCAAAACACCAATGATAGCCTTTGCTGGAGAGGTTGTGGGGTAAAGGGTACTCTCATCCATTGCTGGTGGGAACGCACACTTGTGCAACCACTTTGGAAAGCAGTGTGGCGGTTTCTCAGGAAATTAGGGACCAACCTACCCCAGGACCCAGCAATTCCACTCATGGGAATATACCCAAGAGATGCCCAATCATACTACAAAAATATTTGTTCAGCTATGTTCATAGCAGCATTATTTGTAATAGCCAGAACCTGGAAACAACCTAGATGCCCTTCAGTGGAAAAATGGATGAAGAAACTGTGGAATATATACATATTAGTGTACTACTCAGTGGTAAAAAACAATGACATCTTGAATTTTGCATGTAAATGGATGGAAATAGAAAACATTTTCTGAGTGAGGTAACTGAGACCCAAAAATGTGAACATGGGATGTACTCACTCATTATCGGTTTTTAGCCATAAATAAAGAACATCGAGCCTATAATTTGTGAACCTTGAGAAGACAATAAGAAGGTGAAAGCAAAGAAAAACATAGTTATCCTCCTGGATTGGAAGCAGACAAGTTTGCCGTGCAAATATTGGGATCTTGGGGGTGGGGTGGTTTGGGGGCAAGGGGAGATGGGGAGAGCAAAGCGTGAAGGTGAGGATAGGGAGAGCTTGGGTGAATGGGATGGTTGGGATATAGGAAGGGTGGATATGGGAACAGGGAAGCATATATCCTAATTAAGGGAGCCATCTTAGGATTATTAAGAGACTTGACTCTAGAGGGGTTCCCAGGTATCCAGTGAGACGCCCCCAGCTCGTTCCGTGGGCAGCTGAGGAGAAGGAGTCGGAAAAGGCCAGTTCCTATAGCCATACTGATGATTATCTTGCATATCACCATAGAATCTTCATCTGCCAATGGATGGTGCTAGAGACGGAGCCCCTCATTGGAGCACCGGTCTGAGTTCCCAAGGTCCTGACGAGGAGCAGAAGGAGGGAGAACATGAGAAAGTCAGGACCGTGAGGGAACCTTCATCTGGTGATGGATGGAGATAAAGACAGAGCTACACATTGGTGCACTGAACTGAGCGCCCAAGGTCCAAATGAGGAGCAGAAGGAAGGAAAACATGAGCAAGGAAGTCTGGACTATGAGGAGTGCTACCACCCACTGAGATGGTGGGGCTGATCCATTCGGAGCTTACCATGCCCAGCTGGACTGGGACTTAAAAAGCATGAGATAAAACTGGTTCCCTGAACATGGCAGACAATGAGGGCTGCTGAGAAGCCAAGGAAAATGACACTGGATTTGGACCCTACTACACATACTGGCTTTGGGAGTCCTGGCCTGTTTGGATGCTCACCTTCCTAGACCTGGTTCGATGGGGGAGGAACTTCGACTTCCCACAGGGCAGGGAACAATTACTGCTCTCTGGACAGAAGAGGGAGTGGAATGGAGGAGGGAGGGGGGTAATTGGGAGGTGGGGAGAAGGCAGAAATTTTCAATAAAAAAAAAAGAGTTATAAAAAAAGATTCTAGGAATGTTTGTTAAAGCCTACCACTACCTCCACCTGCCATTCTTCTAGTTTTGGCTTAGGCATGCACATCAGTAGGAATTTTGTTGCTTCTGGTCACATTAAAAAATTTTAACACCAGAAGGAATGAGAGAGACAGAGAGACAGACAGAGATAGAAACAGAGAGAGACAGAGAGACAGAGAAAGAGAGAGAAATCAATATGATTCAAGTTCTGATTTATTTCCTGAAGTGCCTAAAATTATCTAACTTGTTAGAACTGTGCTTTTGTTTTTATGCAATAAGGATGGTGTGTGACAACTTAGTCATGAGGTACCAAGTGACAACATTTACATATCTTTCAGTGCTAATTAACACTCAGTCCACTAAAGGATACCCACAGATTTTCAAACATAACATAAAGCTTTCCCCACCATATACCTAAGTATACTTTTCTCAAAAAGGAATGCCAGCTAACATTACATTTATTATTCTGTACCAAATACTGTTATAGGGTATGGTACTAAAGAAAAACAGTTAAGAAATTGATTAAGAATAGAAATATGGCTGGGCATTGGTGGCACATACCTTTAATCCCAGCACTTGGGAGGCAGAGGCAGGTGGATCTTTGTGAGTTTGAGTACAAGACCACCCTGGTCTACAACAGCTAGTTCCAGGACAGAGAAACCCTGTCTTGAAAAACTTAAAAGAAAAGAAAAAAACAATGAAAAAAGATGAAGAATAGATATCTGGTTAAGTGGCAGGATCCAGCTTATTCTCAGCTTCTTTCTTATCTCATACCAAAATTGTTGCCAAAGTCAAAGCAGAGAAGTAAAAGCTACAATACAGTGTCACTCACTAAAGCCCCTACCATTATTCCTATTGTTTCCTCTGTTGTCTAAAGACATTAATTTCATAAGTTAGAATTACTGGTCCTTTATTGTTTGTTTTCTACTCTATCAAGTGTCACAAATAATGAATGAGATAGTACATTATTAATGTTGCTCAATATGTCTGTCCTTCTAATTACAAAAGAATCAAAATTATAACATGTATTTCCTCCAAATTACCCAGGTCTTCCTTAGTATTCATACTTCTATATCATCATGGCAGTCAAGCCCTATGCCTTTAATTTTTACATGGCTTGAAATGTGCTCAGTATAATCTACAGCTACTTCCCACATTCCCCACTTTGTAGAATGCTGAATTATTTTAGAAGAACCTTCTTATCGTCACCTATATTTGCTTAATTCTTCCACTCCAATAATAGTTCATCACTGCTTCTCTGTAATGATAGTGAAACACTAAATGTAAGGTGGACAGCCATATGTTTAAAGACTTGGGTCTCACTGTGTAATAGACAATTTTGTATGTGATCTTGAGATACTCTCTCTAGTATGTTTTCCATTTTCATTCCATTTTATCTGCTTTACAATATAAATGTGACTTGCACCTTTTTCTCTGGGGCATGATAATTCTATTTAAAACTTACAATACTTTTAATCTAATGATTTTAAATTTTGTATATCAATGGGGCTGCTTAAAAATGACTTTTGGAATATATTTTTTCAATAGTAATTAAAATATGTAAGTGATTTATGTTATAGGTATCCAACAATTCACAATACATTACAGTAATTAGTCTAGAGCATATATCAACATAATACAAATATGCTTAAAAACAAGCTTGAATAATTTCATGATAGAGCACAGACAGGTCAGCGAAAGAATGGCCCATTTACATTCTTTCTAATTTATTTCTTACACTGTGCTTCTATTTATCCTAGTTTTTTCCTTCTTTCTTTAGAAATAGCACCGGTGTATGTGTGTATAAGCACTCACTTGCATGCACATGCATTTGTGAGTTCCAGAGGTTAATGTCAAGTATCTTCCTTTCTCAATCCCTGCCTTAATATTTTGAGAAAGACTTTCTCAACAATGTCAGAACATCCTGTTTTAGTTGGCCTAGCTGGCCAGTAAAGTTGCCCACCAGGATCCATCTGTCTCTGCTCTCTGAGCACCAGGGTTACAGATGCACACCTTCATGCCTGACTATTGTGTAGTTTCTGTGACCTGAAGTCAGAACCTCATGCTTGATAAACAAGCACTTTCCTGCTTGGCCATCTAAGCCTCATCTTTCCCTTTCTCTATCCTCATCATCACTGTGACTTCAGCACATATTTCATCTCACTTGCAAAAAATCACCTCTTTTAAGCCAAGTAAACACCCAAAGCTGTTCCATCTACTTATTGCAGATCCACATAACCTTAGCATTGAATACGTTAAAAACGAATGGCCTATGAATTATATGTATTCATATTTCATTGCTTAAATTTAAAAACAGGTTTACTTCTAGAAAATGTATAGTTTGAAATCTATCTGTTTAACTTAAAATATACTTACACATATACATGAGAAATAGAAAGATATGTAAGTATTAAATTGAAAGATCAGTTAGCAAGTTAAAACTTACAGGTAGTTTTTTTAGGTCTATAGGAATGTTTCCTTGGTTCAATAACATACAGGAAAATTTGAAGATCGTGTATGATATTTTCAAAGACTTATTTTCCTTTGAGGTATCCAAGCTTATCTCAGGGGAAAAGATAGGAGATGTCTATGAAAGTTAGTTTTATTTTTGTGCTTTGAAACTGTTTTGTTATCCTCAGAAAGCATCTCATTTCCTTTATTTCTCTTCAAAGCCTCCCTTATATTTTCCTTATGTTTTATCTAAACTAGAGATTTGCATTTGTTTTTTTTAAAATGAATCAATTTATCTTATTTTCCCCTTAATTATATAAACTAAAGATTTTTTAAAATGCAAGCTGGAGGAGGCTAATACTGAAATCCAATGATTTAAATAAAACAAAATAACCAAAAACAAATTAGTGGTTGCAATAATATAAAGGATGAAATATGAAGGAAGAAACTACAGGCAAATTTCGGCTGATTTCTTCTCTTTGGGGAAATATCAGGGTATAAGAGGACTGAGTGTTGATCTAGCTTAGAACCAAATATTGGGCTACCTCTACAACAAGTTATGCAATCATAAACTACAAAGGTAATTTGTAAAACTCTTCTTTTATATTACAAGGTATATTTCAATTCATCGTTTATACAGAATGCTTACCACTCACAGGGTAAGTGAGCATCCACTGTATGTTCTGTATAGTGTTCTATGTAGTCTCACTTTTCCAAGGAGACGTATCTTAATGAGAATACTTCCTGAATCAAAATTCTGGACAAAAACAAAACAAGTAAGTTCTTTCCAAATCTGTTTATATGCTGCTTAGATGAGTATGTTTAAGCCCTGCCATTCACGATATGCTTAAATTAAATGTCCTTGATATCTGCCCTTCACATAAAAAGTCATGCACTCTGACATTACATAAACTATGTGAAAATTCCATGCAAACCTTTTATATAACAGGTAGGTAGAAATTGAACTTTTGGAGGTATGGCTACAGTTTTAAAAAGAAGTTCAGACATAGTTGACCAAAACTAAATCAGTAAGTGGTGGTTTTGACCCTTGCATAAACTCTATTTCAAAGAAGAAACCATTAAGGTGCTTCTAATTTAGAACTATTGACCACATGGAGAATACTTACACATATTCTTTAAGAATTAAAGGATATCACTTCATTGACACTGTGAAAATGCTAATTATCCAAAGTTAAATAATTCAGTTCATATTTTAATATCACTTGGTTTTTTTTAGCCATCAAAATAAAAATTCCTAATAGATATTGGAGTCCCACGCTTTAAGCAAAAACTAATTATGTGGTTCAAATTTGCCTGGTTTCATAAGTTTAATTATTTAATATTACTGAATATAGAGAAGCAGCTATGAAGAACTGTTTTTCTTAAATTTCAGAGTTGTTGAAACCAATGTTGTAACATGAAATTATGAAATTTTGCTAAGTCTAGAAAATGTGAATCGAAAAATATATATTGTATATAAATATTTCTCTCTTCATATATAATGCATATGTCAAATGTATATACTATATATATATATATACAATTAATTTATAAATTTAAGCTAGTATATATTCTCATGAATTGAGACTGTTATTAAACAGTACTTATATAGAAATAACTCATTTTCGTTACCTTGTAAATATCCAAAAATCCACACTGGTGATCAAATCTGGTGTAAAGTTCATTGAGCATGCTGATCACCTGCATGGGAGTACACTGGGCACATATGGCTGTGAAACCCACAATGTCTGAGAAGAGCATGGTGACATCATCAAACTTTCTGGCCTGCACTTGCTGTCCTTGCCACAGTTGCTGGGCTACGTCACCAGGAAAAATGGAATACAGCAGATCGACTGTCTTCTTCTTTTCTTCTTCCAGGGCTTGGTGAGTTCTTTCTAAGGTGGCCTTTAATTTATCCATCCTCTTCTTCAAGCCATCTTGGGCCTTTGCTTGCTCTCCTACTAAAATGACATCTCGGGTAGCATCATGAATAGGAATGTCTGAGAGATGTAGTCCTCGGCCCATGAGTTCATCCAACTTGTCCACACATGGAGAGCCCAAAAACAAAATGGCATTTGATTCTGGGACATGGATCATTTGTCCTTTGATTTCCATCACCTGTGAAATGGACATGAAATTTTGATCAGTCTTCCTCATACGCAGACAAAAAAAGTAATATAGTACTTGATGACTAAGAGGAACAGAAATAATTCCATTACTGTGTAGATTGTTGTTTTCACACTAGTAAATATTCAACTTATTCAAAAATCTGTATAAATTTGTTGGTTATAAATAGAAACAACTGCTTTGTATCTACTGTAAAGACAGTGATGGAATACAAAATGATAAAAATAAAAATTAAATAATAAAACATTTTATTCAAGATGGAATTATTCCCAAACATATTGTTGAACTGGCTTATGTTTCATGCAGAACTCTTCAGCTTAATAATTAGTAGAATGAGGATAAATTCACATGTTAAATGCCAGGTGCTTGTCATTAAAATAACACTCCCTAGTAACTGTGCAAATGTTATGTTGCTCCACCAGGCTCCCACGGACTTACTTTCCATGTTTGTTAGACATACAACTCAAACTATATTAAAAAGCTATCTCAATCAAATCCCTCTTTCCCCCACCACCTGAAATCATCTATCCAAGTCAAACCCCAAAGCAAAGGACTCAAAAACAGGTCCTCTTAGCCATTCTAGTAATCCACCAAACGTAACCTGAAATTTAGTATTTGCAAAAATTTTAAATAAAAGTTTTAATACCAAAAAACAATTCAAAGTCTCCAATTTTTTAAGTGGAATTTCAGTATTGACTTTTGTTAATGTAGCTTATAGAAAGCAAAGCCTTGAAAGTGCTTAGATGGATGCAAGTATCCCATAAACATAAAAGGTTTGGTTCTGGCCTTATAATTAATTGGAGGCAGAATTATACATGCAAATCTCCCTAAACTAGTGTCAAATGCCACAGAGTTTATTAAACTCCAAAGAGAGGGCATCAAGAACATAATATAGCTAAAGATGCCTTGCCTAGCAACACCCCCACAGGACACAGCCGTGATAAAAATTAAGCAATAAGCTGGGACCGGGTAGTGAGTGCACCCAGACCGGTAGAAGTTCCTTTGTTTCAATAGCCTGCCTGCAGCAAGGTAGGCCCTTTGTCAGCGAGCTGCCTGGCCAGCAAGGAAACCTGATTGTCTACCAGAAGATCCATCATTCATTGGGGTGAGTGAGTGCTGACCCTCAGCAACTGCCCAGAGATGGACAACAGACATTCCTCAACCCCCTACACTTCCTTGTTTTCCTGCAGGTGTTATTCTCCCCCCATACTCCCTCTCATTCCTGTCCCATCCCAGCTTGCACCCAGAACTCCCTCTTTATCCTCCCCTCTTCAGGGCCATAAAATCCCCCAGCTCAGCCTGGTAGGAGTGCAACAAGGTGGGTGGGAGGTCTTTGCTCCAATAGCCAGCCTGCAGCAAGTTAGGCCTTTTGCCTGCTAGCTCCCTGGCCAGCAAGGAGAATTGAACTTGTAAAAGAAGATCCATAGGGGATTAGTCGGAGGAAGAAATGGGCAGGCACCAATGCAAGAATCCCTCCAATAATTTGAAAAACAACATGAAAGCATCAGAGCCCAGCAAACTTACAACAGGAAGACTGGAACACCATAATCAAGAAGAAGCAGAAAAAACTGACTATATGAAAGTAATGGAATACCTTAAACAGGAGGTGAAAAACTCTCTTAAAGAAATGGATGAGAAAAATAACAAAAAGTTTGAAGAATTGAGTAAGTCCATAAATGATATCCTAGGAAACCAAGGAAAAACAATCAAACAGATAATGGAAACAGTGCAAGACTTGAAAACTGAAATGGAGGCAAGGAAGAAAACACAAGCTGAGGACCAGCTGGATATGGAAAATCTATGTAAATGAATAGAGACTACAGAAACAAGCATAACCAAAAAAATAAAAGAGATAGAAGAAAGAATCTCAGATTCTGAAGATACCATGGAGAAAATAAACGCACTGATCAAAGAAAACAGCATATCCCACAAATTCTCATCAAAAAACATTCAGGAAATCTGGGACACAATAAAAAGACCAAACCTAAGAATAATAGGTGTAGAAGAAGGAGAAGAATTACAGCTCAACAGTCCAGAAAATATATTTAATAAAATTATAGAAGAAAACTTTCCCAATTTCATAGGAAGGATATTCCTATGAAGGTTCAAGAAGCTTACAGAACACCAAATAGACTAGATTAAAAAAAATCCCCTCGCCATATTATAATCAAAACACAAAACATACAGAATAAAGAAAGAATATTAAGAGCTGCAAAAGAAAAAGGTCAAGTAACTTATAAAGGTAAACCTATCAGACTTACACCTGACTTCTCTATGGAAACCATGAAAGCCAGAAGGTCCTGGATAGATGTTTTGCAGAAACTAAGAGACCATGGATGCAAGCCCAGATTACTATACCCAGCCAAGCTTTCATTCACTATAAATGGAGAAAACAAAATATTCCAGGATAAAAACAAATTTAAACAATACATAGCCACAAATCCAGCCTTATAGAAAGTAATAGAAGAAAAATGACAAACCAAGGAGGACAACAATGCCCACAACAACTCAGACATCTAGCAACCCTTCATCAGCACATCTCAAAGAAGGGAAACACACAATCTCTACTACCAAATAAAAAATGACAACTGGAGTTAACATCCACTGGTCATTAATATCACTTAATATCAATGGACTCAATTCACCTATAAAAAGGCACAGGCAAAGAAATTGGATACGAAAACAGGATCCAACATTCTGCTGTTTACAAGAAACACACCTCAACCACAAAGACAGAAATCTACTCAGAGTAAAGGGTTGGGAAAAGGTTTAAAGCAAATGGACATAAGAAACAAGCAGGTGTGGCCATATTAATTTCTAACAAAGTTGACTTCAAACTAAAATCAGTGAAAAGAGATGGAAAGGGACATTTTATACTCATTACAGGAAAAATCCATGAGAATGAAGTCTCAATCCTGAATATCTATGCCCCTAATATAAGAGCACACACTTATGTAAAAGTAAAATTACTAGAACTCAAGGCAGTCATCAAACCACACACACTAATAGTAGGAGACTTCAACACTCCTCTCCCACCAATGGACAGGTCAATCAAACAGAAACCTAACAGAGAATTAAGAGACTTAATGGAGGTAATGAACCAAATGGACTTAACAGACATCTATACAACATTCCGCCCAAGTAGGAAAGAATATACCTTCTTCTCTGCGGCTCACGAAAACTTTTCGAAAACTGACCATATACTTGGTAACAAAGCAAACTTCCACAGTTACAAAAAAACATTAGTAACCACCTGTGTCTTATCGGATCACCATTGATTAAATTTAGAATTCAACAACAATGCTACCCCAAAAAAGCCTACCAACACTTGGAAACTGAACAGTCAACTACTGAACCACACCTGGGTCAAGGAAGAAATAAAGAAAGAAATTAAAGTCTTCCTTGAATTTAATGACAATAAAGACACAACATACTCAAACATATGGGACACTATGAAAGCAGTGCTAAGAGTAAAATTCATAGCACTAAGTGCCCACATAAGGAAAACAGAGAAAGCACACATTAGAGACTTAATAGTACAGCAGAAAGCTCAAGAAAAAAAAGAAGCAGATTCACCCAGGAGGAGTAAAAGACTGGAAATAATCAAACTGAGGGCAGAAATCAACAAAATACAAACACAGAAAACAATCCAAGGAATCAATAAAACAAAAGGCTGGTTCTTGGAGAAAATCAACAAGATTGACAAATCCCTAGCCAAACTAATCAAATGGCAGAGAGAGAACACACAAATTAACAAGATCAGAAATGAAAAGAGGGACATAACCACAGACACAGAGGAAATTCAGAGAATCATTAGATCTTACTACAAAAGCCTGTATGCCACAAAATTGGGAAATGTAAAAGAAATGGACATTATTTTAGATAAGTACCATATACCAAAGTTAAACCAGGACCAGGTGAACAATCTCAATAGTCCTGTTAGTTGCAAAAAATTAGAAACTGTTATCAAAAGCCTCCCTACCAAAAAAAGCACAAGACCAGATGGTTTCAATGCAGAATTCTACCAGAACTTCCAAAAAGACCTAATACCTATATTCCTTAAGGTATTTCATAATATAGAAACAGAACAGCCATTGCCAAATTCCTTTTATGAAGCTACAGTTACCCTGATACCTAAACCACACAAAGACTCAACCAAGAAAGAGAATTACAGGCCAATCTCACTCATGAACATTGACGCAAAAATTCTCAATACAATACTGGCAAACTGAATCCAAGAACACATTAGAAAAATTATCCACTATGATCAAGTAGGTTTCATCCCAGAGATGCAGGGCTGGTTCAATATACAAAAATCTAATAATGTAATCCATCATATAAATAAACTGAAGGAAAAAAACCATATGATCATCTCATTAGATGCTGAAAAAGCATTTGACAAAATTCAACACCCCTTTATGATAAAGGTCTTGGAGAGATTAGGGATACAAGGGTCATTCCTAAATATAATAAAGGCTATGTACAGCAAGCCAACAGCTAACATCAAATTAAAGGGAGAGAAACTCAAGGCCATCCCACTAAATTCAGGAACACGACAAGGCTGTCCACTCTCTCCATATCTCTTTAATATAGTGCTTGAAGTTCTAACAATAGCAATAAGACAACATAAGGGTATCAAGGGGACTCAAATTGGAAAGGAAGAAGTTAAACTTTCATTATTTGTAGAAGATATGATATGTACATAAGCCACCCCAAGAACTCCACCAAAGAACTCCTACAGCTGATAAACTCCTTTAGTAACGTGGCAGGATACAAGATCAACTCCAGAAAATCAGTTGCCCTCCTATACACAAAGGATAAGGAAGCAGAGAGGGAAATCAGAGAAGCATCACATTTCACGATAGCCACAAATAGCATAAAATATCTTGGGGTAAGTCTAACCAAAGAAGTGAAAGATCTATTTGACAAGAACTTTAAGTCTTTGATGAAAGAAATTGAAGAGGATAACAGAAAATGGAAGGACCTCCCTTGCTGTTGGATTTGGAGGATCAATATGATAAAAATGGCAATTCTACCAAAGGCAATATAAAGATTCAATGTAATCCCCATCAAGGTCCCATCAAAATTCTTCACAGAGGATATAAAAACAGAGAAGTCGACCAATGGAATCGTATAGAAGACCTGAATCTTAACCCACATGATGGAGGAGTGTCTATGTGTTAATTTCATTGGTTAATAAAAAAACTGCCTCAGCCCTTTAATAGGACAGAAAATTATGTAGGCGGAGTAAACAGAACAGAATGCTGGGTAGAAGGCAGTGAGGCAGATGCTTCAGGCAGTCACCATAGGCAGTCACCATGCTAGTCCTCTCCAAGACAGATGCAGGTTAATAGCTCTCCTGGTAAGCGACCACCTCGTGGTGCTACACAGATTACTGCATATGGGTTAAAGCAAGATGTGAGAATCATCCAATAAGAGGCTGAATCTAATGGGCCAGGTACTGTTTAAAAGAATACAGTTTCTGTGTAATTATTGCGGGTGTAAAACTAGCCGGGTGGTGGGGCACAGCCTAGCCGCTCCATCTACAGATTGGTGTTCCAACGTGATGGACTAAATCCACTTAAAAACCTGAGAGAGCTTAAAAAAAAGGAGAAAGAGAGTTTAACACAGCTTTTTGCTATTTGCTAGGATGTGCTGTAGAGAGAATTCCTGTTTCGGCAAGAGTGGCAGAAAAAAAAGCTGAGTCATTTTAAAACGTGGCTTCCTGGGGCTGTGCCGCCAGTGCAAACTCTGGCTTTAAAGCATTTCAATGGCTTTTATGGAACTGGATGTTTGTGTGCCCACTCGGGATCAGAAAGAAAGTACTCTGAGCCCATGCCAATGGCTCACTGCTCCCTGCCTGCACCTGGGCAGATGGCGGAATCAGGCTTAGGCAGGCAGAAGAGCATGACAGATTCCTGCCGCCATACAAAGAGATGTTTCCAGGCTGCATGGTGCTCTGCATGTCAGATTTGCCTGTAACTTGGATGAAAAGAGTTTCTGTGTTGCTGCATGCTCAGTCTCAGAATTAAACTGCTAAGTGCGGCTCCAATGTGGACTGCTGTGTGCCTGGAACTGTGTGTGGCTCAGGGGCACCAAATGACTGAGGCAGGAGTGGCTCTGGCTCTGCTCTGCCATGCTAAACTGTGCTGATCTCAGGTAGGATCTATTGTAATTACCATAATTATAGTACAGTTAAGGTTTAGACTGGGCAGGACACAGGTGGTACCATATTACCTCTACATGGTGCAACTTAAGTTTTTAAGAAGTGCTTAGCATTTTAAGAAATGTTCCTGGATAGTAAAAAATTACAGCTTCACAATAGGACAGATTCAGACATAAAAGTCCTTTAAATGGGTCACAGTGTTAGATGAGTGTACATAGGCTTGAGAGAGAGAAGAAGAAAATATATATAGAAAATAAAGTTAATGCCTTAAAAAAGGGTAAAGTCTTTAAAGAGACAAAATAAAGTGATAGAGTAAAAATAAGCCATGGAAAAAATGGAAAATTCACAGTGTGGATTAATTATTTTATTGTGTTTTCTTTGAAATTTTTGACTGTAAAGGAGCTAAATACAGAGAGACATTTCAATATAAGGGCTGTCAGGCTAGACCAGAATAGACATCTTAACGGTATGACTTCAGAATTTGGATCTAAGAACATGATGCTTTGGAAAAGAGGGTCTTCTTTTGTTTTCACAGAGGATGACACCCTGTGGATTGCTTCTGTCCCAATATGGTATGATAGACCACGCCCTCCTGAAAGGTTGCTATGAACATCTTCAAAAAATTACTTTACTCAACTGCCAACTGAAATGAACCTAGCAGACATGTTATACCCTGAAAGACCTAAATAACAGTGCCCCCATTCAGCAGGAAGCAGTTTGGAGAGAAATAACTGCACCCATATTCCCAAATATTGTTTATAAATGTTCTTTTACATTTAAAGGGGGATATGATGTAGATATGAATAATTTGCATTGGTATGGATTTTAAGGTCAGTTTTGTTATATGTATATGTATTTCTGATATTGATTAAGGTATTTTGATTGTGTAGTTCATAGTAAATACTGTAATGTATAATTAGGAAATATAGGTTGTTAATGGATAATCATCAATAATGATCAAGCTTGTAGTCATGTTAGTTAGATTTTCTAGCTATATAGAGATATATTTTAGTTAAATAGGCATTTTTCATATCTTTCAAAGACTACAGAACATGACATTTAAGATTTTTAATAACTTAGGGCTTTTCATGACAATGAGACATGTCTGCTCCTGGCAGCACCAATCTACTTCAAGAGGAAAATAGGCATTGAAGAGGCTACTTATGGAGTTTGTTAGCCATTTGCGCAAGAAACTGCTCTTGCCTGGACTGTTACATAAACTGGACACAGAGAACCCTCAGAGAGAGGACTGCTGAACTTGCCTAAAGTTGAGATGATCTTTCGGGGTTCCTAATTCATGAAAGAGTCTGTGAGACATTCTGCAAGACACAGCAGAAAGTGACTGAACTGTCTTTGGAATTTCCTGTTTCATGGAAATGTCTGCTGGATAATATGGGCCTGAAGGCCGAAGATAGATGCCCCAATGGTACAGAGGAACTTTGGGTGACTGTCCAGGCAGTAAGATGTCTCTGTCATTTCTAGAGTTTTAGAAGTTACTTATATCTTGTTTACTTAGGTAGTATTATATCCTTTTGGGGTCTTTGATGGAATTGAAGAATAAATAGGTGGTTATAGTTCCCTTAGTTATTATAAAAGATAAAGTAGATATAAATATTGTAACTGTAATTCTTTCTTGATAACTGTTTTGTTATATGTAATTTTACTATGTTAAAGCCTTTCTTTTTGTTTAAACAGAAAAAGGGGAAATGATGGAAGAGTGTCTATGTGTTAATTTCATTGGTTAATAAAGAAACTGCCTCGGCCCTTTAATAGGACAGAAAATTAGGTAGGCGGAGTAAACAGAACAGAATGCTGGGTAGAAGGCAGTGAAGCAGATGCTTCAGGCAGTCGCCATAAGCAGTCGCCATGCTTCTCCTCTCCAAGACAGATGCAGGTTAAGAGCTCTCCTGGTACATCATGGTGCTACACAGATTACTAAATATGGGTTAAAGCAAGATGTGAGAATTATCCAATAAGAGGCTGAAACTAATGGGCCAGGCAGTGTTTAAATGAATACAGTTTCCATGTAATTATTTCGGATGTAAAGCTAGCCGGGTGGTGGGACACAGCCCCACTGCTCCATCTACACCCACAAACCTATGAACACCTGATTTTTGATAAAGGAGCTAAAAGTACATAATGAAAGAAAAAGGCATCTTCAACAAATGGTGCTGGCAGAACTGGATGTCAACCTGCAGAAGAATGAAAATAGATCCATATCTATCACCATGCACAAAACTCAAGTCCAAATGGATTAAAGACTTCAATATCATTCTGAACACACTGAACCTGATAGAAGAGAAAGTGGGAAGTACTCTACAACATATGGGCACAGGAGACTGCTTCCTATGTATAACTCCAGCGGCACAAACATTAAGGGCAACATTGAATAAATGGGACCTCCTGAAGCTGAGCAGCTTCTGTAAAGCAAAGGACACTGTCACTGAGACAAAAAGGCAGCCTACTGACTGGGAAAATATCTTCACCAACCCTCCAACAGACAAAGGTCTGATCTCCAAAATATATAAAGAACTCAAGAGACTAGACTTCAAATTGCTAATTAACCCAAATAAAAAAAATGGGGCACTGAACTGAACAGAGAATTCTCAACAGAAGAAGTTCAAATGGCCCAAAGACACTTAAGGTCATGCTCAACCTCCTTAGCTATCAGGGAAATGCAAATCAAAACAACTTTGAGATACCATCTTACACCTGTCAGATTGGCTAAAATCAAAAACACCAATGATAACCTTTGCTGGAGAGGATGTGGAGTAAAGGGTACACTCATCCATTGCTGGTGGGAATGCACACTTGCTCAACCACTTTGGAAAGCAGTGTGGCAGTTTCTCAGGAAATTTGGGATCAACCTACTCCAAGACCCAGCAATTCCACTCTTGGGAATTTACCCAAGAGATGCCCTATCATATTACAAAAGCATTTGTTTCAGCCAGAACCTGGAAACAACCTAGATGCCCTTCAGTGGAAGAATGGATGAAGAAACTGTGGAATATATACATATTAGAGTACTACTCAGTGGTAAAAAAAAAAGAAAACAATGATATCTTGAATTTCATATGCAAATGGATGGAAATAGAAAACACTATTCTGAGTGAGGTAACTGAGACCCAAAAAGATGAACATGGGATGTACTCACTTATAATTGGTGTCTAGCCATAAATAAAGAACATCGAGCCTATAATTCATAATCCTAGAGAAGCTGAGGACCTGGGAAGAGAAGGATGTTGAGGGCAATGCAGACAATAGAGGACTGACTTGTTAAGTTTTAGAAAAAAGTTTCCCAACCTTATCAGCACCATTTGTTATTTGAATTGAGACTCTTTAGTTCTACTTAGCTGGGGCTGAAGAATCAGCTATGATAGCAAGATATAAGAACTAATAAAGTAAAATCTTCACTTTGCTGGAATACTCAATGCTGCTCAGCCAGAGCTGAGATATTAATGGTGATTAAGAAGAAGCCAGCATTACTGAGGTGAAATCTTCTCTTTAGAGTTTTTTGAGAATTAGAAAACAGAAGTCATGTTTCAGACATTGTCAAGGTTGTGACCAAACCTAGTAGTAGAAGAATTACCCAAGTAGTATTGGTTTTGAAGGTATGAAGGGATCATGGAGAGAGACTGTGAATTGGCAACATGTGGCAGGGTGTTTTCCCTGGTAAGAACACAGGAGAGGCTATTGAAAGTGAAGCCCAGTTACGGCAGAAGCCCCCAGGATTTTGGAGATATCAATACAATGGGGTGATAAACAAGAAAAACAGTAGCAGTGGAGTAGAGCCACCTGGAGCCTAGAAAAATAGTATACTGCAGAGGTCAACTAGAGAAATAACCAAAGCCCTTAAGAGGACCCCGGATTGTAAGTAGATCCCAGACATTGCATATTGCATTAATTATACTGTTAGAGTTTGATCTAATTGTGACTGTGTTATGGTTCTTCCCTCTTGAAGTAAGGAATTATTTAGCTTACTTTTGATTTTTAAAGGAGATTTTGGATTTTTAAAGAAACTGGATATTTAAAAGAACTAAATTTTAATGTTTTTAAATTTGTAGGCTGTGGGACTTTTAAAGTTTTTATGTTTTTAATTTGATATTATGGGGATAAATGAAAAAGAAGAGGTTGAAAGTGAAATGTGTATGTGTTAAATTTACATGGAGCCAATTGTGCTGGATAATTTCATGTCAACTCAGATAAAGATATCTGAGAAGAAGAAGCTTCAGTTAAGAAAATGTCTCCACAACATCAGAAAGTAGCTAAATCTGTTGGGAAATTTTTTAATTAATAACAGATTTTAATTAGTAACAGCCAATTGTGGGTGGTGCCATCCCAGGGCTTATGATCCTGGATTCTATAAACAGCATTCCTCCATTGCCTCTGCATCAAGCTTCCTACTCTGTTTGAGTTCCTGTACTGACTTTCTTTGATAATAAACTGTGATATGGAAGCATAAGGTGAATAAGTGATTTCTTTTCCAAGTTGCTTTGATCATGGTGTTTCATCACAGCAATAGTTAACCAAAGAAAGACACCTGGTCATGATGATTGAGAAGGTTATGGAATCTTTAAGAGGTAGACCCTCACTGGAGAAGTGCTTCACTGGACACAGTTTGAGTTTTACAACCAACACCACTTACTCCCTGCTTCTGCTCTTTTTCATGAGAATGGGTACAATGTGATTAGTCACCCTCTTGTTGCTGTCACCAAGTTTTTCCTTTCATTATGGACTGTATCCTTCTGGATGTGTAAGCATATAAATCTTCTCTCAGGTAATTTTCTTTAATCAAGGTAGAAACTAAGGCAGAATTGATTTAGGAAATAGAAAAAAAGGAAATAGACACTTGGTTCAGAAACTCTACATTATATTGTATGTGAGCATAGGTAGAATAGAACATCTACAAACTGTAAATTAAAAATAATTCTCTATTTCTTTTGTAGTAGAATCTTAGAGATTGTGGTTTGACTTATTATGAAAATATGATGTATTGCTGAAATCACATAAAATTAATAAACTCATAGTAAAATGAAAGATAAGAATGTAGTAATTATAAATTCTCCAATAAATATAATGATTAGGCACTATGTATGAGTTATGGTTGTTCTAAAATAGTTTTAAATTTCAATTACTTTTTATTAAAGCATAAATTTTTCATGAACATTTAAGCTCCTTTACAGAATGTTATCTAACCAATAGAGGAGAATAGATACTGCCTCATACTTAAATGAGATATCCACATTTGTTCTCTTAATTATCATGTGGATATTATTCTTTTCCTTCTAAGAAGCAAAGTAAAACAAAGAAGAGAAGATCAATGAAATTTAAAATACATTTGATTACCTATTGGTTCCCTAAAATTTTACTAAGTATTTATTGTGCAAACTATATAACCATAACTGACAATTATTCAAACTGCCTCTTGTCTTCAAGGATTTTGCATCTTAAACAGTTAAATAATATTTTATGGAAATTAATGATAGGAATAATAACACTGGCTAACCTGACACTGATGGGAAATGTTCTATCTTATTTAGCCCAATTTATTAAAATTACTGGAGTTAATTCCTCTAATTTGTTAGGAATAGCTTTTAAGTAGTAGCCATAACTATTCAGAATATATACTGTATTTTTATTTAATGCACAGGACTATTTTCCCTGAAAGTGTATCTGTACCATGTGTGTGCCTTTGGAGGCTATAAAGGGTCATTGGGTACCCTGTAGTTGGAGTTAAAATCATGAGTCGCCATGTGGATACTGGGAACAGAACCTGAGTCCTCTGCATGAGGTGCAAGTGCTCTTAACTGTTGAGCCAAATATCCAGCACAAATACAATTTATATCAATCACTTAAGTTTACATCCTTAAATACCCAGCTATATTTTAATTTTATCTTTTGGGTTTTTTTCTCATTTTTGAAAAGAGGCTTTTCTACATAGTTCAGGTTAGCCTGCAACTCACAATTCCTCTAGGTAATTTCTAACACCCAATCTCTTTCTTCAGTCTCTGGTTGGTAACACCAAGGGTAACTATTTTAAAATGCCATTATATCTATACATTACTCTATTATTTCACATGATAAGCACCCTCATAACATATAATTTTTATAAGTTCAAACAAATCCTGTGAATAGATTTCAGTAATGTTTTCAGTCATAAACAAATAGAAAAAATGAATTAAGTGTCTAGTGTTTCTTCAGCATTTTACATATTAAAATTATGATAAATTATATATTTAAAACTTTATGCTATTAGAGTGCTTGTCACCCAAATTACATTTGCCTTACATCTCCATTGACATTCATTTTTCCACTCTCATCTATTATCAGAAATGACTCTCCTTACATATAGTACCTTTTCAAAATCATATATTGTACAAAATCCCTTATGGCCTGGAAATTACTTAGCATGTATATCAAGCTATTGGAAAGGAGATTGGTAATTCAATGGACTCTGTAAAAATACCTGAGTGTCACGTGCTTTGTAGTTTGTATTTTCATGTCTGATATCATTTGCTCTTTCCATGTACAAATAACTGAATTCATGAAACTTTTAAGGTTCTTGAAAAATAATCAGCTCCATCTAAAGAGGCACTAAAATCTCCTTTTCCACTTAATATTACAGTGCTCGAATTAATATTCAAAGTTCAAGATGCTGTTGTTGCACATTTTGAGGACGTCTGCCCTAGTTTTGTTTCTGTTACTCAGATAGATGCCCTGAGAGAAAGCAACTTGGGAAGAAACAGTTTACTTGCCTCTTACATTCCATGTCATCGTCCATTATTTCAGAGAAGTCAAGGTAGGAACTCAAACAGAAAAGTCACCTGAAATCCACAGTCTAGAGCAAAGCAATCAGAAAAGGACAAGTCTCTCTTGGTTTATGAATGCTTTCTACTCTTTCAGAAGACCAGAGTTCTGTTCCAAGCACCCTGTTGGGATTTTCACAGAGACCTTATTTATAACTCCAGCTACAATACATCTGACTTCTGTTCTTTGAAAGAAGCCACATAAATGTAGCATACACTCACACAAACACAAATAAGTTTAAATGAAATAAATAATAATCTTCAAAATAGGCTCTCTTCCCAGGGGATTCTTTTTGTATTAGAAGTTAAAACTAACCACACACATATCATTTGTATCTGAGAGTATCAGGCCAGGGAGATGGTTTAACAGATTAAGAGATTGTTATTAACCTGGAGATTTAACTCCAGGACTCTCTTGGAGGAAGGAGAGAAATGACTACTGCAAGTTGCCCTCTGACCTCTCCATGTGCCCAATATCATGTGTACAAACACACACATTCACACACACACACACACACACACACACACACACACACACACAAGAACTTGGAAAGTAAAATAATAAGAATGCTGTTCCCTTAATTCAGCCTGATTCCAGCTAAAATGACTCATCACAGATCAGAAAAGGAAAGCTTCAGTCATCTTTTAGTAAGAAAAAAAAATATAGGAAGAAATTTCTTTGCTAATATACAAAGAAAATAAGCAGCTTCTCCTACTTTTCCTCTTGAAAGGACTCCAAGTTCCTGCCTAAAGCTATTAAAAGGAAAGTAGAATTGTTCAGTAATCTGAAAAAACCAGTAGTTCTGTTTGCATTTTATCTATGTGTCTATCTATCTATCTATCTATCTATCTATCTATCTATCTATCTATCTATCTATCATCTGTCAGTCTAGAAACAGATATATAGATATATAGATATATATAGATATAGATAGATGATAGATAGATAGATGATAGATAGATAGATAGATAGATAGATGATAGATAGATAGATAGATGATAGATAGATAGATAGATAGATAGATAGATAGATAGATAGATAGATAGATAGATGATAGATAGATAGATAGATAGATAGATGATAGATAGATAGATAGATAGATAGATAGATAGATAGATAGATAGATAGATAGATAGATAGATAGATGATAGATAGATAGATGATAGATAGATAGATAGATAGATAGATAGATGATAGATAGATAGATGATAGATAGATAGATGATAGATAGATAGATAGATAGATAGATAGATAGATAGATAGATAGATAGATAGATAGATAGATAGATAGATAGATAGATAGATAGATAGATAGATAGATAGATGATAGATAGATAGATGATAGATAGATAGATGATAGATAGATAGATAGATAGATAGATAGATAGATAGATAGATAGATAGATAGATAGATAGATAGATGATAGATAGATAGATGATATATAGATGATATATAGATGATATATAGATATATAGCTACCCACCACTGCCATACACATTTCTAGCTGTAGGTTACAAAATTTCTCCAAGATTGATAACCTTTTAGCATTTTGAAGTGGAAAGTCACAACTTTAATGATACCCTCGAACCTGCTTTGAGTTTTAACTGCAGAAAGAGAAGAGCTACAGTACTTCGTTCTGCTTTTCTGAATGAACTGTATGAGGTGTCATCTGATTTCTCTAGACTTTCAAAAATGTATGTATCTCTTGCATTTACCAAGTAACAAATATTGTTCTTTAATGACATAATTTGGGGTCTCTACTGGTAGAATTTTGAGTTGCTCATACACTTCCCAATTCCTCAGTCATGTTTCCTTCAAGTCCTTGTCTTCAAGCAATCTGACTTCCTCAAAGCATCAAGCTTTATATAAAGTTTCTAGCTCTGTATTCTAAGAGTTTTCATAGTCATACTTCTTAGGGAGATATGCCTCAAATTCTGAAGGAATACTTAAAATTATTATTTTAAATTTTCTTTTAGCACAAAATTTCTTTTAGCACATTAGCATGTGTAGGCTTAAAATACAATAATTACATTTTACATTTTTCTGAAACAAAAACCTCTTAAATACAAATGTTCAAAATTAAATATGGGAAAATTATCCATTTTATAAAAGAAAAGTAGGTGGGCTGGAGAGATGGCTCAGTGGTTAAGAGCATTGCCTGCTCTTCCAAAGGTCCTGAGTTCAATTCCCAGCAACCACATGGTGGCTCACAACCATCTGTAATGAGGTCTGGCTCCCTCTCTGGCCTTCAGGCATACACACAGACAAAATATTGTATACATAATAAATAAATAAATAAATAAATATTTTAAAAATAAGAAAGAAAAGTAGGTGTTTTATGTTCTGTGTCACTTACCTATTTTATTCCTTTAAAAATATTTATTATTATCCAAAATTAGTTTTAATTCTACTTATTTAAATCAAAATAATTTGCATATATAATAAACCCACCATTTTACACAAAGAATTTCTTTTTATGAAATTATCTGTGGGGGAAATCTTAAGTTTCTTTTAAAAAGAAAATTTCAAGCAGTGAATATTTAGGATTTTGTATGCTTTTCATCCCCAATCCTGAGGTGGAGAATCTATATTTGTAGAAAGTATACTGAAATCGTAAACTCACGTAGCTGTTCTCATCCTTCTGCTGAAAGAAGGGAGAGTTATACTGAAATGGCTTGCAGTATTTTACAGGTAAGCCTGCATACTCTGGGAAATACAGATGTTGCATCACTGTCCCTACCCACCTCTTCCAAGTCTTAAATTTTGTTCTTTCCAAAAAAAACTTGCTGACAGTGAAAACATCCTAGGTATTGAAGTCAGAGAAAAATTACATTAGGATAGTTTTACTTGTTTTCTAAAACTCACACAGCTTCTTATACTTTCTTAATATATGTAAATATTAGTACTTCCAAATAATTATTAGGAAAACAAAATGAGATGAATAAAATAAAAACACTACATTAGCTTCTAGTACAAGTCATGAAATAAAATGGCAGCTGATGTTATTATTACTATCAGTAAAATTATCACAGAGCCATCTTTATTAGTCCAGCCAGAGTTACCCAGATCTCCTTCCAAGAGTTATTGATTTTCACTTATTTATTTAATTATTTTTTATATTTATTTATTTATTGGATTTAAAAAATAGGAGAATGAAACTTTTTCTCCTTTGAATTCATTTTTAAACTCTTGGTTATTGTCACTCACAAGATTTTTATGTTTTTTAGGAAAATGTAAATCATTTGAGGAAATAATCCTAGTCTTATTTACCCTGACTTCTTACAGAGTTTCTAGCATACCTTAAACATATAATGCCTGCTCATATGTGATAAGGTGTCCGGGGCTAATTTGTACTCTCTTGTCATAAGTATATTGTTAGAAATCAGTACAAGTGGACCTGAGAACCTTTATGAGAAGCAGCTATGTGTTACATCTCATTCCAGCTACCCTATACCTATCTGCATCTTGGTTTCTTCAAAAGAAAATGTAAATGAAATTATCTCCAACCTAACTTCAAGTTCAAGAAGTTAAAACAAAGAATGGGGCTGATGAGATGGCTTTGTGGATAAGTGCTTATTGCACAAGCATGAGACCTGAGTTCAGATCTATATCACTCAGGTAAAAAGCCTGGCACAATCACTGATTACTGTAACCCCAGTGCTAGTGAGTAGAAGGAGGAGCACAGAATCTCACTGACTAGCCAGCCTAATCAGCCTAGTCAAAATATGAGATCCAGACCAGTGAGAGACTCTGTTTCAAAAAATAAGATGGAAAATACCTGACATTAATTTCTAGCCCACGCACTCTCACACCAAACATGTACTCAAAAGGAGAAATGAAGAGAAGAGATGGAGGAAGGAAAGAGGATTACTTCTGAGTTCTAATTTAGAAGGAAGCATACTAGTCATTTAAAGGTTTCAATACAGGGTTTGAGAAAGTAGAAGTTGATCTGTTAGTTCTCAACCATAGGTGGATTTTGGTGACTTGAGTAGAATTTAAGGAGACCATGAGCAATTAAGATACCAATTTTCGGAGTTGATCTTGTATCCTGCCACGTTACTGAAGGAGTTTATCAGCTGTAGGAGTTCTTTGGTGGAGTTTTTGGGGTCGCTTATGTACACTATCATATCATCTGCAAATAACAAAAGTTTAACTTCTTCCTTTCCAAATCGAATCCCCTTGATTCCCTTATGTTGTCTTATTGCTATTGCTAGAACTTCAAGCACTATATTGAAGAGATAAGGAGAGAGTGGACAGCCTTGTCGTGTTCCTGAATTTAGTGGGATAGCCTTGAGTTTCTTTCCTTTTAATTTGATGTTAGCTGTCGACTTGCTGTAAATAGCTTTTATTATATTTAGGAATGACCTTTGTATCCCTAATCTCTCCAAGACCTTTATCATAAAAGGGTGCTGAATTTTGTCCCAGGTTTCCAGGGAGATGCCCCCAGCTAGTTCCTTGGGCAGCTGAGGAGAGGAAGCCTGAAAAGGCCAGTTCCTATAGCCATACTGATGAATTTCTTGCATATCACCATAGAACCTCCACCTGGTGATAGATGAAGAAAATGACTGAGCCCCACATTGGAGCACCGGAATGAGCTCCCAAGGTCCTGATGAGGAGCAGAAGGAGAGAGAACATGAGAAAGAAAGTCAGGACCGTGAGGGGTGCGTTCACCCATGGAGACGGTGGGACAGAACTAACGGGAGATCACCAACTCCAGTTGGATTGGGACTGATGGAACATGAGACCAAACCAGACTCTCTGAATGTGGCCAACTGTGGAGGCTGACTGAGAAGCCAAGGACAAAGGCGCTGAGCTTTGACTCTTCTGCATGGACAGGCTCTGTGGGAGCCTTCTCAGCTTGGTTGATCACCTTCCTGGACCTGGGGGGAGTTGGGAGGACCTTGGTCTTAAGATAGAGTAGGGAACCCCGATGGCTCCTTGGCCTGAAGAGGGGAGGGTATGAGTGGAGGGGAGGGGAGGGAAGGGGGAGGAAGAAGGGAAGAGACGGAAATTTTTTAAATATAAAAATATAAACCAAAAAAAAAGAATGTAAAAAAAAAAACTGGACACCCTGAACATGGTGGACAATGAGGGCTGCTGAGAAGCCAAGGACAATGGCACTGGGTTTTGTCCCTACTGCATGGAATGGCTTTGGGGGAGGGCGCTAGCCTGTTTGGATGCTCACCTTCCTAGACCTGGATGGAGCGGGGAGGACTTTGGACATCCCACAGGGCAGGGAACCCTTACTGCTCTTCAGACTGGAGAGAGAGGAGGAGGGGAGTGGGGGGAGGGGGAGGAAAATGGGAGGTGGAGAGGAGGCAGAAATTTTTAATAAAAAAATAATAATAAAGACAACTGTGTAATCTCCAATTGGTACCTCTCTCAGAGACCACTAACTGGCTGAAGAGGGCCAGAACACTTGTGAACCTATCAGTACATTTAAAGAATATCATTCCTATGGTTCTGGTTTTCAAAATTTGAAAAGTACAAGACCAAGTAGGGTTTTAGTAGATTGACAAACCCAGTTAAGAGGGACAGCATTTTGAGATAAAACCTGTATTGAATGTGGATAATATCAGGATACAAGGATATTTTCTAAAGAAAGAAGCCATCCCAGAATAGAAGCTTTTTGTTCTTCAAGAGAAAACTGGAGGAGCTGTTCCGAAATGATACTCGATGCCAAATGATACCAAAAAGAAGGGTAGAAGATGGACAAGGAGATGTAGAAGTTTCTGTCTGCCTCAGTGTATTTTCCCCTCATTCATTCAAGTGGTACACATATGAAATTTTTAAAAAATAAATAAAAATATTGTTAAAAAAAGAAAAAAAGTATAGCCAAAACAAGGCTATATAATAAAAAAAATTCTAGATGCATCACAATCCCTAACTTCAAACTCCACTACAGAGCTACTGTACTAAAAGCAACCTGGTACTGGCATAAAAACAGACAGGAAGACCAAAGGAACTGAATCAAAAACCCAGATATTAATCCACACACCTTTGAAAACCTGAGTTTTGACAAAGAAACAAAAAATATCAAATGGAGAAAAGAAAGCATATTTAACAAATAGAGCTGGCATAACTGGATATCAACATGCAGAAAAATGAAAATAGACCCATATATATCACCATGCACAAAACTGAAGTCCAAATGGATCAAAGACCTCTACATAAAGCCAGCCACACTGAAAGTGGGAAGTACACTTGAACACATTGGCACAGAACACCACTTACTAATTATCACTCCAGTAGCATAGACAGTGAGAGAAATGATTAATAAATGGGACCTCCTGAAACTGAAAAGCTTCTGTAAAGCAAAGGCTACAGTCAACAAGACAAAACAATAGCCTATAGAATGGGAAAAGATCTTCACTAACCCCACATCAGACAGAGGTCTGATTTCCAAATTATACAAAGAACTCAAGAAATTGGTCAGCAAAAGAACACATAATTCAATTTAAAAAACTGGAGTACAGACCTAAACAGAGAACTCTCAACAGAGGAATCTAAAATGGCTGAAAGACACTTAAGGAAGTGTTCAACATTCTTAGTCATCAGAGAAATTCAAATCCAAACAACTCTGAGATTCCATCTTAATTATGTAAGAATGGCCAAGTTCAAAAACACTGATGGCAACTTAAGCGTGAGAGGTTGTGGGGAAAAGGGAACACTTCTGCATGGCTGGTGGGAATGCAAGCTGGTGCAGCCCCTTTGGATGTCAGTGTGGTGATTGCTCAGAAAATTAGGAAACAACCTTCCTCAAGACCCAGTAACACCACTTTTAGGTATGTGTCTAAAGGATGCTCAATCGTACAACAAGGATATGTGCTCAACTATGTTCATAGAAGCATTGTTTGTCTTAGCCAGAAACTGGAAACAACCTAAATGCTCTTCAGCTGAAGAATGGATAAGGAAAATGTGGTACATTTACTCAATGGAGTACTACACAACAGAAAAAATAAACGACATCTTGAATTTTGCAGGAAAATGGATGGAGCTAGAAAACATTATTTTGAGTGAGTTAACCCAGATCCAGAAACACAATTATCACATGTACTTACTTGTAGTGTGATGCAGCGGGGCTGTGTCCCGCCACCCGGCTGCCGGCTAGCTTTACACCCGAAATAATTACACGGAAACTGTATTCTTTTAAACACTGCCTGGCCCATAGTTTCAGCCTCTTATTGATTAATTCTCACATCTTCCTTTAACCCGTATTTAGTAATCTGGGTAGCACCACGAGGTGTGGCTTACCAGGAGAGATCTTAACCTGCGTCCATCTCGGAGAGGAGCAGCATGGAGACTCCCTATGGCAACCGACTGAAGCATCTCCCCAACTCTACTTCCTTGTTCCCACAATTCTGTTCTGTCTACTCCACCTACCTAATTTTCTGTTCTCTTAAAGGGCCAAGGCAGTTTCCTTTATTAATTAACCAATGAAAGAAACATAGACAGATAACTCTCCTCCATCACTTACTCATAAGTGATTTTTAAACATAAAGCAAAGAAAACCAGCTTACAAACCACAATCCCAGAAAATCTAGACAACAATGAGGACCCTAAGAAAGACATACATAGATCTAATCTACATGGCTAGTAGGAAAAGACAATTCTCCTGAGAAAATTAGGAGCATGGGGACCTTGGGAGAGGATTGGAGGGGAGAGGAGTGGCAGGGAGGGGAGCAGAGAAAATGTAGAGCTCAATAAAAAAAACAGTTTAACTGCCAACCAACCCTGGAGACACAGACCTGTAATCCCAGCTGACACAGGAGAATAACATATTCAAAGGTCTTTCTGCACTATAGAGATGTTAAGGGACAAAGGGACAACATGGAACATTTAGCAAGGTCCTAACTCAAAATTTAAAACAAGTAATGTAAAAGAGGAGCAGAGCATCTAGCTCAGTGACAGAGCTCTCACCAGGTCTTTCAGAGATTTGTAATTTTTTTCTTCATATACAAGGTGCTATGTTCAGAATAGTACCAATACTTCAACTCAAGGAGGTAGTTGATTAATGTGGTATTCATAATCCACCACAAGATCCTCCTTCCTGTAACAGTGTCTCTATATCTACAGAATAATGAATAGATAAATAATGCTAAAAGATAAAGGGACATTCAGGAAATAGCTCATTTAGTAAAGTACATAATACACAATCACAAGGACCAGAGTTTGGAGCCACAGCATGAGATTAAGACTGTGCAGTGTGCATCTGATATCCCAGCACCAGAGAAACTGAGATAAAAGCATC
Organism: Arvicola amphibius; assembly: GCF_903992535.2. NCBI lineage: Eukaryota > Metazoa > Chordata > Mammalia > Rodentia > Cricetidae > Arvicola > Arvicola amphibius. The sequence continues at coordinate 73,485,942 of NC_052049.1, read as the reverse complement.
TGAGGAGCCTAAAGGCCAGTTAATCTTGAAAATTTGTGAACTCCAGCTTTAATGAGAGACTGTGTATCAAGAAATAATGCACCTGCAGGGGTTATTCTCCCCGGATACTGCCTCTCTCTCCCTGTCCCTTCCCAGCTTGCACCCAGAATCCTCCCCCCCTCCCCCTGCCTCATCCTCCCGTCTTTGGGGCCACAAAATCCCACAGCTCAGCCTGTTTGGGCTCTGGGGACCTGGAATTGAGTGCACCCAGGCCGGTGGGAGGTCCCCTCCTTCATTTGACTGCCCGGAGCAAGGTAGGCCTTTGTCTGAGAGCTGCTTGGCCTGCAAGGGGACCTGAAAATCTGCAGGAGGATCCATCGTTCTTTGGGGTGAGTGAGGAGTGAGTGCCCGAACCGCGGCAGCTGCCCGGAGAGGGACCACCGACTCTCCACAACCCCCCCTGCCACCAGCACACTTCCTGCTCTTCCCGCAGGGGTTATTCTCCCCGGATACCGCCTCTCTCTTCCTGTCCCTTCCCAGCTCGCACCCAGAATCCTCCCCCCCTCCCCCTGCCTCATCCTCCCGTCTTTGGGGCCACAAAATCCCATAGCTCAGCCTGTTTGGGCTCTGGGGACCTGGAATTGAGTGCACCCAGGCCGGTGGGAGGTCCCCTCCTTCATTTGACTGCCCGGAGCAAGGTAGGCCTTTGTCCGAGAGCTGCTTGGCCTGCAAGGGGACCTGAAAATCTGCAGGAGGATCCATCGTTCTTTGGGGTGAGTGAGGAGTGAGTGCCCGAACCGCGGCAGCTGCCCGGAGAGGGACCACCTACTCTCCACAACTCCCCCTGCCACCAGCACACTTCCTGCTCTTCCTGCAGGGGTTATTCTCCCCGGATACTGCCTCTCTCTCCCTGTCCCTTCCCAGCTTGCACCCAGAATCCTCCCCCCCTCCCCCTTCCTCATCCTCCCGTCTTTGGGGCCACAAAATCCCACAGCTCAGCCTGTTTGGGCTCTGGGGACCTGGAATTGAGTCTCCCAGGCCGGTGGGAGGTCCCCTCCTTCATTTGACTGCCCGGAGCAAGGTAGGCCTTTGTCTGAGAGCTGATTGGCCTGCAAGGGGACCTCACAGTCTGCAGAAGGATCCATCATTCTTTGGGGTGAGTGAGGAGTGAGTGCCCGAACCGCGGCAGCTGCCCGGAGAGGGACCACCGACTCTCCACAACTCCCCCTGCCACCAGCACACTTCCTGCTCTTCCTGCAGGGGTTATTCTCCCCGGATACTGCCTCTCTCTCCCTGTCCCTTCCCAGCTTGCACCCAGAATCCTCCCCCCCTCCCCCTGCCTCATCCTCCCGTCTTTGGGGCCACAAAATCCCACAGCTCAGCCTGTTTGGGCTCTGGGGACCTGGAATTGAGTGCACCCAGACCGGTGGGAGGTCCCCTCCTGCATTTGACTGCCCGGAGCAAGGTAGGCCTTTGTCTGAGAGCTGCTTGGCCTGCAAGGGGACCTGACAGTCTGCAGGAGGATCCATCATTCTTTGGGGAGGATCCATCATTCTTTGGGGACACCAAACACCTCCGCGCTCCATTTGAAGGAAGAGATGGGCAGGCGCCAATGCAGGAGCTCCTCCAACAACATGAAAGGCAACATGACATCACCACAAGCCAGACATCCCGAAACAACAAGAATTGAACACCCTACCCCAGAAGATATAGAAGAAACCGACATTAAACAGTACTTTATAAAAATAATAGAGGACCTTAAACAGGAGGTAAAAAACTGCCATAAAGAAATGGAGATGACAAACAAAAAGGTAGACGAAATAAATAAATCTCTCAAAGATACCCAAGAAAAACAAGAAAAACAAGAAAAAGCAATCAAACAGGTAAGGGAAACAGTACAAGACCTGATAAATGAAATGGAGGTATTGAAGAAAACACAATCTGAGGGACGACTGGAAATGGAAACTCTGAGTAAACGAACAGAAACTTCAGAGACAAGTATTTCCAACCGAATACAAGAGATGGAAGAAAGAATCTCGGACTCTGAAGATACTATAGAAGAAATAAACTCACAGATTAAAGAACTAAACAAATCTAACAAATTCTTAACACAAAACATTCAGGAAATCTGGGACACCATGAAAAGACCAAACCTAAGAACAATTGGGGTAGAAGAAGGAGAAGAATTACAACTCAAAGGCCCAGAAAACATATTCAACAAAATTATAGAAGAAAACTTCCCCAACCTAAAGAAGGATGTTCCTATGAAGGTACAAGAAGCCTACAGAACACCAAATAGACTGGATCAAAAGAAAGCATCCCCACGCCATATAATAATCAAAACACAAAACATACAGAATAAAGAACAGATATTAAGAGCTGCAAAGGAAAAAGGTCAAGTAACATATAAAGGGAAACCTATCAGAATTACACCTGATTTCTCAATGGAAACCATGAAAGCCAGAAGAGCTTGGATAGATGTGCTACAGACACTTAGGGAACATGGATGCAAGCCTAGACTATTATACCCAGCAAAGCTTGCATTCACCATTGATGGAGAAAACAAGATATTCCAGGACAAAAACAGATTTAAACAATACGCAGCCACAAATCCAGCCTTGCAGAAAGTAATAGAAGGAAAATCACAAACCAAGGAGTCCAACAACGCCGACAATAACTCAGGCATCTAGCGACCCTTCACCAGCACAACTAGAAGAAGGGAAACACACAAACTCTACTACTAAAAATGACTGAAGTTAACAACCACTGGTCATTAATATCACTTAATATCAATGGACTCAATTCACCTATAAAAAGGCACAGGCTAAGAGACTGGATACGAAAACAGAATCCAACATTTTGCTGTTTACAAGAAACACACCTCAACCACAAAGACAGGCACCTACTCAGAGTAAAGGGTTGGGAAAAGGTTTATCAAGCAAATGGCCCTAAGAAACAAGCGGGTGTGGCCATACTAATTTCCAACAAAGTTGACTTCAAACTAAAATCAATCAGAAGAGATGGAAAGGGACACTTTATACTCATAACAGGAAAAATCCTTCAGAATGAAGTCTCAATCCTGAATATCTATGCCCCTAATATAAAAGCTCCCACTTATGTAAAAGAAACACTTCTAGAACTCAAGGCAGCCATCAAACCACACACACTAATAGTTGGAGACTTCAACACTCCTCTCTCACCAATGGACAGGTCAATCAGACAGAAACCTAACAGAGAATTGAAAGACTTAATGGAGGTAATGAACCAAATGGACTTAACAGACATCTATAGAACATTCCACCCAAATAGGAAAGAATATACCTTCTTCTCTGCGGCTCATGGAACCTTTTCGAAAATTGACCATATACTTGGTAACAAAGCAAACTTCCACAGTTACAAAAAAATATTAGTAACCACCTGTGTCTTATCGGATCACCATGGATTAAAATTAGAATTCAACAACAATGCTACCCCCAGAAGGCCCACAAACTCATGGAAACTGAACAGTCAACTACTGACCCACACCTGGGTCAAGGAAGAAATAAAGAAAGAAATTAAAGTCTTTCTTGAATTTAATGAAAACAAAGACACAACATACTCAAACCTATGGGACACAATGAAAGCAGTGCTAAGAGGAAAGTTCATAGAACTAAGTGCCCACTTAAAGAAAACGGAGAAAGCACTCATTGGTGACTTAACAGCACACCTGAAAGCTCTGGAAAAAAAAGAAGCAGACTCACCTAGGAGAAGTAGAAGACTGGAAATAATCAAACTGAGGGCAGAAATCAACAAAATAGAAACACAGAAAACAATCCAAAGAATCAATGAAACAAGAAGCTGGTTCTTGGAGAAAATCAACAAGATTGACAAACCCTTAGCCAAACTAATCAAACGGCAGAGGGAGAACACGCAAATTAACAAGATCAGAAATGAAAAGGGGGACATAACCACAGACACAGAGGAAATTCAGAAAATCATTAGATCTTACTACAAAAGCCTGTATGCCACAAAATTGGAAAATGTAAAAGAAATGGACAGTTTTTTAGATAAATACCATATACCAAAGTTAAACCAGGACCAGGTAAATGCTCTAAATCGTCCTGTTAGTCGCGAAGAATTAGAAACTGTTATCAGAAACCTCCCTACCAAAAAGAGCCCAGGACCAGATGGTTTCAATGCGGAATTCTACCAGAACTTCCAAGAAGACCTAATACCTATACTCCTTAAGGTATTTCATAATATAGAAACACAAGAGTCACTGCCAAATTCCTTCTATGAAGCTACAGTTACCCTGATACCTAAACCACACAAAGACTCAACCAAGAAAGAGAATTACAGGCCAGTCTCACTCATGAACATGGACGCAAAAATTCTCAATAAAATACTGGCAAACCGAATCCAAGAACACATTAGAAAAATTATCCATTACGATCAAGTAGGCTTCATCCCAGAGATGCAGGGCTGGTTCAACATACGAAAATCTATTAATGTAATCCATCATATAAACAAACTGAAGGAAAAAAACCATATGGTCATCTCATTAGATGCTGAAAAAGCATTTGACAAAATTCAGCACCCTTTTATGATAAAGGTCTTGGAGAGATTAGGGATACAAGGGTCATTCCTAAATATAATAAAAGCTATTTACAGCAAGCCGACAGCTAACATCAAATTAAACGGAGAGAAACTCAAGGCTATCCCACTAAATTCAGGAACACGACAAGGCTGTCCACTCTCTCCTTATCTCTTCAATATAGTGCTTGAAGTTCTAGCAATAGCAATAAGACAACATAAGGGAATCAAGGGGATCCAATTTGGAAAGGAAGAAGTTAAACTTTCATTATTTGCAGATGATATGATAGTATACATAAGCGACCCCAAAAACTCCACCAAAGAACTCCTACAGCTGATAAACTCCTTCAGTAACGTGGCAGGATACAAGATCAACTCCAAAAAATCAGTCGCCCTCCTATACACAAAGGATAAGGAAGCAGAGAGGGAAATCAGAGAAGTATCACCTTTCACAATAGCCACAAATAGCATAAGATATCTGGGAGTATCGCTAACCAAGGAAGTGAAGGATTTATATGACAAGAACTTTAAGTCTTTGAAGAAAGAAATTGAAGAGGATACCAGAAAATGGAAGGATCTCCCCTGCTCGTGGATTGGGAGGATCAACATAGTAAAAATGGCAATTCTACCAAAAGCAATCTATAGATTCAATGCAATCCCAATCAAGGTCCCATTAAAATTCTTCACAGAGATTGAGAAGACAATAATCAACTTTATATGGAAAAACAAGAAACCCAGGATAGCCAAAAAAATCTTATACAATAAAGGTACTTCTGGAGGCATTACCATCCCTGACTTCAAACTCTATTACAGAGCTACAGTATTGAAAACGGCTTGGTATTGGCATAAGAACAGAGAAGTTGACCAATGGAATCGTATAGAAGACCCGGATCTTAAACCACAAACCTATGAACACCTGATTTTTGATAAAGGAGCCAAAAGTACACAATGGAAAAAAGAGGGCATCTTCAACAAATGGTGCTGGCATAACTGGATGTCAACCTGTAGAAGAATGAAAGTAGATCCATATCTATCACCATGCACAAAACTCAAGTCCAAATGGATTAAAGACCTCAATATTAATTTGAACACATTGAGATTGATAGAGGAGAAAGTGGGAAGTACTCTACAACAAATGGGCACAGGGAACCGTTTCCTATGCATAACCCCAGCTGCACAGACTTTAAGGGCAACATTGAATAAATGGGACCTCCTGAAGTTGAGCAGCTTCTGTAAAGCAAAGGACATTGTCACTAAGACACAAAGGCAGCCTACTGACTGGGAAAAGATCTTCACCAACCCTGCAACTGACAAAGGTCTGATCTCTAAAATATATAAGGAACTCAAGAGACTAGACGGTAAAATGCCAATTAACCCAATTAAAAAATGGGGCGATGAACTGAACAGAGAATTCTCAACAGAAGAAGTTCGAATGGCCAAAAGACACTTAAGGTCATGCTCAACCTCCCTAGCTATCAGGGAAATGCAAATCAAAACAACTTTGAGATATCATCTCACACCTGTCAGATTGGCTAAAATCCAAAACACCAATAATAACCTTTGCTGGAGAGGTTGTGGGGTAAGGGGCACACTCATCCATTGCTGGTGGGAATGCAAACTTGTGCAACCACTTTGGAAAGCAGTGTGGCGGTTTCTCAGGAAATTCGGGATCAACCTACCCCAGGACCCAGCAATTCCACTATTGGGAATCTACCCAAGAGATGCCCAATCATACAACAAAAGCATATGCTCATCTATGTTCATAGCAGCATTATTTGTAATAGCCAGATCCTGGAGACAGCCTAGATGCCCTTCAGTGGAAGAATGGATGAAGAAACTGTGGAATATATACATGCTAGAATACTACTCAGCGGTAAAAAACAATGACATCTTGAATTTTGCAGGCAAATGGATGGAAATAGAAAACACTATTCTGAGTGAGGTAACCCAGACCCATAAAGATGAACATGGGATGTACTCACTCATATTCGGTTTCTAGCCATGATTATAGGACATCGAGCCTATAAGTTTGGGATCCTTGAGAAGATAATAAGAAGGTGAACTCCCAAAAAAGATATAGTAATCCTCCTGGATATTGGAAGTAGACACGATCGCCAGGCAAAACTGGGAACTTGAGGGTTGGGCAAGACTGGGCCAAGGGAAGATGGGGAGAGAAAAGTGTGAAGGGGAGAGCGGGGGGAGCTCGGAGGAATGGGGTGCTTGGGATATAGGAAGGGTGGATATGAGAGCAGTGAAGCATATATCTGAATTTAAGGAGCTACCTGAGGGTTGTCAAGAGACTTGACCCTAGAGGGGTTCCCAGGTTTCCAGGGAGACGCCCCCAGTTAGTTCCTTGGGCAGCTGAGGAGAGGGAGCCTGAAAAGGCCAGTTCCTATAGCCATACTGATGAATTTCTTGCATATCACCATAGAACCTCCACCTGACGATAGATGAAGAAAATGACAGAGCCCCACCTTGGAGCACCGGACTGAGCTCCCAAGGTCCTGATGAGGAGCAGAAGGAGAGAGAACATGAGAAAGAAAGTCAGGACCGTGAGGGAACCTCCAGCTGGCGACAGATGGGGAAGGTGACTGAGCCCCACATTGGAGCACTGGACTGAGCTCCCAAGGTCCCGATGAGGAGCAGAAGGAGCGAGAACATGAGGGAGAAAGTCAGGAACGAGAGGGGTGCGTTCACTCATGGAGACGGTGGGACAGAACTAATGGGAGATCACCAACTCCAGTTGGAATGGGACTGATGGATCATGCGACCAAACCCGTCTCTCTGAGTGTGGCCAACAGCGGGGGCTGACTGAGAAGCAAAGGACAATGGCTCTGGGCTCTGATTCTTCTTCATGGACGGGCTCTGTGGGAGCCTTCTCAGCTTGGTCGATCACCTTCCTGGACCTGGGGGGAGTTGGGAGGACCTTGGTCTTAGCATAGAGTGGGGAACCCTGATGGCTCCTTGGCCTTGAGAGGGAGGGAGGGGAGGTATGGGTGGAGGGGAGGGGAGGGAAGGGGGAGAAGGAGGGGAGAGAAAGGGGAGAAGGAGGAGAGGGAGGGGGGAGGAGGAGGGAAGGAGATGGAAATTTTTAAATATAAAAAAAAAAAACCATGAGGAAAAAAAAAAAAAAAAAGACAAAAAAAAAAAAACAAATATTTACCCAAAAAAAAAAAAAAAAAAAAAAAAAAAAAAAAAAAAAGAAATAATGCAGACATTAACAGATGAAGACACATGAAGTTGACTTCTTGGTCTCTAGAAACATGTGAATACATGTGCATCCATGCTTGCAAACACACAAACAGGTACACAACACCCAAACAGAAAAAAAGATTAAAAAGTTTCTCTTTAACTGCTATTTTACTACATATTTGCTATTCACATGGAAAGTCTTTTCCTGGTAGCCATTTCACAAGAAAAGCAAATGGTGACTAAAATTCAAGGTGTCATCCAACCAGGAGGAAAACTCTCTGATAGGAAAATCTTGTTAAGCAAGGTCATGAGACCCCAGATTTCAGAATATCTTTTGCTTCTGTTTTAACTTCACATGCGCTGCTACTACCTTTCCTGGTGGCTGTGGGGAGTTCCCTCACTGCCTGTATTGTAGTGGGTTTTCTTGTGATTATATCCCAGTCTAGTGGGCATTTTTATCTGTGGATTGTCAAGAAGATGATTCCTGAATAAAAATGAGTACAAGGAAATGCTGCATAGTTGAGACCTATGAATTCCCTCTAGGAGCTGATTTAGAACACAACTCTGGTTTATGATCAAAGTAAACAATTGGCTTTCCCCAGGAGCCAGCCTGGCTCTAATTCTCTTAAGGCTGAGAAAATGCAGTTGCAGATCTTGGTATATACTAGTTAGCAAATACAAAGTTTTAAAATAACTTTAGGTTGGACAAGATGCTCCATAATGGTTTTTGTTGTTGTTGTTTTTGTTTTGTTTTTTTTTTTGTTTTTGTTTTTTGATAAACAACCCCCAAAGAACAATCTAAACTTTACAAGGACATATAATTGAGCTGTCTGATTTGTTGGGCAGAGCAAACCAATGGCTGCATGCACTTTCCTCACTAGGTCTGGCTATTGACATAGGACAGTGCTTATTCTCCACATAAATTTCTTACCTCAATTTTCTGATATGGGTATGTACTCTGAAGATTCAAGGCTGTCTGATTTTTATGTAAAAAATGTTGGGGCTCAAATTTATGCACATAATAGGAAGCAGAGAACTGACGTCGAGAAACAGAAACAGCTTTTGTCCAAAAATACCTTAGGGAGAAGTTCTGGCTGGTCAGGGCTACAGAAAATAATTTGATTTTATAGCCCTGAGAATGAGTTACAAGTTTATTTTTATGGTCTAATGTTAAACACAGAACAGAGATTTAAAGTGCTATTGGTGCCCAAATGTCTTGTGAAATGCCAATTGAACTGATGCTTAAAGAATCAAGACTGCTGAGCTGAGCCTAGATTAGAGGATTTAAGACACCCCAACAGTCTCTTTGGCCCACAGTGTTCTCTGGGTGCTTTTGTGACCCAAAAAAATCAGGAATTTATGACTCCAGATTATAAGATATTAGTTCAAAATGTTTATATAGGATATAAGCACATTTTTTTTTTTCATTTTCCTTGGGTTCTTCATTAGCTTAAGTTCATGACTCCTTTAAAATTCCTTATGTAAGTAACTTTCAGGATAGATAATAAAATGAAGATTGTTTCTTTACAACTGCAATTTGTCATCTGCCAATGAAAGAATTTACTAAGAAAAAATGTTCCTTCCTTGCTCTGTGATTAGTTGGTTAGATATATTGCATTTGAGATGTCAGGATGACTGCTTTTAATAATCATTCACTAGAGAGATGGAATGTGACACCTTTTTGACTTCTGCACAATCCTGAAAGATTTTGTTGGGGATATTTAAGCTGTGGAGAAAGAGAGTATGGGAGTTGAACAATATGAGAGAAAAAGAAGGAATCCATCAGAAGAGTGTTTGAGTGTCTTCTTTCCCCCAAAGGTTCAAAATGAAAAGTCTTAAGTGTGCCTCACCATGAATTTCTTTCAAAGCCTAGGTAGTCTAGGGGCTGGTTCCTCTAGAAGGTTGTAGTCTTCAAATTAGAACATAGAACATGGACCTCTTAGCAGCCCAATAAAGCTGACTCACTCTCTGGCTTCAACAAACTGTGCTCAGTATACAAATTTTTGGACATGATTTTATCTTGTAATATTCATAGAATAAATACAAGATATAAAAATATTTTGATATAACTATGTATTATCACACAATTGTTTTATTTACAATAAACTAATAAGATAACTAATTATACTATGTCTAAAACATTAATTACAAAATTAATTAGTTTTGATTAGTTTGCAATCTTTTCAAAACCAATTTGCCAAGTAGTCAGACTGGGCACTTAATGTATAATTGTTATTTTTTCATATCTATTTACAATTCTTTGGTGCAAAAGATGGGTCTTTCTGTCATAGAATTTCCTAGTATTTAATTTAATAGTTAACAGCTTTTATTAGTTTGGAAAAATCTTTAAAGAGAAATTACATATTCTCATTGAAAAGTTCAAAATACCATGCTGTTTTAATTAATCAAACATGGTTAAGTAACATTACTAAAATGAAACAAGTGTAATTTAAAATATTATACAAATTACAAAAAAATATGTGTAATATAGTTAAAAACACTTTCATGTACCTAAATGTTATAAAGTTGATTTTATTTGTTTAGGTGAGATCCTTGGTACTTAATTTATAAATGTATTCCATTGTTCAAAATTATATGAATTGTGAACAGAAAAAATCAAATTTTATGTTGAATTACAATTGATCAATATTAATAAAAAATAATTTGTGATGATAAAAATGATTTGCTTCAAAAGTAATTTTATATACTTGGGTAAGTTAAAGTGATATTTTGTTTATGGTCTAACAAATAAAGCTTGCTTGAAGATCAGAGTACAAAGCCCACACTAGTCAGTCATATAGGCCAGTCAGTGTTGGCACACAACATTTATCCCAGCAGCCATACTAATTAGCCATGGAGGACAGGCAGGGGTGGTGAACATCACCACTAGATAGAACTATAATGCAGAATGAGTCAGGAATTCACCTTTCAGGATGAAAATTTTGTAGAGTTAAGAGCTCTCTAGTGGTTGGCTGTTTTGCTTCTCTTATCTTTCAGCTTGAACCCCAATATCTGTCTCTGGGTTTTTATTATTCATGTCATATATGGCACCCAACTTTTGATGTATGATTTCATGAAGCAATCATTTCCCTGTAGCTTTACAACCACAAGCATAGGACAGAGCTACACGCGACTGGTGTCACTGCCCAACCAGTTAGGTTTTCCTTGCTTTTCTGCTGGTAGACTTTCCCTGAACCCCTGTTCATGCTGCTGCCAAACTAGGTAGCTACCTTGAAACCCAGTCAGGTTCTTTTTGTTCTACACAACATCAATAAGCCCCCCATCTTCATCATCACCAGTGGCAGATTTGGTGAGAAAGTTAGGAATTCTTAATGGAGGAATTAGTTAAAAGGAGGAGTTTTTCACACTTTTAAAAAGAAGGTACAACTGCAATAGAGAAAGTTATGTCTCTGTATTATTATGAAATGCATGATTTAAAAATGAAACAATTAAATGAAGAGATAATCGGCTTAACCTGGATTGACATACTGCTAATTATCATTTTGATAATCTTTGTTGTTGTTTTCATAATTCTTGGTTTATATCTTAAAAAGTTGTTTGATTTGACTGGAAAGATACAAGCCTTAGAAATTTTTAATAAAACAAATCATAGAGATATTCAGATCCATACAGAGGAATTTAATGGAGAACAAATTTGAGCACTACATTATAAGGTTAGAGACAAACAGCCTAAGGTTTTCATATAACCAATCCTATGATATCCAGTAAACTTACAGGAGCAACTGCCAAATAATATATATCTGTATGCTGTTCAGAGTTAAATGATCTCCTGTGGAAATGTTGGATTTAAGGAGATTCAAAGAAGCAAGTCTCCTAATGGCAAGCATTCAGATTTTGTGAAGCAGATGTTAAACTCGAGACCAATTTGTAATAGAATTATCCCCCAAAAGTGGATAAATGTGGTTAAAGCTGTTTTAGAGCCTGCGGCAAAATTATAGTGGAGTACCTGGTTCAAAGAATATGCTAAAACAATTGAACAAGGGAATAAAGTTAGAAGTATAAACATCTCCCAAGATCAACTTCTCGGAGAAGGAGATTATGCTACTGTAGTAAAACAATCTTTCTTTGATGACCATGCCCTGACTTTATGCTGAGCATCAGTTTTGAGTGCTTGGGACAGAGCTGGAGAAGTAGGAACAAAAATTGACTCATTTACTAATGTTACAGGGCCCAAAGGGAGCCTTTACAGATTTCTTATAAAGATTGACTTTATCAGTAAATAGAATGATATCAAATTGGATGCTAGGTAAAACAATAATTCAATCTATGGATTTTTAATATGCTATTTCTCAATTCAAAAAAGATAATTAGGTCTTTATCATCAAGGGTCAGCCAGCACCTTTGGAGGAAGGGATCTGAGATAAAATCAATATTGAATCTCTTGACCATGATGATGCTAGAAAGGAGAGTGATTTTCATAGCTTTGGGCAAAAATTGAAATGTCAAGTGTTATAATTGAGGCAAAAAAAGGCCACCTTAAATGGGATTATAAACAAGAAATTCTTAGAAACAATTTTATTCTAAACATCATCCAAAGAAAATGCCCCACCCTTCTGAATTATGCAGAAGGTGTAGCAAAGGTAGGCATTGGACTAATGAATGTAGATCAATAAGAGACATTCAAGATAATCATCAGTCACTGGAAAATTCTTTTAATGGCCTCTCATAAGCCACATGTCAAATACAGTTCAGTCATTTCCTTATTTCATAGAAGAAACTCCTTCCCAGAGCAATGATAGAACTTAATGAATATTATAATAAACCATAATGCTATGGATAATAGAATAGCTACAAAACTCAGGGGAAACAACGCAAGTATTTTGGCAAACTTCTATAAATTAACAAAGATGAAAATTTAAAATATGAATGAATCTCATTGACATTAAAGGACTAGTAGACACAGGTACAGATGTAACAATAATTTCACCAAAATTCTGGAGTCTAAATTGACCTCTTGGGATGTAAATATTCAGCTTTTATGCACTGGAACTTTATCTCATGTAAAAGAGAATATTAGATGCATAGAATGTATATGGCCAGAAGGACAGAGAAAAAAATAAAACCATATGTGATAAAAATAGCAATGAATTTGTGGAGATATAATTTTTTACAGCACTGAAATATTGAGGTTAATATTCTCCCAATCTTAGAAACAAACCATAAATTAACATGTGTTTCTAAGAAAACTATTAGAACACTTAATAAAAAAAAAAAACAGTCACTGACTATTCAGGTTATATAAGAACAGTGCACAATGATTGCTGATCTTCCAAAGGCACTGACATCCCTATCATTAAAATGGTTGACAGACAAACCTGTAAAGGTGACACAATGTCCTTTAACAACAGAGAAACTGAAGACTTTAGATTAACTGGTACAGGAGAAACTAAATGTGCAGCATACTGAAGAATCAACTAGTCCTTGGAATTCTCCTCTATTTGCTTTTTATTTTTTATTTTTTATTTTTTATTTTTTGTTTTTCGAGACAGGGTTTCCCTGTAGTTTCTAGAGCCTGTCCTGGAACTAGCTTTTGTAGACCAGGCTGGCCTCGAACTCAGAGATCCGCCTGCCTCTGCCTCCCGAGTGCTGGGATTAAAGGCGTGCGCCACCACTGCCCAGCCTCTATTTGCTTTTTAAAAGAAATCTGAAGAATGGAGAATCATAAGGAAAGTAAGAGTGATTAATGAGGTGATTCAGTCAATGGGCTCTCTACAGTAGGGAATTCCTTTGCCTTCTCTATTGCCTAAAGGGTGGCTTCTTATAACTATTAATTTAAAGATTGCTTCTTCACTGTACCCACTTATAATAATTCTCAACCTGATGAGATATATCAATGGAAGAGTCTCCTACCATGCTAATATAAATAATATTAATATTATTAATAATTAATAATAATAATGTTAAATATCCCCACCCTGTGCCAATATATCATATGGTAGCCAATGGAAGTGATACATAAGCAATTTCCTGAATCTATACTTTACCATTATATGGATAACATATTATTATCTGATTCAAACATAGATACTTTAGAAAGAATGTTTAAAGAAGTAAAGAAAATTTTGCCTTTTGGGAATTACAAATTGCTCCTGAAAAAAATAAAAAGAGGTGATTCTATTATTTATTTAGGCTACAAAAGAGGTTTATAAAAAACTACACTCCAAAAGGTTTGAATTAAGAGATATTGAATTAAGAGATATTGTTAATGACTTCAAAAGATTACTAGGAGATATTTTGCATCTACAGTATACTACTTGGATAGGTCCAGATGACCTGATTAATTTGAACCAAACTTTAGATGTTGACAAGGACTTAAATAGTCTCAGAAACTTATCAGCTAAAAGTGAGAGAGAATTGGCTTTGACTAAAGAGAAATGACAGATATACATGTGGATAGTATGGATCCAAATCTTAAATACATACTAGTCATATTACCCTCCAAAGATTCCCCTACATTAATTTTAATGAATTGGGAAAATAATATCTTAGGATGGATATTTTTACCACATAAACTGAGTAGAAAATTATAAATTTATCTGGAAAAGGTCTCTGAGTTAATGCTAAAAGGAAAACTGAGAGTCTGTCAATTAGTAGGAATAGACCCAACAGAATTATAGTACCTTTTAATAAAGATGAAATTGACAAATTATGTGAAGAAAGTAAACCATTGTAAAGAGTTTATAGTAATTTTGGGGGTAAGATCAACAAAAAAATACTGAAAACAAGAAAATTCAACTTACAAAAAGAACTAAATGGATCCTTCTTTGCATTATATGGGAAACACCAATAACTGGAATGTCTACATTCTATACTGATGCAAATAAATTAGGTAAGGAAGGTTAAAAGTCAGAAAATAGAAAATTCAAATAAAGTATATCAAAAGCATGCTGGGTCTGTCCAAAAGTCAGAATTGTATACTATTCTTGTGTTTCTAATGGATTTCAAGGAATGTCTTACTATAGTTGTTTTGCATGTTAAAACTGCTGACTTTATACAAGGTAATACAGAATTGAGTTTATTATTTATCCAGTTACAAGATACAATCAGAAATAGGAATCATCTCATATAAATAACTCACATCTGATCCCATACGAGTCTGCCAGGAGTTCTAGAACAAGATATTTCAGAAATTGATCAGTTATTGATTGGAAATGTGCCAAAGGCCTCAGAATTTCATTTTAAAAACACCATGTCAATATCATAGGTTTTTAAAAAGACTTTTCCATTCTATGGTGAAAATCCCAGGAACTTATAAGAAAATGTTCTACTTGTTCTTTATGCAATCAAGCAACTACTATCTTCAGGAAGTAACTGAAAGAGTATTAAAAGGAATGAAATCTGGAAGATAAATGTGTTCCATTTTGTATAATTTGGAAAACTAAAATGTCTGCACCACACCATTGATACCTATTCAGGTTTTCAATGGGAAACTGTTTTAAGTTCAGAAAAGGCTAATTCAGTAATTATACATTTGGTCATCTTCAGTACACCTGTACAAATAAAGACAGACAATGTTCCAGCATATATCTCTAAGACAATAAAAAGTTTTTTGGTTTATCATAATATAAAGTATATTAAAAGTATAACAGACAATCCTACATGCTAAGCAGTTATATAATGATCAACTCAAACTCTAAAGGATATGTTAAAAAAAACCCACAAAAATGATGAAAAATATCCACAGAAATAGATCGCATAATATTTTATTAACTTTTAATTTATTTAATGCTAATGAAAAAGGAACAGAAGCTGTGGAGACACACTGGGTAGTAAAAAAAAAAAACTAAGAAGTATTCCCTCTGCCTTTATATAATGTATATAGTTATCGTAGTTATTGTATATAGTTTTTCTCATATTAGTTATAGCCCTTTTTTCTCATTAGACAAAAGGAGAACTATAGTTATATTTTGCTTATGATCTAACAAATAAACCTTAACTGAAGATCAGAGTGCAAAGCTAGACACATTAGTCTGCCATACAGGTCAAGCAGTAATGACAAATCCCAGAAGTCACACTATTTAGCCATAGAAGTCAGGCAGTAGTGGTGCACACCTTTAATACAAACTCTAGACAGGAATACAAGGCAGGTTAAGATAGGATCTAGCCCTTTTTCACTCTGAAGATTTCATAGATGTAAGATTTCTCTAGTGGTTGGCTGCTTTGCTTCTCTGGTCTTTCAGCCTAAAACCCAATATGTCTCTGGTTTTTATTATTTGTGGTATAGACAATTATTGCTATGCAAATTATCTGAAGTGGTTGAAAGACATTTTTGTGGCCACATGTATGACCTTCAGGAATAATTGGACAAGTTGTCAGGGTAAGATTTGAGAAAAATTCTCCTTCTCCCCCTCCTCATGCACATATACACCTGTACAAAAATTATAGTGTTTGGGGATGAGGGAAAAAAATCAGGGGTAGGGAGACTATAGAACACTTTGGAAAGGAGAAAAGGAATAAAATACTTTAGTAGTCCATATATGATCACTGAGTGATCAAAAATGAACCCACAGAGTAAGCCAAGAGGGAGCAAGCAACTTTAGAAAGAGAAAAGAATAAAGCTAAGAAACCAAACAAGTGTTACATGGAGGTAGAAGTACCAACCCCAGCTAATATTTCTGAGTATATGGCTGATAACAGATAATAGACATCATAGATGTCACTGATGTCAGCAAAAAATGCATTACTAGTATCTATTTATACAACTTTTTCAATTAATAAGAGGCCATGCCAGACTGCTTTATTCTACCTCTTGTTGTTTAGAGTGTAAATTTTGTCCAAATTAGCTCTTAACAAAGAGTGAAATGTCACTTAAGCTTTTAGATAAAGCTTTTTTTTTTAATCTTTCAATAGAATGAATGACCTATTCATGGCCTAATCACTAACTCCATAACTGCCTCACCACATCAATCAGATCATTCAAGACAACACTATTCCAATAGGCAGAGGCTGGAAGAGTTTTGTATGAACCAGAGTACCAGGGAATAGAAATTGTAAATTATACACTATAGAGTAATTACTGTATCTTCTCAAAACATCATGATCATTGTCATTGCTGAAAGCATTAGTATCATTTTCCCTGCATGACCATAGTGTTTAACAGAACATTGCTTTTTTATAAAGTACATTGACAGTGAACCAAGATACTTGAATTGTCTGATTATTTTCTACAGTGTCTATATGAAAAAGAAATGTAATTAAGTTAAAGTCACTTCACATTGCAATTGCAGCAAAAATATTGGTGAGCAAATTTATCTACTACATTTAGATTCACTAGGTAACACCACAAAACTGATATATTTTTAGGCAGATACAGTAAAGCTTATAAGAAAACAGATGACCTCTGATATTGGTCAAGATGACAACACTCAGTTAAGCAAGAAGGAAACTATTTCATTCAGTGAGAAATTTACTAACAAATTAACATTCAAATTATTTCCCAGTTCTGTGTTCTATAACACTATTCCCATTTATAAATAGATATGAAGCAGTTAATGAATACATATCTCATCTTCAACATAAAACCACATAATTTCATCTCTCCAATGGTGAACAGGTACAAAATTCTCTTCCTATTTATCTTATAATTTTTGTGTGGGTTATATGAAATTATGAATGTAAATTAACTTTGTAAAAACTATGAAAGCTCTATACAAATTCAGAAACACAATAACTACAACTATAATTCACTAAGCAAAAACACTCATGTACAGCAGGTGTATTCATTGTTAAGCTATCCTAATGGAACATCCAAGACATGCCAGCTCTATATTTGCATGCTGACTTATCTTAAAAGAAGAATTACTGGAAAGTATGAAATTATTATCAGTATTATCAGTTATTTTTGGCATGAGTATTTCTCACACTGTTTCATTACTTCTTGCCCTCAAAAAGCTACCATATAAACCAGGTAAACAGCCATCCAGAATGATTTTTTATTTTATTTTATGTGTATGGGTGTTTTATCTATATGGATTTCTGTGTACCTTGTAAATGTTATATTCTTGAACATCAGAAAAAGGTATCAGATGTTTTGGAACCCTACTTAAAGTTGGTTGTGACCTTTGTGGGTGCTGGTGTTCAACCCCAAGTGCTCTGAAAGAGCAACTAGTACTCTTAACTGCTGAGCCATCTTTCCAAGCTTAGAAGTAGAGTTTTATAGTTTCTCTTGTAGTCAAGTATGGCTCCTGGCATAAATTCATTTTAATGAGGGATGGAGTGGTCCTTAAATAAAGGGTGTACATTTCTTCCATTCCTTCCTCTTCCCTATTAGTTTACATTATGGGGGAAGAGAGACAAAAATGAGAGACATTGGAACTGGAGCAGACATATTAGGTCAAAAATCTTCAGATTTATGTAGGAGCTGTGGAAAAGGCAGACACTGGACAAATGAGTGCAGGTCAACAAAAGATGGACAAGGTAACCTGTTGCCATTGGGAAATGCAATGGGAGGCCTCTTGCAGGCCCCAATGGTGAATGTGGTCCACTCATTTCCAGTTACTGCAGAGAACATGCCTCATCAGGAAAATTAGAAAGACCCATGCCTGCTGTTAAAAGCAAAAATGGCCTGAAAGATGAGTTATGTGTATTTTGGCAGACTTCTATAAATGAACAAAGACCAAAGTTAAGAGTGTGTGTAAATGTCGTTTTTATTACTGGCCTACTGGACACAGGTGCAGATGTAAGTATCATTACTCTAGAATCTTAGCTTCTGTATTGGCCTCTATAAGATGTAAATGTTCAGTTCCTGGGAATTGGAACCCTAGTTCAAGTAAGGCAGAGCATGAGATGGGTTGAATGCATAGGGAAAGAAGGACAAATGGGAAAATTAAGGCCATATGTAGCCAATATTGCAGTGAATTTATGGGGCTGTGACCTATTGCAGCAATGGAATACCCAAATTAACATTCCTGCTGCTTCTAGAGCCTATATTACTGGGGCAAATATTAAAAGATATTACAGAAGGTGGAAACCAGCTGTTTGGGCTGTACAAGAAGGCAAAGCAATTGATGGCCCTTCAGAGATGCCAACAGGCCTTCCTCTAAAATGGTTGACTGAGAAACCAATATGGACAAAGCAATGGCCTTTAACTGAGGAAAAGTTGTAGGCTTTAGAACAGCTGGTACAAGAGCAATTAGATGCTTGACATATAGAAGAATCTAAAAGCCCTTGGAATTCTCCTGTATTTGTTGTTAAGAAAAAATCTGGTAAATGGAGAATGGTGACAGATCTCAGGGCTATCAACACGGTTATTCAACCTATGGGCTCTCTGCAATCTGGAATTCCTCTGCCCTCTTTATTACCAAAAGGATGGCCTCTCATAGTTATTGATTTAAAGGATTATTTCTTCACTATACCTTTACAAGAAAAAGACAGAGAAAAGTTTGCCTTCACAGTGCCTACTTATAATAACTCTCAACCTACAAGGAGATACCAGTGGACCGTCCTCCCACAGGGCATGTTGAACAGTCCCCCCCTGTGCCAATACTTTGTAAATCAACCATTGCAAATAATATGCAAGCAATTTCCCAAGTCTATAATTTATCATTACATGGATGACATCCTGTTGTCTGATTCAAACATGGATACCATAGAGAGACTGTTTGAAGAAGTAAAAATACTTTTACCTAAATGGGGATTGCAGATTGCTACTGAAAAAATTCAGAGAGGAGATTCTGTTAATTATCTAGGTTATAAAATAGGTTTGCAAAAAAATTAAGACACAAAAGGCACAAATTAGGAGAGATCGGCTACGGACTCTCAATGACTTTCAAAGGTTGTTAGGAGACATTTCCAGCATACAACCGGCTGTTGGGATAACACCTGATATGATAATTCATTTAAATAAAACCTTGGATGGTGAAAAAGACTTAAACAGTCCAAGAGAATTAACAGCTGAAGCAGAAAAGGAACTAATAATGATT
This sequence comes from Arvicola amphibius, assembly GCF_903992535.2. Lineage (NCBI taxonomy): Eukaryota > Metazoa > Chordata > Mammalia > Rodentia > Cricetidae > Arvicola > Arvicola amphibius. The sequence goes on along the minus strand of NC_052049.1, from coordinate 73,466,257 downwards.
GAGGAGAAATTACAAGAGGCACATGTAGACAGAGTGAATCCAGAGCTCAGTTGTATTCTCATCATATTGCTTTCCAAAATTTCTCCTACAGAAATTTTAATGCAGAGAGATGATATTATCTTAGAATGAATCTTTTTACCACATAAACCAAGTAAGAAAATAAAAACTTATGTGAAAAAGTCTCTGAATTAATTATAAAAGGCAAATTGAGACTTCGTCAACTAGCAGGCATAGACCCAGCAGAAATTATAGTGCCTTTCACTGCTGATGAACTAAAAAAGTTGTGGGAAGATAACAAACCATGGCAAAGAGCTTGTGCTAATTTTTGGGGAGAAATCAATAACTATCCAAAAAGCAAGAGGCTTAATTTTATAAAGAGAACTTCTTGGATTCTTCCTCGAGTCATCCATGATACTCTGATAACTGAAGCCTGTACATTTTATACTGTTGCTAATAAATCAAGGAAAGCAGGTTACAAATCAGAAGATTTGAGTAAGGTGGAACAAAGTCCTTATGATTCTGTCCAGAAGGCAGAATTATATGCCATTCTTATGGTGATAAGGGATTTTAAAGAACCCCTTAATATAGTTACTGACTCACAATATGCAGAAACCGTTATCTTACATATTGAAACTGCTGAATTTATACCTGATGATATAGAACTAACCTCATTGTTTATCCAGGTATAAGACATGATCAGGAACAGGCTTTGCCCTATGTATATAACACACATTCGATCCCATATGGGTCTGCCAGGTCCTCTAGCACAAGGTAATGAAGAAATTGATCAATTATTGATTGGTAGTGTGCTGCAGGCCTCTGAATTTCATAAAAAAAAAAAACATCATGTCAAGAGCAAAGGCTTGAAGAAAGAGTTTTCTATTACATGGCAACAAGCTATGAAGATTGTAAAGAAAAGCCCTACTTGCTCGTTCTATAACCAAACACCACTGCCTGCAGGGGCTAATCCAAAGGGCACTCAAAGGACTGAAATCTGGCAGATGGATGTGTTTCACTTTGCAGAATTTGGCAAATTAAAATATGTACACCACACATTTGACACTTATTCAGGTTTTCAAAGGGCAACTGCTTTAAGCTCAGAAAAAGCTGATTCAGTAATCACTCATTTATTAGAAGTTATGGCCATCATGGGTATATCTACACAAATAAAGACGGATAATGGTCCAGCTTGTGTCTCTTGGAAAATAAAACGGTTTTTTGCTTATTACAATATTAAGCATGTTACAGGTATACCATACAATCTTACAGGTCAAGCAGTCATAGAAAGATCAAATAGAACTATAAAGGATATGTTAAACAAACAGAAAGGAGTGGAAAATACCCCTAGAAATAGGTTACATAATGCTTTATTAACCTTGAATTTTCTCAACGCTAATGAGAAGGGGACAACGACTACAGAAAGACATTGGATAATGGAAAAGTCTGCTGAATTAAATCAACCAGTTTATTTCAAGGATGTGCTGACCTCGCAATGGAAGCCAGGAGATGTGCTGCGTTGGGGAAGGGGTTTTGCTCTTGTCTCCACAGGAGAGGAAAATTGTGGATACTGTTAAAATTAATAAAGGTTCAGTTTGAAGAGAAGAAGCCCCTTGAAAAAGAAAAAGAATTCATTCACAAGGATGACGATCATACTGATGTTAAGAAAAACATATAGGTTGGGGGCAGGGTTCTTATCTCCACAGGAAAACACTTATCTTCAAGGAATTTAAGGGACTCTGGATATTCATTTTTTTTTCTTTTTTTCAAGACAGGGTTTCCCTGTGGTTTCTAGAGCTGTCCTGGAACTAGCTCTTGTACACCAGGCTGGTCTCAAACTCAGAGATCCTCCTGCCTCTGCCTCCTGAGTGCTGGAATTAAATGCGTGCACCTCCACCACCTGGCTTTTTTTTCGGACCCTGGATATTTAAATACTGATGGATGGACACTAGTTATAATCCAATTTGGATCAACACAGAACCTGAATAGGTTTAGTAAGTATAATATATATATATATATATATATATATATATATATATATATATATATATGCATTACTGTGCTTTTATTTATACGTATGTAGAGCTGGTTTGGAGTTGGACTATGGCTCAGTCCCTCTTCAATTCCAAGCATGTTGATAAGAGATATCTCAGAGTTTCTGTCTCAGGTCAGGAACCATGAAATGGGACAAAATAATAGTAATAATAATAATAATAATAATAATAATAATACTTGATAAACTTTCTTTGCCTTTCCTCATATCTGTGTCTGTCTTTATTACACCTTCCATTGAATATATATATATATATATATATATATATATATATATATATATATGTCTGTATATATCTTTGTAGATAATGTTTACCTTTTCTGTAACAAACAACAAATTTTCTTTCAGTAATCTTTGAAGTTTCCAGGATGAAGATGGGGCTGCACAACATCAATTTCACATGATTACTATGACGTCATGTTTTTAATAGCGCTAAAATTAGACCTTTTTTTTGGTACCAATTGCACAAGACAGTTTTGAATGGTGCACAATTTTGACAACACTCTGGCCAGACCTCCTCAAAACACTCAGAGGCTAGTTACAATTTTCTCGACCAAATGTTAATCTGGGAATTTCACCATCATTTGCTTTCACAGGACCCCTTGAGAAGAACGTTGCCCCATGTCAGCTGGAAGCAATCTTAGAGGGCAATGCCCCCTCTCCCAACAGAGTTTGCCCTCAGGTTTAGGGACATCATTTAGTAGTTGGTATAGGGTTGAGGGGGTGGGGGAGGTATTATATGGACTCAGGGGTGTTTATTGAAAAAAAGGGGGGGTATTAACTGGTTTGATGGGATGGTTGGTATTTGTGAATTATTGATTTTAGAAAATTGCATTGGTGTTGATTCTTGTATATTGAACACTGTATGTGAGTATGCTTCTACCTCTATTGTATGCGAATATGCTTCTACCTCTGTTTAAAACATTTGTTATATTGAGATATTTACCATATTGCAATGTACATTTCTACCTCTGATATTATTTATGTAATGACATTGTTTATATTTGGATATCATTGTCCTCATTTATTGCACAGTTGTTTATTCTCTTAGTCTCCAAGTTAGAAAGGTGTCGAGAATTATATATCAATAGTTATATATGTTTGTCATATTTATATTTAGTATATTCAGGGTTTTTAGATACATAGAAATTATATTTAGTATAGATAGTATAATCTTCAACCTCTTTGAAGAGCTGTAGAAAATGGCCTTTAATCTAACCTAGAGTTTTGTACTTATGAGACACAATCACTCCTGGCAACACTGCTCTATTCCCAAGAGAACGTTGAGCACCAAAGATACTCCACTGAGAGCTTGTCTTCTTCTTGGCAGAACTGGCCTTTGGTCAAAGAAAAGCCCATACCTCAACTACTGACAAAGATAAAGAATATCCATAAGTGGATAAAACAGGATTGTCTTATCATTCCAAGACAGGGCAGGATAGTTCTACAAAAAGTTCCTTGCCTTTGAAAAATGTTATATCAGTTGTGTTAGGCCTTAGCCAAAGTTGGTTGCCTCAACATTGCAAAATGAAACTTTGGGTGATTGCCCAGGTAGTCAGTTGTCTCTGTCATTTGTTGCACATTTTGGAAGTTTCTCATTTGTACTTCCTGGTTGCTTAAGTAATATTACTTCCCTTCTCAGATATTTGATGGGGTTGAAGATTAGATAATTGTAGTAACCCTCTACATTATTTAGACTCCTTGAAATAGAATGTTTAATAAAAATTTGTTATATGTTTCTTGCTTATTATTATTTGTTGTTTGTAATTTTATATTTATTATTTGTTCCTATTGTTTATAGTTGTATTTGGTTTGGTTCTGTCTTATTTAGACAAAAGGGGGAGATGAAGGGGAAGCCCAGCCAATCACCTTGTTTGTAACGCGTGTCCCCCTTAGGCAATATTTACTTATAAAATCTTGAGGGCATGTGGCCTGCCCTCTCTTTGTTTTCCTGCGCTCCTCGCTGGAACCTTGGATTTGTAAGTTCCCTTTTCTTTCCTTTATTAAAGCTGAATATTATATATTAAAGCTAGTCTGGTTAATCATAACTGCTGATTAACCCTGCCCCTTCATTTGATTGTACTTTCTAATTATTCAGATAACATTATTTACCTTCTCAGATCTTCTATGGGGTTTAAGACTATTTAATGTAGTTACTTTCCTCTCATTACTTGACCAAGTTATTTATTATACAAGACTTAAGCTAGTTAGAATAGGATACTTGTTCTTATTGCATATAATTTCATAGTAGGTTTGGAACTCTCTTACTTAAACAAAAAGGGAAGGTGTTGAGGGACCTTCCACTCCTTCAGCCAATAGCCGCTGAGATACCAGACCACTGGGGTGTGGTCTCTCTCTATTTAAAAAGCAGTGGCAGCCTTCCACTTACTCTCTTGCTCCAGCGACTAGACTCCTTTCCTGGCTGTCATGTAGGACGGTGTTCTGTAAGTTTTTCCCCTTAAATAAATAACCCTTTGAATCGAAGATGGTGTGGGATTGTTTCACACATTACCTGAGCCAGAACCTCTGTGGGTCTGGGCATTGGTCTGTGACATCAGTAACACAGGCTAAAGTAGGCCTGAGACAGAAAACTCTGAGGGAGCAAAGCAAAACACAGGAGCACTCAGCTACCTACAGGGACATGGAATAAACAAAGAGGTAAGGAGAACTGTAGCACTGACTGTACCACAAGGAACAACCATCTGAGATTTGGATTCACTGGCACCTAGAAGGTTATTCAACAGAATCTCAGACAGCCGCAACCAAACCTATTAGAGGAAAAGATGAGTAGAAAAGGTCAAAACACATGCAACACCACAAATATCAATACAAAACAAGAAAAACCTAAGGACCATAGAACAGCAAGACCTGAAAAACCAAATGATGATGCAGAAGAAAATTACCTAAAAAACAAAGAGAATGTTTGAAACTCTTAAAAGAAATGAGAAATTTCCTCAAAGAAATGGAGAAAAAGACAAACAAAAAATTGAAAGAAATCAGCAAATCCCTTAAAGAGAACCAAGAGAAAGGAATCAAACATATGAAAGAAACTATTCAAGACTTGAAAACTGAAAAAGAGAAAATAAAGAAAACACAAGCTGATGGAATTATAGAAACAAAAATCAAGGGAAATGATCAGGAACTACAAATGCAAGTATGAACAGCATAATACAAGAGATGGAAGAGAGAATCTCAAATGCTGAAGATACAATAGAGGAAATATACTCATCAGTTAAAGAAAACATTAAATCTAAAAAAACTCTTAACCCAAAATATCCAGGAAATATGGGACACCATGAAAAGACTGAATCTAAGAATAATAGGCAAAGAATAAGAAGTTCAGCTCAAAAGCACAGAAAATATATTTAACAAAATCGTAGAAGAAAACTTTCCCAATCTAAAGAAAGATATGCCTATGAAGATACAAGATGCTTACAGAATACCAAATAGACTGGATCCATGAAAGTACTCTTGTCATATAATAATCAAAACACTAAACATACAGAGTAAATAAAAAGTATTAAGAGCTGCAAAAGACAAAGGCCAATACCTAGCCACAAGCCCAGATCTACACAAAATACTAGAAGGAAAACTCCAACCCAAGGGATTTAGCTACACCAACAAAAACACAGGCAATTGATGGTCACATAACAGCAAATACCAAAGGAGGAAACTACTCAAAAATTAACATCACTAAAAATGAAAACTAAATTAACAGGAGATAGCAATCAGTGTTCATTAATATCCCTTAATATAAATGGACACAATTCACCTATAAAAAGGCACAGGCTAACAGATTGGATACGAAAACAGAATCCATCCTTATTCTGCATACAAGAAACACATCTCAACCTCATTGTCTCAGAGTAAAGGGTTGGAAAAAATATACAAATCAAGCAGATCTAAGAAACAAGAAGGTGTAGCTATCCTAATATCTAACAAATAGACATCAAGCTAAAAATCAGTCAAAAGAGAAAAAGAAGGTCATTTTATATTATTCACAGGAAAAATTCATCAAAAGGACATCTCAGTATTTAACATCTAGGCCCCAAATACAAGGGCACCCTCATATGTAAAAGAAACATGTCTAAAGCATAAAACATACATTAAACTACACACACTAATAGTGGGAGACTTCAACACTCCCCTCTTGACAGCTCAGACAAAAAAAAAATGAACAGAGAAATAAGACAGCTAACAGATGTTATGACACAAATGGACTTAAAAGACATCTATAGAATATTCCATCCAACAGAAAAGAATACACCTTCTTCTTAGCTGCTTATGCAACCTTCTCAAAAACTGACCACATACTCGGTAACAAAACAAATCTCAAAAAATACAAAAAAAAAATTAGAATAACCCAATGTACCTTATCAGATCACCATGGTTTAAAACTAGAAGTCAACAGCAATACTAATTCCAGAAAACACACAAACACAAGAAAACTAAACAATGTTCACCTGAATCATCAATGGGTCAAGGAAGAAATAAAGGGAGAAATAAAGATTTCCTAAAATTCAATGAAAATGACCACACAACATACCCAAATTTATGGGACATAATGAAAGCAGTGTTAAAAGGAAAGTTCATATAACTAAATGCCTACATAAAGAAGCTGGAAAAATCCCACTTTAGTGAATTAACAGAACATTTGAAAACTTTAGAACAAAAATAAGCAAACTCACCTAAGAGAATTAGATGGCAGGAAATAAAGTGAGAGCTAAAATCAACAAAACAGAAACAAAGAAAAAAATACAAAGAATCAGCCGGGCGGTGGTGGCGCACTCCTTTAATCCCAGCATTTAGGAGGCAGAGGCAGGTGGATCTCTGTGAGTTCGAGGCCAACCTGGTCTACAAGAACTAGTTCCAGGATGGGTTCCAAAGCTACAGAGAAACCCTGTCTTGAACCCCCCCCCCAAATACAAAGAATCAACGGGATGAAGAGTTGGTTTGTAAAAATAAATCAACAAAATAGACAAAATTTTATCCAAACTAACCAAAAGGCAGAGAAAGAATACCTAAGTTAACAAAATTATAAATGAAAAGGGTGATATAACAACAGACACAGAAGAAATAAAAAGAATCATCAGGTCATATTTTGAAAACCTGTACTCCACAAAATTGGAAAACTTAAAGAAAATGAACAACTTTCTGGATAAATATCACTTAACAAAATTAAATCAAGACCAGATAAACAAATTAAACATACCTATAACTGCTGAAGAAATAGAAACAGTCATCAAATTCTCCCAACCAAAAATAGTTCAGCACCAGATGGTTTCAGCTCAGACATTCTACAAGACTTTCAAAAAACTAATACCAATATTCCTCAAATTATTTCACACAATAGAAACAGAAGGAACAATGCCAAACTCTTTTTATGAGGCTATAATTACCCTGACACCAAAACCACAGACATTACTAAGAAGGAGAATTATAAACCAATCTCACTCATGAACATTGATGAAAAAATACTAAATAAAACACTGGAAAATTGAATCTAAGACCACATCAGAACTATCACCCACCATGATCAAGTTGGCTTCATCCCAGAGACGCAGGGATTGTTCAACATAAGAAAATCTGTCAACGTAATCCACCATATAAACAAACTTCAAAATAAAAACCACATGATCATCTCATTAGGTGCCAAAAAAGCTTGTGACAAAATGCAACATCCCTTCATGGTAAAGGTCTTGGAGAGACCAAGAGTACAAGGAACATTCTTAAACATAATAAAGACAATATACAGCAAGCAAACAGCCAACATCAAACTACATGGAGAGAATCTCCCATTGATTCCACTGAAATCAGGAAGAAGACAAGGTTGTCCACTCTCTCCATATCTATTCAATATAGTTTTCGATGTCCTAGTTAGAGCAATAAGATACCAAAATGAGATAAAGGGGCTACAAATTGGAAAAGAAGAAGTCAAACTCTTAATGTTTGCTGATGATATGATAGTTTACATAAGTGATCCCTTTGCTATACATAAGCTTTATAGTTTCTACAACTCATAAACACTTTCAATAAAGTAGCAGGATATGAGATTAACTCAGAAAACCCAGTAGCCCTCCTGTACACAGATGATAAAAGGGCTGAGAAAGAAATCAGAGAAACATCACCCTTCACAATAGCCACAAATAGCATAAAATATTTCAGAGTAACTCTAACCAAACAAGTGGAAGACTTGTATAACAAGAACTTTAAATCTTTGAAAAAAGAAATAGAAGAAGACACCAGAAAGTGGAAAGATCTCCCATGCTCTTGGTTAGGCAGAATTAACATAGTAAATATGATAATCTTACCAAAAGCAATCCAGAAATTCAATGCAATACCCATCAAAATCCCAGCAAAATTCTTCACAGACCTTGAAAGAGTGATACTCAACTTCATATGGAAAAGCAAAAAACCCAGGATTGCAGAAACAATCCTGTACAATAAAAGAACTTCTGGAGGCATCGCAATCCCTGACTTCAAAGTCTACTACAGAGCTACAGTACTGAAAATAGCCTGGTATTGGAATAAGAACATACAGGTGGACCAATGGAACTGAATAGAACACCCAGATATTAATCCACACACCTTCGAACACTGGATTTTTGACAAAGAAGCAAAAAATATCAAAGGGAATAAAGAAAACATGTTTAACAAATGGTACTAGCATAACTGGATATCGACATGCAGAACAATTATATAGGGTTAGAGGAGGCTGAAGCTGGTGTACAGAAGCAGATGCATGGTTACATTCCCCATCCTTCCTCCAACTTTAGGTGCTTGGCCACAGACATCCTGTTTTGCACAGACAAGGTGGCATCATCTGTGACCCTATTATTGAAAGACCCTCAGGACCCCTTCCCCAAAACCAGCAGCTGTGGGGGGCAACTATCCCTTTTGTGAACAGCTGGCACTCTAAGATTGGCACATGTGCTAACTACAGACATCCTGCTCTCTCAAACAAACAGGATGTTCTCATGGGAACAGGCCAGCTGTCCCAGATCTAGCCCGGCGTGCTCAATCTCCTGAAAGGCTGAAGCATCCCACAGACATCTGTGCGAATAATAAATCCTCTTGCTGTTGCTTCCAGTGGCGTGGTCTTGGTTCTTGGGCGAGGGTCTCCTGATAGGAAGATATCCTCCGGGGGGGGGGGGGGGGTCTTTCACAGTCAACAAGACAAAATAACAGCCTACAGAATGGGAAAAGATCTTCACTAACCCCACATCAGACAGGTCTGATCTTTAAAATATACAAAGAACTCAAGAAATTGGTCACCAACAGAACAGATAACCCAATTAAAAAAAAAAAAAAAAGTGGCGTACAGACCTAAACAGAGAACTCTCAACAGAGGAATCTAAAATGGCTGAAAGACACTTAAGGAAATGTTCTTAGTTATCAGAGAAATTCAAATCCAAATAACTCTGAGATTCCATCTTAAACCTGTAAGAATGACCAAGATCAAAAACACTGATGACAATTTATGCTGGAGAGGCTGTAGGGAAAAGGAAAACAACCTAAATGCTTTTTGACCAAAGAATTGTAGGCCCATTTTCTACATGGTGTGACAGCCAAGTTCTCACCAGGCCATGTTTGGTATCCAAAGCAGTCTTGTATCCTGCCAGACAGGCTGTCATTACCCTGACTAAGGCTCAGGCTGTACTGCTCCTTTTCTTTTGTAATTATGTAGATTGCCTAAGAAGAGGTGTGAATTCCAAGCTAGTGACCTAGCTGTAAACAGGCCAGTAGTCCTGCTACTCCCAGAAAGAGAATGTTAATGAACTTCCACCTTAGTTTACCTTAGGGAATAAAAGGTGTTTGGATCATAAACGTGGGTGATATCCAGGAATGAATGAAGGCTGAGACTCCATTCCGGTATTGCTGTGTGAACTGTGTCTTAATTATTCCCGTGCCTTCACTCAAGTTCAGAGAGGAAAAAAATAGCTTACATTGGGGCATCAGACCCCAAAATAGCAGAGCCTGCAATGTAGGACTGAACGCTGAACCCCAAGAAATGCCGGAGAAGGGACCAGAAGTACAGAGAAGAATGTGAGGAACACACGAGAAAAGATCTTACCACACGTGGACATTTGAGTAGTGAACACTCAGATAATAAAGCGGGACAGTAATATCAGGAGTACAAATTTGTAAATATAGAAATATGGGACAAAGAAAAAGCAATCAAATAGCTATACAGTTGATTGGAGATATATTAAAAGACAGAGGACAAAGAGTACAGCAGCATCAGATATAAGAATATTTAGAATTCATAGAGAGATATTCCCTTGGTTTTCCAAGTGCAGGACCTTAGAACCTTAGATGTTGCAGCATGAAAAGAAGTGGGAATGTAATTATGGACCAGAAAGAACCTCTGAAGATATGCCTTATTTCTGGGTGCTAATATAGGAAAGGTTGGATTTAAATCCTGACCTGCAGGAGATAGTTCCATCTGCACCACCTGAGGAGTTGGTAGATACTGTTATGGAACAGAGCAGTTATAATAAGTCAGAGAATAATGATTTAGACTATGAAAGGGGGTCTTCATCTCCCTTGCTAGTAAACAGCAGCGCTGAGAGACAGAGACAGGATGATAGGGTTCAGAAAGAAATAAAAGGCTTGAGAAGGATGTTAACCTTGCTATCATGAAGATTAGGAGCTATGCAGATACAGGACTCTTGTCAGAAGAGCAATACTTTTCATACAGTAATAGCAGGTTTAGATCTGCCCACAGTTCAGAGTACACAGAAAGTAAAACAGAAACATAACAATAGCAGTGAATCTCCTCTACAAGCTTGTATCAGAGAAGCCACTAGCAAAGAAGAGATGCAAAGATTTCAATTGTTCTCTGTAATGGAGCAGAGAGATGCACAAGGCAGTCTGCTTAAAATACATACTTCTATGTCATTTAAGTTACTCAAAGAATTAAAACCGCTTGAGCCCAGTATGTTGCCAAGGCCTCCTTTACCCAGACACTGTTAGGAAATATAGCAGTAGAAGCTCTACCCCCAGCAGGTTGGAACCAGATAGCAAAGGCTTGCCTGTCAGGAGGAGACTATCTATTGTGGAAAACTGAATTTACAGAAAAATGTCAGGCTACAGCTGAGAGAAACAGAGTTCAGAAGATTCCTATTTCATATGAGATGCTTGCATATATGGGAACAAATCAACATTTAGAATATGATATAGCAGCATATGTCCAAATTAGTGCAGCAGCCAAGAAGGCTTCCATTGTTTTTTTTTAAAAAAAAAAAAAAACAGAATGAGAAGTTATGAAGTATAGACAGGGAACAGATTAGTTATTTCAGGACTTTGTTTCCAGACTAACACAGACATCTATTAGGTTGATTGGAGACTCAGAAGCTGGACAGATAATAAACAGCCTTTGAGAACACCAATGATGTTTGTAAGGCAGCTATAAGACCTTTTAAAAAGCAGGGTGATGTTGCAGATTAAATCCAAATTTGCTCAGATATTGGTCAATCATATACACAAGGTGTGAGGGACCGAAAAGGACCCTCGGGCCTGGCAGGCTGATTCATCCCCCCGCACCTTTCACCTATCCGCTTGGGATAGCCTGCATGAGTTAACAGCACGTACTTATCCTAAACACATCTTACGGTCAACCAGGCAACTGGTGGATCCTCCCTCTGATGGTATTTACAGCCTACTTCCCCTTTGGCCTAGGGCTCCATAGTTTTCCACCACCACCATCCCCCCCCACCCCCTTACCTTGCCCTACCAGATCTACCCTATAAAAAACGAGACCCTGCTTGCAATAAACGGAACCTTGACGCATCTCAGACTGACTCTGTCTTTCCTTACACGCTTGGTTCCCTTTCCCTTTCCCCCCATTATTTCTAGGTGATGCCTCCTCGAGACCCATACATAACCTGGCCTGCTGGACAGGTCAAGTGGCGCCCAAACGTGGGGCTCGAGGAACGGCGGTCGCAGGACAGCACCAATCAAAGAAGAAGGCTCCGGAGCGCCCCTGGTAGAGACGTCCTGCATCACTCGTGCTGCGTCTTGAGGTGAGTACTGCTGTCCGATTCAATAATGGGGAAGTCGGCTTCTAAAGAAGTCCTCTTTATGAGAGAGATAAAGAGCACTTTACGGGAGAGGGGAATAAGAGTTAAGAAAAAGGACCTTTGGAAATTTTTTTTGTTATTTAGAGGAAAAGTGTCCATGGTTGGTTCTGAATGGTCTGGACATTCACCCCCTGACGTGGAACAAAGTAGGAAAAGATATTAATAAGCTTTTAAAGAATGGAGAAGAGGTCCCTGAATCATTCTTCAGTTTTTATGATATTATCAGAGATATTCTTAAAGAGTCTGATAATGAGGATAAAATATCACATCTCTTGGCGCTTTTTGAGGATTTTATTATCGAAGGCCAAGAATCGAGTGGGGACATCCAGGCCGAAGGGTTACCTACCCCCCCCCTCTTAGATGGACAAATTCTCAAAGAATCTAGACCTACCTTTAATACGAGGGAGCAGGCCACCTCACCTGCCCCCTCTCTCTTAGATGAAAAGATTCCTGATAAGAACTTGCACCTTCCTCTAACTGAAAAAAACTCCCGCAAAGTTGCTTTTACTCCCTCCCTTTACCCTGTTATTCATAAGGACAAAGATGATGATTGGCTAGATCTCACCGAGGGGGCAGATTTGGAGAAGGAGGCAGCCAAATATGAGAAAGAAATATATGATCCACCCCTTGCAGCACCCACGAGGATTTATGAGGGAAGGAGCAACCTTCAGAGACTTAGATGGTCTCAGCCCCCTCCTTATGTGCCCTCTCATGATTCTCGTGCTCAGCCATCAGCCCCTCCCCTCCCTATAATTTTACCCCCTCAAACCCCTGACCTTGATAGCCTGCTGGCTACCAAACAGTCCCTTATCAGTCAGATAACCCAATTGAGAGGCGTCGAACTCAAAGACCTAACTGCACAGATACAGACCTTACAGGTCGATTTATTGACACCCTTATCACTGCCTCCCACACCGTTGAGGCCCCCTAATGAGTCTCCCCAGACTAGGGCTATCAAAGCTCATCCCATCAAGGCTAGTCCTGCCCCTGTCAAATCGCGTCTCACCTTCCCAGTGATGACCAGATCCCAAGGAACAACTCCTAGCGTTCAGGCAGAATCTCCCACCACAGATATTGAGGAGGGTGAGGGAGAAGAGGAGTCCCAGTCCGGAGGGGAGGAAGAGATACAGGAGGACACTGTAACGAGTGGCCCTCGCATTATCAAGACCCTTAAAATAAAACATCTAAAAGAATTGCATTCTGCAGTTAAAAGTTATGGTCCAGCGGCCCCATTTACACTCTCCATCCTTGAAGGATTGGGACAAGGGGGAAATCTTACCCCTATTGAATGGACAAAAGTTGCCCAATCAGTACTCTCTCTCGGCCAATAGTTGACTTGGAAGGCTGAGCTGATGGAAAAACTCGAGGCACAGGCAAACGTTAATAAACAGAATACAGCCACAGCCTCATGGACTTTGGACAAATTAATAGGACGAGGAAAGTATGCTGCTGAAAACAAACAGCAAACTCTGCCCGTGGGGCTGCTTAATCAACTCACACAAGCTGCATTGGCCGCTTGGCAAGCCATTCCCCCTCCTAATTCAGTGGGCACCTCCCTCTCTAAGATCATCCAAGGCACAAATGAGCCTTATGCCCAGTTTGTGGCCAGGCTCCTGGAAGCCAACGAAAGGATTTGGGGGGATAATAGCGTTGATGATGTGATCATAAAGCAGCTTGCGTTTGAAAATGCTAACTCTGCCTGTAAGGCGGTCCTGCGGGGGAAAAATGAAGGCCGTCGACCTTCATGGTATGATCAGGCTTTGCAATGATGTTGATTCCTTTGAGCACAAACTTTCAAAGTCCATTAGCCTAGCCGTGGGAGCGGCGCTTCATCCTATGGCCATTAGACAGAATGCTCCTAAGTCCTGCTTTAAATGCGGGAAACCTGGATATTTTGCCAGAGAATGCGTAGAAGGAACTGATAGCGCAGACCCTTCACGGGCACATTATGCCTCTAAACCGCACATGCCCGGGCTATGTCCACGCTGTAAGCGAGGACGCCATTGGGTAAAGGAATGCCGCTCAAAATATGATGCCGCTGGACAGTCCCTCCCTGCGGTTCAGGGAAACGCGCAAGGGGCCCCGCTGCGGGGCCCCTACTCCCCCCAATTACAGACTCCCCAGGTGCAGACAGGATCGTACAATCCGTTTGCCAGCCCTCGTCCAGTCCAGGCCTTTGTAGAGCCACAGCAGGGAGCGCAGGACTGGACCTCTGTTTCCTCCTTCACCCGGATTATAACTCCAGAGGAAGGGACAGTCATTTTAGATACCGGGATCCATGGTCCGCTGCCCTCAGACATGTTCCTTCTAATTATAGGTCGAGCCTCGAGCTCCCTACAGGGATTCTCAGTAACACCCACCCTGGTAGATAATGACTACCACGGCGAGATAAAGATCTTGGTGTCGGCCCCTGAAGGACCCCTTGTGATATCACAAGGACAGTATATAGCACAAGCCCTTCCCCTTCCCCTTTGTGGGAACTTTCCTTCAGCCTCACAGACCCGAGAATAATCTAAACCAGGATCTTCAGACGTATACTGGATCCAAAAATTAACAGCAACTAGACCCACTTTACGATTATGGCTCGATGAAAAACCTTTCCTTGGCCTGCTGGATACAGGGGCAGACGCCACCGTCCTTTCCAAAGCCCACTGGCCACAGAGTTGGCCATTACAGGCTACAACCACCCACCTACAAGGCATAGGTCAGAGCCAAAACACTCTCCAGAGCTCAAAAATCTTACAATGGAGAGATAAGGAGGGCAATACAGGAACTGTCACGCCTTTTGTTGTAGAAGGTTTACCTATTAATCTTTGGAGAAGAGATATTTTGGCTCAGATGGGGGTTATTATGATGAGCCCTAATGAAGTTGTTACCAACATGATGCTTAAAACAGGATTCTTGCCAGGAAAAGGCTTAGGGAAGAAGGAACAGGGGATAAAGCAGCCTGTGACTCCTAAGCATAGGACAGACAGACGGGGCCTTGGAGAGGACCAAAACCCTACTGCCCCTGCTCATTCTTTTTTTCTGAGGGCCACCACTCTCCCTGCACTCCATGTTGAAAAATAACCTGGAAATCCAACGACCCAGTATGGATAGATCAGTGGCCCCTATCTCAAGAAAAGGTTCAGGCAGCCCTACTGTAAGATTGGACAGGCCGAGGATTCGAATGGGGCCTTAGGTTAAGGGAGTGCGATGCTATTACACTTAATTGTCGCGACCCAGGTCTCTTGATAAAAATCTCTCTGAGTAAGACCCTGCCTACCACGACCCTTGTCGCTAGAGGCCCAAACCCAGCACTAGGAGGAGAGAAGAGGGCCCCACATAAAACAAACACTACTCTCGCTTCCTCCTCTGCTATATTTGCTCCTACTTTGCCCCCGCCCCACCCTAGTTCTACTGAAATTATTCTCTCCTTAGTTAATACTACCCTCAAAGCCATTCACAATACCAGTCTCCCCTCTTACGAGGAATGTTGGGTTTGTTTTTCGCCTATGCCCCCTCTTTATGAAGGTGTGGCGGTATTTGGGGAAACTATTTTTTCAACCCGAGTTACACATAAACCACCCCTGTTGGGACAGGGCCTTACACTGAGCTTGGTCTCTGGGTTGGGTACTTGCCTCGTCAGCGCAGGCATACAGATCCCTGCTAAGCTGAAGCCCATTTGTAATCATATGGTAACTGTTAATAATACTGGGTATACCTTGGCTCCTAACAATACTTACCTTGCCTGCTCCACCAGACTTACCACTCTTGTAGTCAATGAGGAGTTTAACAAGCTTAAAGATTATTGCATTCTGGTAATACTCCTCCCTCAACTAACTATTCATGATCCGGAGAGTTTTTTGCACTTTTATGAGGCTGGCCCCTCAGTATCGAAGAGAGAGCCTATTACTGCCATAACCTTGTCTGTGATTCTGGGCCTTGCAGCTACTGGAGCAGGCACTGGTATTGCTTCCCTGGTGACCTCACAACAACTCTTCACACAGCTTCAGGCCGCTATAGATAGAGATCTTGTAGAACTTTGAGAAGGCATACAGAATCTTAAGGATTCAGTGACTTCCCTTTCTGAGGTGGTTCTGCAAAATCGGCAAGGCCTTGACCTCCTGTTCCTTAAGGAAGGGGGCTTAAGCGTGGCTTTGAAGGAGGAATGTTGTTTTTATGCTGATAAGACTGGATTAACTCAAAATAGTCTTGATAAGGTTAAAAAGAACCTTGAAGATAGAAAACGGCTCAGAGAGCAACAGGAAGCTTGGTATAAAAATTGGTTTTCAACCTCCCCATGGTTATCCACTATGTTACCTTCCCTTTTAGGCCCAGTGGTGGGCCTCCTCTTGCTTAGCTCCTTTGGGCTCTGGGCTTTTAATCGTTTTGTTAAGTCTCAAATAGATTCTGCCTTGAAGCCTGCTGAAGTTCACTATCATCGCCTAACTACTGAAGATGAAGCTGCCGTGATAGAATTGCTGCCTGCAATTGCTGATCAACCGCCAGAAAATCCCCTCCCTTCTCCTCAACCCTTTTCTGTTCCCCTCTTAGATTTACAATACCCCCTAGCCCAGGCCCAAGATGGAAATTTTGGAGAAATTTCTAAATTTGGTCACGCTAGATCTATCCCCATGGTGCCTCATATCTACATACCCTGTGAGAAGAAGGCTGGAAAGTCAATAACGGAAGAGTTGTTTAAGCCTAGGCCCACCTAAGACAGGGCAGTCCTAATGGGGAGGATGACCCAAAGACCGGTAAGGGTCTAGCATCACTCTTCTACCAGGCTCAGTCTCTCTCATGTCTGGACTTTGACGAGGCCACAAAGCTACAGAACCTCTAATGTCTGACGCCGAGGTCTTGCACGCTGAGGGCTCGCTCCCATTGCACCAGCTTAGGCTCGGATCAATTTTGGGTTTGCTTTGGCTCTGAAAGTCATCAGTCCTTGGTTACGGATGTTAGCACCTAGATCCCAAATTTCAATTGGCTCATTATTGTTTAAGAGGGGGGGAGATGTGAGGGACCGAAAAGGACCCTCGGGCCTGGCAGGCTGATTCATCCCCCCCCCCCCCCTTTCACCTTTCCGCTTGGGATAGCCTGCAGGAGTTTACAGCACGTACTTATCATAAGCACATCTTACGGTCAACCAGGCAACTGGCAGATCCTCCCTCTGATGGTATTTACAGCCTACTTCCCCTTTGGCCTAGGACTCCAGAGTTTTCCACCCCCCCACTCCCTCCACTCCCTCCCCCATCCCCACCCCACCCCCCACCCCCCCACCCCGTCTTACCTTGCCCTACCAGATCTACCCTATAAAAAACAAGACCCTGCTTGCAATAAACGGAACCTTGACGCATCTCAGACTGACTCTGTCTTTCCTTACGCACTTGGTTCCCTTTCCCTTTCCCCCTATTATTCCTAGGTAATGCCTCCTGGAGACCCATAAATAACCTGGCCTGCTGGACGGGTCAACAAGGAATGGCCTTATCTTCTGCCTTACAGGGAAAGACAATGTTGTCTTATCCCAGCAAGGAGACCTAGCCCCAGGGAGAATGCAAACTACAGGAATACCTGGAGGCTGTTTTGGATGTGGTCTTATGGGGCATTAGATCAGATGATGTCCTGATAGAAGACTAAGATTTAGGACTAAAAAAGAAGCAGGATTATTTAGGAGATGCAGGAGAGCAAAACATTGGACTAGTGAGTGCAGATCAAAAAGAGATGATCTAGGAAATCCCCTTTTAGGAAATGGACACAGGGGCCAGCCTCAGGCATTGAGATAAAATTATGGGGTAATCCAGCAATCTGTTCCCCCACAAGGAAATATATATAGGACCTTTTAAGAGAAACCCCAGGAAGCACAGAGCTCGACCTCAGTTCTTTCATATACACAGTTCTGACACCTGAAATAGGGATGCAAGCTCTCCCCACAGGGATCTATGGGCCTTTACCAAAGGGAACTGATGGATTGTTATTAGAAAGAGGTAGCTCAACTATGCAAAGGATTACTGTGGCTCCTGGAGTCATTTTGAGGAAGAGATGAAGGTGATGACTCACTCACCAAGTGGAGTTTCTGTAGTAAAAGCAGGTCAGGGGCTTGCACAATTAATTTTACTTCCTGCAGTGCAAACAAATAATCGGACTAGGAAAGAAAAGAGAGGAAAGGATGAATTTGGTTCAACTGATGAATATTGGGTATAAGCCATAGGTCCTCAGAGACCAGAACTCACTTTGTTTATAAATGGAAAAAGATTTTCTGGCCTTCTAAATACTGGTGCAGATATTTCATTTATAACTACCAGCCAGTGGCCTTCTAAGTGGCCAAAAGTGGAGACTATTACACAGTTATAAGGAGTCAGTCAGACTAGAAATCCTGAACAGAGTAGTAATGAACTGCATTGGAAAGATGGGGAAGGCAATAAGGGAACTTTTAAACCATATATTATTCCTTATTTACCCATGAATTTATGGGTCCAAGATATTATGTTCAGAATGGGGGTATATTCATATTCCTCCAGCACAGCTGTTACTAATCAGATGTCTCAACAAGGATTATTACCTAATCAAGGTCTAGGCAAGGATAATAAGGGAGAGATTGATATTATCATACCAGACAGTAAACCTTCTAAAGCAGGATTAGGGTATTTTTAGGAGAGGTCACTGAAAAACCTGTACTCCATGCAGACCCAATAGTATGGAAAAGTGATGAACCTGTATGGGTAAATCAGTGGCCTCTAACACATGAGAAATTATAAGCTGCCCAGCAGTTATTGCAGGAATAGCTCTATAATGGGCACATTTCACCATCTAATTTACCATGGAACTCTCCAATTTTTTTTTTAAAAAGAATTTGGGAAAGTGGAGATTGATTCAGGATTTAAAGGAGGTTAATGCAACCATGCAGCCAATGGGAGTGTTACAGCCAGGGCTGCCTTCTCCTACAGCAATAACAAAGGGCAGACACAAAATTATTTTAGACTTAAAAGATTGTTTTTATGCTATCCCTTTGGCACCACAAGATTGCCAAATATTTGCTTTTTATTATTTTACTATTGTCCGTCAGTTAATTTCAGAGAGCCAATGAAGAGGGATCAATGGAATGTCTTACATCAGGGCATGGCAAATAGTGCCTCCTAATGCCAGAAAATTGTAGCTCAGGCAAATACAAAGGGTTAGAGATCAATTTCCACAGGTTTGTATGGATGATATCCTGCTTTCTCATAGAGATAAGGCATATGCATTATTACAACAGAGCCTAAGCCATGCAGGGTTGATTATTGCTCCTTAGAAAGTACAGAGGCTCCCACCTTTTCAATATTTAGGTTATATTATACACCAAAGAAATTAAGCCTCAGAAGATAGAAATTAGAAAGGATGACTTAAACTCTTAATGACTTTCAAAGGTTGCTAGGAAATATACAATGGCTGAGGCCTTATCTAAGGTTTCCTACAGGAGACCTTGAGCCTCTAAATGAAATCCTTAAAGTAGACGGCAATCCAAATTCCAGCAGGCAGCTTTCGGAAGCTTCCAGACAGGTTATTTCATAGATAGAGCAGGCTATACAGGAACAACAAATGTGCTATATTGTTTACAGCCAAACACGGCAGGCATGTATTTTACCTACAAGACTAACTCCTATAGCAGTTTTATGGCAAAACTTCTGTGGCTGCACCTTCCTGTATCACCAGTTAAAGTTTTAAATCCTTATTTTGAAGCAGTAGCATGCTTAGCATAGAAGAGCTATGAACCAGCTGTGATCAATGTTCCTTAAACTAAGCAGCAAGTTGGATAGTTCGTCCAAAATAGTGATTCTTGGGCAATTGTGTTTGCTCAGTTTCAAGGTCAGATTAATAATCTTTTTTTCCAGATGACCAATTACTGCAGTTTATAATACTGCATTCATTCATTTTTCCTAACATGATAGTAAAAGATTCCATAAAGGATGCTTTGTTAATTTTCACTGATGGCTCCTCTAATAGGAAGACTATTTATGTGGTCAATGGTAAAGGACATATTGTGCAGACAGAACCAGCTTCAGCTCAAATAGTTGAGCTGTGAGCTGTAGCTCTAGTGTTTAAGAATTTTGCTAATAAGGCTTTTAATTTATATAGTGACAGCCAGTATATTTATAATGCTTTGCAAATATTGGAAACAGTGCCTTATATAGGAACTAGCAATAAACAAATTAAGATATTGTTTCAGCAGATTCAGGAGGCCATACAACATAGAAAGTTGCCATGTTTTATGGGACATATCAGAGAGCATTCAAACCTTCCTGGTCCATTAGCTGAAGGTAATGCTTTAGCTGACAAAGTTACAAAAATATTTGCTCTATATCAGATTGACTTTCTCAGTAGTTGCATGCATTTCACCATCAAAACAGTTTAAGAAAGCAATTTAAATTGACCAGAAAAGCTGCTCGCCAAATTGTTAAACAATGTGAGAGATGCTCACAATATCTACCCATGCCTCATTTAGGGGTAAATCCTTGAGGACTGCTTCCTAATCATTTGTGGCAAATGGATGTTACTCATGTTACTAAATTTGGAAAATTGAGATATGTGAATGTGACAATCGATATGTATTCAGGATTCATGATGGCCACTGAACAAACTGGGGAAGCCACCAAGCATGTAATAGCTCATTGCTTGAAAGGCTTTTCATGCACGGGAACCCAAAAAGTAATAGGACAGTGGGTCTGGATGTGTTAATAGAGCATTTCAATGATTTTGTGCCCAATGGAATATTGTACATAAGACTGGTATTCCTTATAATATTCAAGGGCAAGAAATTGTGGAGTGTGCTCCTTGAAAACACAACTCCAAAAGATAAAAGCAGGAGAGTTGTATCCTTGGATGCCACATACTGCCTTAAATTATGCACTGTTTAAGCTAAACTTTCTAAATATGGATGTCCATGAGCAATCAGCAGTGGACAGTGTGTAGCATAATAGTACAAAGACTACATTTGATAAGGTAAGGTGGAGAGATCCTTGCACTGGAATATGGAAAGGGCCAAACCCCATATTAATTTGGGGTAGAAGGAATGTCTGTGTTTTTTTCCAGGATGAAAATCAAGTGAGATGGCTTCCAGAGTGACTGGTTAGATGCATTCAGCAGGAGAAGACCAGACTTGATGGCATCATACCTGATAATGGCCCAGCAGGGGAAATGAAATAAGAGGAGATCAAGGAGAAACCTTTGATCCAGCTTTCCCAGCCTGCACAAAGAAGAATGACTGATTTGGGGCCTGTCACTGCCCCAACTCTACTATGGGGTGCCATTCTGCCTCCAGAGATGCCAAACAAAGAGACCCTGCTGAGATGACCTGACTACAGTGGCTGCAACTTGCTGCGGTTTGAACCCTGTTTGCTTTGGAACTAAGATGCAGATTGAACATTTGAGTGTTTTAAATTTCTGGGACACAGAACTCATTTTGGTTAAAATATTGAACATAAGAACTAAGACCTAAGCTTTCCCCTCAAGGAAAGAAAGACTCACAATAAGGAATGACTAAGACCCTTCTTCACTTAAGAAAGGGGCAGACCAAGGGTTTAACAGATGCTCAGAGACTGAAACTGGTATTTGATAACAGCAATGTTATTGTACTCTTACTGATAGTGACCTGATATTCATAAGTGCATATAAGATGATGAGAAAAGTTGGTATTGACCAACAATACTAATATGTGATGGAGGATTCTCATTGGCTAATAAACAAACTGCCTTGGCTTTTTGATAGGGCAAAATTTAGATAGGTGGAGTAGACAGAACAGGAAAAAGGAAGTGAAGTAGATGGCTCAGACAGTTGCCCTGCCTCTCTTCTCTGGGGCAGACCACCGTGCCTCTCCTCAGGGAGACAGATGCAATGAAGCCAGCCATCAGGTCAGACATGCTGAATCTTTCCCGGTAAGACACCATTCATGGTGTTACACAGATTATTAGATATGGGTTAAAGCAAGAGGTGTGAGAATTAGACAATAAGAGGCTAGAAATAATGGGCCAGGCAGTGTTTAAAAGAATACAATTTGTGTGTTGTTATTTCGGGTGTAAAGCTAGCCGTTTGGGAACCTGGCAGGATGAAAAGCATGCCTGCCCGCACCTCATCACTACAATCATGGTACTGACCAAAAGAGATTTAGAAAAGTTGTGGTACTGACCAACAATGCTAAGAATTGTGGTATTAACAAAGATATCTGGAAAGTTGGTGTTGACCAACAATGCTAAGAATTATGATTTTGACCTGTTGTTGTTTGCAACTGCTGAGAAAATTTGAAACACACTGTTAATGTTAGGAGTTCATGCATATGTTAAAGAATTTTGGATTTAAGAGGTGCTCTAAACTAGCAGAAGAAACATTTTAAACTCAGGCAATTCTCTTCTCCTTTAGATGGAAGACTGTAGCCTTTGGCAACATGATTATTCATAAAGCATTATAATTTATCCAGACAAAAAGGTATGGCTCTGAGACACAGGGCCAAAAAGTGTCTTTCTCCACTAATCTCTTTTCTTCACAGAGATCAGCAGTCAATAATGGGTTTGAAGTTTCTTCTCCCCAGATGCCAAGACAGGAGCTCACATATATGAATGCCTGTTCCAAAAATTTGGGTAATTGAAGAGGTCTTTGTCCAAGCCAGGTGTGATCGTTCTGTCCTGTTGCAGAAGCACAGGTTTTATTAAAATTAACAAGAAAGGGTGGATTCTAGGCCCATATTTCTACACTGTGTTACAGCCATGTTCTCGGGCCGTGGTTGGTATCCAAAGCAGTCATGTATCCTGCCAGACAGACTGTCACTAACCTGACAAAGGCTCAGGATGTTTTGGTCCTTTTCTTTTGTAATTTTGTAGCTCACCTGAGATGTAGTATAAATTCCAAGCTAGTGACCTATATTTTTAAATATTACTATTTTTCCCAGACTCATGTAACTTTCCCCTAGTACTTTATTTTACATATTTCCCAGTTATTAATTAATGCTATTATGAAAGATGCATTAAGTTTATTTTATATTCCAAATTGTTTATTTAGAGCAAACTCATCTACATTGAGACATTAACAATATAGACAAAGGTAGGAACACCTCCTATGCTATTTCTCTTTTATGTTCTTATTTTCTTATTCTATATCTGACATATATTCATTGTAACCATCCTAGAAGGATTTTAATGGCAGTTTTATAATAATTTCCTGTTTGAGATATTACTATGTATGTAATGAAATTGTGGCACTTTGTTAATTTTAGTTTTAATGTTATAATTTTATTTTACCAAAGATTTTCAGTGTCATCTTTCTAAAAACCCCTATTCATTCTCAATTCAATTCTGATCATTTCAAGAAGTTATCTTGTCCCATTATCCTGCCTGAAGGACTTTTCAGCTTTGTATGAGGTTATTTCTTTTTGAGTAAAAGATGTTTAAC
The DNA here is from genome assembly GCF_903992535.2 of Arvicola amphibius. Taxonomy (NCBI): domain Eukaryota; kingdom Metazoa; phylum Chordata; class Mammalia; order Rodentia; family Cricetidae; genus Arvicola; species Arvicola amphibius. The sequence continues at coordinate 73,442,728 of NC_052049.1, read as the reverse complement.
TAAATTTTACAGACTAAATATTTTGTTTTTAGTCAATAGTTTAAATTTCCCTTCTATGCTTTCCTCTAGCAAATAACACTCAAGGGGATGGGTAGGAATTTAATGTTCACATTCTGTAAAAATGTGAACTCAAAAACTTTGAGCAAATCTATCTAATGTGTTAGTAAATTATAAAAAAAATACTCAGTAAGCATTAACAGATACCACTATTTCATAATCAGTTGATTCTTAACAACCTTTTCCAACTTTGAATATTAAAAATTCCTGAAAACAATTCAGTAAAATAACTGTGTTTATTTCAATATGTCATTATTTGACATTAGAGACCATGAGTTTAAAAGGCAAATATGTTTCTTTATAAGAAAATAATAACAGCAAAATGTTTCCACAAACAATGATATATTCATTGGATTCTTCTTTCCAGAAAATGAGGTGAAAAAATATAAGTGGTATTTATAAAGCATCTGCAAACTTTTGACCTTTTTATATATACAAACTGTAATCAAATAATCTTCCAAGATCTTTCCCTGACAACCTCCATAGCTGCAGAGAACTAGTATGACACATGCAACATAATTTATGGCTAAACAAGGGAAGGACTTGACAATGGCAAACACCACATCCTTATTTGTAGTCACTGAATAGATACTTTGTTGGCCACAACCATTTGGAAAAACTCAAAATGTTCAAAATCACACAGAATGAGAAATTTCTGGTGTTTTATAAATAGTTAAATATGATTCATAGTTGAAGGAAGAAAGTAAATCAATCAATTGGCCTGTTTATTATTTCTGCTACTTAATATCTTCAGACCAAATATAATTAACATTTCTTTTCAAAAGCAAAATTATAGATCACAATATGAGACACAATTTTAAAAATATATGGTTGAGGGGCTGGAGAGATAATCTCACACAGATGTCCAGGACTCATGTGAAAACTGAGTAGGCATATTAGCCTGCCTGTAATCCAAGACCCCTGATTGGATCTTTCTGATCAGTTAGACACAATGTAAGCAAAAATGTAAGTGGCAAATTCAGTAAGAGTCCCTGCCTCAGTAAATATGGTAAAGAGGACTCAAAAAAGACATCCCAGATAAATTCAGGGCCTCACCATACATGTGTGGTCACATTACCAGCATACTACATAAAAATATACATTCAGCCGGGTGGTGGTGGCGCACGCCTTTAATCCCAGCACTAGGGAGGCAGAGGCAGGCAGATCTCTGTGAGTTCGAGACCAGCCTGGTCTACAAGAGCTAGTTCCAGGACAGGCTCCAAAGCCACAGAGAAACCCTGTCTCAAAAAACCAAAAAAAAAAAAAAACCAAACAAACAAAAAATATACATACAGATATGAACATACAAATACACAAATGAAAAATATACTAGATGCTAACTTTCTATTTCTGGTCCAGGGTGTGAGAGTTTGAATGATACCATTCCTTGCTAATTACATATAAAAATGTAAACAACATGAAACATCAACTACCCTGATTCAACCAAAAAGAGAACTGTTTCTAAACTACAGGCTCTAACACATTCTTGCAATTCATATTGAAGAAAATCACTTGCTGATTCTTGTAGTGGAGAAGAGAAAGGAGCCTAACTGAAATCTATCACAACATTATGTTTTTCCTGACCAGGACTTTCATTAAGAGTAATGACGTAAATAGAGCCTGACCTTCTGTTCCCATAGAGTTTACTGATCAAGAGCTTGATCTTTCCTACAAAGAAAATGAATGAAAAAAGAATAGAGCAAGGGAATTTACCATAAACAATGCAAGACTTGCATAAGGACAAAGGACTTAATCCTTCAAGAAGACAAAAATCTTTAATGTGTAGGAATCTAAAATTAAAAGATATGAGGCAAATATAGATAAAACTGTAACTAAATACAGATAAATCTATCATTAGAGACTTCAAAACTCCTCTCTAAGGAATGAACAGGGACAGCATAAACATGGTACACACAGAACTAAATTCAACAGTATCATTAGTCAACTGGCCATACTGAATATTTATAGGCTCTTTATTCCAATGGAAGGAGAATATAAATCTTATTTCTCACAACATTCACCAGGAGAGACAACATTTTGAGCCATAAGATATAACTTAACAAATCTAAAGGAAATTTGCAATGCTTGTTCTCAGACTACCATGAAATTAAGCTATAAATCAACACAGGAACAATATCTCAAAAAATGTAAGGTATTTTTAGGATAACACATTTTAAGTATCATGCATTTTAGAAGTAAGTTGAAAGAATGTTTGTAAATATTTTAAATTAAATTAAAATACAACTGAGAGGGGTTAGGTGGCAGGTAACAGGGATGTGCAGGGGTTAAGAAAGTGATATAATTATGTTTTGATTTAAAATATAAAATAATAATGATAAATAAAATAAAACTTATCAAAGAGAGTAATTAACAATATTGGACAGACACCCACACATATATGATGTAATAAGACTCTAAGGTCCATCACATAAGCTTCTCTAATAAGCAAATTGAAAGAGAAGAGCAAAGAAAATCCAAATAAAATAAAAGATTTCAAAATCATAGTACAAATTCGTGAAAATTAAAAGAGAAAATGAATAGAGACAAAATAAGTAAACTAGATATATGTTCTTACCAAAGGTGAATGCCCTTGGTAAGTCTATAGCTAGGACAAGAGAAGGATCACAGATTATTTTGCATATTAATTTTTAAAAGATTATCTATTTAACCCTACTGACATAAAATGCAATAGAGGAATATTAAGAGAAAAATATATACCCATAAAGGTGATAAACTACACAAAATGGACCAACTTCTTATAAAGAAGATATGCCAAAATTCACCCTACAGACAATAAAACAAAAACATTAATGAAACTACCATACAGACATGTTAATGAAATTGATTAAAAATTACTAATCTTTTATAGCAGAAGAAGAAAACTTCTATGAGCTTATTGTAAAATTCTACCAAATATTTAAAGAAAAATTATATTAATTTTTTACAATCAATTAAAGAACATAGATTTAAGGAAAAATTATATTAATTTTCTACAATCAATTAAAGAACATAGAAGCAGAGGGAATACTACACATATGACCTTTAAAAGAAGTAAAAACAAATTAGAGTTCATTAATATGTTTAAAAGTTTAAATGCCACAAAAACTATTAAAGTAATCAAAAGAACATAAAAGAGAAATAGCATAGTAGGTGTTCCTACCTTTGTCTATATTGTTCATGTCTCAATGTAGATGAGTTTGCTCTAAATAAACAATTTGGAATATAAAATAAACTTAATGCATCTTTCATAATAGCATTAATTAATAACTGGGAAATATGTAAAATAAAGTACTAGGGGAAAGTTACATGATTCTGGGAAAAATAATAATATTTAAAAATATACAGTGATATTATATAGACCATATTCATAAATTTTAAGTACTTATTTCACTTGAAATTTGTAATAGATTTCTCTAGAGGAAGAGAACTTATATAATGAATCTATATGCATGTATGCCTGCATGTATGCATGTATGTATGTATCATATGTACAAATATGAAAAAAAAATATTAGAATGGCTTACAGTCTGTGTTCCAGCTAGTCCAACAATGGCTATATACCAATGGAAGTTCAAAAAATCAGAAGTTGTTCAACTGGTATTATCTGCTACAGAAAGCTTCACTGATGACAGCTGAGCAAGCAATGATCTACGAGTATCTGCTGACACTTTAGAGTGGTGGTTTTGACTATAAGGATGACCTCCTTTTCACTGTGTCTGTGGACCTCTGTGTTCTCTGTGAAACTCAAGAGGAACCCTTTCTTAAGTTTCTTTTTTCCCCCTATGTACTCTGTGAAGTTTAGCTTCTAATGTCGCACTGTAGGAAATGGTTCATCAGTTTATTTTTCTAAACCATATTTTTTTTTTACTTTTTAATTATGTGTATCTGTAAGTAAATGTATGTGAATGCAGATACCTGTACAGGAGAGAAGAGAACATTGTATGTGTTGAGTCTGAAGCTACAGGTCATAGTGAGATGCCTGGTATGGTTACTAGGAGCAGAAATCAGGTCTTCTGCAATAGCATTATTCCCCTCTAAACTGATGGACCAATGTCCAGCTTTATACTTCTTGAATTCTAATCAACCTTGTATATTTTCACTTTACTCTTTGAAGCAGTATAATACCACTTGTATATTATATTATCCTATGTTTATACAAAATTTTATATATCTTAGTCAGCCTTATTTATACAATTTATTTAGGGACACAAGTAACTGAAATACAGATCCTTAAGTTGCAACTGCATAGTATAGTATTATAGTATTCTTTTGAATAATATTAGACTTTGAATCAAGATGATTCTTTAATCTTAGGGAAATCAAAAATTATGAATAGCAATGATAGCATGTAAAAGTGAGTGTTATATTGTATCCCATTAGAGAATATAGAATTAGATTCTAGGTCTGGATAATAAAAGTACTGGGAAAATACTTTATTTAAATATTTATATGAACAGTTCACTAATTTTCTTTATGATAATGTTCAGTGATAAAACCATAAGATCCAGGAGTCAGAATGTGATAAGCTTTAATGAATATTTTAATGTTTGGCAGAGATACAGACTACATTTCTACCAACACAATAAAATGGTTGGATCATCTTACCAAATGAATCTAGCTTGTGTCAAACTGAAAAAAGAAAAAAAAACAAAAAACAAAACACTAGCATGCAAAGACATTTTTCCTCATGTATATAAAACCACATGAAGAAGCAGCCATTGGTCAATTCTCACAAGTGACTGAAAATTTACTGGAAAGAAGAGGTGAAGCATCCATGATATAAAGTAATTTTTTTGCAGCAATCTGAGTAAGTTTTAAAGTATTTTCAGTAAATTCAGCCATTTTAACATGAATAAAGTCAAGTCATAAGATTTGTTTTTTTTCACTAAAATTTTTTCATATTTTAGAAGTCCTATAGAAAACAGCTTAGTGTTGGATTCTTTCCCAGCTACAGTAGTAAACTTTGAAGTACTCAAGGTTTGGGTGACTGGCTTTGGGAACATCTGGGGTGAGAAACCCTTATATTCAGATGTTTAGGAGAATCTGTTACTCATCTGATGATTTCTTTTCTGTCATTTAATGTGTTCCTGAGTTATCCTTCATTACATTAATCCTCTATATGATTTCCTGGAGATACCTTTAGGCATTAAAGAGATAATCCTGGAGAAAAAAAATGAAAACAAAATCAACACAATAAAAATTATATGCAATAATCTAGTGAACATGTTATGAGATTAAATAACTACTAATTAACATAAAGTACTAAAAATGCAAATTTTTAAAAAGATATAGTATGAGACCCAGTTTGTATTCAATGTTTGTTTATTTTTCAAAGAATTGGTACAGAAAACTGAAAAATTTTTTAATTAATGTACAATTTTGGAATTCCTTAAATTGAGTACTGGACTATACTGTTGCCTTTATGCTATACCTTTGATGCATGCTTTTTTTCTTGTCTTAAAAAATTTCCTTCTGTCTTTAACTCTCACTGATCAAGGCTTAAATGGTTTATTGTTATAAACTAGACAATGGGACAAAGCCAAAAGATATATTGAGATTAATAACTGAAAAGGAAGTTACTTACTTTGCCAATGATCAAAGAGAATAATCTAGCACTAAAGAAAAGAACATTTCTAGTTACTCTTAGTCAACAAAGAAGCAGTTACCACCTCATTGCTACCTGGTATTCAGAAATGATGAATTAGTTGTTTCATTACACTTATTGTGTTAGTAACACCTGTTGAATATAAAGGAAAAGATCCAGTTCTGTAATGAAATAGGCAGACAAGGGAAATGAAAGCAATTTCCTGTTTTCCCAACAGTATATATGATGAATTTCTCATCAAAAGCTTTTGAAATAAGAATAGATTACTCATTCCAACTCATTCTTAGTTTCTAAGCACCTTTAAAAAATTTTCAAACACTTGCACTCATCAGGGAGAGTGGCTAGACAGGTGACTATTTTCCCCACATCTGCTTCACAAAGAAACTTTATTGAGCAAGTTTTGAAGGTACTTATTCTTAATTCCTGTACATAGTCTGGAAAGACTAAAAAAATCATCAGATAATATTACTTTTTTATTGAGCTCTACATTTTTCTCTGCTCCCCTCCCTACTTCTTGGCCCCCTTCAACCCTTCCCCAAAGTCCCCATGCCCCCAATTTACTCAGGAGATCTTGTCTTTTTCTACTTCCCATGTAGATTAGATCTTTATAAGTCTCTCTTAGTGTCCTCATTGTTGTCTAATTTCTCTAAGATTGTGATTTGTGGGCTGATTTTCTTTGCTTTATGTTAAAAAACCACCTATGCATGAGTACATGTGATAATTGTCTTTCTGGGTCTGGGTTACCTTACTCAAAATAATGTTTTCTAGCTCTATCCATTTTCCTGCAAAATTTCAGATGTCTTTATTTTTTTCTGTTGTATAAATGTACCACATTTTCCTTATCCATTCTTTGGTTGAAAAACATTTAGGTTGTTTCCAGGTTCTGGCTATGACAAACAATGCTGCTATGAACATAGTTGAGCACATGTCCTTGTGGCACGATTGAGCATCCTTTGGATATATACCCAAAAGTGGTGTTACTAGGTCTTGAGGAAGGTTGTTTCTTAATTTTCTGAGCAATCACCACACTGACATCCAAAGGGGATGTACCAGCTTGCAATCCCACCAGCCATGCAGAAGTGTTCCCTTTTCCCCACAACCTCTCATGCATAAGTTGCCATCAGTGTTTTTGATCTTGGCCATTCTTACAAGTATAAGATGGAAACTCAGAGTTGTTTGGATTTGCATTTCTCTGATGACTATGGATGTTGAACATTTACTTAAGTGTCTTTCAACCATTTTAGATGCCTCTGTTGAGAGTTCTCTGTTTAGGTCTGTACTCCATTTTGAAAATTGTATTGTGTGTTCTGTTGGTGACCAATTTCTTGAGTTCTTTGTATATTTTGGAAATCAGACCTCTGTCTGATGTGGGGTTAGTGAAGATCTTTTCTCATTCTGTAGGCTGTCATTTTGTGTTGTTGACCATGTCTTTGCTTTACAGAAGCATTCCAGTTTCAGGAGGTCCCATTTATTAATTGTTTCTCTCAGTGTCTGTGCTGCTGGGGTTATATTTAGGAAGTGGTCTCCTGTTTGTGTTCAAGTGTACTTCCTACTTTCTCTTCTATAAGGTTCAGTGTGGCTGTTTTTATTTTAAAGTCTTTGATCCATTTGGACTGGAGTTTTGTGCATTTTCATTTTATTTCATTCTTCTACATGTTGATATCCAGTTATGCCAGAACCACTTTTTTTTCCATTTGATATTTTTTGCTTCTTTGTCCAAAATCAGGTGTTTGTAAGTGTGTGGATTGATATCTGGGTCTTCAATTCATTTCCATTGGTCCTCCTGTCAGTTTTTATGCAAATACCAGGTTGTTTTCAGTATTGTCCCTCTTTAATTGAGTTTGAAGTCAGGGATTGTGATGCCTCAAGAAGTTCCTTTATTGTACAGCATTGTTTTGTCTATACAGAGTTTTCTGCTTTTCCATATGAAGTTGAATATTATTCTCTCAAGATCTGTGAGGAATTTTGCTGGGATTTTTATGGACATTGCACTGAATCTGTAGATTGCTTTTAGTGAATTTGCTATTTTTACTATGTTATTTTTACCTCCCCAAGAGCATGGGAGGTTTTTCATTTTCTGGTGTTTTCTTCCATTACTTTTTTCAAAGATTTAAAGTTTTTGTCATACAGGTCTTTCATTTGTTTGGTTAGAGTTACTCCAAGATATTTTATATAATTTGTAGCTATTTTTTACAATGTGATGATTTTTTTTTCATTCTCAGATCATTTATCATCTGTGTAAAGGAGTGCTACTGATTTTTTTGAGTTAGACTTGTATCCTGCTATATTACTGAAGATGTTTATGAGTCATAGAAATTCCTTGATTTTTGGGGCTACTTATGTAAACTCTCAGATCATCAGCAAATAGTTAGAGTTTGAATTCTTTTCTGATTTGTATCCCTTTGATCTCCATTTGTTGTATTATTTTTCTGGCTAGAACCTCAAGTATTATATTGAATAGATATATATAGAGAGAACACTCTTGCCTTGTTCCTAATTTCAGTGGGATTGCTTTGAGATTCTTTCTATTTAGTTTGATATTGCTTGTTGACTTGCTGTATATTGCCTTTATTAAATTTAGGTAGGTTCCTTATATTCTTGTTCTCTCCAAAACCTTTATAATGAAGGGATGTTGTATTCTGTCAAAGGTTTTTTCAGCATCTAATGAGATGATTATGTGGTTTTTATTTTTCAGTTTGTTTATATGGGTGGATTACATTGACATAATTTCATATTTTGAACAATCCTGCATCACTGGAATGAAGCTGACTTGATCATGGTGAATGATTTTTTATGTATTCTTGGATTCACTTTGACAGTGTTTTATTGAGTATTTTTGCATCAATGTTTATGAATGAGATTGGTCTGTAATTCTCTTTTTTAGCAATGTCTATGTGATTTTGGTATCAGGATAATTGTAGTCTCATAAAAAAATGTTTGGCAATTTTCCTTCTATTCCTATTGTGTGGAACAATTTGAGGATTACAGGTATTCAAAAGTTGAGAGCATGGGGGTGAGGGTAGGGATGGGGTTGGGGGAAGGAGAGCGGAGGAGAGAGAAGGGAGAAAGGAAAGACTGGAGAGAGCTTGAGGGAGTGGGAAGGTGGAGATGGAGGAAGGGCTGATATAGGAGCAGGGAAGAAGATATCTACATTAAGGGAGTCATTTTAGGGTTTTCAAGAGCCTTGGCTCTACAGGGGATCCCAGGTGTCCACGGGGATGTCACCAGCTAGGTCCTTGGGCAACAGAGGAGAGGGTGCCTGAACTGGCCTTGTCCCACTATCACACTGATGACTATCTCGAATATTACCATAGAATCTTAGTCCAGTGACAGATGGAGAGAGAGACAGAGACCCACATCAGAGCACTGGACTGAGCTCCCAAGGTCCAGTTGAAGAGCAGAAGAAGGGAGAAGATGAGCAAGGAAGTCTGGCCCGCGAGGGGTTGGTCTACCCACTGAGACAGTGTTCCTGTTCTAATGAGAGCTCACCAATCTAGCTGGACCGAGACTGAACGATCATGCGATCAAACCGGACTCTCCGAATGTGGCTGAAAATGGGGGCTGACTGAGAAGCCATTGATAAAGGCACCGTGACTTGTTTCTACTGCACGTACTGGCTTTTTGGGACCCTAGTCTATTTGGATGCAAAGCTTCCTAGGCCTGGATTTGGGGGGGGGGGGGCTTGGACTTCCCACAGGGCAGGATTCTCTGCCCTTTCTTAAGGAGGGAGGTGGAGGGAGCAGGAGGGGACTGGGAGAAGGAGAGGAAGTGTAAATTTTTGAATGCAAAAATAAATAAATAAAATTTTAAAAAAGAAAAGAAAATCTTGTAGAATTCTGAGCTGAAACCATCTATCCCAGGCTTTTTTTGGTTGAGAGACTTTTGATGACTGTTTCTATCTTTTTAGCAGTTATAGGTCTATTTAATTTGCTTATCTGGTCTTGATTTAATTTTGGTAATTGATATTTATCCAGAAAATTGTATTTCCCTTAAGTTTTTCAATTTTGTGGAGTACAGAAGTATGACCTAATGATTCTCTAGATTTCCCCCATTATTTGTTATTTCCTCTTTTTCATTTTGTTAATTTGGATATTTTCCCTCTGCATTTTGGTTAGCTTGGATAAAGGTTTGCCTATTTTGTTGATTTTCTTGAAGAACCAACTCTTTGTCTCATTGATTCTTTGTATTGTTTTCTTAAAAAAACAAAAATTATAATCTAAGGCAGTGATATGGCTCAGCAGATAAAGGTATATGCTCTAAAACCTGATGACTTGAATTTGATACTCAGAACCCACATGGTAGAAGAATTGACTCACACTAGTTGCCCTCAAACATTAACACATGGGTTGTGACAACCTCCATAGTCCTCTGCATGTGCTGGGAACTGGAACAGAATCTAGCAGCTAAGAGGGCCACACATGCTTTTCATATGCATTTATAGTACATGAAACCATGCCCAAAATGGGCTGGTATTTTAAAGGCTATTGGCTAAAGGAATTTCCACAACACCTCCCCCTTTTGTCTAAGTAAGAGAGTTCTAAGCCTAATATAAAACTACATACAATAACAATAAATATCAAGTATTGTTCAGGGAAAAGAAGAGGCAAAAACTTATATAAAAATTAGAATTACAACCAATATGAACAACATCAAAGAAGAAACATATGCTAAAAGTTTCAATAGTTACCCTATCCTAAGGAGTTTAAGTCTTATATTAAAAATGGCTTGCCTAAATCATGAGAAGAAAGTAACTATGACTACATAGTCTTCAAACCCATCAAAGATCTAACAAGGGAAATAATATTATTTGAGTGAACAGAAAGTACAATCAAGCAACTTCCAAAAGGTAAAAGAAATGACAAAGACAACTAGCTACCTGATCAGCTACCCAAAGTCTCATTTGCAATGTTGGAGCAACCAACTTTGGCTAAGGCCTAGAGTATCTGACAGACCATTTAAAGAGGAAAGAAATTTTCAAAAACTGTTATAACCTGTCTTGACAAGGTTTGGCAGTATTTTTACTTGTATCATGCTTGTCTAGTCTGGACACCATATATTTTGTCAGTGGTTGAGGCAGGGGCAGTTTTTTGCCCAAAGGCCAGTTTTTCCAAGAAGAAAACAAGCTCCAAGTAGAGTGGTTTTGGTGCCCAACATTCTCTCAGGAAATAAAATTAGCAATCAACCTACCTCAGGGTCCAGCAATACCACTTTTGGGCATATACTCAATCATGCTACAAAGGCATATATTCAACTATGTTCATGGTAACATTTGTAATAGCCAGAATCTGGATGCAACCTAGATGCCCCTCAACCAAAGGATGTATATATGAAAATGTGGCACATTTACACATTAGAGTACTACTTAGCTATAAAAAACAATGGTATCTTGAATTTTGCATGCAAATGGTTAGAATTAGAAAACACTATCCTGAGTGAAATAACTCAGACCCAAAAAATGAATATGGTATAAACTAACTCATAAGTGGATACTAGCTATAAACAAAGGATATTAAGCCTATAGTTCGTGATCCTAGAGAAGCTACATAATAAGGTGATCCCTAAGAATAACATATATAGATCCACCTGCAAAGTCAAAACAAACAAGATCACCTGACAAAACTGGGAGCATGAGGGTGGGAGAAAAGAGGGCAGAAGGGGAAGGGGTAGGGTCAAGGCGATGGGGAAGGAGAACTTAAGGGAATGAAATAATCGAAAAGAAGGAAGGACAGAGATGAGTGTAAGGAAGGAGATATATTGATTGAGGGAGCCATGATAGGGCTAGCAAGAAACCTGGATCTAGCAAAATTCCCAGGAATCTACAAGGATTACCCAAGGTAAGACCTTAAGCAATAGAGGAAAGGGGGGGCTGATTTTGACATGCCCTGTAGTCAGAGTGGTAAATGTCTAAATATCACCGTAGAATCTTCATCCAGCAACTGATGGAAACAGAGGCAGAGACCCACATCGGAGCACTGAACTGAGCTCCCAAAGTCCAGTTGAAGAGTGGAAGGAATGAGAATATGAGCAAAGAGGTCAAGACCATGATAGGTACACCCACTGAAACAGTTTACATGAGCTAATGGAAGCTCACACACTCCAGCTGGACTGGGAAGAAAAAGCATAGGACCAAACTAGTCCCTCTGATTGTGTTTGGCAGTTGATGGCTGGGGCTGACTGAGGGGCCACTGGCAGTGCACCAGGATTTATTCCTGCTGCATGCACTGGCTTTTGGGGAACCTATTCTCTTTGGATGGATACCTCGTTCAGTGTAGATATAGTGGGCAGGGCTTTGGACTTTCCCCATAGCAATGTGCCTTACCTTCTCTGAGGATGGTGGTGGGGTGGGAGGGTATGTGGAGGGAATAGGAGGAGGGGAGGAAGTAGACAATTGGATTGGTATGTATAATGAAAAATAGATAGTTTTTGTTCTTCTTTAATAAACAAATACAGGAAAAATATTTATAACAACAAGCTTTACAAAACAAGGTCTAGGTTTCTGTTACCCTTTTCTCTCTGGACATTCCCTACCTTCAGAGCAAAGCAAGATTTTATATTCAACAATGCAGATTGTAGAATGTACTCAGGGCTTTGCCAGTTTTGATTTCTTCAGAAGTCTCTTTGTTTACTAAGTGTTTAGAATATATAATATGTGTGTACATGTGTGTGTGTATGTGTGTGTGTATGTAGATGTGGAAGTAGGTGGGGATATGTCAGTAATTCATAAATTTTCATGAACTGTTTGGAGAAATTTACCAAGAAACAGTTTTAAAATTCATTTTAAAGGTACCTGCTACACAGCAATTATCCTAGCACTTGGGCTCAGAGGCAGAAACATCTGAAATTCCAAAACTCTGTCTCAAAAAGATAATAAATAAAATACAATAACTATCTATAATCATTTTAGATATTTCATTTTATATGAATTAATTTTGACAAAGAGTTTTTAAATTACTTTTCTTATAATTTAAAACAATTATGGCACCACCCACTCTTCTTATATATTTAGGCACTGAGATACAAGTTTTTAAAGATACATGAAAGATGCAATTTTTCTCATACTCACCACCACATTTATTTTTATTTATGTCTGAAATCTACCACAAATTTAATCATCTGAGAATAAGGTCCCCAACATAGATGTGAGAAAATATTAAACATATCTCTTGAGAAAAATAATGATGCCAACTGACATAAAAATTACTAAATGCAATTATCTTATATTTTAGGAAGCCCAGTATATTGAAATGGTTCCTGCTCTGGAAATCAAAATATTAAGCTTCATAAGCAATACATAATTTTGCAGTTCAGAAGCATCCAGGGCAACTCAGGTGACTTAATGAATTAGACTGCAATGTGATTTCAAATTCTGACTGTCAGAAAAGACAGGAAATGAGACACAAATTCCCACCAGGAATGTAAATCACTGAGGTGCTAGACAACGAAGATGACTTTTACATAGCTCTGCAGGAGTTAGCAAACATGAGAAGATAAAAACGATAGTTCATTTATTTTTATGTAATTCCTAAACACTCTAGAACAAAAATAGACTGTCAAAAAGTAATTTCTAATGGAAAGATGACTCATAATCATGGGATTAATTAAGATAGCAATGAGTCTAATGCCAGACTTACTGTCTTAGTTCTGGTTTGAATAACATACCACCACTGACTGAATTTCTTGAGCAATACTTTCTTACAGATGTGAGTAGAACTACCATGTTAGCATGTTAGCATGGTCAGGGGCAGACGAGGGTTCTCCTGCCTAGAGTCAGACACCTTTTCATTGAGTACTCATGTGAGTCCTATTAGCCCTCTTCATCTCTTTCTTTTTCTAGGGCAGCAGTTCTATTGGATCAGGTCTCCACCAAATGACTACATCTAACCTTAATTACTTTTAAAAATACCTTATCTCAAAAACTGTGGGAGGTTGGAGCTTAAGATGAATTTGGAGTGAGGAGACACTCAGATTGTAGAGAATTAGGGTACAAAAGATGCTGGCAACCAAAGAAGAATTTTAAGTGAATAGATATCCACTAGAGCATGGGACTCTTAATCCCAGGGTCATGGGTTCGAGCCCCACATTGGGTGCCATTTGTAGTGATGAGGCCAGCAGGCCTGCTTTTTGTCCTACCTGGCTCCCGCATGGCTAGCTTAAAACCCGAAATAACAACACACAAACTGTATTCATTTAAACACTGCCTGACCCATTATTATTTATAAGTATTTAGCAGCTGCAGTAGAACTCAAAAATTTTCAACAGCAGATTTATTTAGAATAAGAGAAAACCATATATCTCTAGATAATGCAAACAGGTAAACATGAGACACAAAACATTTATATCAATTTGAAAACACACAGATTGTTACATATTTTAAAGAGATACACCATGGTACACAGGAAAAAATGGCTATGAGACATTGTCTGTTAATTTCTTTTGTCATCGCTGTGACCAAATTCCTGTCAAGAAGCAACTTAAAGGAAAAAGTGTTTATTTTGGCTTACAAGTTTGGCAGCTGGTCATATGGCATCTGCAGTAAGGGAGCAGATAGCCAAAGAGAAAGCATACTATTCTAGGTTGTAAAATTTAAGGGTCACCCTCAATAACTCATTATCAGGTCTCAATCTCCCAATGTTTCTACATTTTTACGTAGTGCTACCAGATAGAGATCAGAAGTTCAAACACATGAATTTGTGGGGAATACTTTACATTCAAAACGTAGCAAGTGAAAACCAGCGACAACATGAAAAGTAAAGAACAAAGAGAACGACTTTGCACAGAGTTATTTATGATCAAGTGTTTTAGATTGAGAAGATGAGGAATATCATTAACTTAATGCTCATAGAATAAGTTTGAAAGAAAAGGAAATCTGAACAGAGAAACAGGTAATAGTTTCTATTATGTTCTGTGTTACTGTGTGCCTATGTATGTATGTGTTTCTGTGTAACTGTGTCTGTTGACATATGCATGTCTACCACATATTTAAGTTTGACCATATTCTACCATAGTCTAGATACATAGTTGTATCTCACTTGCTTTCTTTCAGTTAATGTGACCAAAAATTTCCCAGGGTAACTATGTATGCCATTCTCAAATCTCACTCATAAACTGTCCTGCATAGTACTTTATACATTTTATAAGATAAGAAGAAAGAGCAAAGAAAACCAAGTTATCCATCAGCCTGCATCCATCAAAGATTTCATTTTGAACTGTGTCAGTTTCTCCAATAAGGCCACACTTAAAGAACCAATGTACACCATTCATACTTAAACCACCACAGACAGCTAGAAATTGTTTTCTAAGAAAGACTTCTGTTGTGGGAGGTCTTTCTGTCTGTGTGTTGCTTTTATTGGTTAATGAATAAAGAACTATCTTACCCTATAGTACGGGAGGAGGAAGGCAGAGTTAGAGAGACACCATGGAGCCGCCAGAGTCATACATGCTGAAACTTTGCTGGTAAGCCACTGCCTTATGGAGCTATACAGATTAATAGAAATGGGTTAAATTAGTTAGCCAATAATAAGCTAGAGTTAATAGGCCAAGCAGTGATTTAATTATACAGTTTCTTTGTGTTTATTTCGGATCTAAGCTAGCCAGGAAGAACAAGCAACCCTTCCCACTACAGACTTCAGCTTTGATCTAGTGGAAACCTGTGTTGGATATGCTTTCCAATGTTCTTACCTCCCCTAGTTAACCAAGGAAAAAGAACTGATGCTAATGCATAAATTTATTATTTCAGTGTAGGGACAATTATCTGATCATTCCTGGTTGATTATGAAAACTGGAGCTCCCTACTGGGCATCCACTTCTAAGATGAAGACATGAATGCCAAACACACACTTGAACTTTGATAAGTATTTGTTTAAGCAAGGAGGGAAAGGCAAGAAAGAAAGATGGGAAATCGCTGAAAAAGTACATGGAGAAGAAATGCAAATTCAGATAACAGACAACAAACATAAGGAATACATGTTTTATAACAGAAAAATTTACAATCCAGAAATAATCAATCTGACATTATATACTAAATATTAAAATGTATGATTTTTACTGAATTAAAACATTCCCTGTTAAGACTCAACTCACAGAATTAAAAGGCTCAATTAAAACATTCCCTGTTAAGACTCAACTCACAGAATTAAAAGGCTCAAGACGCAATGGAAATAACAAGATTGAAAAACTCCTGTCACCAAGGTTAGACAGAAGCAAGTCTTTGCTATGGAGAAGGGAACCTTGTTAACCACACAAAGCTCCAGGGGTGCATACTAGTGGGTCTTTTCCTATGCTGAGGCCAACTCTTCAGTTCTATAGCTGTTTGTGAGTCACACAGACTCTCATAAGTAACCCCCAAAACCTCATTTCTTCACCAAATAATGCTTGAGTGGAATTCAAAAATAAAATTAAATTTTTGACAGTCCAGTAAAATAAGACAGCACAATGTACCCCCAATCCAGAGATCATTTTATACCTACTACATTTCCTTTTTTCTCCAGATAATTGCCATCAGTAGTAAAAATAATGTCTGTAATAGGTACTCTTTCTCACCTACTCAAACACAAATCAAATCTTAATAGATACAAGAAAATTAAAATAACTCTCTGTATCATATCAGACCACCATAGATTAAGTTGGATATCAAAAACAACAAAAATAAGAAAAAACTAACAACTTTATAACTTATAATTTATAAATTTATATAATTTAAATCTCTCTACTGAATGTAAAATGGGTCAAGTAAAGAAAGAAACTTTTAGAATATAATGGAGTGAATACACAACATACCTAATGGGAAACAATGAAAGCAGTGCTAAAGTTCATAGAATTAAGTGCCTATATGGAAAAATTGGAAAGATCTCATACTAGTAACTTAACAACACACTTGAAAGTTCTAGAACAGTGATTCTCAACTTTTTGGTCATGGTCCATTCATGGAGTTCATATCAGATATACTTCACATTAGACATTTACATTATGATTCTTAATAGTAACAAAATTATAGTTATGAAAAAACAATAAAAATGATTTTATGGTTGGGGTCATTACAGCATGAAGAGCTGTATTAGTGTCAGATAATTAGGAAGGTTTAGAACCACTTTTCCAGAAGACAAAGAAGCAAACACACCCAAAAGGAATGGAAGACAACATATTATCAATCTGAGGACTGGAATCAATAAATAGAAACAAAGAAAACAAATAAGAATAATATAAATAATCAATGAAATTGATTGACTGAAATGTACAAGTTGGTTCTTTAAAAACATCAACAAGAAAAAAAAATACCCAAACTGACTAAAAGAGAGGGAAAGGATAACAAAATTAACAAAACCAGAAATGAAAAAGAAGATATAACAAAAACCATCAAGGAGATTGAGAGAATCACTAGGATATATTAAAAAGCTGTACTCCCTCAAACTGGAAAATCTAAATAGTTAACACATACCAAAGTTAAATCAAGATCAGATAAACAATTTATATTGATCAATAACTCCCACTAAAATAGAAAGTGTCATTAAAATTCTTCCAACCAAAAATAGCCCAGGGCCAGATGGTTTTTACACAGAATTCTAACAGACTTCCAAACAAGAGGTAATGCCAATACTCAACAACTTATCCCACAAAATAGAAAGAGATGGAACATTTCAATTCATTTTATGAGGTCACTGTTACCCTAATATCAAAACCAAATAAGGACTCAACAAAGAAAGAGAATTACAGGCCAATTTTTCACATGAATAGTGATCCAAAGATACTCAATAAAATAATTGCAAAGTGAATCGAAGAACACACCAAAATATTATCTACCATTATCAAGTAGGCTTTATCTCAGAGATGGAGAGATAGTTCAACATAGAAAAATCAGTAAATATAATCCACAGTATAAGTAAATTGAAAGAAAAAAGATCGCATGATGATTAAAAAGCCTAACACCCCCTCATAATAAAAGTCCTTGTGAGATTAGGGGTACAAGGGACATAGCTAAGCATAGTAAAGGCAAATTTCAACAAGCCTATAGCCAACATCAAATTAAATAGAGAGAAACTCAAATCAATTCTCATAAAATTAGTAAGAAGACAAGCTCTCCACCTTCTTTTTTTTTTCAGTTTATGTGGCTCATTTTATTTTTTTTTATTTTTTTTAATCATCTTTTTTTTATTATTTCCATCTCTTTCCCTCCTCCTCCCCCCTCCTTCCCCTCTTCCTTCCCCTCCCCTCCCCTCCTTCTCCCCCTTTCCTCCCCTCCCCTCCACCCATACATCCCCTCCCTCCCTCTCAAGGCCAAGGAGCCATCAGGGTTCCCCACTCTATGCTAAGACCAAGGTCCTCCCAACTCCCCCCAGGTCCAGGAAGGTGATCGACCAAGCTGAGAAGGCTCCCACAGAGCCCGTCCAAGAAGAACAATCAGAGCCCAGAGCCATTGTCCTTTGCTTCTCAGTCAGCCCCTGCTGTTGGCCACATTCAGAGAGACGGGTTTGGTCACATGATCCATCAGTCCCATTCCAACTGGAGTTGGTGATCTCCCATTAGTTCTGTCCCACCGTCTCCATGAGTGAACGCACCCCTCTCGTTCCTGACTTTCTCCCTCATGTTCTCGCTCCTTCTGCTCCTCATCAGGACCTTGGGAGCTCAGTCCAGTGCTCCAATGTGGGGCTCAGTCACCTTCCCCATCTGTCGCCAGCTGGAGGTTCCCTCACGGTCCTGACTTTCTTTCTCATGTTCTCTCTCCTTCTGCTCCTCATCAGGACCTTGGGAGCTCAGTCCGGTGCTCCAATGTGGGGCTCTGTCATTTTCTTCATCTTTCGTCAGGTGGAGGTTCTATGGTGATATGCAAGAAATTCATCAGTATGGCTATAGGAGCTAGCCTTTTCAGGCTCCCTCTCCTCAGCTGACCAAGGAACTAACTGGGGGCGTCTCCCTGGAAACCTGGGAACCCCTCTAGGGTCAAGTCTCTTGACAACCCTCAGGTAGCTCCTTAAATTAAGATATATGCTTCCCTGCTCCCATATCCACACTTCCTATATCCCAAGCACCCCATTCCTCCGAGCTCCCTCCGGTCTCCCCTTCACACTTTTCTCTCCCCATCTTCCCTTGGCCCAGTCTCGCCCAACCCTCAAGTTCCCAATTTTGCCTGGCGATCGTGTCTACTTCCAATATCCAGGAGGATTACTATATCTTTTTTTGGGAGTTCACCTTCTTATTATCTTCTCAAGGATCCCAAATTTATAGGCTCGATGTCTTTAATTATGGCTAGAAACCGAATATGAGTGAGTACATCCCATGTTCATCTTTATGGGTCTGGGTTACCTCACTCAGAATAGTGTTTACTATTTCCATCCATTTGCCTGCAAAATTAAAGATGTCATTGTTTTTTACCGCTGAGTAGTATTCTAGCATGTATATATTCCACAGTTTCTTCATCCATTCTTCCACTGAAGGGCATCTAGGTTGTTTCCAGGATCTGGCTATTACAAATAATGCTGCTATGAACATAGATGAGCATATGCTTTTGTTGTATGATTGGGCATCTCTTGGGTAGATTCCCAATAGTGGAATTGCTGGGTCCTGGGGTAGGTTGATCCCGAATTTCCTGAGAAACCGCCACACTGCTTTCCAAAGTGGTTGCACAAGTTTGCATTCCCACCAGCAATGGATGAGTGTACCCCTTACCCCACAACCTCTCCAGCAAAGGTTATTATTGGTGTTTTGGATTTTAGCCAATCTGACAGGTGTAAGATGATATCTCAAAGTTGTTTTGATTTGCATTTCCCTGATAGCTAGGGAGGTTGAGCATGACCTTAAGTGTCTTTTGGCCATTCGAACTTCTTCTGTTGAGAATTCTCTGTTCAGTTCAGCGCCCCATTTTTTAATTGGGTTAATTGGCATTTTACCGTCTAGTCTCTTGAGTTCCTTATATATTTTAGAGATCAGACCTTTGTCAGTTGCAGGGTTGGTGAAGATCTTTTCCCAGTCAGTAGGCTGCCTTTGTGTCTTAGTGACAATGTCCTTTGCTTTACAGAAGCTGCTCAACTTCAGGAGGTCCCATTTATTCAATGTTGCCCTTAAGGTCTGTGCAGCTGGGGTTATGCACAGGAAACGGTTCCCTGTGCCCTTTTGTTGTAGAGTACTTCCCACTTTCTCCTCTATCAAGCTCAATGTGCTCAGATTAATATTGAGGTCTTTAATCCATTTGGACTTGAGTTTTGTGCATGGTGATAGATAAGGATCTACTTTCATTCTTCTACAGGTTGACATCCAGTTATGCCAGCACCATTTGTTGAAGATGCCCTCTTTCTTCCATTGCGTACTTTTGGCTCCTTTATCAAAAATCAGGTGTTCGTAGGTTTTTGGTTTAAGATCCGGGTCTTCTATATGATTCCATTGGTCAACTTCTCTGTTTTTATGCCAATACCAAGCTGTTTTCAATACTGTAGCTTTGTAATAGAGTTTGAAGTCAGGGATGGTAATGCCTCCAGAAGTACCTTTATTGTATAAGATTGTTTTGGCTATCCTGGGTTTCTTGTTTTTCCATATAAAGTTGATTATTGTCCTCTCAATCTCTGTGAAGAATTTTAATGGGACCTTGATTGGGATTGCATTGAATCTATAGATTGCTTTTGGTAGAATTGCCATTTTTACTATGTTGATCCTCCCAATCCAGGAGCAGGGGAGATCCTTCCATTTTCTGGTATCCTCTTCAATTTCTTTCTTCAAAGACTTAAAGTTCTTGTCAAATAAATCCTTCACTTCCTTGGTTAGCGATACTCCCAGATATCTTATGCTATTTGTGGCTATTGTGAAAGGTGATACTTCTCTGATTTCCCTCTCTGCTTCCTTATCCTTTGTGTATAGGAGGGCGACTGATTTTTTGGAGTTGATCTTGTATCCTGCCACGTTACTGAAGGAGTTTATCAGCTGTAGGAGTTCTTTGGTGGAGTTTTTGGGGTCGCTTATGTATACTATCATATCATCTGCAAATAATGAAAGTTTAACTTCTTCCTTTCCAAATTGAATCCCCTTGATTCCCTTATGCTGTCTTATTGCTATTGCTAGAACTTCAAGCACTGTATTGAAGAGATAAGGAGAGAGTGGACAGCCTTGTCGTGTTCCTGAATTTAGTGGGATAGCCTTGAGTTTCTCTCCGTTTAATTTGATGTTAGCTGTCGGCTTGCTGTAAATAGCTTTTATTATATTTAGGAATGACCCTTGTATCCCTAATCTCTCCAAAACTTTTATCATAAAAGGGTGCTGAATTTTGTCAAATGCTTTTTCAGCATCTAATGAGATGACCATATGGTTTTTTTCCTTCAGTTTATTTATATGATGGATTACATTGATAGATTTTCGTATGTTGAACCAGCCCTGCATCTCTGGGATGAATCCTACTTGATCATAGTGGATAATTTTTCTAATGTGTTCTTGGATTCGGTTTGCCAGTATTTTATTGAGAATTTTTGCGTCAATGTTCATGAGTGAGATTGGCCTGTAATTCTCTTTCTTGGTTGAGTCTTTGTGTGGTTTAGGTATCAGGGTAACTGTAGCTTCATAGAAGGAATTTGGCAGTGACTCTTTTGTTTCTATATTATGAAATACCTTAAGGAGTATAGGTATTAGGTCTTCTTGGAAGTTCTGGTAGAATTCCGCATTGAAACAATCAGGTCCTGGGCTCTTTTTGGTAGGGAGGTTTCTGATAAGAGTTTCTAATTCTTCGCGACTAACAGGACGATTTAGAGCATTTACCTGGTCCTGATTTAACTTTGGTATATGGTATTTATCTAAAAAACTGTCCATTTCTTTTACATTTTCCAATTTTGTGGCATACGGGCTTTTGTAGTAAGATCTAATGATTCTCTGAATTTCCTCTGTGTCTGTGGTTATGTCCCCCTTTTCGTTTCTGATCTTATTAATTTGCGTGTTCTCCCTCTGCCGTTTGATTAGTTTGGCTAAGGGTTTGTCAATCTTGTTGATTTTCTCCAAGAACCAGCTTCTTGTTTCATTGATTCTTTGGATTGTTTTCTGTGTTTCCATTTTGTTGATTTCTGCCCTCAGTTTGATTATTTCCAGTCTTCTACTTCTCCTAGGTGAGTCTGCTTCTTTTTTTTCCAGAGCTTTCAGGTGTGCTGTTAAGTCACCAATGAGTGCTTTCTCCTTTTTCTTTAAGTGGGCACTTAGTGCTATGAACTTTCCTCTTAGCACTGCTTTCATTGTGTCCCATAGGTTTGAGTATGTTGTGTCTTTGTTTTCATTAAATTCAAGAAAGACTTTAATTTCTTTCTTTATTTCTTCCTTGACCCAGGTGTGGGTCAGTAGTTGACTGTTCAGTTTCCATGAGTTTGTGGGCTTTCTGGGGTAGCATTGTTGTTGAATTCTAATTTTAATCCATGGTGATCCGATAAGACACAGGTGGTTACTAATATTTTTTTGTAACTGTGGAAGTTTGCTTTGTTACCAAGTATATGTTCAATTTTCGAAAAGGTTCCATGAGCCGCAGAGAAGAAGGTATATTCTTTCCTATTTGGGTGGAATGTTCTATAGATGTCTGTTAAGTCCATTTGGTTCATTACCTCCATTAAGTCTTTCAATTCTCTGTTAGGTTTCTGTCTGATTGACCTGTCCATTGGTGAGAGAGGAGTGTTGAAGTCTCCAACTATTAGTGTGTGTGGTTTGATGGCTGCCTTGAGTTCTAGAAGTGTTTCTTTTACATAAGTGGGAGCTTTTATATTAGGGGCATAGATATTCAGGATTGAGACTTCATTCTGATGGATTTTTCCTGTTATGAGTATAAAGTGTCCCTTTCCATCTCTTCTGATTGATTTTAGTTTGAAGTCAACTTTGTTGGAATTTAGTATGGCCACACCCGCTTGTTTCTTAGGGCCATTTGCTTGATAAACCTTTTCCCAACCCTTTACTCTGAGTAGGTGTCTGTCTTTGTGGTTGAGGTGTGTTTCTTGTAAACAGCAAAATGTTGGATTCTGTTTTCGTATCCAGTCTTTTGGCCTGTGCCTTTTTATAGGTGAATTGAGTCCATTGATATTAAGTGATATTAATGACCAGTGGTTGTTAACTTCAGTCATTTTTAGTAGTAGAGTTTGTGTGTTTCCCTTCTTCTAGTTGTGCTGGTGAAGGGTCGCTAGATGCCTGCGTTATTGTGGGCATTGTTGGACTCCTTGGTTTGTGATTTTCCTTCTATTACTTTCTGCAAGGCTGGATTTGTGGCTGCGTATTGTTTAAATCTGTTTTTGTCCTGGAATATCTTGTTTTCTCCATCAATGGTGAATGCAAGCTTTGCTAGGTATAATAGTCTAGGCTTGCATCCATGTTCCCTTAGTGTCTGTAGCACAGCTATCCAAGCTCTTCTGGCTCTCATGGTTTCCCTTGAGAAATCAGGTGTAATTCTGATAGGTTCCCTTTATATGTTACTTGACCTTTTTCCTTTGCAGCTCTTAATATCTGTTCTTTATTCTGTATGTTTTGTGTTTTGATTATTATATGGCGTGGGGATGCTTTCTTTTGATCCAGTCTATTTGGTGTTCTGTAGGCTTCTTGTACCTTCATAGGAACATCCTTCTTTAGGTTGGGGAAGTTTTCTTCTATAATTTTGTTGAATATGTTTTCTGGGCCTTTGAGTTGTAATTCTTCTCCTTCTTCTACCCCAATTATTCTTAGGTTTGGTCTTTTCATGGTGTCCCAGATTTCCTGAATGTTTTGTGTTAAGAATTTTTTAGATTTGTTTAGTTCTTTAATCTGTGAGTTTATTTCCTCTATAGTATCTTCAGAGTCCGAGATTCTTTCTTCCATCTCTTGTATTCGGTTGGAAATACTTGTCTCTGAAGTTTCTGTTCGTTTACTCAGAGTTTCCATTTCCAGTCGTCCCTCAGATTGTGTTTTCTTCAATACCTCCATTTCATTTATCAGGTCTTGTACTGTTTCCCTTACCTGTTTGATTGCTTTTTCTTGTTTTTCTTGTTTTTCTTGGGTATCTTTGAGAGATTTATTTATTTCGTCTACCTTTTTGTTTGTCATCTCCATTTCTTTATGGCAGTTTTTTACCTCCTGTTTAAGGTCCTCTATTATTTTCATAAAGTACTGTTTAAGGTCGGTTTCTTCTATATCTTCTGGGGTAGGGTGTTCAATTCTTGTTGTTTCGGGATGTCTGGATTGTGGTGATGTCATGTTGCCTTTCATGTTGTTGGAGGAGCTCCTGCATTGGCGCCTGCCCATCTCTTCCTTCAAAAGGAGCCCGGAGGTGTTTGGAGCCCTAGACCACTCTTTGCTGTGACTAAAACTGGTTGGATCTCCCCAGTGCCAGAGGAGGACCTATTCCTTGCGTCACAATCTGAAGAAGCCAGCACTCCCTTGCAGGAATCCTCAGACCTGCCTGGAGGCCAGAGTCTGACCCCTTTGGGTGGATGGCCTTAGAACAGGAGCAGGACACCTGAGAACACTAGGGAAAACTTGGGAGACACAGGGACCGGAGAACCGACACAAGCCTGCAGAGGGAAGTGGGGGTAGGGGGTCTGTGCTCTCTTCCAGGGCAGGTTGCCCCAGGGTCCGCATTCACTCACCAGTTCAGATGGAATGTCAGGGCACAGGATCAGGGGTTCCAGGCAGCCCAGGGTCGCAGCCCAGACAAAAGGGCCAAGGTGGGGGCAGGGCGGGATGGAATACCACACAGCGAACCTGGCAGCACAATCTGAAGGAGCCCGCACCCCTCCGCAGGAATCCTCAGACCTGCCTGGAGGCCAGAGTCTGACCCCTTTGGATGGATGGCCTTAGAACAGGAGCTGACACCTGAGAACACTAAGGAAATCTTGGGAGACACAAGCCTGCAGAGGGAAGTGGGGGTAGGGGGTCTGTGCTCTCTTCCAGGGCAGGTTGCCCCAGGGTCCGCATTCACTCACAAGTTCAGATGGCGCTCTCCACCTTCTTTATCATGAAATTTGACGGCAAATAGATAGAACAAAAAAAAAATCTTGAATGAGTTAACCCGGACCAAGAAAGTCAAACATCGTATGTACTCCCTCATAAGAGTATATTAGTTGTAAAGTAGAGGATAACCATGCTATCATCTACAGATCCAGAGAAGCTAGGTGACAAGGAGGCCTAAAGGGGTAACACCTTGATCTCCCTGAGAAGAGGAAATAGAAGAGATCTTATGGGTAGTCTGGGCAGATGGAAATGGAAATGTGAGGGATCAGGTTGGGTGGTGGATGGAGAAGAGAGTACTGAAAGAGATTGGAAAGGGGGGGCGGGTCATTGCAGGGTGAGGTAGAAACCTGGTGTAAAGAAAACACCTAGGAATCTATAAAGGTGGCACTAGCTAAGTCTCCAAGCAATAGGGGATATATTGCCTGAATTGGCCATCTCCTGTGCCCAGGCAAGATTTCCAGTAGAGGGATTGGCACACTAACCCAGCCATACCTTTGACCTACAGTCTGTCCTGCCTATGGTATGTTCTGGGTTAAGAGATTATGGAAGTGGCCAACCAATGATTGATCCAGCCTGAGACCCATGCCATGAGCGTGAAACAGCCCCTAACACTGTCTGGAGTGCCAGGACCCAGAGACTGGATGGCCCAGAGACATAGGATAGAACCAAACATGGTTGAAGGAGAAAAACAATAATGGTGACAAAAATAGTAGGCTATACTCATAGATTGGTGTCTACCCCAGTTGTCAGAGAACCTTCATTCAGTACCTGATGGAAACTGATACAAAGACCCACAGCCAAACAATAAGCCAAATTCAGGGAATCCTGATAAAGAGAGGGAGGAAGAATTGTTGGAGCCCACAAATTTGTGAGCCCACAAATGAGCCTCAGCTCATGGAAGCTCACAGAGTCTAAAACAACAACCATGCAGACTGCATGGGTACAATTCAGGCCTGCTGCACACATATATGTGACAGTTGTGTAGCTTTGTCTATTTATGGCAGTCCTAACAATGGGAGCAGGGGCTGTCCCTAATACTTTGCCTTGCTTTTCAGAACCTCCTCAGACAGGGTTACTTTTTCCAGCCTTAATAAGTGGGAAGGTGCTAAGCCTTACTGCAAATTGATATATGACATGTTTTATTAATATCCTTGGGAGGCCTGTACTTTTCTGAACAGAAATAGAAAAGGAGCAGATTGTGGGGGCAGGTGGCAGAAGAAAGATGGGGGGAAGGAATGGCAAAAGAAGAGGGGGAAGGAACTATAGTCTGGATGTAAAATAAACTAATTAATTTAATTTAAAAATTATATCAGTTGTTTCATCATGTATCATTGACTAAATTCCATATGGGCTTCCTATAAATAAAACACGGAATACACAAGGGTCTGAACTGTAATGTCAGGACTTGTCCAAATTTTCATACAGTTGTATACCCTTCCTTCAGTTTTTCTATTGACACCAGTACCTAACCCTAACCCTAACCCCTAACCCTAACCCCTAACCCTAACCCTAACCCTAACCCGAAAACTCATTATATTTTAAGTTTGTATTTAGAGCAACAAAATTTAGTGACAGAATTACTTCAGTAAAATTGGCAAATGGTAATACAGCCATGTTGGTTCATATTCAGCTATTCTATCATATTGTGACCAGCCTTCATTTGATTTACTGTTTGTTCTTGATTCTGAAGTTCTATAATACAAAGCTTTGACTGTTGTTGTCCACACCATGAGCATGAAATATGAATATGGTGATAACATTAAATGTGAAAATAAGATGATGATGATGATTATAAGTAAAACAAAGGTAATAACATTTTAAAACTTAAAGCTCTGAGTATAGCACAAATATTGTATCAGTATTTGGAATTATCGAATATAATGAGTACTTGAAAGACTTTAGCTCTAACATATAAAGTGATTAGAAATTGTCATCCCACATGTAGGTGGGGAGAGAAGAGAAGACAGAAGGGGAAGAGGAAAAGAGAAAGGGAGAAAGGATGAGAACTTGAGGGGACAGATAGTTGAGATGGAAGAAGGACAGAGATAAGAACAAGAAAAGAGATATTTTGATTGAGGGAGCCTTATGGGGCTAGCAAGAAACCTTGTGTTAAAGAAATTCCCAGGAATTTACAAGGATGACCCCAGCTAAGAACCTAAGCAATAGAGGTGAGGGAGCCAAACTGGCCTTGCCCTATAGTCAGACTGATATGACCATAGAACCTTCATCAAGCAATTGATGGAAATAGAGGCAAAGACCCACATCGGAGCACGGGACTGAGCTCCCAAAGTCCCATAGAAGAGTGGGGACGAATGAGAATACTAGTAAAGAGGTCAAGACCATGATGGGACACCCACTGAAACAGTTTGCCTGAGCTAAGGGAGCTCAGCAACGCCAGATGGACAGGGAAAGAATAGCATAGGTCCAAACTAGTCCCTCTAAATGTGGGTGACAGTTGTATGGCTGAGGTCAACTGAGGGCCTACTGCCAGTGGAACCAGGATTTATCCCTGCTGTTTGTACTGGCTTTTTGGGAACATATTCTCTTTGGATGGATACCTTGTCAGCTTAGATATGGTAGGGAAGGCCTTGAACCTTCCCCAAAGCAGTGTGCCTTACCCTTTCTGATCAGTGGATGGGAGGTGGGGTGGGTGTGTAAGTAGAGGAAATGGAAGGAGAGGAGGGAGTGGGAACTGGAATTGGTATATAAAACTAAAAAAAAGTTAATTTGTTTTCTTTTTTAAAAAAATAAAGAAAAAAATTTGTAAAAACGTGAGGTGAATGGGAGTGGTCAGAGCTTGTCTTTTAAAGGGACTTTGGCATCTGTGAGTAACATAGCAGCCATAGGACCCTGGGCTGGCCAGGTGACAGGGGCCAGAAAATGCCTGAATCCCAACACTATCCTCATTTCCTTTAATATATCTTTCCTCCAAACATAGCACGGAACATCAGCTATGACTGGAGAGAAGGAATCTTGGTTGTCATCTAGGTCCTATATATATAGTTATCATGGAAGAGTGTAGAAAAACAGACAGCATCCAAAATACCTTAGGGTGTTTTGGTGGGGCTGAGGATTGCCCTATCGGGGTTTAAAGGGCCAGGGGAATCAGTAGACTGAGAGCAGCAGTCTTTAGCCAGGTGGAGGCCCTTGTTACATTTAGGACAACATGTCTTCGGGCGTGTATTAGGGCAGTCCCAGTGCAGATGGCCAGTTTTACCACAGCCCCAACAGGGCTGGTCAGGCAGAGGAGAACACCTGCAGTGGTCACTGGCTATCAGAGAGCAGGACATCAGTGGATGCTGTTGGGACAGTAATGGACTGGCGCCGGGGTTCAGGTCCCTAGTAATAAGAATCCATTTATAAATATCATCGTAGAAGATCATGGCCACTGCATTACAGGTGGAGGCAATGAGACCTTTTGCCATAGTGACCCTAATGAGGAAGTCAGTGAATGACACAAATAGGCTAAAGGATCACTGGGGTAGGGGAGAGGGAGTACAGGACTTGAGGGCCTTGAGAGCCAGATTCAGGACTTGTTGTAAATAACCTGAGGGGATTTCCATGTGAACTGTGTAACTGGTTGAAACTTACTCCTACAATTTTGTTTCTTGGTTTTGGTTTTGTTTTTTCTTTTAAATTTTGTTTTGTTTGGGGTGGGGCAGTTTGCAAGGGAAGAGGGCAAATTCAATGAGATAAGTGAACTCAGAATGTGAAATCCACAAAGAATCAATGAAAGTTAAAAAAGAAAACAAAAAAGAAATCCAGAATTTAATTCAAAAGACAAAGAAATACACTCACACATTTCCATACACACACATATATACCACACACACACACACACACACAGTTCTGTAATGAATGTTGCAAGATTCCCCTGGAGCTGAAAATGTGATATACTCATATTTACTTTTTATGTGCTTGAAATGAAAGAAGTATTCAATAAATGGTCACCAACCAAACTAACTGAACACAAGCAGGCAGCAATGACAATAAAAAAGGGAAGGAGAGAGACTGCTGGGGTCTCGAGATATAAATGTGTAACATTCATTATAGAACACACTAGAAAATGAACAAGAAGCATAAGAAGGTGAAATTGCCTGTGTCATGGGCAATGTTCCCAGTTGACCTTAAGACCATGAATGAGGGCCTTTTAAGAAATTACTTTAGGGGCTGGAGAGATGGCTCAGAGGTGAAGATCATTGCCTGCTCTTCCAAAGGTCCTGAGTTCAATTCCCAGCAACCACATGGTGGCTCACAACCATCTGTAATGGGGTCTGGTGCCCTCTTCTGGCCTGCAAGCATGCACACAGACAGAATATTGTATACATAATAAATAAATAAATATTTTAAAAAAAGAAATTATCAGTCTCTTATTTGTAATTTTTTCATTTATACCAGGCAGATTACAATGATCGCTAGAGAATTGCTGTTTAAGTAACCAAATTATTTTAAGTTAGCAATTGGTGTTTAAATATGGACACTAATTAATGAAAACTAATTTTACCATGTGTTTTGTTTTACAATTGAACTGTACTTTTCATAATGTTATTTGAATTCGCATAAATTGGACTGAAAATAAATATGGATTTCAGAATCACATGATCACTACCTAACATTTGATGAAAGGCTGCTGTTCAAGGCCAGCAATAAAATAATGATCTGTGTTTGCAATGCTTGGCTGGAAATACAGAGGACAGGAGCAGACGGATCACATATGTGACTAGCCAATTAAAATCTCAGAATTTCTTTTGGGGATCAACAGTTATACCTATAAACATGCCTGATAAGTCTATCATATTTCATAGGTTAAATGTAATACTGAGGAAAATTTTGAAGAAAGACATAGAGGAAGTGCATGGAAAGCAGTATTTCTTTTCAATTTTCATCTTAGCAAATACTAAAATCTGCAATGAAAATGATACAAGCACAACAACATTTTATTGAAGAAAAAAGAGAGCTAAATTAGAGTGGGAATGCATACTAGTGAGATGTACCAAACCAGTTTTAAAATAAGATAAAACAAGCTACCTTGGAATCTGAAAGAGCTATATTACAATAGAGGTAAGTTTCCATGGAAGTAAAAATGTACTAGGTTTCTGCCAAGAGCATTTGCAAAGCCAGACCAACACAGTAAAGATAAGGTTGAGAAAAATAATACCTTTGTATCTTTGAGGAATATTATAAAGAGGAATTAAATGGCTTTGGGATTTTCCAGATAGTGTTTGGGTTTTTTATGTTTTATTTGATTTTACATTATATCCAAAGTTTTCTTTCCCACTCCACCTCCTTCACCTTTCCTCTAGCCAACCCCCGTCCTCTGTTCCCAATGGTAAGGACTCCCATGGGTATATTAAGTTGGGACAGGACCAAGCCCCATACCCCTGCATTAAGGCTGAACATAGAAACCCGGCAGTAGTGGTGCATGCTTTTAATCCCAGGACTTGGAACGCAGAAGTAGGTGGATCTCTGTGAGTTTGAGCCCAGTCTGGCCTAGAGGAGCTAGTTCCAGGACAGCTAGGGTTGTTACACTCACCGTAGGAAATGGGCTCCAACAAGCTAGCTATTGTACCAGAGATAGATTCTGGTCCAGGGGCCCCTCACATAGTCCTAGCTTCACCGTTGTCTCCCACATATGAAGGGCCTAACCTAGTTCGGTCCCATGGGGGACATAAAGCAAAGGATAACTGTACTACAATCCACAGCTTCAGAGAAGCTAGGTAACAAGGAAGACCATAAGAGAGATACATGGATCACGGTGGGAAAGGGAATTAAATGAATCTCTTGAGCAAACTGGGGGCAAAAGGGTGCAGTAAAGGGGAAGGAATGGGAGATGAAGGAATGAGATGATGTGGAGTACCCCTTACTCCACATCCTCCATTGCTGGTGGGAATGCAAACTTGTGCAACCGCTTTGGAAAGCAGTGTGGAGGTTTCTCAGGAAATTTGGGATCAACCTACCCCAAGACCCAGCAATCCCACTCTTGGGAATTTACCCAAGAGATGCCCAATCATATTACAAAAGCATTTGTTCAACTATGTTTATAGCAGCATTATTTGTAATAGCCAGAACCTGGAAACAACCTAGATGCCCTTCTGTGGAAGAATGGATGAAGAAAGTGTGGAATATATACATATTCGAGTACTACTCGGCGGTAAAAAACAATGACATCTTGAATTTTGCATGCAAATGGATGGAAATAGAAAACACCATCCTGAGTGAGGTAACCCAGACCCAAAAAGATGAACATGGGATGTACTCACTCATAATTGGTTTCTAGCCATAAATAAAGGACATGGAGCCTATAATTCGTAAAAAATCCTAGAGAAGCTATAAAGAAGGTGAACCCAAAGAAAAACATATAGTTATCCTCCTGGATATTGGAAGTAGACAAGATTGCCGGACAAAAAATGGGAACATGGGAGTGGGGTGGGATGGAGGGGGTGGGGGGATGGGGAGAGAAAAGTATGAAAAAATTTAAAATAAATAAAAAAAACAATAGAAACATCTGGAGATGTTTTAGATTCTCCCCCCCCCCAAAAAAAAGAAGAAACCTGGTGTTTGGTAAATACCCAAGAATCAACAAAGATGATCCCAGCTAAGATCAACAGTAAGCAACAGTAGAGAGGGTGCCCAAATTTGGCCTTTCCCAGTAATCAGATTGGTGAATAGTAGAGCCTTCATCCAGTAACATATGGAACCAAATGCAGAGATCCATAACCAAGCAACAGGCCAAGCCCTGTGAATCCCATATAGTTTTCTAACAGGGCACAAACCACTTTCAATTATACCAGTGTTTCAGACAGAGCAGACAGAGCTTTGACAGAAATATTAGAAAAATCTATCATTATATAATTTGGAAATAAATAATTGTATTAAAGAACAATCAAACAATCATTTACAAGTGATGTTTAGAAAGAATTTAGCTTGTATCAAAATAAAGGGATTATAAATTCACAGTCATAATAAAACCTGGGAGAACTTCACATATTTTATGTTATGGCATTTATATGTTTATATCTTGTTTTCCAAATTCATTTTAAACTCTACAAGAATAAGAATTTTATAATGCCTACAGCAGTTGCATCTTGCAAAATAATGTTGAAAACATATGTTGGCTGATATTACTTCAGCATAATCTACTAAAGTTTATGTCAGGACATATAATACAGACTATAAAGTTCAAATGCCACTTTTCATGAAGGTACTAGTTACATCATGTTGGAAAGCTTTCTTAGGCTTTTGATATGTTAATTCCTCATCTAAATCTAGAAGCTTTGTGAAGCTTATAAAAACATTTTTTTCTTTCTGGAAAAATGAGCTCTTAGCTTGCTAAGATCATAGAAAATAGTTAAAGTCAAATCCATATAAGTAGTGAGACATTGTGACAGTACCCATCTCACAGAATTGTTCAATGATAATGACAATATGGGTGTGCCTGAAACAGTGCTTGTACTGAGCACACAACAAGCCTGCATTGCCATCTTTATCACTGCCCCCTTGAAGTCATGATCTTTGAAAGGGACCAAGGAACTATCACATTGCTTTTAAGAATGGTGTATACGCTGTTGTTACTATGGTCCATTAAAATAATTAAAATCCAAAGAAAGTTTTTAAATGATCTAGTTAGTAAAATAATCTTTTAAAAATACATAGAAAAATATATATTTCAACCCTACTTTTAAGGAAAATCTTTTTGTTTTTAAACTACACAGTTCTTCCTAAAAACTATGGTGTTTTGCTGCATCTTACTACTGCTTTCCCTCTGACGAATCTTCAGGATACATAATTTCTCCTACTGCCTGTTAATTGTGTACAATGAGGAAGAATTTTGATTTAAATCATCAACTGTCTTAATGGATAAACTATGTCAATAATTCTGGCTGTTTCTAAGTAAAAAGGAAATTAGAAGCCGGGCGGTGGTGGCGCACGCCTTTAATCCCAGCACTCAGGAGGCAGAGGCAGGCGGATCTCTGAGTTCGAGGCCAGCCTGGTCTACAAGAGCTAGTTCCAGGACAGGCTCTAGAAACTACAGGGAAACCCTGTCTCGAAAAACTAAACTAAACTAAAATAAAATAATATAGAGTGGACAATAATAATGAGTATATAGTATACAAGGTCTCTAAAAGCTTGGAGATTACAAGAGTACTCCTTGTGCTTGTGTTTTTATTTTATCTGTGTTCTGAAAAATCATACATCCCTGTGCTTAAAAGACAGTCCAAGCAACTAAGCTAAATCTTTAGACCCTCCAAATCCCTTAAATGCAAAATGTTTGTATGGATTTTCGCTCTTATTTGAGGCAATTATAGGATTAAATGTATGTTTATTCATACCAAGAAAAAAATGCAAAATTCAAGGTACAGTGAACTACAGTATAAACTCTCTGTTATGTTTCTGAAGACATAAAAAATCCTCACCACCTTTCTTAAAATGAAAGATTTTCTAAGCTTGTGTTGATAGGCCAACAGAGAATCATTAATATTTTCCTAATTTTAAGACATGTACTTAAAATCTCAATCCCCTGAGAGAGCAGTACATGTAATCACATACTTCTTAGGGTCAACCATCAGTAACAATACAAATGAGCATACCCTGTCAAGAATTGAGTTCCTGTCTCCTTTAAAGAGCAAGAGTAAAAGGTCAACTCTTTTCCTTTGATTGTGTCTTTAAAATAAGGTTAGATTTTTTTTTTTACACAAATGATAAATACACATGGTTTTTTGTTAGGAGAGAAGGAAAAGGAAATCAAGACCCTCATGGGATTTGAACATTAATGTTACTTCTTTTCAGTAACTAGAATGTAGTAAATTATACTCCTCAAGAGTACATTTAGTGAATTATATATAGTCAATTATACTCCTCAAGAACACACTGTTAAAGAAAATGAAGATTTGGGGGTACCATTTTCCAAGTATAATAGGAACATATCTATTTAAAAACTAGTCTTTACCTACCAACACAACTGGAATGAGAAATAGCTGGATGATTCATAACAAAATTAAATAAACCAATCATCAATAAGCATTTAAATGTGCTATTTCACTAACTATAAGGGAAATGTGCATTAAAACTTGAGATACTATATTCCATAGGAAGACAATTACTTAAAACAATATAAACTGTTGGTATAGTTATAAAACTATTGGACCTCATATGCAGATGGTCAAATGGAAAAGGACATAACTTTCTTAGAGAACAATTAGTAATTTTTTAAAGAAACTACACATTATTTCCAATTTGACATAACAGTCTCTCTCCTATGAGTCACCCAAGAGAAATGAGAAATGCCGATGAAAACTCTTGTATGTGAGTTGTCTCTGTTATTACTCATAATAACACAACCTAAACTCATCTGATGTCCTTCCACCAGTGAATTGATGAATGATAGGCACTGTTCAATATGTACATATCTGTGGCTTGGAAAGTTAATAATAGAAATTAATAGGCTACTGATACATGTTACATCATGGATGAAACCCAGTGAATTGTATTGTTACAATGATAGAAATGTCGATGAAAGTCGAATGTATAAAGATGGAAGTCAGGGCTGGGCGGTGGTGGCGCATGCCTTTAATCTCAGCACTCGGGAGGCAGAGGCAGGCGGATCTCTGAGTAGAGGCCAGCCTGGTCTACAAGAGCTAGTTCTGGAACAGGCTCTAGAAACTACAGGGAAACCCTGTCTCAAAAAAACCAAAAAGAAAAAAAAAAGATGGAAGTCAGGGAGTGGTTACCAATAGAGGCAGAGATTGGTCATAAATGAGACCAATAATCTTTGGATAGAAAAAGGTTTCCAATAATATATCCTTGTGAATCAAGTGTACCCTCTTATAATATCTTTGTACTATATGTTCACTAAAAGATATTCCTTACCAATGAGAACTTTCAAAAAGACAACTTGGGTAATCTTCCAAACAAATCCCCAGTTTTTAATTCTTTGAATCATAAAATGACTGACTAAAAAATGTATTCTTACCTAAATAGAAAGCAACAATTTTTACATGAAGATAGTATGAATCTTTTTAACTAAAGATACTAATTATTGCCTTCAGAATCTATTATACTGTACCTAAATAAAATTTGATGTCTAATAGAAAGCATCTCCTTTTTAAGTTCAAAATTGAATTCATTTTGGTAAGAAAAATTTAAATTGGCAAAATATATGATCTAAAGAGTTTACAGTCAGTGTACAATTATCTGAATGTTAGGAACCCTTACTGCTCTTCGGACAAGAGAGGGAGGGGGAGTGGAGGGAGGAGGGGGAAGTATATGGGAGGCGGGGAGGAGGTGGAAATTTTTAGTAAAAAAAATAAATAAAAATAAATAAAAATCAACAGTTTTGAAAGCTAAAAATACAGTAGCTGTATAAAAACAATATTAGTGGCCTTGATTTGCTTGTATGCTTGAATGCTTAGGGAGAGGCATTATTTGGCAGAATAGATGTAACCTTATTGGAGGAAGTGTGCCTCCGGGGCAGGCTGTACAGTTTCAAAAGCCCAAGCAGGGTCTGTGGCCCTCTCTTTTTGCTGTATGCAGATCCAGATGTAGAATTTCAGATACACCAGCATCATGACTTCTTGTATGTCACTATGCTTCCCACCATAATAATGAAGCAAACCTCTGAAACTGTAAGCAAGTCCAAATAAGTACTTTCTTTTATAAGTGTTGTTATGGTCATGGTGTCTCTTCACAGCAATAGAGCACTGACCAGGCATGGGCATAGAAGAGAGAACACAGCTAGCATATACATAAAAATCTCAATTTATATTGTCTATTTTTAAAGGCAGTTCTCAAGAAATGTGAGAAACACAAAAAATGAAATTAAAGATACTACATATAGATTCCTTTGGGTATATGATAAGTTGTGTTATAGAAGTTCTAAGTGTATACTAAATAATTACTCTTATATACACAGGTAAAATTAATTCTTTCCTGTCTCCAAAGATGCATATTTTAGTAGATGAGGACCATTATCAAAAGCCACAACTGATCTAAGTGCAGAGAAAAACTGACTGCAAATGCCTGTACTGATACATCTACAGAACAGAAGGATCAGGAAACATCACAGAAGAGACATATGTTGCAAAGTAGTGTCTTGAAGGGAAGAGACGAAGTGAAGGGAGCTAGGGAAGATGAACATTGATCTGGAAGAAGTTGGGGGAAAGAGTGGAGGGTGATTATGGTCAAAATATATTGTATGAAATCCTTAAAGAACATATCACATTTAAAAAGTACCTCATGTATTTAGAAGAGCAAAGAGGATTCCAAATCAGTTTGAATTAAGTTATGTCTGGTGTTTTAGTAATGTATAGAAAAAAACCCAAATGTCTTCCACCAAATCCAAAGTTCAGTATTTGATATTCTCTAATCAATTGTTATGATCTCAGAAAAGAATGAAATGTTTGCACTTCATTAAATTTAATTTAATTTAATTTAACTGGAAGTCAATCATGGATCTTGACAATCTAAAATTTGTCTTTCAGCAATTTCATCATGGTATGTAAAATTAATAATTATATTTGGGATTTTTAGATTGTCACATCATAAATAAGATTGTACTTGTCTAAAGAAAATGAAGGAATATTTTAGAAATCAATTTGCTAACAGAAAGGTGAGGTAATTTCTTCCTGGGCTCTTGGAAATGTTATTCTTATTCAAGACTTATTCAGTTATTAGATAAATAAGTCTAATGTGAAGACATTAGTAATAAGGAAGAATTCTGATTTTGCTATTCTTTTTCTCAATTATAACTCTGAGAATGAAAGTAGAGAAAGATAACAATGGTATTTTCCTGTTCCAGAGATGATATATTTCAAATGCTGGCATCCATTCAGGATGTTATTAAAGTTCTTTGAAGTGTTGCTATAAATAAAAAAAGAATCCATTTAATTTATTGTTTGGAAAAATCCATTGCTGCCATTCTGTTTGCCTATGATAACCTTTCTGGAATTTTAGAAATGACTACATGGTGCTATGATAAATAAAAACAAAGATATCAGTGAATATATGTAATAAAACTTGACTAAAAAATTTTCATAAGTATGAAAAGGAAATGATATGATTTAATGAATAAAAATATGCATGCATAAAGCAAAACATAAAATATCTGTAAAGGTTGTGGTCTATATAAAGATGAAAAGCAGAGCCCAAATGCTGCTTTTTAAGACATTAGTGAGATTACCATTTATTTAAATTATTAAATTTACTGCTGATACTAAGCACTTTCTTCTATAAGGTAAGAAAGATGCAGAGAAATGATAGGAGGAATGCCACAAGAGGAAATGAGAAATGACTGGCATAAATGAGAATCATAAATATTTATTTATCACTTAGCCCTTGAGCAGAAGATGTTAAGAATTTTAAATGGATTATACCACTTAATCCTCACAAGTAATTTTCTCAGGTGGGATACTTAAATTATCCTCAATAATAAGATAAAATTTTCATGATAGATCAGGCAAAATCCTTCTGCTGTCTTTGAAGATTAATCTGTACTCACTAGATCACTAAATTTATAGAAAAGAAAGGAATCAGTGAGAGCAAGTGACCACATATAAATGTAGCTGTCTGGTATAGTTTGAATATCAAATTTCATTCCTAAACTCGTGTATCAGAATACTCGAGTCTTATCATATATTACTATTGAGAGTTTAAGATATACTTGGGCCACAAGATCATTAAAGACAAGACATTGAATAGTATACTTACTTATTATTCTACCCAAGTTCTCTGGTTCCCATCCATCAACATGTGAGAAGCTTTTACTACAGACTCCTGCATGAACTCTGCCATGCTGTCCCCACTACCACAGATGGCAATCCTCTGAAACCATTAAGCCAAATAAACTTTGCCTCTGTAAATTATTTCTGTTAAGCAATTTGTTACAATGATGAGAAAAGTAATTAATAAATGTAAAAAGGAGTACAAATAAGCCAGGTGGTGATGGCACACACCTTTAATCCCAGCACTCAGGAGGCAGAGGCAGGTGGATCTATGTGAGTTTGAAATCAGCCTGATCTACAAGAGCTATTTCCAGGACAGGCTCCAAAAACACAGAGAAAGCCTGTCTCAAACCCTCCCCCCAAATGGAATACAAATATTGTTAATCTTGCTTTCATTCTTTCCATATGGAAAACATAATAGAAATTATAAAGACTTATATAAGATCAGTGTCTCACAGGCATTTTTTCCACTCAGCTGACATTTTCACCATGCAGTGTGACTTCACACACAGAGAAAGACTTTGTTGGCCATCATTACTTTGACTTCTAATGGAACTCTATATGCATTGTCTGCTCCATTGAAATTAACCTTAGAGTATCTTTTAGTCTTTCCATGTGTCAAGATTATATGATTAAATGTTAATCTCCAATCACTTTTCAAGATCACTACAAGCCAAGAAAAGAGTCTATTTCATAAATGTCCAGAAAAGTGTTAAATATGAATGTTGTTAAAGAATCAAAGCACAAGCCAAAAAATATTTCTAACTGAATTTGTATTGATTATGCATCAGTTTACAACCAGTAAGGGACTGGACAGATGGTTCAACTTTTAAGAGCACTTTTATTCTTTCAAAGGAGTTACACTCAATTCTCAACAAGCATATGACACTTTACAACTATATAACTCTGGTCCAAGGCTGCTAGATTCTCTTATGATCTCTGAGGGCACATGATTCACATATATACATGCCAGGAAAATATTTACAAATAAAAATTATGTACATAATTTTACATATATGTTAATATCTATTAATTTTAATTAGTGGTGGATTACATAAGAAAAGCTCATAAATTTGAATTCTTGGTCATTAGGAAGTGGCATTATTTGGGAGTGAATAGAAGGTGAAGCCTTGCTGGAGTAGGTATAGACTTGGTAGCAGAAGTGTGTGATTTTTGGAGGTAGGCTTTGTGGTTTCAAGCACAAGCCAACCCCAGTGCTTTCTCTCTTTCTGCTTCATGCAGATCCATATGTAGAACTTTCCATTACTTTTTCAGCACCACGTTTACCAGCATTACACCATGGCCCCTGCCATGATTAAAATGGACTAAATCTCTAACTGTCAGACAACTCCAATTAAGTGATTTCCTTCATAAGAGTTTCAATGGTCATTGTGTCTCTTCATAGCAATAGAATACTAAGACAGATGTTGATACCAGAGAGTGGGGTATAGCTGTGACAGACTTGACCATGCTGCTTGTGAGTATAATATGGTAGACTTTGGAACTCTGGATTAGGAAAGTGTTGAACATTTTAAGTAGAATTTAAAGGGCCATGCAAATATGTTGCTAAGAGTCATGTAGATAGTAATGGCCCAGTTCAAAAGGTTTCAGATAAGAGGGATATTAGAAAGTATCATAGAGACTCTTCTTGTAATACTTTGATGAAAAATGTGGCTGCTTTTATGCCCTTGTCCAGTAAATCTTCCTGAGACTAAATTGAAGAGTTTGGATTAATAGTTTTGACAAAGGCTATTTCTAGACCGCCTACTGCTGACTACATTGTGTGGTATTAGAAATCTCTTATGCAAATCTACTATAAAAAGGAGCAAACTGAGCAATGAAAAATGCAAATGTGTAATTTAAAGAGAAAAAGGATCATTAAGAAGTGTAAGTCTAGCACTCAAGAATATATTTTTTTTTTGTTTTTCAAGACAGGGTTTCCCTGTAGTTTCTAGAGCCTGTCCTGGAACTAGCTCTTGTAGACCAGGCTGGCCTCGAACTCAGAGATCCGCCTGCCTCTGCCTCCTGAGTGCTGGGATTAAAGGCGTGTGCCACCACTGCCCAGCAAGAATATAAAATGTTTAAAGAAAATTCTGAGGCTAAATGGAGTAAAGAGAGTGATGATCTCAAAGCTAGTCCCTACTTAATTATTTTTTAAGTTTTGAAAAAGAATTTTAAAAACCCAAGTAGTAAAGGAAATGATGAACAATATATATACAACTGAACAAGGGGGCATGTTCCAACTCCAGCAAAACTTTGCAGCTTTGGCACTGTGGTTCTGGTTTTAGAGTCAAGAATATAAGAACTGGGTTATGGAATCTCCCTCCATGACTAAAGAACACCACTTAAGTCAGACATGTGTCAGAGATGTTCTTGTGTGGAAACCTCAAGGTATCAAAGCATGAAACTGTGAAGGTGAAACGTAGGTTGCAGAGTGGAGACCCCAAGATGTTGGAGATGCCAGAGTCATGGGAAACCTGCCAATGAGAGTTACAGACAGGATATGGAACCATTTCAAGAGAGAGAGGTTACAATCAACAAAGCTATAAGTAGTTGGAGACCTTAAGAACACTATGACTGCCACATGACCCTGCCCCCCATGTCCACCCTTTGGTCTGCGGGATTCTTGGACCAACAGGAGTCCCTGTCCCTGTGCTATGGAGATCCATCCAGAGGGATGAGTGTGTGCCCACCCAGAACTGAGGTCTGGAAGGGAGTACAGGGCCCCTGAAAGAAAGTACACAGTCAGTCACAGCAACGATTGGACCAAAACACCAAGACTTTCCTGGCTCCATTTGGAGGAAGAGATGGGCAGGCCCCAATGGAAGAATTCCTCCAACAACCTGAGAGGCAATATTACAACACCAGAATCCAGGGATCACACAAGAAGACTTGAGCACCCTATTACAGAAGAAGTAGAAGAAATTGACTTTAAACATAACATTATGAAAATAATAGAGGCCCTTAAACAGGATGTGAAAAACTTCTTTAAAGAAATGGAGAAGACAATAAAAAATGTAGAAGAAATGAATAAATCTCTCAAAGATACCCAAGAAAACCAAGATAAAGCAATCAAACAGGTAATGGAAACAGTTCAAGACTTTGAAAATGAAATGGAGGTAATTAAGAAAACATAAACTGAGGGAAGGCTGGATATGGAAAATCAGGGTAAATGGACAGAAACTACAGAGACAAGTATAATCAACAGAATACAAGAGATAGAAGAAAGAATCTCAGACACTGAAGATACTATAGAAGAAATAAACTTATTGATTAAGAAAAAAGTCCAACAAATTCTTAACACAAAACATCTAGGAAATCTGCGACACCATGAAAAGACCAAACATAAGAATAATAGGGGTAGAAGAAGAAGAATTACAGCTCAAAGGCCCAGAAAATATATTCAACAAAATCATAGAAGAAAACTTTCTCAACCTATAGAAGCATATTCCTATGAATGTAAAGGAAGCATACAGAACACCAAATAGACTGGATCAAAAAAAAATCTTCTTGCCATATAATAATCAAACCACAAAACATACAGAATAAAGAACGAATATTAAGAGCTGCAAAGGAAATGGTCAAGTAACATAAAGGGAGACCTATCAGAATCATGCCTAACTTCTCAATGGAAACCGTGAAAGCTAGGACGTTGATAGATGTGCTGCATACACTAAGAGACCACGGATGCCAGCCCAGACTACTATACCCAGCAAACCTTGCATTTACCATCAATGGAGAAAACAAGATATTCAAGGACAAAAACAGATTTAAACAATAAGTAGCAACAAACCAAGCCTTACAGAAAGTACTACAAGGAAAACCACAAACCAAGAAAGCCAACAACACCCATAATAACATAGGCATCAGAAAATCCTCCACCAGCACAACACAATGAAGGGAAACACACAAACACTACCACAAAAAGAAATAACTGGAGTTAACAACCACTAGTCATTAATATCACTTAATATCAATTGACTCAATTCACCTATAAAAAGGAACAGGTTAAGAGAATGGATATGAAAACAAGATCCAACATTCTGCTGTTTACAACACAACTGAACCTCAAAGACAGACACTACCTCAGAGAAAAGGGTTGAGAAAAGGTTTTCCAATCAAATGATCCTAAGGAACAAGCTGGTATGGCTATATTAAAATAATATCTAACAAAGTTGATTTCAAACTAAAATCAATCAGAAGAGATGGGGATGGACACTTTATACTCATAACAGGAACAATTCATCAGGATGAAGTCTCAATCCTGAATATCTATGCCCCTAATATAAATACACCCACATATTAAAAGAAACATTAATAGAACTCAAAGCACACAACAAACCTCACACACTAATAGTAGGAGACTTCAACACTCCTCTCTCACGAATGGACAGGTCAACGAGACAGAAACTTAACAGAGAAATAAGAGAACTAACAGAAGTAATGAACCAAATGGACTTAACAGACATTTATAGAACATTCTACCCAAATAGAAAAGAATATACCTTCTTCTCAGCATCTCATGGAACATTCTCAAAAAATGAACACATACTAAGCAAACATCCACAGATACAAAAAAATGTAGTATGATGTGGGAGAGTCTTCTGTTTTGTTGATTTCATTCGTTAATAAAGAAATTGCATTGGCCCACTTAATAGGCCAGCCCTTAGGTGGGTGGAGTAGACAGAACAAAAAGAAGAAAGTTAGGTAGATGGCTCAGGCAGTCGCCATGCCTCTCCTCTCTGGGTCAGATGCGATGAAGCTCCGGCCCAAGATGGACATATACTAGAATCTTCCTGGTAAGCCACCACCTCGTGATGCTACATAGATTACTAAATATGGGTTAATCAAAATGTGAGAGTTAGCCATTAAGAGGCTAGAGCTAATGGGCCAAACAGTGTTTAAATGAATACAATTTGTGTGCTGTTATTTCGGGTGAAAAGCTAACCATGCAGGAGCCGGGCAGGAGGAAAAGCAGGCCTGCTCAGCCCTCATCACTACAGAATGGCATTCACATGGATAACTGAATCCACAGAAAGCTTGAGAAAGCTTGGGAAAGACTAGAGTTAAGCACGTTTTCTTGGTAGCAGCAATTTCTCGGGTCTGGCTCTCCTTGCAAGAGGC
Organism: Arvicola amphibius; assembly: GCF_903992535.2. Lineage (NCBI taxonomy): Eukaryota > Metazoa > Chordata > Mammalia > Rodentia > Cricetidae > Arvicola > Arvicola amphibius. Next base: position 73,400,308 of record NC_052049.1, on the reverse strand, counting down.
AAGCAAGTGCTCTCATCTAAGAGAGGCTTCCTGACTCAGCTTTAGCTGCAAAACCCTGTAGTTCTTTTAAGAGGTCCTGCCACGAAACACTTACATAGTGGTGATGAAAAGCTGAATGTGTGTTTTTCTGTTTTCAGCTGTAGCAGGAAAAAAGTTGCGCTGTTTTAAAATGCCAGCTTTCTGGGCCGTCCTGCCAGGGCAAACTCTGACTCTTTCAATCAGGCAGTCCTGACTATGGAGCTTTTGATTGTTGTTTAACACTGTTGCAGCTTGCTTGCTGGCAGGGACCTTGAACCGCCATAGAGTTATGGTGATAAACATGCCTACAGCCGGTACCTCTGCCATGAGGAAAGCTAAGGAATGGGCTGGATCTAGCTGTTAAAGTCACGGCTTTAGTCCTACCAATATTGTTTGGTAAACTAAAACTCATGTAGTCAGAAAAAGAGAGATATACAGTAAAGAGATATTCAAAAATACTATATGGTTTATAGTTTGTTAAAAATATTTGCAGGCTAAAGGTTAAAGTTCTTAGGGTAAAAAGAGAAGAAAGAAAGTAGTTGGGTGTGGTAGTACACACCTTTAATCCAAACACTTGGGAGGTAGAGGTAGATTGACTTCTGTGACTTCAAGGTGTGGTAGCACAGACCTTTAATCCCAATGCCTGGGAGGCAGAGACAGACAGATCTCTGTGAGTTCAAGGTGTGGTAGCATACACCTTTAATCCCAGCACTGGGGAGGCAGAGACAGAAGAATCTCTGAGTTCATGGACAGCCTGGTCTACAGAGTTATTCCAGGACAAAGATATACAGAGAACCTGTCTCAAAAAATAAAAGTAAAAATGAACGAAATAGAGGTTAAAATAAAGTCATATAAGATGGAAAATACACAGATAATCTTGATACTGTATGCTATTATGCTCTCTTTGAATTGTTTGAATGCTGAGGAAGGAGCAACAGCTGCTACAAGATATTTGTTTATAAATGCTGCTAAACTATTCCAGAATAGATATTTTGAAAATACCTTGACTTTAAAATTTGGATCTAAGGACATGATGATTTGGAAAGGAGGGTCTTCTTTTATTTTCACAGAGGATGAGACCCTGTGGATTGCTTCTATCCCAATATGGTATGATAGACCACGACCTCCTGAAAGGTTGCTATGAACACCCTCAAAAATTTTACTTTGCTCAACTGCCGACTGAGATAAACCTGGTTACACCATGAAAGACCTAATTAACAGTGCCCCCATTCAGCAGGAAGCCGTTTAGAGAGAAATAACTATGTCCATATTCCCAAATATTGTTTATAAATGTTCTTTTACATTTAAAGGGGGATATGATATAGATATGAATAATTTGCATTGATATGGATTTTGCTTTAGTGATTTAAATTTAAGGTCAATTTTGTTATATGTATATGTATTTCTGATCTTGATTAAGGTATTGTGATTGTGTAGTTCATTTTAAAAATGTAATGTATATAGGTTGTTAATGGATAGTCATCAATAAAGTCAAACTTATAGTCATGTTAGTTAGATTTTCTAGATGTGCATAGATATATTTTAGATAGACATCATCATATCTTTCAAAGACTGCAGAATATGACATTTAATGTTTTAATAACTTAGGGCTTTTCATGACAATGAGAAATGTCTGCTCCTGGCAGCACCAATCTACTTCAATAGGAAGATGGGCATCGAAGAGGCTCCTCATGGAGTTTGATAGCCATTTGGGCAAGAAACTGCTCTTGCCTGGACTATTGCACAAACTGGACACAGAGAACCCTCAGAGAGAGAACTGCTGAACTTTCCTAAAGGTGAGATGATCGTTCAGGTTTCCTGATTCATGAAAGAGTCTTTGAGACATTCTGCAGGACACAGCAGATAGTGACTGAACTGCCTTTGAAATTTCCTGCTTCATGGAAAAGTCTGCTGGATACTATGGGCCTGTAGGCCAAAGATAGATGCCCCAACATTGCAAAAGAACTTTTGGTGACTGTCCAGGCAGCGAGATGTCTCTGTCATTTCTAGAGTTTTGGAAGTAGCTTCCTTCTTGTTCACCTAGGTAATATTATATTCTTCTGGAGTTTGATGGAGTTGAAGAATAAATAGATAGTTATAGTTTTCCTTTGTTATGATAAAAGATAAAGTAGATATAAATACTGTAACTGTAATTCTTACTTGATAACTGTTTTGTTATATGTAATTTTGCTATGTTAAAGTTAAAGCCTTTCTTTTTTGTTTTAACAGAAAAAGGGTAAATGATGTGGGGGGGGTCTTCTGTTTGTGTTGATTTCATTCGTTAATAAAGAAACTGCCTTGGCCCATTTAATAGGCCACCCTTAGGTGGGTGGAGTAGACAGAACAGGAAGAAGGAAGTTAGGTAGATGGGTCAGGCAGTCGTCATGCCTCTCCTCTCTGGGTCAGATGCGATGAAGCTCCGGCCCAAGACAGACGTATGCTAGAATCTTCTCAGTAAGCTACCACCTCTTGGTGCTACATACATTATTAGGTATGGGTTAAAGCAAGGTATGTAAGAATTAGACAATAAGAGGCTGGAACTAATGGGCCAGGCAGTGTTTAAATGAGTACAGTTTGTGTGTTGTTATTTCTGGGGCTAAGCTAGCTATGTGGGAGCCGGGTGAGATGAAAAGCAGGCCTGCCCGCAACTCTTCACTACAGATACACCATCTGTGTACTATCGGGTCACCATAAAATAAAGTTAGAATTCAACAACAATTTTACCCCTAGAAAGCCTAAAATCTCATGGAAATTGAACAGTCAACTAGTGAACCACTCCTGGATCAAGGAAGAAATAAAGAAATAAATTAAAGTCTTCCTTTCATTCAACAAAAATAAAAACACAACATACCCAAACCTATGGGACACAATAAAAGCAGTGATAGGAGAAAAGTTCATAGCACTAAGTGCCCACATTAAGAAAATGGAGAAAGCTCACATTAGAGACTTAGCAGCAAACCTGAAAGCTCTAGAAAAAAAAAAGAAGCAGAAACACCCAGGAGGAGTAGAAGACTAGAAATAATCAAACTGAGGGCTGAAATCAACAAAACAGAAACACAGAAAACAATCCAAAGAATCAATGAAACAAAGAGCTGGTTCTTGGAGAGACAAGATTGACAAGCCCCTATCCAAATTAATCAAATGGCAGAGAGAAAACATGCAAATTAATAAGATCAGATATGAAAAGGGGGACATAACAACAAACACTGAGGAAATTCAGAGAATCATTAGGTCTTACTACAAAATCCTGTATACCACAAAATGGGAAAATGTAAAAGAAATGGAAATTTTTTTTGAAAAGTGTCATATACCAAAATTAAATCAAGACCAGGTTGTAGTGAGGTGCTGTGGGCAGGCCTGCTTTTCATCCTGCCCGGCTCCCAGCTGCCTGGCTAGCTTATGCCCTGAAATAACAACACACAAATTGTATTCATTTAAACACTGCCTGGCCCATTAGTTTCAGCCTCTTACTAGCTAACTCTCTCTGGCTTTAACCCATATTTAATAATCTGTGTAGCACCACGAGGTGGTGTATTACTGGGAAGATTCTAGTATACGTCCATCTTGGGCCGGAGTTTCATCCCATCTGACCCAGAGAGGAGAGGCATGGCGATTGTCTGAGCCATCTGCCTCACTTCCTTCTTCCTGTTCTGTCTACTCCACCCACCTAAATCCCGCCCTATGAAAAAGCCAAGGCAGTTTCCTTATTAACCAATGAGAGTCCTCCATCACCAGGTGAACAATTGAAATAGACCCATAAGTCACGAGGAATTAGAAACTGTTATCAAAAAGCTCCCTAACAAAAAAAGCCCAGGACCAGATGGTTCTAATGCAGAATTCTACCAGAACTTCCAAGAAGAGCTAATACCTATACTCTTTAATGTGTTTCACAAAATAGAAAAAGAAGAGTCATTGCCAAACTCCTTTTATGATGCTACAGTTACCCTGATAACAAAATCACACAAAGACTCAACCAAGAAAGAGAATTACAGACCAATCTCACTTATGAACATCAATGCAAAAATTCTCAATAAAATACTGGCAAACCAAATCCAAGAACACATCAAAAAAATTATCCATTATGAGCCGGGCGGTGGTGGCGCACGCCTTTAATCCCAGCACTCGGGAGGCAGAGGCAGGAGAATCTCTGTGAGTTCGAGACCAGCCTGGTCTACAAGAGCTAGTTCCAGGACTGATGGAGGAGAGTTATCTGTCTATGTTTCTTTCATTGGTTAATTAATAAAGAAAACTGCCTTGGCCCTTTAAGAGAACAGAAAATTAGGTAGGCAGAGTAGACAGAACAGAATGCTGGGTAGCAGGAGTGGGGAGACGCTTCAGTCACCATAGTGAGTCTCCATGCTGCTCCTCTCCGAGATGGACGCAGGTTAAGATCTCTCCTGGTAAGCCACACCTCGTGGTGCTACCCAGATTACTAAATATGGGTTAAAGCAAGATATGAGAATTAGCCAATAAGAGGCTGAAACTATGGGCCAGGCAGTGTTTTAAAAGAATACAGTTTCCGTGTAATTATTTTGGGTAAAGCTAGCCGGGTGGCGGGACACAGCCCCGCCGCTTCACACTACAGATTGGCGCCCAACGTGGGGCTAAATCCACTTAAAAACCTTGCCCGCTTGGGATCGGAAAGAAAGTTCTCTGAGACCATGCCAATGGCTCACTGCTCCCTTCCTGCACCTGGGCAGATGGCGGAATCAGGCTTAGGTGAGCGGGACAGCATTTGCAGATTCCTGCCGCCATAGAGAGAGAGGTGTTTTCAGACTGCACGGTGCTCTGCGCGTCAGATTCGGCTGTGACTTGGATTAAAAGAGTTTCTGTGCTGCACGCTCAGTATCAAAATTAAACTGCTGAGTGCAGCTCCAATGTGGACTGCTGTGTACCTGTAACTGTGTGCAGCTCAGGGACACCAAATGACTGAGGCAGTAGCAGCGCTGGCTCTGCTCCGCCATGCTGAATTGTGCTGAGCTCAGACAGGTCTATCACAATTACCATAATAACAGCGCAGTTAAGGTTTAGACTTGGCTGTAAACAGGCGGTACCGTATTACCTCTACCTGGCGCAACTTAAGATTTTAAGAAGTGGTTAACCTTTTAAGAAGTGCTCCTGGATAGTAAAAAATTACAGATTCACAATAGAAAAGATTCAGACATAGAAGGCCTTTAAATGGCTCACGTAGGCTTAAAAGAGAGAAAAAGAAAATATAGAGAATAAAGTTAATGCCTTAAAAAAAAGGTTAAAGTCTTTAAAGAGACAGAGTACAGATAGTTATAGATTAAAAGAAGTAAAGTGATAGAGTAAAAATAAGCCACGTAAAAATGGAAAATTCAAAGAGAGTCTGGATTATGTATTTTGTTGTGTTTTCTTTGATTTTTTTGACTGTAAAGGAGCTAAGTACAGAGAGACATTTCATTATATGGGCTGCCAGGCTAGACCAGAATGGACATCTTAACGGTATGACTTCAGGATTTGGATCTAAGAACATGATGCTTTGGAAAAGAATTTCTTCTTTTGTTTTCACAGAGGACGAGACTCTGTGGATTGCTTCTATCCCAATATGGTATGATAGACCACGCCCTGCTGAAAGGTTGCTGTGAACATCTTCAAAAAATTACTTCACTCAACTGCCAACTGAGAGGAACCTAGCACACAGGTTACACCATGAAAGACCTAAATAACAGCGCCCCCATTCAGCAGGAAGCAGTTTGGAGAGAAAAAACTGCGCCCATTTTCCCAAATATTGCTTATAAACGTTCTTTTACATTTAAAGGGGGAGATGATATAGATATGAATTTGCATTGGTATAGATTTTAAGGTCAATTTTGTTATATGTATATGTATTTCTGATCTTGATTAAGCTATTGTGATTGTAGTTCATTTTAAAAACTGTAATGTATAATTAGGAAATATAGGTTGTTAGTGGATAATCATTGATAATAGTTAAGCTTGTAGTCAAGTTATTAGATTTTCTAGATATGTAGAGATATATTTCAGTTAGATAAACATTCTTCATATCTTTCAAAGACTGCAGAATATGGCATTTAATGTTTTAATAACTTAGGGTTTTTCATGACAATGAGACACGTCTGCTCCTGGCAGCACCAATCTACTTCGAGAGGAAGATGGGCATCGAAGAGGCTACTTATGGAGTTTGTCAGCCATTTGGGCAAGAAACTGCTCTTGGCTGGACTGTTCCATAAACTGGACACAAAGAACCCGCAGAGAGAGGACTGCTGAACTTGCCTAAAGGTGAGATGGTCTTTCGGGGTTCCTGATTCATGAAAGAGTCTGCGAGACGTTCTGCAGGACACAGCAGAAAGTGACTGAACTGTCTTTGGAATTTCCTGCTTCATGAAAAAGTCTGCTGGACACTATGGGCCTGAAGGCTGAAGATGGATGCCCCAACGGTACAGAGGAACTTTGGGTGACTGTCTAGGCAGCGAGTTGTCTCTGTCATTTCTAGAGTTTGAAAGTTACAAATGACTTGTTTACTTAGGTAATATTATATCCTTCTGGAGTCTTTGATGGAGTTGAAGAATAAATAGATAGTTATAGATTTCCTTAGTTATGATAAAAGATAAAATAGATTTAAATATTGTAACTGTAATACTTACTTGAGAACTGTTTTGTTATATGTAATTTTGCTATGTTAAAGTTGAAGCCTTTCTTTTTTGTTTAAACAGAAAAAGGGGAAATGATAGAGGAGAGTTATCTGTCTATGTTTCTTTCATTGGTTAATTAATAAAGAAAACTGCCTTGGCCCTTTAAGAGAACAGAAAATTAGGTAGGCAGAGTAGACAGAACAGAATGCTGGGTAGCAGGAGTGGGGAGACGCTTCAGTCACCATAGTGAGTCTCCATGCTGCTCCTCTCCGAGATGGACGCAGGTTAAGATCTCTCCTGGTAAGCCACACCTCATGGTGCTACCCAGATTACTAAATATGGGTTAAAGCAAGATATGAGAATTAGCCAATAAGAGGCTGAAACTATGGGCCAGGCAGTGTTTTAAAAGAATACAGTTTCCGTGTAATTATTTTGGGTAAAGCTAGCCGGGTGGCGGGACGCAGCCCCGCCGCTTCACACTACACAGGACAGGCTCTAAAGCTGCAGATAAACCCTGTCTCGAAAAACCAAAAAAAAAAAAAAATTTTCCATTATGATCAAGTGTGCTTCATCCCAGAGATGCAGGGTTGATTCAACATATGAAAATCTATCAATGTAATGCATCATATAAATAAACTGGAAAAAATATGATCATTTCATTAGATGTGGAAAAAGCATTTGAAAAAATTCAACACCCCTTTATGATAAAGGTCTTGAAGAGATTAGGGGTACAAGGATCATATCTAATATAATAAAAGCAATATATAGCAAGCCAACAGTTAACATCAAATGAAATGCAGAGAAATTTAAAGCCATTACACTAAAATCAGGAACAAGACAAGCCTGTCCACTTTCTCCATACCTCTTCAATATAGTGCTTGAAGTTCTATCAATAGCAATAAGACAACAAACATAAGGAAATCAAGGGGATTCAAATTGGAAAGGAAGAAGTCAAACTTTCATTATTTGCAGATGATATGATAGTATACATAAGGGACCCCAAAAAACTGCCAAAGAACTCCTATAGCTGACAAACACCTTTAGTAATATGGCAGGATACAAGATCAACTCCAAAAAATCAATAGTCCTTCTATACACAAGGAATAAGAAGCAGAGAAGAAAATCAGAGAAACATCACCATTCACAATAGCCACAAATAGCATAAAGTATCTTGGAGTAACACTAACCAAGGAAGTGAAAGATCTATTTGACAAGAGCTTTAAGTCTTTGAAGAAAGATATTGAAGAGGATACCAGAAAATAGAAGGATGTCCCATGCTCTTGGGTTGGGAGGATCAACATAGTAAAAATGGTAATTCTACCAAAAATAATCTATAGATTCAATGCAATCCCCATCAAAATCCCACAAAAATTCTTCACAGGCCTTGAGAGAATAATAACTTTATATGGAAAAACAAAAAACCCAGGATACCTAAAACAGTCTTATAATATAAAAGTACTTCCAGAGGTATTACCATCCCTGACTTCAAATTTTATTACAGAGTTTCAGTAATGAAATCAGCTTGGTATTGGCATAAAAACAGAGATGTTGACCAATGGAATCATATTGAAGACCCGGATTTTAACCCACAAACCTATGAACACCTGATTTTTGGCCAAGGAGCTAAAATTATACAATGGAAGAAAAAGAGCATCTTTAACAAATGGTGTTGACATAACTGGATGTCAAAATGTAGAAGAATGAAAATAGATCCATATCTATCACAATACACAAACTCAAGTCCAAATGGATTAGACTTCAATATAAATCTGATCACACTGAACCTGATAGGACAGAAATTGGGAAGTAGTCTGCAACACATGGGCACAGGAGATCACTTCCTATGTATAACCCAAGTAGAACAGACAATAAAAGCAACAATGAATAAATGGGACCTCCTGAAACTGAGAAGCTTCTGTAAAGCAAAGGACACTGTCATTAAGACAAAAAGGCAACCTACTGAATGGAAGATCTTCAACAACTCCGCATGAGACAAAGGCCTGATCTCCAAAATATATAAAGAACTCAAGAAACTAGACATTAATATTCCCAGCCATTCCACTATTGGGAATATGCCTAAGAGATGCCCAATCATACTATAAAAGCATTTTTTCAACTATGTTCATAGCAGCACTATTTGTAATAGCTAGAACCTAGAAACAACCTAGGTGCTCCTCAATAGAAGAATGGATAAAGAAGATGTGGCACATATACACATTAGAGTTCTACTCAGAGGTAATTAAAAATGGGGTACTGAACTGAACAGAGAATTCTCAACGGAAGAAGTTCAAATGGCCAAAAGACACTTAAGGTCATGCTCAACCTCCTTAGCAATCAGGGAAATGCCAAACAAAAAAGACTTTGAGATACCATCTTACACCTGTCAGAATGGCTAAATTCAAAAACACCAATGAAAGCCTATGATGGAAAGGATGTGGAGTAAGGGGAACACTCATCCATTGCTGGTGGGAATGCAAACTTGTGCAACCACTTTGGAAATCAGTATGGTGGTTTCTCAGGAAACTTGGAGTCAACCTACCTCAGGACCCAGCCATTCCACTATTGGGAATATGCCCAAGAGATGCCCAATCATACTATAAAAGCATTTTTTTCAACTATGTTCATAGCGGCACTATTTGTAATAGCTAGAACCTAGAAACAACCTAGGTGCTCCTCAATAGAAGAATGGATAAAGAAGATGTGGCACATATACACATTAGAGTTCTACTCAGAGGTAAAAAAACAATGACATCTTGAATTTTGCATGAAAACGGATGTGATGTAGGAGTGTTTCTATCTATCTGCTGTTTCATTGGTTAATTAATAAAGAAACTGGTTGGCCTGATAGGTTAGAACATAGATTGGTGAAGTAGACAGAACAGACTGCTGGGAATGAGGCAGATGCCTCGGGCAATTGCACTGCCTCTCCTCTCTGAGACAGATGCGACAGAGCCAGCTGCCAGGTCAGACATGCTAAATCTTTCCTGGTAAGACACCACTTGTTGTGCTACACAGATTATTAGAAATGGGTTAAGCAAGATGTGAGAATTAGATAATAAGAGGCTGAAACTAATGGGCCAGGCAGTGTTTAAATGAATACAGTTTGTGTGTTGTTATTTCGGGGCATAAACTAGCCAGGCGGTTGGGAGCCAGGCAGGACAAAAAAGCAGGCTTGCCCACAGCTAATCACTACATGGATGGAAATAGAAAACACTTTACTGAGGGAGATAACCCAGACCAACAAAGATGGATATGGTATGTACTCACTCATTAGTGGATTCTAGCCATAAACAAAGGAAATTGAGCCTATAGTTTGTGATCTTAGAGAAGCTAAATAATAAGGGGAACCCAAAGAAAAACATATATTTATCCTCCTTAAAATTGGATCCTCCTTAAAATCGGAAGTAGACAAGATCACCAGGCAAAAGTTGGGAGCACAAGAGTGGAAGTAGAGTGGGGGAAGGGGAGAGGAGGAAAGAGAAGGGAGAAGGGAAGTATTGGGGAGAGCCTGGGGGGTGGGATGGTTGAGATTGAGGAAGGGCGGATATGGGAACAGGGAAGAAGATATCTTAATTAAGGGAACCATTTTAGAATTGACAAGAGACTTGGCTCTAGAGGGGTTCCCAGGTGTCCAAGGGGATGTCCCTAGCTAGGTCCTTGGGTAGCAGAGGAGAGGGTGCCTGAACTGGCCTTATCCTATAGCCACACTGATGAATATCTTGCATATCACCATGGAACCTTCTTCATCCAGCGATGAATTGAGATAGAGACAGAGACCCACATTGGAGCACTGGACTGATCTCCCAAGGTCCAGATGAAGACCAGAAGGAGGGAGAAGATGAACAAGAAAGTCAGGACCATGAAGGGTGCGTCCACCCATGGAGACGGTATGACTCATCTAATGGGAGCACACCAAGGCCAGCTGGACTGGGGCTGAACGAGCATGTGATAAAATAGGACTCTGTGAATGTGGCTGACAATGGGGGCTCACTGAGAAGCCAATGATAATAGCACTGGGTTTTGATTCTACTGCATGTACTGTCTTTTTGGGAGCCTAGTCTGTTTTGATGCACACCTTCCTAGACTTGGATGGATGCGGGCGGGCCTTGGACTTCTCACAGGGCAGGGTACCCTGACTTCTCTTAGGACTGGAGAAGAAGGTGGAGGGAGAGTGGAGGGATGGGAAGAAAATGGAAGGAGGGGAGGAGGTGGAAATTTTTAATAAATAAAAAATATTTTAAAAAGTACGACCAGACATAGAGAAGCAATTTTTGGAGTTTTCCCTGATTTTAAGACTATTTTTTTTCCAGAATTCTCTCCCTGTGATCCCATTCCTACATTCTGGAAGGGTAATGTATATTCTGTACCATTATATGTTGGAAGTCTAATGATGTGCTTTTTGATTCTGATTTTAAAGGAGGTTGCAGTAAAAGTTCATCTTAAGTCTCAGAAGAGAATGAATTTTGGAATTTTAAAGTGTTGACTATGGGGACTTTTGAATTTGAACTAAATGCATGTTTTTGCGTTATAGTATAGGTATAAGGTTTTGAAGGCCAGGTTGTAGAATGTGACTCTATCAAAAAAAAATGCCCCCAATAGGTTTACAGCTCTGAATGCTTGGTCATCTGGGAATGATACTACATAAGAGGGGGTAAGAAGTGTGGTCTTGCTGGATTAAATGTGATCTTGTTGGAAGAAGTGTGTCACTGTGGTTTGGCTGTGAGAGGTCAAAGATCCAGGCCGGTCCTGCTGGCTTTGATTCTTTTTGCTCCCTTCAGATCTAGATGCAGAACTATCAAGTACTTCTCCAAAACCATGCCTGCATTAATGTCACCATGCTTCCCTGCCATGATGAGAATGAACTAAACCTCTGAAACTTACAGCCAGCTCTCCTATATAAAAGTTTCCATGGGGAGATCCTTTGTTTCACTCAGCTTTCCGGTAACAAACTGGGCCTTTTGTCTGAGATACCTGCCCAGCAAGGAGCCATTAGCCTGAAACAGAAGAACCAGCAGAGGGAAAGGGCTGAGAGGCTGCCCTCCAGGCAGGTCTGAGGATTCCAGGAAGGGAGTACGGGGTCCTTCAGATTGTGCTGCAAGTTTCGCTGTGTGATACTCCACCCAACCCTGCCCCCACCTTTGCCCTTTTGTCCCTGCAGAGTCCCTCGGCAACCAGTAATCCCTGATTCAGTGCTGTGGAGTTCCATCTGGATGGGTGAGTGTGTGCTATCCTGGGGCAACCTGCCCTGAAAGAGAGCACAGCCTCCCTCCCACAGCGTGTGGTACAGGGGTGTCTTTTGTACACAGGTCCCTGCTTCTCCCAAGCCTTTCCTAGTGTATTCAAGTGTCCTGCTCCTGTACCAAGGCCATCCACCCAGAAGGGTGAGAGGCTGCCCTCCAGGCAGGTCTGAGGATTCTGGTAAGGGAGTGTTGGCTCCTTCAGATTGTGCTGCAAGGAATAGCTCCTGGTCCAGCACTGAGGAGTTCCACCCAGAATCAGTCACAGCAAAGACTAGACCAAGACGCCAAGTCTCTCCTGGCTCCATTTGAAGGAAGAGGTGGGCAGGCGCTAATGCAAGATCTCTTCCAACAACCCAAAAGGCAACATGACATCACCAGAATTCAGGCATCCTGAAACAACAAGAATTGAATACCCTACTCCAGAAGAAATAGAAGAAATCGACCTTAAACAGTACTTTAGAGGACCTTAAACAGGAGGTAAAAAACTGCCATAAAGAAATAGAGATGACAAACAAAAAGTTAGACAAAATAAATAAATCTCTCAAAGACACCCAAGAAAAACAAGAAAAACAAGAAAAAGCAATCAAATAGGTAGGGGAAAGAGTACAAGACCTGAAAAATGAAATGGGGGTAATGAAGAAAACACAGTCCAAGAAAAGACTGGAAATGGAAATGCTGAGTAAATGAACAGAAACTACAGAGACAAGTATTACCAACAGAATACAAAAGATGAAAAAGAATCTCGTACTCTGAAGATACTATAGAGGAAATGAATTCACAGATTAAAGAACAAAACAAATCCAACAAATTCTTAACACAAAACATCCAGGAAATCTAGGACACCATGGAAAGACCAAACCTAAGAATAATTGGGGTAGAAGAAAAAGAAGAATTAAAACTCAAAGGCCCAGAAAATATATTCAACAAAATTATAGAAGAAAATTTCCCCAACCTAAAGAAGGATATTGCTATGAAGGTATAAGAAGCCTACTGAACACCAAATAGACTGGATCAAAAGAAAGCATCCCTGTGCCATATAATAATCAAAACACAAAACATACAGAATAAAGAACAGATATTAAGAGCTATAAAGGAAAAAGTTCAAGTAACATATAAAGGGAAACCTATCAGAATTACACCTGACTTCTCACTGGAAACCATGAAAGCCAGAAGGTCTTGGATTGATGTGCTACAGACACTAAGGGAACATGGATGCAAGCCAGACTACTATACCCAGCAAAGCTTTAATTCATCATCGATGGAGAAAACAAGATATTCCAGGACAAAAACAGATTTAAACAATATGTAGCCACAAATCCAGCCTTGCAGAAAGTAATAAGAAGGAAAATCACAAACCAAGGAATCCAACAATGCCCACAATAACTCAAATATCTAGCGACCCTTCACCAGCACAACTAGAAGAAGGGAAACTCACAAACTCTACTACAAAAAAAAATGACCAGAATTAACAACCACTGGTCATTAATATCACTTAATATCAATGAACTCAATTCACATATAAAAAGGCACAGGCTAAGAGATTGGATACAAAAATAGGATCCAACATTCTGCTGTTTACAAGAAACACACCTCAACAACAAAGACAGACATCTACTCAGAGAAAAGGGTTGGGAAAAGGTTTATCAAGCATATGGACCTAAGAAACAAGCCGGTGTGGCTATACTACTTTCTAACAAAGTCGACTTCAAACTAAAATCAATCAGAAGAGATGGAAAGGGACACTTTATACTCATAACAGGAAAAATCCTTCAGAATGAAGACTCCATCATAAATATCTATGCCCCTAATATAAAAGCACCCACTTATGTAAAAGAAACATTACTAGAATTCAAGGCAGCCATCAAACCACATATATTAATAGTAGGAGACTTCAACACTCCTTCCTCACCAATGGACAGGTCAATCAGACAGAAACCTAACAGAGAATTAAAAGCCTTAATGGAGGTAATGAAACAAATGCACTTAACAGACATCTATAGAGCATTCCACCCAAATAGGAAAGAATATACCTTCTTCTCTGCTGCTCATGGAACCTTTGCGAAAATTGACCAAATACTAGGTAACAAAGCAAACTTCCAAAGTTACAAAAAAATATTAGTTGGTGGCGCATGCCTTTAATCCCAGCACTCGGGAGGCAGAGGCAGGCGGATCTCTGAGTTTGAGGCCAGCCTGGTCTACAAGAGCTAGATCCAGGACAGGCTCTAGAAACTACAGGGAAACCCTGTCTCGAAAAAAACAAACAAAAAAATTAGTAACCACCTGTGTCTTATTGGATGACCATGGATTAAAATTAGAATTCAACAACAATGCTACCCCCAGAAAGCCTACAAACTCATGGAAACTGAACAGTCAACTACTGAACCACACCTCAGTTAAGGAAGAAATAAAGAAAGAAATTAAAGTCTTTCTTGAATTTAATGAAAATAAAGACACAACATATTCAAACCTATGGGACACAATGAAAGCAGTGCTAAGAGGAAAGTTCATAGCACTAAGTGTCCACTTAAAGAAAACGGAGAAAGCACTCATTGGAGACTTAACATCTCCCCTGAAAGGTATAGAAAAAAATGAGGAGATTCACCTAGAAGGAGTAGAAGACTGGAAATAGTCAATCTGAGGGCAGAAATCAACAAAATAGAAACACAGAAAACAATCTAAAGAATCAATAATACAAAAAGCTGGTTCTTGAAGAAAATCAAGATTGACAAACCCCTAGCCAAACTAATCAAACAGCAGAGAGAGAATATGTAAATTAACAAGATCAGAAATGAAAAGGGGACATAACCACAGATACAGAGGAAATTCAGATAATCATTAGATCTTACTACAAAAGCCTGTATGCCACAAAATTGGAAAATGTAAAAGAAATGAACATTTTTATATAAGTACCATATACCAGGTGAACAATCTAAATAGTCCTGTTAGTCACGAAGAATTAGAAACTGTTATCAAAAACCTCCCTACCAAAAAGAGCCTAGGACCAGATGGTTTCAATGCAGAATTCTACCAGAACTTTCAAGAAGACCTAATATCTATACTCCTTAAGGTATTTCATAATATAGAAACAGAAGAGTCATTGTCAAATTCCTTTTATGAAACTACAGTTATGCTGACACTTAAACCACACAAAGGCTCAACCAAGAAAGAGAATTACAGGACAATCTCACTCATGAACATCAACGCAAAAATTCTCAATAAAATACTGGCAAACCGAATCGAAGAACACATTAGAAAAATTATCTACTACGATCAAGTAGGCTTCATCCCAGAGATGCAGGGCTGGTTCAACATACGAAAATCTATCAATGTAATCCATCATATAAATAAACTGAAGAAAAAACCATATGATCATCTCATTAGATGCTGAAAAAGCATTTGACAAAATTCAACACCCCTTTATGATAAAGGTCTTGAAGAGATTAGGGTTAAAAGGGTCATTCCTAAATATAATAAAGGCAACTTACAGCAAACTGACAGCAAACATCAAATTAAATGGAGAGAAACTCAAGGCCATCCCACTCAATTCAGGAACACGACAAGGCTGTCCACTCTCTCCTTATCTCTTCAATATAGTACTTGAAGTTCTAGCAATAGCAATAAGACAACATCAGGGAATCAAGGGGATTTGATTTGGAAAGGAAGAAGTTAAACTTTTGTTATTTGCAGATGATATGATAGTATACATAAGCGACCCCAAAAACTCCTCCAAAGAACTCCTACAGCTGATAAACTCCTTCAGTAACGTGGCAGGATACAAGATCAACTCCAAAAAATCAGTTGCCCTCCTATACACAAAGGATAAGAAAGCAGAGAGGGAAATCAGAGAAGTATCACCTTTCACAATAGCCACAAGTAGCATAAGATATCTTGGGGTAACTCTAACCAAGGAAGTGAAGGATTTATTTGACAAGAACTTTAAGTCTTTGAAGAAAGAAATTGAAGAGGATGCCAGAAAATGGAAGGATCTCCCTTGCTCGTGGATTGGAAGGATAAACATAGTAAAACTGGCAATTCTACCAAAAGCAATCTATAGATTCAATGCCATCCTCATCCAGGTCCCATCAAAATTCTTCACAGATATTGAGAGGACAATAATCAACTTTATATGGAAAAACAAGAAACCCAGGATAGCCAAAACAATCTTATACAATAAAGGAACTTCTGGAGGCATTACCATCCCTGACTTCAAACTCTATTACAGAGCTACAGGATTGAAAACAGCTTGGTGTTGGCATAAAAACAGAGAAGTTGACCAATGGAATCATATAGAAGACTCAGATCTTAACACACAAACCTATGAACATCTGATTTTTGATAAAGGAGCCAAAAGTACACAATGGAAGAAAGAGGGCATCTTCAACAAATGGTGCTGGCATAACTGGATGTCAACCTGTAGAAGAATGAAAGTAAATCCATATCTATCACCATGCACAAAACTCATGACCAAATGGATTAAAGACCTCAATATTAATCAGAACACACTGAGCCTGATAGAGGAGAAAGTGGGAAGTACTCTACAACATATGCGAACAGAAGACCGTTTCCTATGTATAACCCCTGCAGCACAGACATTAAGGGCAACCTTGAATAAATGGGACTTTCTGAAGCTGAGCAGCTTCTGTAAAGCAAAGGACACTGTCACTAAGACAAAAGGCAGCCTACTGACTAGGAAATGATCTTCACCAACCCTGCAACTGACAAAGGTCTGATCTCTAAAATATATAAGGAACTCAAGAGACTAGACTTCAAAATGCTAATTAACCCATTTTAATAAATGGGGCTCTGAACTGAACAGAGAATTCTCAACAGAAGAAGTTCAAATGGCCAAAAGACACTTAAGGTCATGCTCAACCTCCTTAGCTATCAGGAAAATGCAAATCAAAACAACTTTGAGATACCATCTTACACCTCTCAGATTGGGTAAAATCAAAAACACGAATGATAGCATTTGCTGGTAAGGTTGTGGGGTAAGGGGTACACTCATCCATTGCTGGTGGGAATGCACACTTGTGCAACCACTTTGGAAAGCAGTGGGGCTGTTTCTCAGGAAATTCGGGACCAACCTATCCCAGGACCCAGCAATTCCACTCTTGGGAATTTACCCAAGAGATGCCCAATCATACTACAAAAGCATTTGTTCAACTATGTTCATTAGCAGCATTATTTGTAATAGCCAGAACCTGGAAACAACCTAGATGCCCTTCAGTGGAAGAATGGATGCAGAAACTGTGGAATATATACATATTAGAATACTACTCAGCGATAAAAAACAATGACAACTTGAATTTTGCAGGCAAATGGATGGAAATAGAAAACACTATTCTGATTCAGGTAACCCAGACCCAAAAAGATGTATATGGGATGTACTCACTCACAACCAGTTTCTAGCCAAAATTAAAGGACATTGAGCCTAATATTTGTGATCCTTGAGACAATAAAAAGAAGGCGAACCCAAAGAAAAACATATAGTTATCCTCCTGGATATTGTAAGTAGACAAGATTGCCTGGCAAAAATTGGGAACTTGGGTGTGGGGTGGGATAGGGTTAAGGAGAGATGGGGAGAGAAAAGCGTGAAGGGGAGGATGGGGAGATCTTGTGGGAATGGGATGCTTGGGATATAGGAAGGGTGGATATGGGAGCAGGGAAGCATATATCTTAATTAAGGGAGCTATCTTAGGGTTAGCAAGAGACTTCACTCTAGATGGGTTCCCAGGTATCCAGGGAGATGCTCCCAGCTACTTCCTTGGGCAGCTGAGGAGAGGGAGCCTGAAAAGGCCAGATCCTATAGACATACTGATGAATATCTTGCATATCACCATAGAACCTTCACCTCACGATGGATGGAGACAGAGACAGAGCCCCACATTTGAGCACTGGACTGAGCTTCCAAGGTCCTAACAAGGAGCAGAAGGAGGGAGAACATGAGCAAGAAAGTCAGGACCGTGAGGCGTGAGTTCACCTACTGAGATGGCAGGACAGAACTAAGGGGAGATCACCAAGTCCAGTTGGAATGGGACTGATATAACATGCAACCAAAATGGCCTCTCTGAATGTGGCTGACGGTGGAGGCTGACTGAGAAGCCAAGAATAATGGCGATGGGCTTGGATTCTATGGCATGGATGGGCTCTGTGTGAGACTTGTCAATTTGTTTGCTCACCTTCCTGGACCTGGGGGGGTTGGGAGGACCTTGGACTTAACATAGTTTAGAGAACCCTGATGGCTCTTTGGCCTGGAGAGGGAGGGAGTGGGGGTATGGGTGGAGGGGTGGGGACGGTATTGGGAGGAGATGGAAATTTTTAATAAAAAAAATGAGAAAAAAATTTTAAAAAATTGAAAAAAAAAAACAATAGGAAAATAGGACAGCATTCATTGTGGGAATTTTTTAAATGATTGACAACGTTTCCAAGACTGAGCTTTCATGAGAGTCAGTCAACCTTAATCTTGCAACATGTTTTAGATACTAAACTTCAACAGAAAAGTATTACTAAATCAGGCTACTCTAATGATAATCTTTAATAGTAAATCCTGAATTATTTTTCTTCAAAATACATCTCCACTTATTATAACTTTCTCTAGTTCTCTTATTATCTTAGAGTTGTAAGAGAGGACATTAGGTAGGTGGAAATGAAGCCAAATGACTGTGTGAATCTATCAGTTTGCAAGTCACCGTGTGAGACTCAGCATGGCAGGATGTCCATAATTCTAGAACACCTATGACAAAATGGGACAGAGAGACAGGAGAATCCCTGGAAGCTCGAGGACCAGAGGCAAATAGGAGACTCTGTCTGTAACATGATCAAAGGTCATGATGGTTAATGCTGCTAAAACATCTCATCATTGTTTTTGATTGCCGTATTGTCTTCCCTATGTTTTCAGAATTTTGTATAGGTGAGCATTGGTCAGAATGACCTAGTAAAGTTATAGCCCATCGAAAGCTTTGATTAGGCTTTTTCTTTGTCTCCTTGCTTGCATTGTTCTATCTTCAAAACAATATATAGAAAAAGACAAATTCTTTTCAGAAGATATATGGGCAGTCAGCATGTGGGGTCTGCTCCAAAGCACGCACAAGAAAGAGTACAAGTATCAAGTACCAATGCAAGGCACAAGTCATCTTAAAACATCCATTTGGTCCACGTTTCCTCAACAGACAACCTCACATTTGACCGTGTCCTGCTCTCCTTGTCAAGGATGAGTTTTCAAGATGTTGTTATAGACTAAGGAAAGGCATAGTTATGGGGAATTCACCTGGAGGACCCATGTCTTCAGATAACCCAGAAGCTCAGTGGGCACATGGGACTGGAAAATGCAGTGGTTTGCCTCTCTGTCTCTTTGCTCCATCCAGGCTCGAACCTCCCTTCTCACTCAGATCAGTATTTGAGAAGGAAAAAACAGAATAGCCCTGGAAATGCCTCTTCATTAATCATTTCAATATCTTCTAAAAACTGTCAAAGATTGGTTGTTAATTTCATGAAAATACAGTTCTGACCAATTAAGAAATAATACATCTGAATTTTTAAGAATGTCTTCTTCTGGTTCGACAAACATTTGTCAAGTTCCCGTTCTCCATAAGGCACTGTGGGATGTGGACAGAAACAGTGTATGAAACCTGAAAGCCATGAAGTCATGCTCTTCTGTGGTCCTGTTAGGAGTTTAAGAGAACAGGTCTTTCTGTACACACAATACACAGTAAATCAAGAAGCCATGGGGGCTTTAACTACTGTCTGTTAGTTCTTCCTCTTTTTAAAAATTCAGAAACATTTTTAGCATCTATTGCAAGTAAGACAGTGTTCTAGATATCGGGTATGTGTGGTGATAAACGGCAGACCAGGACCCATGTGATGCTTATTCTGATGAGGCACGAGAGACCAGACAGAAGCACCATTGCTCAGACAGTGATGAGCTCTGGTGTTTGGAAACCAATTAAGGCATGGAAATGGGATCAAACATGAGTTGCAAGACGGGGACACGAGTGCTGCTTGGTAGAGTGACACTGGCACGGACTCCCAAGACAGTGACAGCTGTGAACATAAAGGACACACGATGGTAGCTGACCTTGGATGCACAGCTCTGGCAGTAGGTTTGGTCAGGTGGAGGAGGGCAATGCGGACTGTTGGGAGCAGAGGAAGTGAGGGAACAGATGGGGTTGAGGGCAAGAAATTGACACTCTTGCTGCAGGTAGAAGCTTTCCAGTCTTCTGGATAACAATCCTAGTCATCATTTTAAATCTGTGCTTATGAGTGCTACCAATAGATATTGGAAACCTATTTTTGATTTTATAAAAATAATTCTATTTTTAGTGAGAACTGATATTCTTAATTTTGCATTTTCCCTCAATCAGCATGTATCAAATGCCTTTTATGGCCTTCTAACCATTCACAAGTAGAATTTATGCAGAAGACATAAATTCATTGGAATAAAGTACCCACATATGGCCTAGTGTCCACGAGCTTTCTAATATAGTTTTTTGAGTGAACTGGTAAAGTCTTTATGAGGCTCGCAATAACAACTTTGGTTAACATACAAAAAAGAAAAAAGAAACTGAAGAGAATCCTAGATAGATTTAGTGAGTCCTGAAAACTATTTCTATTACCTTTCCCCAAAAATGGAAAAGATAAAAAATAAATCTTAATGTCATTTTAAGGTTAGATATAATAATTTGAAGTTAATTGCTCTGAGAATTTGTATCACACAACACACATATGAAGTATGGTTTATTGAAATACTAGAATCTCTTATATGACCAAGGTTTCTTGTGAGAGTTGGGAAGAAAAATAAGTACTTATTCCCTATATTGCTGGTGTATGTATGAATGTTGTAATATTTATGTAAATGTAACCTATGTGGAAAATCCAGAAACTCCTTAAACTCCACACCCTAGAAGCTGGCAAGTAAATTAGGGGGAAGTGTTACCAACGGCTATACAAGTGACAAAGTATGTCCTTCCAGAATTGTTAACAAAATTATCCAATTAGAGTGTTAAGTAAAGGAATGCTGTGTTGTCCCAAGTAAAATGTCTGCTTGCATTTCTGAAGGAGGAAATGTGTTGCTGAAAAGAAAGACACCATGAGAACACACATTAAAAAATCTTAACAATTAGTAACTTCAAGGGAAGAAGAGTCCTCTGTTTACCCCTTCCCCCTCCTCTTTTACCTCCCCTTTCCTACTCCCCTTCTTTCCTTCTTGGCTTTTCTGAAGCAGAATTCTGTTCTCTGTGACTCAAGTTTCCTTGGACTCCCTTTGTAGCCTAGGCTGACTTTGAAACAGTAGAGACCAGGCCACTTCAGCCTCCTGATAAATGATGCTTGGATGGCATACTTGACTTTCTACAACCATTGGCAAGGCTGCAGTTCTCATGACTATCCTATTGGAGATATGTGATGTCTTTCTTTCTTGATGGTTCTGTAGGAGTTTAGGCTTAGACTATGACTCTAAGATGCAAGGTATGACAAAAAAGATTCCATATCAGGGCCAATTCTGTTTCCTCTCCAGGCTTCAAACAACATTTATGGTTGCCTCTGACCTAGGGCAATTCAAAAGAGAGTCAGGCATGCTCATACAGACAATGTGGGCTGACTACAGTGTTCAACCACCTTCCTTAGAATTGAGGATTTTATCTGATTTTCCAAGCTTTCAGAAGTTAGTGGAGTATACTATAGCTTTTTGTTCCTAAGAAAATGCCTGAATTATCAGAAGGTGGTTGGGTAAGAATAGATAATATAAAAATGTGTGAGATTCCTGCCCCCCACCACGATGACCTCATATTGAAATACTTCAACAGTTATAACACTAGAATTCTCATGCAGGTATATTGTGTTTGTTTTGCTTTGTTTCTTATTTCTTTGAGAGCAACACACTTGCATTCAAATACAAAAGCCTGCATTTTGAAGAAGAACACATTTTACGTGATTCAGCTACTGCTGAAGACGACTTGTACATATAAGGAAAGATCTTAAAACTCCAACAAATTAAATCTTCCAAGAAATACTTACTCAGTAGGTTAATTTCATTTGTGTCAATAATGAGCATAATATTAAAGAGGCAGAAATAAAGGATGGATTTATTGGAGATCCTTATCATGCGCACTTTCATTTCATTTAGAATGCTTCCACTAAAATATTGAAACTACCTCACATTTTGTTTTCTGTTATGGACAGCAAAATAGAGTCAGGCATACTACAAATAATCCTTCCTGAGGAACAGCCATGTGTACCATTGCACACCCATAACCCATATAGCAGGATAAAGTCCATATTTTGGAGTGGAGGATGCTGGCCTCCTTTCATTACTGGCTAATCAAATCACTCATGTTCAACTCAGCTATACAGTTAACCTGTGACCAGGAATGTAGAAATGACAAAGAGCATGGTTTATCCAAAGCATTTTAGTTAAATCTGAAAATGTTTTGCCATCATGTGGCTTAAGATGAACTGCCGGCTTCTTTTTAACAACAGTTAAAAAAACTCATTACTAATTAGTGCATAGGCAAAGAAAGTTAATAATGAAAGACTTTAATGTTAGACATGCTAATAGAGTCCCAAGTTATCTTTAAAGAGTACTTTCTTATTAAAGCTAAAGAAGCAGAGGCTACAGGCACATGGATTCATCTATCAAGGATAGCTTTTATGTAGAAATGATTCCTTTCAAGGTCAAATTTAACAAACAGAAAATACTTTTCAAGTCTGATTTTCTTTCTTATTTGTATATTTAAAATTTTGTACAGTGTATCTGGTGACATACTAATTCAAAAGATATTTTTTTGATTTTTCAAGAGGCTATGCCATTAAGTGAGAAATTTTCAACTGGAGATAACTAGCATCATGAATTCCTCATTCTGGCAAATATGAGTGAGTGAGCATGAATGTAAATATAAGGTTGAACAGATTACTATTCTATTCTAACTAAAATCCTTCTATCACATTATTTTTAAACTATCACCAACATGTTTAAATGATAATTGCCTCCTCTCAATGAGCACAGTTCCTTATTATTGGAATTGGCAGGGGGCCTTGACATTTGAGTCATCATCTCATTATGTCTATTTCTCATCCTGGTATACAAATTAAATAGAATTCCAAGCCCAGCGAAATTTAGAAGAAGTCTAAGCAGTAACTTTACCCTGCAGGTTTTTTTCTTAAATTGTATAATATATAAAGAAATTAACATTTATAAAAATATATTCTCACTCAAGCAATTTTTAAAAATTTTTAAAAGGCAAAGTTTACTTTAAGGTCAAAAATGCTTCAAAATCTCTAGCCAAATATTAACGGTTTATAAAACGAAACTGACAGTATTGATATTCTCAAAATGTAAAAGCTAAAATAATTATAGGTTTAAAAAGCAACTAGAGCTGTGTGGTAGTCGTGCACTCCCTTAATCCTAGCACTTAGGAGACAAAGGCAAACAGATTTCTGTGCCAGCATAGTCTACACGGTGAGCTCCAGTTTAGCCACAGCTAAACAGAAAAACTCTATTTCAAAATAACAAAACACAAACAAACAAAAAAAGCAACTACAAATGCAGTCAAAATATACACATTTGACAAGTTTCTCCCAATCTGAAAAGGCTTCAGAATGCACAGTGATTATCAAACATACAGCATACATGTTAAAATATTGATAAAATATTTTAATGTGGTCAAATAGGACCAATAATACTAGTGAGTTTTAAACTAAAATATCAAAATGTGTCAAATAGGAATCCAAGTCTATCCTCAAGTACTTCCAAACCATTGTATGACAAAAATGCAAAAATGTACTGGTGAATTTTCTAGATCACTTTATTTAGCCATTTGAAATAAAAGTACATATTTCTATCATATTCTCCAATGTCTTGTTTAAAATTCTTCCATTAAACTCCAAAATCATAAAACCAATCAATCATAAAGGTCTTTAATAGCTCATTAACAATGATTCTCAGAAGCCACTTCTTTTACTTATCACTGCAGACACTTCAGAATATGGGTGGTGTTAACTTTCAAACCCAGGACAAAAGGCTGAGGTGCATATTTAACATAGCAAAGCTTGATGTGGCATGACTTCTCCCAGAATCCCTCAGTCTCTTCCTGTTACAGGGTATGGCTCACATACACTGCCCTCTACCCTGAACTCTCAAGCCCTAAGAGAGGTCTAGGCTGCCCTTCCCCCAGATTCTCTTTCCTATGTAATCCAGACACAAACTGCCCTCTTTTGGACCTTTGACCTCCTGACTACTGCACTTGGTTCCCCTCTTTCTCCTATCTTTTCCCCTCATTCTCCCTGAACATGACCCAGCTCAATCTGCTCATGTTCACTCTGAACTTTCCTAGAAATCCCTGTCTCTGACTATGGATCTGACTACATATCTATAATGAACTGTCTCCTCTGCCACACCTAGGAATAATCATGCCCTTTTTCTTTCATTTTTTTCATTCAGATAGATTATTCATTTATTCAGTTTTTCATTTGTTTCTGCCCTCTTCCTTCTTGTTCATTCTGAAAACCAGCAGCTTCCCCAAATCACTTGGAATCCAGAAAAACAGCCTAAAATAGCTCTGTTTATCCTGGTAGAAAGAGATTGAAAAGTACCTTATTGGAAACTAAATGACTATACAGTCAAACATCTACCCTGAAAATTAACATGATTTTTTTTTTTTTGCTATGGCATGATCTTTCTAGATGCTGTGAATATGTATTACTCTCATTGGCTAATAATAAAAGCTGTTTGGTCTATGGAAGGTAAGATAAGATTAAGCAGAACAATCAAACTGAGGACTTGGGTCTTGAGAGGAGGAGTCAGGGGAGACATGAACCAGTCACCCAAGAAGCAGGATGCCAGAAGACTGGAGAGCCCTGACCATGTGGCAATACATAGATTTAAAAAAATGAGTTAATTTTAAATGTAAATTAGCAATAAGCTTGAGTTATCAGTCAAACATTTATAATTAATATTAGCCTCTGTGTGATGATTTAGGAAGTTACTACTGGAAATTTAGAAACAGGCAAGCAGGAGACAAGGCTCTGCACACAATTTTTTCCTATGATTGCTCAATGTATATCACCAAAAAGGCAAAAGTAGTCACAAGAGATTTTTCTTATATTTCATATTGACTTTACTGTTGTCTTTTTCAAAACAAGTATCTAAGAAACAGATGTTTGCTTGAACTCAGCAATATTTAGATTTAAGATATCTTTTAATTAATTACTTATAGTTTTATGACCCAGATTTCCAATGATCTCAAGAAATAAAAGTCTACACTGAAAATACTACACATGTGTTCGCTCAAGAAATTAAGTTGTTTAGAGGATAACTCTTAATTTGATTATTAAAATTTAATTAGTTCATAGCAAACATTGGAAGAATAGATTTTTCTTTCTTTTGACACATACATGACATAAATAAAATGTTCTGAGACTGAAATTTAAAAGAGATCATAATAACAATGCATCAGGCTTTTCTCTTTGTTTTCTTAATGGTAAGTTGGACAATCCCCACATATTGAAATTTCTCTCACAGTTTGACTTGTCCAAAGAAACTTTCATGAATTTATAATGTTAGACTTTTATTGAGTCTTATTGTTTATAATTGCTGTGGCTATTATTAATAAGTGTCTTCTTGGAACCATAAGGACCATAGGAGAGGACTGAAGGAGAGGGGAGAAGGGGAGCAGAGAAAAATATACAGCTCAATAAAATCAATAAAAAAAAAATAAATGTGCCAAAATAAATTAACAAATGAGGCAGACACTGTGTAAAAGGCCTGGGAATACAGCCAAGTTTTTCTACATACATTTAGGGACCAGTAATCTTATAAATAGTGCTTCAGGCTCTCTTGCCTAAATAGTTGCAACTATGACCAGCATGTAATTTGCTAGAATAATTATCCATTACATTAGATACCTTCATGCATTTGGAGTCTATGACTACGTACCTTGTCTTTATTCTCAGTACCAGAAGCTTCAGGCTTGGTCCTTATTACAAATGGGGTAGACAGTCGCAGCAAGACCCTTTCAAATGTGGCATTAACCTTTGGAGAGACGATCTCAAAACAGTCCTGAAACTTCAGCATTTTGTGAGTGTCACATCGAAGCTGCTTTTGCAAGCCTTCCCCAAGCTGGAGAATTGCCATATTGGGGTCAAACATCAAGTGGAATGGAAAAGCTCTGCAGAAGGTGCTGATGCTGATTCTGAGGTCTGCAGGAACTTGAGAAGTACCCTGTGGAATGTTCTTTGTGATGTGAATAGTTTCACATTCTTTGATAAGGAAAGAAAGACAACTACAATTGCTTGGGTATGAGCCATCAGAGTAAAACTTTTCGTTTTCAATTTGTTCCACTTCTACATTCAAGTGATAGATTCTCTTTCCTGCAGCCTTAATCATTCCCAACATTGCAAACCCCACAGTATGGTGAGGATGGAAGTAGTGGAGCATAAGAGTACCTTCAGGGAGCTCTTTGCATAGGAAAGATGATGACTCCAGAGTGGCCTTTTTCCCAAAAGAAGTCCTAATGTGTTCCAACAATGCATCAAAGCCATTGAAGAAGTCCTGCAATGTGCCACCAACAGCTCGAAGGACTCTCTCATTCTCATCAAAGCATATCTTAAAGAATTCCTCACCAAATCTTTCTTGAATTTCCTGGAATTTCAGACCTAATGGTAAAGGAGAATAGAAAAGTTAGTAACATGGGCTAAGGAATTGGATACATAGCTTTCAAGATGCTTATCTAAAGTGGTTAAGAGCATGTAATACCCCCAAAGAGGACCTGTATTCAGTCTCCAGCATCTACTATTCTTTTTCCATTCATCTCTTCCTTCCCTCAACCCCCAGAGTGGGAGAATTTAAAATACTATAGATGATATAGAAATTCATCTTCTCTTTAATATCTCATTATTTAAATAACACAAATGATTTTTTCTTTTTCTTAATGATTTCACTAATCCTTACCAGATGAAAACACACACACACTCACACACACACACACACACACACACACACACACAAAACACAGACAGTCACGCACAAACTATGCATTCATTAAGTGGAAAGTAGTTCGCAGACATACACACACACACACACACACACACACACAAAACACAGACAGTCACACACATACTGTGCATTCATTAAGTGGAAAGTAGTTATCAAATAGACAAAAAGACAATCTATAGTTCGTGTGTGGGTAAACGCATCAAGCTATGCAGTGGTAATAATGTGTTTATATTATCTTAACAGAATAAATCATGCATTTTTATAGACTCCAAGGAAAAAGAAACAAAACAATTATAAAATTTTAGGACTTTAAATGACTAGCATTCTTTCATTCACAAAAATGAAAGAAGCCAAGAATAGAGTAGGAATCTGAGCAGAGAGAATCAAGATGTCTATTTCTTTAACATACTCATTCTCAGGTGTCCTAGAAAAAGAAACTCTACCTGACAGTAATGCATTATGGGGTAATCAGGCACACAGAGTTGCCCTTTATTGAAGATGCTGTGAGGGAAAATCAGGAGTAAAGGTATTATCCAAAGAGGAATGGAGTCAGACTGTGGAATCTTCTTCGACTTTGACTGAAATTAATACCTATAGCTTACATATCATTTCTTGTACAGTCTATCTGTCTTATTAGGAGTTCTGAAAATCAAACAGGTATGGAACATTCTCTTTTTTGTTGCTGTTTAAAGGAAAGAAAGGCTTATTTTGGCTCATAGCTTGAAGGTTCTTTCCATCATGACTGGAACAGCAGCAAAAACTAAGTGTTGAATGCTGATTTCAGACCCTTTTCTCCTTTTATTGTCTATAGAATTCTGCTCATAGAATATTGCCACCCACAGTCAAGGTGGATTGTGTCATCTAAGTTAACCTACTCCCATCCTGGCAGGTGTGTCCAGAGGCTTGTCTCTTAAGCAATTTTAGATTTTTTTCAAGTTGACAATCAATATTAATTACCACAGTTCTTCAGTTTAGATTTTTTTTGTTGTTGGTGGTTTTAATGACACCTGTACACTCACACACTCTGAGAGTAATTCTGTGTATATCATCATATACCAATGAATAAATAATTTAAAACTCTGAGATATACTGAAAATACTTTTCGACAATGTTTGGCAGACTGTAATGCTAATTCTTTTCTTGTCCTTTCATGTTAGAAAGATCCGGAAATATTACCCTTCCAAAATCCTCATCCCTTTTTTAATGGCCTATTAGAATACACAACAATCTATGCAGTGTGTGGTTTAATTGGCTGGCCTCACCTCTACCATCCTCAGAAGAGAAGAAACAGAATAGTCAACAATATTATTTTTACTATTTACTTTAAATACATTAAATAGTTTAAGTCTTGGCATTGTGATAACCAAATTAAGAAGTCAGTTTGACAAAGGCATTCTTAAAATGATTGTGAAATGAAAATAAGTGAAAATTTTAATGATAAAAATCCTTTTGTTAAAACATTTCACATTAACTTTGGTTTTGTAGTCTTGATGTTCAAGGTTAACTAATAATGTGACCTCTTGAGATAACAATCTCATCACTCAGTTTACATGGGCCTGTTACAGGATTACTCTTCCACATACACTGTATAACAATAGAGCCAGAAAGAACTGATAGCAATAGTATTGATCTGCCCAGGTCTCTAGAGTGAAAAGCAAAAACAAGACAGGTGATAGTCATTGCAACTTAGTTCCTGCTCTAAGAGATCTGTAAGAAATGCTTTTATAATTACATAAACTAATATACATTCTTTTATCTTTATTATGCTTAATTGTCTTAGCTGTCTTTCCTTGAATTCGATATTGTCCATGATTTACTCCTCTCTTACCTTTTACAAATTATTGAAGCACACTTGCCTGATACAATAATTATATATTTGAAAATCCATTTCCACATTATTTCCCAAACTTCTTCCATAATCAAATTTAATAAGATAACTGAGAGGGACCCACTTCTCCCAGGGACTGTAGGCAAAAGTTAGATTGTAGTGGCATTTCAATCGTATTTTAATAAGTAAAGATTTCCTGGGGATCCAGAGAGTAAAACAGCCACACTGGTAAATCTTACAGCCATGCAGTAGTAACACATACCTTTAATCCCAGTAGCCTCACTAGTTGCCATAGAAACTGGGTAGGGCATTCCTTTAACCCCAGCCCTAGAGAGAACTATAAAATGGGAGGAGACAGCTCTCAGACACAGTCTCCTTCTGAGATTCCTGGAGGCAGGATCGCCATTTCTGACTGAGGTCGAGGTAAAGTCAGTGGCAGCTATTTTGCTTTTTGTAACTTCAGGTTGAACCCCAATTTCTCTCTCTTGAGTTTTTATTGATTGTGCTTCATTGGATGCTAACAAAGTATGTTTTAAAAGTTTTTAAATTACTTTTGCTGTTAATTATTTAACTTCTTATCATACACAGTCCTATTGTTCATTTTTCTTTAAATAAGCAAATATGTGGAAGGATAAAGCACTTTGATGTCCCTCGTGTCAGTTGGTGAATATTTCCTTGATGTCCTAGATACCATAAGCAAAAGAACTATCAGTCAAGTAGCCAGTTGGGTTACCTTCATGCCAACATAGCACGTGGAACACTTCACAGGTGCCTGGAGAAAACTACATAATAACCAGGACTTATTTCTTTGACTTCTAAAAATATAGTCTCAGCCAAGACTGTTCAAACAAGATCTCAGGATATCTATGGGGGATGCTCAGGCTTATTGATCAGATCATCTGTGTTGCTCCCTCTGGTGTTACAACATTATGGGCAATAGAAGGCTTCTCTCAATTTTTTTTGGTCTACACTGGGTAATATTAAAATGGAAGCAGAAGAAGCAGAAATCAGGCAATCTTGACAGATACAGTAGAGTGGTGGTGGAAGCAAGAGCTGAGCAGTTGGCAAGTCACACTGTGAGAGTAATAGACATCTGAAGAAGAATCAGATGATAGGTGGAGAGTGGTGAGGACAGGAAGGAGAGGAGACTGCAAGCAAGAGTGGAAAGTTGAAGCTAAAGAAGGACATAAGGACATAAGGATCCAGAGAAGAACAGTGAAGTCTTTGACTGTCAGAGAAGTGAACGTTCAATACTTTAGGATCGAGAGTCTTAGAACTGTGGCACCCACTGGGATTAAGGGCTAAGAAATCTTTACTTCCTAGGCAGACCCAAGAGCTATATTACTTGTAAGGCTAAAGTTTCAAAAACACCACTGTCTGCACAAGGAATGTGACCACAGAGGGTATCACATGCTGCTCTCCCCTGCCCACTGCCTCAGCTCACTGCTGCAGAAGGCTAGCATTTAAACAGTTTCTTGACTACTCATGCTTTCTATCCAGACAGAGCAAAGGCTAGCCAAGGGTGAGCACCTACATCCTCATCACTGTGAATAAATAAAAAATTTGAATGTATACAAATCACAGTAATTCCCACTTTCATGATCATATATATCATTCACTACTGTGAAATGTTCTGTTGATCAGATTCATATATATGTGTATATGTATATATATATATATTATATGTTACACATAAAATATATATTATATATAATATATATATTAAACTAAAGCCAGAATAAACATTCCTGTAATCTTGTTTTCTTTCATATGTACCTTTTATAGTCCATGGAGTGCTTCTAGGCTTTGAATAAAAATATTGTTCAAAAGCTTCAGATCTTTTAACAAAAACAGAAAAATTATTGCTTCTAACTGGCATTGATGCTCACAAGAATGAAAATACCCTCCCAGTTAAGGGAAATACATAGATGCTGTATGCAGTATAATAATAAGATAATGCAGTATGCTCATGGATGTTCTCTTGTCAATGTCAGATCATAAGTATTCATCCATGAAATAACCAGTAAATTAATGTACCATAGGCAACCAAATGAAAACTACTGTGTTCCTATGAATGAGAAATTTTTTATCCTTTAAAAAGTACCTCTGTACCTAAGAGCACAATGACTATCAGTCTTCACATAATACTACACTTACTTTCATATCCTTAAAGAAAAACTGACTTGCTTTTAATAGTTTACTGCATATGACACTCCTCTATAAATTACCATATTTAATTAGTTGTAAAGATTTTTGTCCCCATAATTGTTAAACTGAACAAGATCAGGAAAGAATTCTTAGACTGAAAACTTAAAACTAATGATCAGCTCATTTCTACACATTATGAGTCAATAACTAAGAAATAATTTTGTATGCTATAGCAAAACACAGAAGGCACAGAGCAAGTAGTTCGACTCAAACAAGGGCTGCAGTTCTGATATCCAGCATTTCAAATATGCTGGATATAAACCTTTTATTTGCAATAAATCACTTGAAACAACATTTACTTTCCCATATCACAAGATGCTGTGAAAGCTTGTCATTTTGGACTATAAGAATACATTTTCTCAAGAAGTAGAGCCATCAGGGTTCCCTTTACTATGTTAAGTCCAAGGTCCCCCCAACTCCCCCTAAGTCCAGGAAGGTGAGCAACCAAACTGACAAGGCTCACAGTGAGCCCGTCCATGCTGAAGAGTCCAAGCCCGTCCATGCTGAAGAGTCCAAGCCCATCGCCGTTGTCCTTGGTTTCTCAGTCCTCCTCCACCGTCAGCCACATTCAGAGAGTTCAGTTTGGTGGCCTGTTCAATCAGTCCCATTCCAACTGGACTTGGTGGTCTCCCGTTAGTTCTGTCCCACTGTCTCAATGGGTGAACGCACCCCTCACGGTCCTGACTTCCTTGCTCATGATCTCCCTGAAGGGAACCCTGATGGCTCTTTGGCCTGGAGAGGGAGGGAGAGGGGATATGGGTGGAAGGGAGGGGAGGGAAGGGGGAGGAGGAGGGGAGGAGATGGAAATCTTTAATAAAAAAATGAGAAAAAAAATTTAAAAAGCCTATATAGTAGATGATAGCAAAAAAAAAAGAAGTAGAATTATATTGAAAATGTTCCCATTAATGGGTAAGTGGAAAAATCAGAGTTACAAAAATCACTACTAATTCACGTCTTTTAAAAAGTATTTGCCAGGCGGTGGTGGCGCACGCCTTTAATCCCAGCACTTGGGAGGCAGAGGCACATGGATCTTTGTGAGTTCCTGGCCAGTCTGGTCTACAAGAGCTAGTTCCAGGACAGGAACCAAAGCTACAGAGAAACCCTGTCTCAAAATATAAATAAATAAATAAATAAATAAATAAATAAATAAATAAATAAAGTGTTTTACCTAAATGCTGGAATGCTTTATCTATAAATGAAGTAGACTATATTCTTTCATGGAATAAGTCTGTTGTCTATGTTTATTAAGCCATCTCAACTTAGCTGTGAATGTCTTGAAGATAAAGTGTTTTGCTCATTGATTCATTCATATCTATTACCAGTGAAATGCCTAGCCCAAGAAGAATCTTTTTTTCATAACATTCACCTGTTGTACAAGTATGATCAATCTTTCCAGGTTTCAGTTATATCATGTGTAAGAATGTCAGGACCAATAAAGATACTCATCTCTATCATGAGGTTCTGCACTTCATTACATTACCTTGTGATTAGACTACCACAGAAGGACACAGAACTTACTTTTGGAGGAACAGAAAATTAATGTCTACTTCTCTTGAGAAACTGAAGAAAATGATGTGTTCAAAACCCAGCAAATGAAAGTAAGTCTCCCACTCCCCCAGCAGATAAATGATAATGGGTAAATGGTGTAAAAGTTAGGAGGGCCAAGTAGGTAGTAAATGAGCAAGTAGTGAATGGATGATATATGGCAAGCAAAAGTGAGAGGTATACAGGTAATTAATCAATACTGAAAAAAACTAGACTTGAGTCCAGAATTAGGAACATCACCAAGACAGGTGATGTGATTAAAACAGGAATATACAAAAATACATTTAAAAGAAAAATATTTGAGAACAAAGGTAAAAAATGCAAGCATGGCCGGGCAGTAGTGGCGCACGCCTTTAATCCCAGCACTCAGGAGGCAGAGGCAGGCTGATCCCTGTGAGTTCTAGGCCATCCTGGGCTACAAGAGCTAGTTCTGGGACAGTCTCCAAAAGCTACAGAAGAAACTTCGTCTCAAAAAACCAAAAAAAAAAAAAAAAATGCAAGCATGTATGTGCAAATGTATGCAGAAACTATAAAGGCTGCTCAATTACCTAGCACAAATAATCTATAATACACCTTTGAGAATTATTTTTGGTGCAATATTTTCAAATAGCAAGAAAACATTAGTAATAAACATTTGCAAATAATGAAAACTGTGACAATAAAATGTTATGTGGCTAAAAGCTAGTCAATGTATACTTTTGGATTAAAGAGAAAATCAAAACTGAAGTTATAGCATTTAGAATTCAAGGAAACTAAAATCAAAGAAAAATGGATTTTGTGTCTTCAGAAATAAAAGTAATTAAATAAATACATAAAAAAATCCAGATCAAGATTCCATGGGTACAACTTCCCTAACATATCTAGGAAACACAATCTCACAGCAAACTTCCTGTTCCTCTAATTAAGAAAGCCCTTTTGAAGTTAAGGAAAAAAATTAGAACATCAAAATAAGTACAACCTAAAATTAAGAAACAAAAATCTACTGAAGGAAAATGATATAGGTACATTTTGAGAAGAAACAGGAAAAATGAGACCTTTGAATCTGAAAATGGGCCTGGAAAGTTTATTTGTTAAAGATTAACTTTTACTGTTTAAAATATTTTTCTTTATTTATTGAAAGTTTCATCCTTTTATACAATGTATTTTCATTATACCTATTGATCACTACCACCCTCGGATTTTTCCTAGGGACCCCCAATCCCATCTTCCTACCAATTTCAGGTCTTGTTTTTTCTATTAATGACTACCTGAGTCCAGTTAGTGCTGCCCTTTTGAGAGGTGATTGATTTTATCACAAAGACTCTAGCATGATAAATGAACTAATTCAAAGATGAATGGAAAAAAGTCTACTCTAGCTAAAGGAGCATGGTCTTTGGACTTGTCACTGGCTCTTCTCCTTGTTCCTTCCCTGCTTCTTGGCTGTCATGAGGTACAGAGCTTCACTTAACTCTTTGTCTAGTGATGTCATTTATCCATCAATCCCACAAATGGAACCAAGCTACCATGAACTAAAACTTCTAGTAGGAGATAAAATAACTCTTTGGTCTCTTGTGTGCTTGGATATTTTGTCACAGCCATACAGTGACAAGTAAAGGAAAGAACCAAGGACTGTTTCACAAACATCTCTGTGGACAGTAGTGTGAATGAACAAGGGGCAAAATGTAAATGACTGAAGTAAGTAAGTTCACTTTTAAGAAAAAATAAACAAGTTCAAAGCTACACAAATATTTTTAGGCCATGTGGTGGGGCTTATTTTATTATTTTCTTCTTTTATTAAAAATATATTTTTTCTTATAATATATCCTGATTAACATTCACCTCCCACTTCCTCCCAACATCTACTTCCATCTTGATCCACCACTTTCTGTCTCACATTTGAAAACAAGCTGGCTTCTTAATGAGAGAATAAAGTATAATATAATAACATAAAATAAACCAAGCAAAAAGAAGCAAAAGTGTGCAAGAAAAGGAATAAGAAACAGATGTAGATACAGAGACCCTCCCATTCACATATTCTAAAATCCCTTAAAAACATAATACTGGAAGTCATAACATAAAAAAAAGAGCACTGACTGCTCCTCCAGAGGTCATGAGCCTAATTCCTAGCACTCACATGCAGGTCACTATCATCTGTAACTGTAGTCCCACACCCTCTTCTGGTGAGCAGAAAGGAAACTAAATCACTTTTATTTCATTAACTCTATAGACAACCTGTCAAATCCCAATATTATATATTAAGACCTAATACTCCTATGAATATTTTCTAAAGTAGTAGGCAATAAAAGCTAGCATTTTGTACAGTAGCAAATAGTGCTTATAACATATATAAAAATAAGTAAACAGTAGAAAAATGTATTAACAATACTTACTGAATTCATAAAGCTAAACAAGAAAATAAGTCATATCAACAAATATAAAAAAGTCTAAAATTCAAAAATTATATAATCATTTAACAAAGTAGAAATAATAAAAACTTGTCCAAATATAATAAAAGCTGTTCTTCAAAACCCAGATGCAATGCTTAAACATAAAAAAAAACCTTTTCTATTGAACTTAAATTAAAAAGAGACCTGATTTATTACAGATCCCTTAGAGCAGAAACCAAGTTGCAATGAATATCACCTGTCTTGGAGATTCTAACAAAAACTGTCAGATATGAAAATACAATTATTATATGTGTGGTAAAAATAATAGAACGACAGTAATTTTGTGAAAAAAATCAGAGTATATATTATGAGAGTTTAAATTATTTAAAATTGTATTTGCGTTCAATGGAAAAAAAGTGGTTCATTTACTACCAAGGTATAAGTTACCAAACCTTTGGAGAAATGTGAAAATTCAGTCCCATCTCATACCTCAAACAAAATAATATCCAGGTCAGAAAAAGCTTATAATGCAAATGAATGAAAAAAACACTGTAGAATAAACTCAGAGACTGTGTTCCTTTAGCTAACATAGGGAAAACACATTAAAAGACATTAAAGAATTTGATTTTATATGCTGTCAAGTTGAGCTAAGACTGCCAGAGTAATGAAATGAATGTGATTTGTTTTAATTAAACTGTCTTAATATGATTTTGTTTTAATAAAACTGTATTCTTCATCTATCCCTGATTTTCTGTTAGCTTCTATTGGTAAGTGACTTTAGATCACCAAGACAACTGTCCAAGACAGAGACAGTTCACAAGCCTCCTAACTGACTAATATGGATTCTCCTAATCATTCTCTAATCCAATCT
The DNA here is from genome assembly GCF_903992535.2 of Arvicola amphibius. Taxonomy (NCBI): domain Eukaryota; kingdom Metazoa; phylum Chordata; class Mammalia; order Rodentia; family Cricetidae; genus Arvicola; species Arvicola amphibius. The sequence continues at coordinate 73,364,632 of NC_052049.1, read as the reverse complement.
TCATATGCCCCACATAAAACAAATTTATCATAATTTCTCTGTTTAAAATCTCCCAAAGATACCTGTTGCCTTGAAAAGAGAGTCTATACTCAGTGAAACTTATTGAGCCTCTATGTAACCCTGGTCTATTCTAATCTCCTGATGTCTCCCTGTGAAACCTCATAAAAATGTTCAATATTCTCTTTTTCTTATAGACTTCTGGACATGCTGGATTTGCATCACATTTCATTATGCTTTAGTAGAATACTGTTATACTACCTACCCTATTATATTTGTTATCTTGTTCTGCTCATCTTATATACTTTTACAACTAAATTCCCCCAGAATGCTTTTGGGGGGCCTTTCTAGACTAAGAGAAAGTCTGTGTTTGTTAGGCTTTCAAATTATCTAATGGACATTGTAGCTTAACATGTGTCACATCTTTTTGCTGGTTAGTCCACTCCATCAACCAGATCGAATATAATTGAAGATAAGAGGGTTTTTCTCCCTTGTTTAACAGTTTTTTTATTCTTTCATCTTAGGGTATAAAAATAAAAATTCTTTGAGTCCAGTGTCCTGAGACACTGGATACATCAATGATAAAGACAGAAACAGTGTTACGTTTTAAGTTATGTGACAGATAATCCAGTAATTCTACAAATCAGCTAACAACCAGGAGTATTATAATACGAAAAGATGATACAAGAGGAGTAGAAAGATGGCTATGAGGGTAAAGGTGCATGGGACCAAGCCTAAAAACTTGAATTTGATGTCTTCCTTTGATCCCCGCACCCATAACTTGGCACGTGCATGCAAACATACACAAATACACACAAAAATAAATGCAGTGATACAGTAATAGGTAAAACAATAAATAACAAAAATTAACAGAGTTAAAATATGAATAAGAAGCTTATTGGTTTCAGGAGGTCCCACTTATGTTTCTCTCAGTGTCTGAGCTGCTGGGGTTATATTTAGGAAGTGGTCTCCTGTGCCCATGCATTCAAGTGTACTTCCCACTTTCTCTTCTATAAAGTTCAGTGCGGCTGGTTTTTGTTGAAGTCTTTGTTGCATTTGGACTTGAGTTTTGTACATGGTGATAGATAAGGATCTATTTTCATTCTTCTACATGTTGATATCCAGTTATGCCAGCACCATTTGTTAAATGTGCTTTCTATTTTCCATTTAATATTTTTTTGCTTCTTTGTAAAAAAATCAGGTATTCAACTCTTGGGAATATACCCAAGAGATGCCCTATCATACTACAAAAGCATTTGTTCAACTATGTTCATAGCAGCATTATTTGTAATAGCCAGAACCTGGAAACAACCTAGATGCCCTTCAATGGAAGAATGGATAAAGAAAATGTGGAATATATACACATTAGAGAACTACTCAGCAGTAAAAAACAATGACATCTTGAATTTTGCATGCAAATGGATGGAAATAGAAAACACTATTCTGAGTGAGGTAACCCAGACCCCAAAAGATGAATTTGGTATGTACTCACTCATAAGTGGATTCTAGACATAAATAAAGGTCAGTGAGCCTATAATTCATGATCCTAGAGAAGCTAAATAAGATGGTGAACCCAAAGAAAAACATATAGTTATCCTCCTGGATATTGGAAGTAGACTAGATTGCCAGGCAAAAATTGGGATCTTGGGGGTGGGGGTGTGATGTAGCTATGTCTTCTATCTATCTGATGATTTCATTGGTTAATTAATAAAGAAACTGCTTGGCCTGATAGGTCAGAACATAGGTGGGTAGAGTAGACAGAACAAGATACTGGGAGTATGGCAGATGCTTAGGGCAGATGCCATTCCTCTCCTCAGTGGGACAGTCGCCATGAAGCCAGCCACCAGGTCAGACATGCTGAATCTTTCCCGGTAAGACACCACTTCGTGGTGCTACACAGATTATTAGAATGGGTTAATCAAGATATGAGAATTAGACAATAAGAGGCTGGAACTAATGGGCCAGGCAGTGTTTAAGTGAATACAATTTGTGTGTTGTTATTTTGGGGCATAAGCTAGCTATGCAGGAGCCGAGCGGGATGAAAATTAGGCCTGCCCGCAGCTCTTTCTACAGGGGTGGGGTGGTGGTAAGGGGTGGTGGGGACATGTGGAGAGAAAAATGAGGAGAGGAGGATGGGGAGACCCTGGGGGAATGGGATGGTTGGGATGGAGAAAGGGTGGATAGGGGTGCAGGGAAGAAGATATCTTCATTAAGGGAGCCATTTTAGGGTTAGCAAGAGACTTCACTCTAGAGGGGTTCCCAGGTATCCATAAAGATGTCCCCAGCTAATTCCTTGGGCAGTTGAGGAGAGGGAACGTGAAATGGCCCTTTCCTATAGCCATACTGATGAATATCTTGCATATCACCATAGAAGCTTCATCTGGTGATGGATGGAGATAGAAACAGAGACCTACATTGGAGCTAAGGACTGAGCTCCCAAAGTCCAAATGAGGAGCTGAAGGAGGGAGAACATGAGCAAAGAAGTCAGGACCACAAGGAGTGCGCCTGCCCACTGAGACGGTGAGGCTGGTCTAATGGGAGCTCATCAAGGCCAGCTCGACTGGGACTGAAAAAGCATGGGATCAAACTGGACTCTCTGAACGTGGAAGACAATGAAGGCTGACCAAGAAGCCAAGAACAATGACACAGGGTTTTTTTTTTCAATTTGTTTAGCATTTTATTTTATTTTATTATGGTTTATTTTTTTATATTTAAAAATTTCCATCTCCTCCCCTCCTCCTCTCCCTTCCCTTCCTTCCCTCCACCCATACCCCCCTCCCTCCCTCTTCAGGCCAGGGAGCCATCAGGGTTCCCTACTCTATGTTAAGACCAAGGTCCTCCCAACTCCCCCCAGGTCCAGGAAGGTGATCGACCAAGGGAAGATGGGGAGAGAAAAGTGTGAAGGGGAGAATGGGGGGAGCTCGGAGGAATGGGATGCTTGGTATACAGGAAGGGTAGATGTGGCACAGGGTTTTGATCCTACAACATGTACTGGCTTTGGGGGAGTCTAGTCTGTTTAGATGTGCACCTTCCTGGACCTGGATGGAGGGGCGAGGACCTTGGACTTCCCACAGGGCAGGGAACCCTGACTGCTCCTTGGACTGGAAATGGAGAGGTAGGGGAGGGAAGGGAGAGGGAGGGAAATGGGAGGTGGGGAGGAGGCAGAAATGTTTAATAATAAACAAACAAATAAATAAATAAATAATAAATAAATAATTTTTTTAAAAAATCAGGTAGTCAAAGGTTGTGGATTAATATCCAGGTCTTCTGTTAAGTTCCGTTGGTCCTTCTGTTTATTCTTATGCCAATACCAGGCTGTTTTCAGTACTGTTGCTCTGTAGTAGAGTTTGAAATCAGGAATTGTGATGCCTCCAGAAGTTCTTTATTGTACAGGATTGTTTTGGCTATTTTTTGTTTTATTTTTCCATATGAAGTTGAGTACTCTTCTTTCGAGGTCTGTGAAAATTTTTGCTGGGATTTTGATGGGTATTCCATTGAATTTTGTAGATTGTTTTTGGTAAGATTGCCATTTTTACTATGTTAATTCTGCCTACACAAGAACATGGGAGATATTTCCACTTTTTGGTGTCTACTTCAATTTCTTTCTTCAAAGATTTAATGTTCTTGTCATACAAGCCTTCCACTTGTTTGGTTAGAGTTACTCCGAGATATTTTGTACTATTTGTGGCTATTGTGAAGGGTGTTGTTTCTCTGATTTTTCCCCTAGCCCTTTTATCATCTGTGTACAAGAGGGCTACTGATTTTTTTGAGTTAATCTTGTATCCTGTTACATTACTGAAATTGTTTATGAGTTGTAGAAGTTCCTTGGTAGAATTTTTGGGATCACTTATGTAAACTAACATATCATCAGCAAACAGTAAAAGTTTGACTTCTTTTCTGATTTTTTTTATCCCCTTGATCTACTTTTGGTGTCTTATTGCTCTAGCTGGGACCTCAAGATCTATATTGAATAGATACATGGAAAGAATGGACAGCCTTGTCTTCTTCCTGATTTCAGTGGAATCGTTGGGAGTTTCTCTCCATTTAGTTTGATGTTGGCTGTTGTTGGGCTGTATATTGTTTTTATTATGTTTAGGTATGTTTTTGGTACTCCTGGTCTCTCCAAGACCATTATCATGAAGGAATGTTGTATTTTGTCGAAAGCTTTTTCAGCATCTAAGGAGATGATCATGTGGTTTTTATATTGCAGTTTGTTTATGTGGTGGATTACATTGACAGATTTTCATATGTTGAACCATCCCTACATCTCTGGGATGAAGCCAACTTAATTATGGTAGATGATGGTTCTGATGTGTTCTTGGATTTGATTTACCAGTATTTTATTTAGTGTTTTTGCATCAATGTTCATGAGTGAGATTGGTCTGTAATTCTCCTTTTTATTAATGTCTCTCTTTGGTTTTGGTATCAGGGTAATTGTACTCTCACAAAAAGAGTTTGGCAATGATCCTTCTGTTTCTATTGTGTGGAATAATTTGAGAAGTATTGGTATTAGTTCTTCTTTGAAAGTCTTGTAGAATTCTGAGCTGAAACCACATGGTCCTGGGAATTTATCTTTTGGGAGATTTTAGATGACAGTTTCTACTTCATCTGCAGTTATAGGTCTGTTTAATTTGCTTATCTCATCTTGATTTAATTTTGCTAAGTGATATTTATCCAGAAAGTTGTCCATTTCCTTTAAGTTTTCCAATTTTTGTAGTACAGGTTTTCAAATACGAGCTGATGATTCTCTGTATTTCTTCCATGTCTGTTGTTATGTCCCCCTTTTGATTTCTGATTTTGTTAATTTGGATATTCTATCTCTGCCTTTTGGTTAGTTTGGATAAAGGTTTGTCTATTTTGTTGATTTTCTTGAGAACCAACTCTTTGTCTCATTGATTCTTTGTCTTGTTTTCTTTGTTTCTATTTTGTTGATTTCAGCTCTCACTTTGATTATTTCCTGAAGTCTAGTTCTCTTAGGTGAGTTTGCTTCTTTTTGTTCTAAAGTTTTCAAATGTTCTGTTAATTCACTAGTGTGTGGTTTTTCCAGCTTCTTTATGTAGGCATTTGGTACTATGAACTTTTCTCTTAACACTGCTTCATTGTGTCCCATAAATTTGGGTATGTTGTGTGGTCATTTTCATTGAATTTTAGGAAATCTTTAATTTCTCCCTTTATTTCTTCTTGACCCATTGATGATTCAAGTGAACATTGTTTCGTTTCCATGTGTTTGTGAGCTTTCTGGACTTAGTATTGCTGTTGACCTCTAGTTTTAAACCATGGTGATCTGATAAGGTACATTGGGTTATTTCAATTTTTTTTGTACTTGTTGACATTTGTTTTGATATTGAGTATGTGGTCAGTTTTTGAGAGTTCCATAAGGTGTTGAGAAGAGATATATTCTTTTCTGTTTGGACAGAATATTCTATAGATATCTTTTAAGTCCATTTCAGCCATATCATCTGTTAGTTCCATTATTTCTCTGTTCATTTTTGTCTGACTGACCTGTCCAGTAGTGAGAGGGGAGTGTTGAAGTCTCCCACTATTAGCGTTTGGGTTTTAATATAAGAATTATGCTTTAGAAATGTTTCTTTTACATATGAGGTACCCTTGTATTTGGGGCCTAGATGTTCATTCAGTATTGAGATTTCCTCTTGATGGATTTTTCATATGACTAATATGAAATGACCTTCTTTGTCTCTTTTGACTAATTTTAGTTTAAAATCTATTTTGTTAGATATTAGGCTAGCTACACCCACTTGTTTCTTAGGTCAATTTGATTGGGGTCTGTTTTCCCAACCCTTTACGCTGAGATGATGTATGTCTTTGAGGTTGAGATGTGTTTCTTGTATGCAGAAGAAGGATGGATTCTGTTTTCGTATCTTATCTGTTAGCCTATGTCTTTTTATAGGTGAGTTGATCTCATTTATATTAAGGGATGACCAATGATTGCTATCCTATTAATTTAGTTGACGTTGTTGGTCATACTAATTTGTGTGTTCTTAGGGATTGCTGCTGTGAGGTCATCAATTTTGTGTGTTTTTGCTGATGTACCCAACTTCCTTGAGTTGTGTAGCATGAGGGCCTGCTTGTTGGAGTTTCTGTTCTGCCTGGTGTCTGTCCTCCCACCAGGTCCCACAGCCATTTAGCCCCAAAGAGAAATCACACAGAGGTCTCCATAAGTTATGAACTGATTGGCCCATTAGCTCAGGCTTCTTATTAACTCTTATTACTTATATTAACCCATTATTTTTATCTATGTTTGCCACATGGCTTGGTACCTTTGTCAGTGGGGTAGGTCAAATCTTCCTTCTGTGGTCTGGGAAGGACTCAGGAAAGAGCTTCCTTTTTCACAGAATACTCCTGTTATCATTGCCCCACCTCTACTTCATGTCTGGTTGTCACACTTATATTTCCTGCATATCTACTGGCCAACCAGTGTTTATTTAAAACATAATTGACAGAATACAACATTGTCCCACACCACTTGCCCCTCTTTTGTTTTATAAACAAAGGAAAATATCCATAGTCCATTGGGGGAGGAATGTGGGCATATATTCCAGGCTACTTTCTGCTAGTTTGGGGTGCTGATAATCTTATGGGGACCTAAAGAAAACATAGAATTATGATAAAGTCCTGATTGAAGTATCCTGTGAGTCTTAATAATCTCAGACATCAGTCTTGAATCTGTTCTGAATATAGAACTCAGACATCTGGGCCATCTGTTCCTACCAGAGATTTCTCATTTGGTTTTCCTCGATAAAACCTGATTTTTCTTAAGTCAGAATGAATCTACAGCCTCTCGTCCTGTGGAAACAAAAGCAAAATATCTTCTCCCAAGTAACATATATTTGACTTCAATTTTGAACTCAAAGCATTTTCAAAATACCTATCTTGGATTAATTCAGCAGCATTTATAAGCAAATATCTTTTAGCAGCTGTTGCTCCTTCCTCAGTATTCAAACAATTCAAAGGGAGCATAATAACATACAGTATCTAATCTAGACTCTCTGTGTACTTTTCATTTTACACGGCTTTATTTTAACCTCTATTTTATTTTTACTTTTAATTTTTGGCTTTTTGAGACAGGTTCTCTGTGTATTTTTGGCTTACCTGGAACTCCCTCTGTAGACCTTGAACTCACAGAGATCTGTCTGCCTCTGCCTCCCAGGCATTAGGATTAAAGGTATGTGCTACCATACCCAACTACTCTCTTTCCTTTTTATTTTAAGAACTTTAACCTTTTTCTTTACTCTCTTAAGCTTGCAAATATTTTTAAAACACTGTAAACCATATAGAGGTTTTCTCCATTTTTGAATCTCTTTTTACTGTATATCTCTCTTTTTCTGACCACATCAGTCTTTAATTTTCTAAGCAATATGGAGAGGATTAAAGACATGGATTTGATGGCTATATCCAGCCATTTCCTTAGCTTCCTGAGATTCTAGGCTCATGGCAGAGGTACTGGCCAGAGCCATGTTTATCGCCCCAAGTCTATGGCATTAGAGGTCCCTGCCAGCAAGCAAGCTGCAGCAGTGTGCTCACAAATCACATTTAAATGCTCCATAGTTGGACCACCTGCCTGGAAGAGTCAGAGTTTACCCTGGCAGGATGGCCCAGAAAGCTGGCATTTTAAAAACAGTGTTGCTTTTTTCCTGCTATGACTGAAAACCAAAAAACATGTGGTCAGCTTTTATCAACACCATTTAAGTATTTCATGGCAGGACCTCTTAAAGAGCTAAAGCTGAGTCAGGAAGCACTTGCCTCTAGCAAGCAGAGCAGATCCTAGAAATTGCTGCTACAAAGAAGCCATAATTTACTCTACTTTTTTCTGTCTAGAATTACTTCCCTAGATCTCTCAGGTTTTATGTGGATGCAGTTGGCCACATGGGTGCCATTCTGTAACACAGAGGCCTGCTTGTTAGGGTTTCTGTCCTGCCCGGTTCCTGCATTCATTAAGTCTCAAGGAAAATCACACAGAGGTCTCCATAAGGTATAAACTGATTGGCCCATTAGCTCAGGTTTCATATTAGCTCTTATAACTTATATTAGCCCGTTATCATAGTATATGTTAGCCACATGGCTTGGTACCTTTTTCAGCAGAGCAGGTCACATCTTGTTTCTTTGGTGTCTAGACAGCACTGTGGGAGGAAGCTTCCTTCTTCCCATAATATTCCTGTTCTCATTTCCCTGCATATACTTCCTGTCTGGTTGTCCAGTCTATACTTCCTACCTTGCCAATCAGCATTTATTTAAAACATAATTGACAGAATACAGAATTGTCCCACACCAGGATTAGAGTGTTTCTTCTAGTAATTTGTGTAGGGTTTGGTTTGTGGCTAGGTATTGGATAAATCTTTCTTTGTCATGGAATAACTTGTTTTGTCCTTCTATAGGGATTGAAAGTTTTGCTGGGTATAGTCATGTGGGCTGGCATCTGGGGTCTCTTAATGCCTGCATAACATTTGACCAGGACCTCTGGCCTTTCATTGTCTCCATTGAGAAGTCAGGTGTAATTCTGGTAGGTCTACCTTTATACGTTATTTGACCTTTTTCCTCAGCAGCTTTTAATATTCTTTCTTTATTCTGTATGTTTAGTGTTTTGATTATTATGTGGTGAGGAAACTATTTTTTTTAATCCAGTCTATTTGGTGTTATGTAAGGTTCTTGTATCTTCATAGACATATCTTTCTTTAGGGGGAAAGTTTTCTTCTATGATTGTGTTAAATATATTTTCTGTGTTTTTAAGCTGAACTTATTTTCTTCTTTACCAGTTATTATTATGTTGTTTTTTTCATGGTGTCCCATATTTCCTTGATATTTTATGTTAAACTATTGTTAGATTTAATGTTTTCTTTGACCAATGAGTCTATTTCCTCTATTATATCTTTAGTGCTTAAGATTCTCTCCTTCATCTCTTTTATTCTGCTGTTTATGCAGTGATTGGTGGGTCTTCTGAATTCAGACAAATTATTGGGAAAACCAAAGTTACCATAACATAGTATTAAAAGTATTTTTAAAAGAAAAATATATGTCCCAGTATGGCTATCTCTTATAGTATTATCAAGAAAGTAGGTAAGCTAAGCAATAGAAGTATTTGGCAATTTTATTTTTATTAGGTTTTCATTAGTACACTGTATTTTCTATAGGCAAAACACTTTCTAGAATATAGAGGAACTAATTGCCTCATCTGATACCAATTGTTGTGTGATACTGAATGACCAGAATAGAAATAATGCTCACATGAAAAATCTCCAAATCTATGTCATAAAATCAGATTATAAATGAGAGTATAGAGCTACAGAAAAAACTTCATGGAATAATTTCTAAACTAGACATTGATTAAAGAATGTGTTATTTTAGTGAACATACTAAGAAAACCAAAATACTTTTAATTATAAGGAGATGCCACAAGGTCTTTATTGCTCTTATTTTTTACATACAGGATTTATTTAATTTAGGATTTTTGTTGATGTTCTAATTGGGGCTCAAGCTTAGTAAAACCAAAAGTAATTTTTTTGGGGGGACACACAATTATTTAATTATAATTTTTACTTGATTTAACAAACATTATACTTTCTTTTCTTAATATAATTAATAACTTAGAAGGAAATTACAAAGTAGGAAAAAATTAAAATCCAAATGATTACACCAATTTCTTGATAATATGTTCCTCTGTATATTCTTTCTCTCAACTATCAGATGTAATGAAGCAAATGGACTTAACAGACATCTATAGAACATTCTACCCAAGCAGAAAAGAATATACCTTCTTCTCAGCATCTCATAGAACCTTCTCAGAAATTGACCACATAATTGGTAACAAAGCAAACATCCATAGATACAAAGAAATTGTAGTAACCACCTGTGTACTATCGGATCACCATGGAATAAAGTTAGAATTCAACAATAATTCTAACCCCAGAAAGCCTATAAACTCATGGAAACTGAACAGTCAACTACTCAACAACCCTGGATCAAGGAAGAAATAAATAAAGAAATTAAAGTCTTCCTTGAATTCAATGAAAACAAAGACACATCATATCCAAACCAATGGGATTCTATAAAAGCAGTGCTAAGAGGAAAGTTCATAGCACTAAGTGCCTACATTGGATGGAGATAGAGACAGAGGCCCCAAGGTCCAAATGAGGAACAGAAGGAGGGAGAACATGAGCAAGGAAGTCAGGACCATGAGGGATACATCCATTCACTGAGACAATGGGACTGATCTAATGGGAGCTCACCAAGGCCAACTGGAATGGGACTGATGGAGCATGTGATCAAACCATACTCTCTGAACATGGCTGATGAGAAAGGCTGACTGACAAGCCAAGGAATATGGCACTGGGTTTTGAGTCTACTGTATGTGCTGGCTTTGTGGGAACCTAGTCTGTTTGGATTCTCACCTTTTTAGACCTGGATGGATGGGGGAAGAACTTGAACTTCCCACAGAGCAGGGAACCCTGACTACTCCTCAGAATGGAGAAGGAGGGGCAGGTGGGATGGAAGAGGGGAAGGTGAAAATTTGTAAAATTATATAATTTAATTAATAAAAGAAAAGGAAGAATGCACACAATAGAAACTTAACAGCACACCTGAAAGCTCTAGAAAAAAAAAGAAGCAGATTCACCCAGGAGGAGTAGAAGACTGGAAATAATGAAACTAAGGGCTGAAATCAATAAAATAGAAACACAGAAAACAATCCAGAGAATCAATGAAACAAAAAGCTGGTTCCTGGAGAAAATCAACAAGATTGACAAACCCCTATCCAAATTAATCAAATGGCAGAGAGAAAACATGCAAATTAACAAGATCAGAAATGAAAAGGGACATAACAACAGACACAGAGGAAATTCAGAGAATCATTAGATCTTACTATAAAAGCCTGTATGCCACAAAATTGGAAAATGTAAAAGAAATGGACACTTTTTTAAGATAAGTACCATATACCAAAATTAAATCAAGACCAGGTGAACAGTTTAAATAGACCTGTAAGTCATGTGGAATAAGAAACTGTCATCAGAAACCTCCCTACCAAAAAAAGCCCTGGACCAGATGGTTTCAATGCAGAATTCTAACAAAACTTCCAAGAGGAGCTATTTCCTATACTCCTTAATGTGTTTCACAAAATAGAAACAGAAGAGTCATTGCCAAATTCCTTTTATGAAGCTACGTCACCCTGATAACAAAATCACACAAAGATTTAACCAAGAAAGAGAGTTACAGACCAATCTCACTCATGAACATTGATAAAAAAAAATTCTCAATAAAATACTGGCAAACCGAATCCAAGAACACATTAGAAAAATTATCCGCTATGATCAAATAGGCTTCATCCCAGAGAGGCACGGCTGGTTCAACATGAAAATCTATCAATGTAATCCATCATATAAATAAACTGAAAGAAAAAAACCAGATGATCATTTCATTAGATGCAGAAAAAACACTTGACAAAATTCAACATCGATTTATGATAAAGGTCTTGGAGAGATTAGGGATACAAGGGTCATTCCAAAATATAATAAAGGTAATATACAGCAAGCCGACTGCTAACATTAAATTAAAAGGAGAGAAACTCAAAGCCATCCCACTAATATCAGGAACAAGACAAGGCTGTCCACTATCTCCATACCTCTTCAATATAATGCTTGAAGTTCTAGCAATAGCAATAAGACAGCATAAGGAGATCAAGGGGATTTAAATTAGAAAGGAAGAAGTCAAACTTTCGTTATTTGCAGATGATATAATAGTGTACATAAGGGACCCCAAAATCTCTACCAAAGAAATGCTACAGCTGATAAACACCTTCAGTAACGTGGCAGGATACAAGATCAACTCCAAAGAAATCAATAGCCCTCCTATACACAAAGAACAAAGAAGCAGAGAGAGAAATCAGTGAAATATCACCTTTTATGATAGCCACAAATAGCATAAATATCTTGGAGTAACACTAACCAAGGAAGTGAAAGATCTATTTGACTAGAGTTTTAAGTCTTTGAAGAAAGAAATTGAAGAGGATACCAGAAAATGGAAGGATCTCCCATGCTCTTGGATTGGGGAGATCAACATAGCAAAAATGGCAATTCTACCAAAGGCAATCTATAGATTCAATGCAATCCCCATCAAAATCCCAACATAATTCTTCACAAACCTTGAAAGGACAATAATCAACTTTGTATGGAAAAACAAAAACGCAGGGGAGCCAAAACAATCCTATATATAATAAAAGTATTTCTGGAGGCATTACCATCCCTGACTTCAAACTCTATTACAGAACTACAGTATTGAAAACAGCTTGGTATTGGCATAAAAAACAGAGATGTTGACCAATGGAGTTGAATCGAAGACCCGGATATTAACCCATAAATCTATGAACACCTGATTTTTGACAAAGGAGCTAAAAGTATACAATGGAAGAAAGAAAGTATCTTCAGAAAATAGTGCTGGCAGAACTGGATGACAACCTGTAGAAGAATAAAAATAGATCCTTATCTATGACCATGCACAAAACTCAAGTCCAAATGGATTAAAGACCTCAATTATCAATCTGACCACACTGAACCTGATAGAGGAGAAAGTGGGAAGTAGACTACAACACATGGGCACAGGAGACCACTTCCTACATAGGACCCCAGTAGCACAGACAATAAGAGCAACAATGAATAAATGGGACCTCCTAAAACTGAGAAGCTTCTTTAAAGCAAAAGACACTGTCATTAAGACAAAAAAGCAACCTACTGAATGGAAGATCTTCACCAACCCCGCACGAGACAAAGGTCTGATCTCCAAAATATATAAAGAACTCAAGAAACTAGACATTAAAACTCCAATTAACTCAATTAAAAAATGGGGCTCTGAACTGAACAGAGAATTCTCAACAGAAGAATTTCAAATGGCCAAAAGACACTTAAGGTCATGCTCAACCTCCTTAGCAATCAGGGAAATGCAAATCAAAACAACTCTGAGATATCATCTTACACCTGTCAGAATAGCTAAAATTAAAAACACCAATGATGACAGCAAGGAGCCATTAGCCTGAACCTGAAGACCCAGCGGAGGGTGAGTGTGTTTCTGCAGACATTCCTTGACCCCTGAATCTCTCTGATCATTCAGCAGGGGTTTCTCCCTGCACCTTCTGTTCTCTCTTCCTATCCCATCCCAGCTTCCCTAAAGCACCACTCTACTCCTTAAGGGCCACAAAACCGCCCTGCCTGGCCCTTAACCGGCTGGGAGTCAGTGGTGGGGGGGGAGTTCCTTTATCTCACTCAGCTTGCCTCTGGCAAGCTGGGCCTTTGTCTGAGATACCTGCCCAGCAAGGAGCCATTAGCCTGAAACTGAAGACCCAGTGGAGGATTGTGCTGCAAGGTTCTGTGGGATACTTCATCCCACCCTGCCCCCATCTTTGCCCTTTGGTACCTGCTGTGTTCCTCCACTATCAGGAATCCCTGATTCAATGCTTTGGAGTTCCATCTGGATCTGTGAGTGTGTGCTATCCTGGGGCAACCTGTCCTGGAAGAGAGCACATCCCCTTTCCCCCACTGCCTGGTGCAGGGGTGTCTCTCCCAAGCCTACCCTAGTGTATTCAAGTGTCCTACTCCTGTACCAAGGCCACCCACACAGAGGTGAGATAGGTTACCCTCCAGGCAGGGCTGAGGATTCCCGCAAGGGAGTGCTGGCTCCTTCAGATTGTGCTGCAAGGAATAGCTCCTGCTTCAGCTCTGAGGAGAGCCACCCAGATTCAGTCACAGCAAAGATTGGACCAAGATACCAAGCCTATCCTAGCTCCATTTGAAGAAAGAGATGGGCAGGCGCCAATGCAAGAACTACTCCAACAACCCAAAAGGCAACATGACATCACCAGAATCCAGGCTTTCCGAAACAAGAATTGTACACCCTATTCCAGAGGAAATAGAAGAAACTGACCTTAAACAGTACTTTATGAAAATAATAGAGGACCTTAAACAGGAGGTAAAAAACTGCAAAAAGAAATGGAGATGACAAACAAAAAGGTAGACGAAATAAATAAATCTCTCAAAGATACCCAAGAAAAACAAGAAAAAGCAATCAAACAGGTAAGGGAAACAGTACAAGACCTGAAAAATGAAATGGAGGTAATGAAGAAAACACAATCTGAGGGAAGACTGGAAATGGAAATTCTGAGTAAATGAACAGAAACTACAGAGACAAGTATTACTAACAGAATACAAGAGATAGAAGAAAGAATATCGGACTCTGAAAATACTGTAGAGGAAATAAACTCACAGATTAAAAACAAATCAAATGCAAAAAATTCTTAACACAAAACATCCAGGAAATCTGGGACACCATGATAGACCAAACCTAAGAATAATTGGTGTAGAAGAATGAGAAGAATTAAAACTCAAAGGCCTAGAAAATATATTCAACAAAATTATAGAAGAAAAATTTCCCAACCTAAAGAAGGATATTTCTATGAAGGTACAAGAAGCCTACTGAACACCAAATAGACTGGATCAAAAGAAAGCATCCCTGTGCCATATAATAATCAAAACACAAAACATACAGAATAAAGAACAGATATTAAGAGATGCAAAGGAAAAAGGTCCACTAATATATAAAGGGAAACCTATCAGAATTACACCTGACTTCTCAATGGAAACCATGAAAGCCAGAAGGTCTTGGAGAGATATATTACAGACACTAAGGGAACATGGATGCAAGCCAGACTACTATACCCAACAAATCTTGCATTCACCATCGATGGAGAAAACAAGATATTCCAGGACAAAAACAGATTTAAACAATACATAGCCACAAATCCAGCCTTACAGAAAGTAATGGAAGGAAAATCACAAACCAAGGAGTCCAACAAGGCCCACAATAACTTAGACATCTAGTGACCCTTCACCAGCACAACTAGAAGAAGGGAAACACACAAACTCTACTACAAAAAAAGTCTGGAGTTAACAACCACTGGTCATTAATATCACTTAATATCAATGGACTCAATTCACCTATAAAAAGGCACAGGCTAAGAGATTGGATACGAAAATAGGATCCAACATTCTGCTGTTTACAAGAAACACACCTCAACCACAAAGACAGACATCTACTCAAAGTAAAGGGTTGGGAAAAGGTTTATTAAGCAAATGGACCTAAGAAATGAGCCGGTATGGCCATACTAATTTCTAACAAAGTTGACTTCAAACTAAAATCAATCAGAAGAGATGGAAAGGGACACTTTATACTCATTACAGGAAAAATCCTTCAGAATAAAGGCTCAATCCTTAATATCTATATTTTATCTAATATAAAAGCACCCACTTATGTAAAAGAAACACTTCTAGAACTCAAGGCAGTCATCAAACCATACACACTAATAGTAGGAGACTTCTACACTCCTCTCTCACCAATGGACAGGTCAATCAGACAGAAACCTAACAGAGAATTGAAAGACTTAATGGAGGTAATGAACTAAATGGACTTACCAGATATCTATAGAACATTCCACCCAAATAGGAAAGAATATACTTTCTTCTCTGCGGATCATGGAACCTTTGCGAAAATTGACCACATACTCGGTAACAAAGCAAACTTCCACAGTTACAAAAATATATTAGTAACCACATGTGTCCTTTCAGATCACCATGGATTAAAATTAGAATTCAACAACAATGCTACCCCCAGAAAGCCTACAAACACATGGAAACTGAACAGTCAACTACTGAACCACACCTGGGTCAAGGAAGAAATAAAGAAAGAAATTAAAGTCTTTCTTGAATTCAAAGAAAACAAAGACACAACATACTCAAACCTATGGGACACTATGAAAGCAGTGCTAAGAGGAAAGTTCATAGCACTAAGTGCCCACTTAAAGAAAATGGAGAAAGCTCACATTGGAGACTTAACAGCACACCTGAAAGCTCTGGAAAAAAAAGAAGCAGATTCACCTAGGAGGAGTAGAAGACTAGAAATAATCAAACTGAGGGCAGAAATCAACAAAATGGAAACACAGAAAACAATCCAAAGAATCACTGAAACAAAAAGCTGGTTCTTGAAGAAAATCAACAAGATTGAGAAACCCCTAGCCAAACTAATCAAATGGCAGAGAGAAAACATGCAAATTAATAAGATCAGATATGAAAAGGGGGACATAACAACAAACACTGAGGAAATTCAGAGAATCATTAGGTCTTACTACAAAAGCCTGTATGCCACAAGATTGGAAAATGTAAAAGAAATGGACACTTTTTTAGATAAGTACCATATACCAAAGATAAACCAGGACCAGGTGAACATTCTAAATAGTCCTGTTAGTCGGGAAGAATTAGAAATTGTGATCAAAAACCTCCCTACCAAAAAGAGCCCAGGACCAGATGGTTTCAATGCAGAATTTTACCAGAACTTTCAAGAAGACCTAATACCTATACTCCTTAAGGTATTTCATAATATAGAAGCATAACAGTCATTGCCAAATTCCTTTTATGAAGCTACACTTACCCTGATACCTAAACTACATAAAGACACAACCAAGAAATAGAATTACAGGCCAATCTCACTCATGAACATTGACGAAAAAATTCTCAATAAAATACTGGCAAACCGAATTCAAGAACACATTAGAAAAATTATCCACTACGATCAAGTAGGCTTCATCCCAGAGATGCAGGGCTGGTTCAACATACGAAAATCTATCAATGTAATCCATCATATAAATAAAATGAAGGAAAAAACCATATGATCATCTCATTAGATGTTGAAAAAGCATTTGACAAAATCAACACCCCTTTATGATAAAGGTCTTGGAGAGAATAGGGATACAAGGGTCATTCCTAAATGTAATAAAGGCTATTTACAGCAAGCCAACAGCTAACATCAAACTAAATGGAGAGAAACTCAAGGCCATCCCACTAAATTCAGGAACATGACAAGGCTGTCCACTCTCTCCATATCTCTTCAATATAGTGCTTGAAGTCCTAGCAATAGCAATAAGGCAACATAAGGGGATCAAGGGAATTAGAATTGGAAAGGAAGAAGTTAAACTTTCATTATTTGCAGATGATAAGATAGTGTACATAAGCGATCCCAAAAACTCCACCAAAGAACTCTTACAGCTGATGAACGCCTTCAGTAACGTGGCAGGATACAAGATCAATTCCAAAAAAATCAGTTGCTCTCCTATACACAAAGGATAGGGAAGCAGAGAGGGAAATCAGAGAAGTATCACCTTTCACAATAGCCACAAATAGCATAAAATATCTTGGAGTAACTCTAACCAAGGAAGTGAAGGATTAATTTGACAAGAATTTTAAGTCTTTGAAGAAAGAAATTGAATAGGATACCAGAAAATGGAAGGATCTCCCTTGCTCGTGGATTGGGAGGATCAACATAGTAAAAATGGCAGTTCTACCAAAAGCAATCTATAGATTCAATGCCATCCTCATCAAGGTCCCATCAAAATTCTTCACAGATCTTGAGAGGACAATAATCAATTTTATATGGAAAAACAAGAAACCCAGGATAGCCAAAACAATCTTATACAATAAAAGAACTTCTGGAGGCATTCCCATCCCTGACTTCAAACTCTATTACAGAGCTACAGTATTGAAAACAGCTTGGTATTGGCATAAAAACAGAGAAGTCGACTAATGGAATCGTATAGAATACCCGGATCTTAACCCATAAATCTATGAACACCTGATTTTTGATAACGGAGCCAAAAGTGCACAATGGAAGAAAGAGGGCATCTTCAATAAATGGTGCTGGCATAACTGGATGTCAAC
The DNA here is from genome assembly GCF_903992535.2 of Arvicola amphibius. NCBI lineage: Eukaryota > Metazoa > Chordata > Mammalia > Rodentia > Cricetidae > Arvicola > Arvicola amphibius. The sequence continues at coordinate 73,346,876 of NC_052049.1, read as the reverse complement.
CTGTAGAAGAATGAATGTAGATCCATATCTATCATCATGCACAAAACTCAAGTCCAAATGGATTAAAGACCTCAATATTAATCACAACACACTGAGCCTGATAGCGGAGAAAGTGAGAATTACTCTACAACATATGGGCACAAGAGACCACTTCCTACGTATAACCCCAGCAGCACAGACATTAAGGGCAACATTGAATAAATGGGACCTCCTGAAGCTGAGCAGCTTCTGTAAAGCAAAGGACATTATCACTAAGACACAAAGGCAGCCTACTGACTGGGAAATGATCTTCACCAGCCCTGCAACTGACAAAGGTCTGATCTCCAAAATATATAAAGAACTCAAGAGACTAGACTTCAAAATGCTAATTAACCCATTTAAACAATGGGGCTCTGAATTGAACAGAGAATTCTCAACAGAAGAAGTTCAAATGGCCAAAAGACACTTAAGGTCATGCTCAACCTCCTTAGCTATCAGGGAAATGCAAATCAAAACTACTTTGAGATACCATCCTACACCTCTCAGATTGGCTAAAATCAAAAACACCAATGATAGCCTTTGCTTGAGAGGTTGTGGGGTAAGGGGTACACTCATCCATTGCTGGTGGGAATGCACACTTGTGCAACCACTTTGGAAAACAGTGTGGTGGTTTTCAGGAAATTCGCGATCAACCTACCCCAGGACCCAGCAATTCCACTCTTGGGAATTTACCCAAGAGATGCCCAGTCATACTACAAAAATGTTTGTTCAGCTATGTTCATAGCAGCATTATTTGCAATAGCCAGAACCTGGAAACAACCTAGATGCCCTTCAGTGAAAGAATGGATGAAGAAACTGTGGAATATATACATATTAGAATACTACTCAGTGATAAAAAACAATGACATCTTGAATTTTGCAGGCAAATGGATACAAATAGTAAACACTATTCTAAGTGAGGTAACCAGGACCCAAAAAGATGAACATGGGATGTACTCACTCATATTCGGTTTCTAGCCATAATTAAAGGACATCGAGCCTAATATTCGTGATCCTTGTGAAGACAATAAGAAGATGAACCCAAAGAAAAACATATAGTTATCCTCCTGGATGTTGGAAGTAGATAAGATTGCCGGGCATAAATTGGGAACTTGGGGGTGGGGTGGGATGGGGGCAAGGGGAGATGGGGAGAGAAAAGCGTGAAGGGGAGGATGGGGAGAGCTTGGGGGAAGGGGATGCTTGGGATATAGGAAGGGTGGACATGGGAGCAGGGAAGCATATATCTTAATGAAGGGAGCCATCTGAGGGTTGTCAAGAGACTTGACTCTAGAGGGGTTCCCATGGGTCCAGGGAGATGCCCTAGCTTGTTCCTTGGGCAACTGAGGAGAAGGAGCTGAAAAAGGCCAGATCCTATAACCATACTCATGAATATCTTGCATATCACCATAGAACCTTCACCTGGCAATGGATGGAGATAGAGACAGAGCCCCACATTGGAGCACCAGACTGAGCTCCCAAGGTCCTGATGAGGAGCAGAAGGAGGGAGAACATGAGAAAGAAAGTCAGAACCATGAGGGATGCGTTCACCCACTGAGATGGCAGGACAGAGCTAAGGGGAGATCACCAAGTCCAGTTGGAATGGGACTGATGGAACATCTGAGCAAACCGGACTCTCTGAATGTTGCTGATTGTGGAGGCTGACCGAGAAGCCAAGGAGAATGGGGATGGGTTTGGTCTCTACGACAAGGACGGGCTCTGTGTGAGCCTTGTCAGTTTGGTTGCTCACCTTCCTGGACCTGGAGGGAGTTGGGAGGAACTTGGACTCAACATAGTGTAGGGAACCCTGATGGCTCTTTGGCCTGGAGAAGGAGGGAGTGAGGGTATAGGTGGAGGGGAGGGGAGGGAAGGGGGAGAAGGAGGGGATGAGATGGCAATTTTTAATAAAAAAAATAAACTGGAAAAAAACCACCAATGATACCCTATGCTGGAGAGGATGTGGAATAAGAGGTACACTCATCCATTGTTGGTGGGAATGCACACTTGTGCAACCACTTTGGAAATCATTGTGGCGGTTTCTCAGGAAACTGGGAGTCAACCTATCTCAGGACCCAGCAATTCCACTCTTGGGGATATGCCCAAGAGATGCCCTATCACACTACAAAAGCATGTGTTCAACTATGTTCATAGCAGCACTATTTGTAAAAGCCAGAACCTGGAAACAACCTAGGTGCCCCTCAATAGAAGAATGGATTAAAAAGTTGTGGCACATATAAACTTTAGAGTTTTACTCAGCGGTAAAAAACAATGACATCTTCAATTTTGCATGCAAATGGATGGAAATAGAAAACACTTTACTGAGTGAGATAACCCAGACCCAAAAAGAGTAATATGGTATGTACTCACTCATAAGTGGATTCTAGCCATAAATAAAGAATATTGAGCCCATAATTCGTGATCCTAGAGAAGCTAAATAAGAAGGTGAACCCAAAGAACAACATATAGTAATCTTCCTGGATATTGGAAGTGGACAAGATTGCCGGGATGGGGTTGGGAGCACAGGGGTGGGGGTGGGGTAGGGGTAAGGGGAGATGGGGAAAGAAGGGATAAGGGGAGGATGGGGAGAGCTAGGGGGAATGGGTTGGTTGGGATGGAAGAGGGGTAGATGTGGGAGCAGGGAAGTAGATATCTTAATTAGGGGAACCATTTTAGGTTTCGCAAGAGACTTGGCTGTAGAGAGGTTCCCAGGTGTCCAAGAAGATGTCCCAAGCTTGTTCCTTGGGCAGCAGAGAAGAGGGTGCCTGAACTGGCCTTATCCTATAGCCTCACTAATGAATATCTTGCATATCACCATAGAAGCGTCATCTGGCGATGGATGGAGATAGAGACAGAGCCACACATTGGTGCACCGGACTGAGCTCCCAAGGTCCAAATGAGGAGCAGAAGGAGGGAGAACATGAGCAAGGAAGCCAGGACCACGAGGGGTGTGTCCACCCACTGAGACGGTGGGACTGGTCTAATGGGAGCTCACCAAGGCCAGTTGGACTGGGACTGAACGAGCATGTGATCAGACCAGACTCTCTGAATGTGGTTGATGGTGGATGCTAACTGAGAAGCCAAGGACAATGGTACTGGGTTTTGATTCTACTGCATGAATGGGCTTTGTGGGAGCCTAGTCTGTTTGGATGCCCACCTTCCTAGACCTGGGGAGAGGGGGGAGGACCTTGGACTTCCCATAAGTTAGGGAACCCTGACTGCTCTTTGGACTGGAAAGAGAGTGAGTTGGGAAGTGGGGGGAGGGGGGAGGGGGAAATTTTCAATAAAAAAAAAAACTAAAAAAAAATCTTTCTCTTTCCTCCTTCACCCTTCTCTCCTTCCCCATCACACATAAATATACATACATACACACAAATACACAAATGCAATGTACATCCTATTTAAGGGCATCAAACATCATAATCCTTTATCCCTAACTATTTTGTTGTTTTTTGATAGTAGATGATCATCTAATCCTTCACCCATATTGAAATTTTATTGGTTAACTCAGTAATTTCTTTTATAGCTAATTATATTCTAGCCCAAGTATCAGTTCAAGCATGATAATAGTTTTATGTGTTCCTCTTTACTCTGTAGTCTCTGAAGGGGCTCTAGCATGACAGAGGGCTCTAAAAAGCATTGCCCTTCCCCCATTCACTTTTCCTAGTTAAAAAAAAAACCTTAGATTACTTTCCTAAAACTAGCTCCCAAGGTCTATTCCCTTATTTGGCCACTTCCTCCTTCTGAGGCTGACTACCAAAGTCCAACTATCAAAGTATTAAAGTCCAGTACACTAATTAACACATCCAATCAAAATTAACTAACTTACCCTAACAAGGGGTTTCCCTTTTTCCCTTAAGAACTTGCATTTATATCTTCTATTCAGAAGCTGTTTTTGTCCCTCCATGGCACCTCTCCTTTGTTCCTTTTCCCCTAATTTCTTGTCCTCTATCTCCTGTCTTTGCCTCTTATTTCCTGTCTTTTGTCCTCCTGTAGCAAATAAATCTCCTTTGTGCTGGGAACTAGGTAAGAAAGAGAGAAAAGGAAGAAATAAAATGAGATGAAAGAGAGGCAGGGAGATGAGTGAAGGGGAAGGGAGAAGAGGAAAGAGTATTGAAGACCCCAGTCCTTGTTTGGGTTCAGAAGCAGAACTGAAGTCCTGGAGGGAAATAGAAGTAAATTAAGGGGAAAAAGTGGAGCTCAAGGCAACAAGCCACTGCCACATATTAGACCAAAAGAGGAGCATAGATTTTAGTCCCAGTCAGCAAAAGTCAGTCTTGTGCCCAGTTTCTAGTAGTGGAACTAGAAATGATTCACCTTCTTTGCCAAGAAAAGAATATTCTTGGAGTCAAGGTCGCATGTCCTGGATTCTTTCCAGAACCATAGAGGGAACTTAGCTTTAAAAAGATTGCTCTGGATACAAGTAATCAGAATATCTGATTACAGGGCCCACAGGTCATTTTTGTTAATGTCCCTGGATGATCCCACCAAAAAAAATCATTTGCAGTATATGAATCATGCTAACAGAGAGGCTAAGATAAAGATAATTATTAATTGTATTAAGATTCAAATAAATAATGCAATTCTTATTGCCTTAAGAAGAGTAAAAGAATAAATTTATAATTTTTTTAAATTAAAAATTAATATTTTGAATTGGATTTTCCACTCTATTTTCTTGTCTCGCTCACAAAAATATACTATAGTGGCAATTATGTATTATTGAGATATTAACTCAACATCTTTGCTTATTAAGATCACATGGAGAAGGGCTGGAGCTCTGAGCACTGGCTACTTTTCTAGGGAAAGATCTCTAGACTAATTAGAATGTCAACATATCAAACACAAAACTATTTGGATTAATTCTATTCTTACTTATTTTTTTATTAATTCTCAGAATCTCAGAATTAAAATCTGTAGGTGACTCAAAATGAAGGTAGATAGCAAAGAGCAATGCAAATGGGAAAAAAGGAATGTAAAAAAAAACATAGAACCATGGGCCAGAGGCGATGGAGTTAATTAGCAAAAGCTATCAGATAAAAAGAGCAAACCTTAGAAGATGGAGAGTGACATGTTCATTAAAGCTGATGTACTTTTTAAAAAATAATAAAAAAGAGTACTTTGAAAGTGTATTATGGTGTGGCTACAATTTTTTAGATAGAATGGCAAAAAATAAAAAAAAAATTATGTGTTTGACAGGTGATGTAACTATAAACCAATATCATGTCTTTATATAGTTAGAAAAACATAAACTTCCTTCTAAATCAGAAAGAGAAAAGCCAAAATCTTCATAATAGAAGTTCAAGTCAGTGAGGAGGCAGCAAGTTTTTCTCACAACCTCAATGGGACTAACCTTTTGATGGTTAGATCGGCCCAGGCATTGCTTCTGGTCATATTCTGTGCCTCCAGCATAATGTGACCAGCCTTTACAAAGCCCTAGTACATGAACTACAGAGTTGCACTCTGTCTTCCTGACATGACGCCTATAACCCTCTGAAACTGGGAGTGAAAATCAACCCTTCACCTCTCATTTTCCCAAGCATTAGCATTACAGTGATGCAGAAAAAACAACTAATGTAAAGCAGACATTCTGCTTCCACCACGCTAAAGATATGACTCCACATAAGAAGCCTGACCTATCATTTATTTTGTTCAATATCAGAGATAAATGCTTGATTTTAATTTTTTCCATATTAGGAACTTTTTATGTAGTAACCACTGGTAATATGGTAGGAAAGCAAACAGGATGGAAGAAGTCTGTAAATTTTTTCATGAATTTAATCTTGCACATTTTAATAGAGCTTGGCTCATCTATACTCAGTATAGATGATGCTGAAGACGATGATGAGGATAGATTAGATAGATAGATAGATAGATAGATAGATAGATAGATAGATAGATGATAGATAGATAGATGATAGATAGATAGATAGATAGATAGATAGATAGATAGATAGATAGATAGATAATGATGATAGATGATGATGATGATGATAGATAGATAGATAGATAGATGATAGATAGATGATAGATAGATAGATAGATAGATAGATAGATAATGATGATAGATGATGATGATGATAGATAGATAGATGATAGATAGATAGATAGATAGATAGATAGATAGATAGATGATAGATAGATAGATAGATGATAGACAGATGAATTGATAGCCACAGAGACTGACTGCAAGAATCTTATATTTTCAACACGAACAACAGAGTCATTTTTGTGATATTACTTCAAAATTATGCTCAAATTCCTAAAAACCTTTCATTTCTTTTACAAAATAAAACAGAGGTTTTCATGGATTAGTGCCATGGGCAACCCTTCTATAACTAACGCATGTTTTAAGCAATTTCTAAACAAAGTCATAATGTCTTAGAAAGGCACTCAGAATTACAAAACAGCAAAAAAATTAATTATATTTTGTATTTGTTGAAATTATAAAGATATAGCAGAAGTTGTTTTTATTTACAAATCATTTAAGGGAAAAGTCACAAACATGAGAATAGCTAAGCTTAAAATAACACAAAAAGTAAAAATCTCTAGGGACTATAGAAGACACCACTCTTCAGCCTTTGACTGAGATACAAGTAAGAATATGAAGAGCAACAAGATTACATATTGTTGTAAGAAGGCAAATGGCATCATCATTTTGTTACTCACTTCCAGAGTTTCTTCTATGTTACACACAGTCCAGTAACTCCAGTCATTCCACTGGGTATTTATCTAACTGGCTTGAAAATAGTCTATATAAAAACTTGCAAGTGAATTGCTTATAGCAGAGTCATTAATATCTGTCCAAAATATAGTCAACCAATGTGTTCTCTGATAGAAAAATATTGGTCATGCATTAATAAAATAGTATTGGATGTGGGTATAATAAGATATGATCATACACAAGTAGAGAAAGCAAGCAAAAAGTTTGTGCCATTCCATTTTCAAGGCAGTTTACAATGGGGGAATACTATATAGCAATAAACAGGGAGGGAAATAGAGTTGGATAAGTGAAACAGGTTTTCCTTTTTCAGAACATTAAAAGTATTCCATAAGTTAATATAAATAGTATATTATCAGTATACATTGAAGTTAACACAAAGAATAAGTATTGAAGTATATAAATTTTAAACTAGATTACACACACAAATACACACATGGAGTCAAATCATCCTTGGAGGTAATACAAATCATCATAGGAGAATCTTAAAGTATTTTAATGTATGAAAGTCTCACTAAAGGTGATCACACAATAACTTTGGAAATTGATGTAATCTGAAAAGTTTAATATTTAACTCTATTCTCTAAAACTGTTTATCAGTGTTGTGTTCTAGTTGATTAAATTGTTTCCTATCGTAGTTTTGTTTAGCAATTTTAATAAATTATATGTATATTCTGAAATTGAATAATTGAGGGAGCCAGGCTTCTCACAGTTGGAATAAGATGATATAGACAAGTAAAAGGTTAGAGTTTATAATGATCCTTGAAATATTAGAATTGGAGACATCATTTTTTAAATAGCACTTTGAACAATATAAAATACATAAAATATTTTATATTACAAAATTTAACATGCTACTACAACAACAAAATGTTAGTTTCTAATGGCATTTGCCAACAGAAAGAACAAAGGTTTTTTTGAGAAATCGATGATGATAAGCCAGGACAGAAAATTTAAGTCTGAAGCAACTTATAGTGCTAGATGGCAAAGAGAGAAGGAGAAGAGAGGCAGAGGGCAGTCTAAAACTGTAAGAGCTGAACAGTGTTCTCTGAAACCCCACATCCTCATAAGGCAAGTCTAAGGAGAAACTCTAGGAATGTATAACAACTAGATATAAAATCATGATGGTATAAGGATAATCTTGAAGTAACAAAAAGTCTAGGAAAATAAAAACTGATATTAAAGCAATAAGAATATGAAGGTTTAAATAAAAATGGGCCTTATAGGCCAAGGCATTTGAATACTTGATTTCCAGCTGTTGGTAGTCATTTAGGAAACTCAGGTGTGGTCTTGGTGGAGGAAGTATGTCTCTGAGGGACAGACTTTAAGGGTCCAGAGTCTCACACCCATCCCAGTTCATTCTATATGTTTCCTGTTTGTGTTTAAGATGTTAACTCTGAGCTTGTTGCTGCAGTCATCATACCTACTTGCTCTCATAGTTTCTTGTGGTGATGGTGATAGACTCATTTCCCTCTGGAATCATAAACCAAATAAGTTCTTTTTTCTATAAGTTGACTTGTTCATGTTACTTTATCACAGAAATAGAGAGAAATCTAAAGCTCCAAATAAGGCATGGAGCTACTTTAGTAATATAACACCCAGTACTGGTTCACTATTTGGAATCCAAATACCATTTATGAAATCTGCCCAGAAATGGCAATATGGATGTGGGATGTGTGAAAACTTTTTCTATAGTTATCATATTTCTACAAATATAAACCTGTATGAAAAATTAAAGTTTATTTAAAATTTAAAGTGAAAAAGAAAGTAAAGGCCTACTTACTGAAAACTTTAGGAGAAAGGACAACAGATAGTTATAAGAATAGAGAAATGTAAGAGGTCAGCTAACTTCCACCTAGAGAAGTGATGTACAACATAAACTGATAATAAGAAAATATACATGCAGAAAGACAAAGATAAAGGTTTAGAAAGGAAACATGACTGTCATGCTTTTCCAGTAATACAGGGACAAATGTGAAGGCTTATCAACATAAATATGACAAGATTCAGAATGTGAATCTCCCAAAATACAAGGAACATCTAAGAGGGGAGAAAAACTACCACATGTTTCCATTCTGCACATTTTTATTTAATTAAATTCATGAATATATTCCCCTAAGAACACTTATTAATGAAAGCATTTAATTTACATTGGAGGCAGTGATATGTTGATGTCATTCCTTCACAGGCCTAATACACATTACTCAAAATTATTTAGGAAAATATATATATAGAAGGTCAAAATTTGAGTTCTCTTCAATTCATTTCAAACCAAAGCTCAAGATCTCTGTTGCAAGTAAGGTTTCCATTTAAATAATTGAATGGATTCAGAAATATTGCCTTTTTGGTGCAATACAACATTTCTGATTTAAAAGTAGGAGGAAAGTTAAAGGTATAAGTAGGGATGGGGGTGAATGCCAGATGAAAAAGGGGATAGGAATGTTTTAACTAAAACTAAGAATTATAAAAATCATTATAGAAACACAATACCTTCTAAGGTAATTAAAATATACAAATTTAAAAAAAACTGGAGAGTTTGAACACAAGTAAACTGTCTGTGTGTACAATAATTCCCCAAAAGACAAGGGATATTAAATGAAATCCTTAGGGCCAGACATGGACTACTTCACCAGTAGTTATTGAAAAGGGATCCAAGAGACATCTAAAACAATACAGTATATTCTTACTGCTCTTGATTGCCCACTATAATTATATAGCAATATCCTAATGCTGACTATATGTGTGTGTGTTTGTGTGTGTGTGTGTGTGTGTGTGTGTGTGTGTGTGTGTGTGTGTGTGATGATAAGACATAGAAAAATCAAAATCAAACTGGAATAAAACTGAAAACTTTATTCCAGATGCTTGCTTTCATAGTACTGGAAGAGTCTATACAGGCTGTTAGACAAGAACAGTACTACCTGATGTTGAACTCTGTCACCAAGATGTGCTTATGGATGCTGTAATGCTAATAGTTTTTTAATTGAATTTGTGACATTCTACACAGGAAGGAATTCATAACTGATATTGTAAACCTGGGAAAATGTCTATATCTCAGGAAGTCATAGTGCATAGAAAAGAACATACTACTCTTACCTTGATAGATGTTGTTAAACTGACTTCTACATATTCACATTTAAACACATAAATTAATGTTGCCTCAACCTTGGCCAAAGAGCTTAACTCTGAAGTGGTCAGCAGTTAATTCCAGCACTCATAAATGAGCAGAGTAATCAAGTGGGATATCTATATTAAACACTCCTACCTAAGGCTGGAGAAACATCACAGAAAAGACACAGAGTAAATGCAAAGCTCAGAGATGGAGAGTACTATGAAATGCCGTCATCCATACATGAAACGGTAGTTTCAGTTATGAAGCCGCTTAAGCTATGTTTACCTAGACAAGATCAAACCAATAATATCATTCAAAAGTCCAAGAGTCAGTACTTTATGGACTCAATGGATTACAATTAAGAAAAAAAAGGACATGAAGTGGGGAGGAAAATGTGTTGGTGATGCCTGGGAGGAATGGGAAGGGGAAGTTGAGGGCGGATGTGATCAAGATACATTCTTTACATGTGTCAATTTGCCCCAGAATTAATAAAAATATTCCTTTTGAGAAAAAAGAAATATAGCCTTGTGCATTTTTTAAAAACCCAATAACAATTCCACCCAAATAAAAAAGAATATACCTTCTCTGCGGCTCATGGAACCTTTTCGAAAATTGACCACATACTCCGTAACAAAGCAAACTTCCACAGTTACAAAAACATATTAGTAACCACCTGTGTCCTATCAGATCACCATGGATTAAAATTAGAATTTAACAACAATGCTACTCCCAGAAAGCCTACAAACTCATGGAAACTGAACAGTCAACTACTGAACCACACCTGGGTCAAGGAAGAAATAAAGAAAGAAATTAAAGTCTTTCTTGAATTTAATGAAAACAAAGACACAACATACTCAAACCTATGGGACACAATGAAGGCAGTGCTAAGAGGAAAGTTCATAGCACTAAGTGCCCACTTAAAGAAAACAGAGAAAGCACTCATTGGAGACTTAGCAGCACACCTGAAAGCGCTTGAAAAAAAAAAGAAGCAGATTTATTCACCTAGGAGGAGTAGAAGACTAGAAATAATCAAACTGAGGGCAGAAATCAACAAAATGGAAACACAGAAAACAATCCAAAGAATCACTGAAACAAAAAGCTGGTTCTTGAAGAAAATCAACAAGATTGACAAACCCTGGCTTCATCCTCCCGTCTTCGGGGCCACAAAATCCCACAGCTCAGCCGGTTTGGGTGCAAGGACCGGGAATTGAGTGCACCCAGGCAGGTGGGAGGTCCTCTGTCTCAATAGCCTGCCTGCAGCAAGGTAGGCCCTTTGAGCTGCTTGGCCAGTAAGGAGACCTGACTGTCTACCAGAAGATCCACCATTCATTGGGGTGAGTGAGTGCCTGAACCACTGCAGCCGCCTGGAGAGGGACCATGGATATTCGCCAACACCCCCACACACACTTCCTGGTCTTCCTGCAGGGGTTATTCTCCCTGGATACTGCCTCTCTCTTCCTGTCCCTTCCCAGCTTGCACCCAGAACCTCCCCCCCACCCCCCACCCCCCCACCCCCCGCTTCATCTTCCTGTCTTTGGGGCCACAAAATCCCACAGCTCAGCCTGTTTGGGCGCTAGGACCTGGAATTGAGTACACTCAGGCGGGTGGGAGGCCCTCTATGTCAATAACCTGCCTGCAGCATGGTAGGCCTTTTACCTGTGAGCTGCCTGGCCAGCAAGGAGAATTGAACTCCTAAAAGAAGACCCATAGGGGATTATTCAGAGGAAGAAATGGGCAGGCGCCAATGCAAGAATTCCTCCAACAATTTGAAAAACAACATGAAAGCACCAGAACCCAGCAAACTTACAACAGGAGGACTTGAACACACTAACCAAGAAGAAGTAGAAAAAAAATTGACTTTATCAAAGTAATAGAGTCCCTTAAACAGGAGATGAAAAACTTAAAGAAATGGATGAGAAGAATAACAAAAAGTTTGAAGAATTGAGTAAATCCATAAATGATATCCTAGGAAAACAAGAAAAAACAATCAAACAGATAATGGAAACAGTGCAAGACTTGAAAACTGAAATGGAGGCAAGGAAGAAAACACAAACCGAGGGCCAGCTGGATATGGAAAATCTATGTAAACGAACAGAGACTACAGAAACAAGCATAACCAACAGAATACAAGAGATAGAAGAAAGAATCTCAGATTATGAAGATACCATAGAGAAAATAAATGCACTGATCAAAGAAAACAGCAAATCCAACCATTCTCATCACAAAACATTCAAGAAATCTGGGACACAATAAAAAGACCAAACCTAAGAATAATAGGCATAGAAGAAGGAGAAGAATTACAGCTCAATGGTCCAGAAAATATATTTAATAAAATTATAGAAGAAAACTTCCCAAACCTAAAGAAAGATATTCCTAATAAGGTTCAAGAAGCTTACAGAACACCAAATAGACTGGATCAAAAAAAAAAAAAATCTCTTCGCCATATTATAATCAAAACACAAAACATACAGAATAAAGAAAGAATATTAAGAGCTGCAGAGGAAAAAGGTCAAGTAACTTAAAGAGGTAAACCTATCAGACTAACACCTGACTTCTCTATGGAAACCATGAAAACCAGAAGGTCCTGGATAGATGTTTTGCAGAAACTAAGAGACCATGGATGCAAGCCCAGATTACTATACCCAGCCAAGCTTTCGTTCACAATAAATGGAGAAAACAAAATATTCCAGGATAAAAACAAATTTAAACAATACATAGCCACAAATCCAGCCTTGCAGAAAGTTATAGAGGGAAAATCACAAACAAAGGAGTCCCTCATTGCCCAGTATAACTCAGATATATAGTGACCCTTCACCAGCACATCGCAAAGAAAGGAAACACACAATCTCTACTACCAAATAAAAATGACAACCGGAGGGTCATTAATATCACTTAATATCAATGGACTCAATTCACATATAAAAAGGCACAGGCTAAGAGATTGGATACGAAAACGGGATCCAACGTTCTGCTGTTTACAAGAAACACACCTCAACCACAAAGACAGACATCTACTCAGAGTAAAGGGTTGGGAAAAGGTTTATCAAGCAAATGGACCTAAGAAACAAGCCGATGTGGCCATACTAATTTCTAACAAAGTTGACTTCAAACTAAAATCAATCAGAAGAGATGGAAAGGGACACTTTATACTCATTACAGGAAAAATCCATCAGAATGAAGTCTCAATCCTGAATATCTATGCCCCTAACAAAAAAGCACCCACTTATGTAAAAGAAACATTACTAGAACACAAGGCAGCAATCAAACGACACACACTGATAGTGGGAGACTTCAACACTCCTCTCTCACCAATGAACAGGTCAATCAGACAGAAACCTAACAGAAAACTAAGAGGCTTAATGGAGGTAATGAAGCAAATGGACTTCACAGACATCTATAGAATATTCCACCCAAATAGGAAAGAATATACCTTCTTCTCTGAGGCCCATGGAACCTTTTTGAAAATTGACCATATACTCGGTAACAAAGCAAAACATATTAGTAACAACCTGTGTCCTGTCAGATCACCATGGATTAAAATTAGAATTCAAAAACAATACTACCCCCCAAAAGCCTACAAACTCTTGGAAACTGAGCAGTCAACTACTGAACCACACCTGGGTCAAGGAAGAAATAAAGAAAGAAATTAAAGAATTTCTTGAATTTGATGAAAATAAAGACACAACATACTATGAAACCTATGGGACACTATGAAAGCAGTGCTAAGAGGAAAGTTCATAGCACTAAGTGCCCACTTAAAAAAGTGGAGGAAGCTCACATTGGAGACTTAACAGCACACCTGAAAGCTCTAGAAAAGAAAGAAGCAGACTCACCTAGAAGGAGTAGAAGACTGGAAATAATCAAACTGAGGGCAGAAATCAACAAAATAGAAACACAGAAAACAATCCAAAGAATCAATAAAGCAAAGAGCTGGTTCTTGGAGAAAATCAACAAGATTGAGAAACCCCTAGCCAAACTAATCAAACGGCAGAGAGATAACAAATTAATAAGATTAGAAATGAAAAGGGGGACATAACCACAGACACAGAGGAAATTCAGAGAATCATTAGATCTTACTACAAAAGCCTGTATGCCACAAGATTGGAAAATATAAAAGAAATGGACACTTTTTTAGATAAGTACCATATACCAAAGATAAACCAGGACCAGGTGAACATTCTAAATAGTCCTGTTAGTCGGGAAGAATTAGAAACTGTGATCAAAAACCTCCCTACCAAAAAGAGCCCAGGACCAGATGGTTTCAATGCAGAATTCTACCAGAACTTCCAAGAAGACCTAATACCTATACTCCTTAATGTATTTCATAATATAGAAGCATAACAGTCATTGCCAAATTCCTTTTATGAAGCTACACTTACCCTGATACCTAAACCACACAAAACCCAATCAAGAAAGAGAATTATGTGGCAATCTCACTCATGAATATCGACACAAAAATTCTCAATAAAATACTGGCAAACCGAATTCAAGAACACATTAGAAACATTATCCATTATGATCAAGTAGGCTTCATCCCAGAGATTCAGGGCTGGTTCAACATACGAAAATCTATCAATGTAATCCATCACATAAATAAAATGAAGGAAAAAAAACATATGATCATCTCATTAGATGCTGAAAAAGCATTTGACAAAATTCAACACCCCATTATGATAAAGGTCTTGGAGAGAATAGGGATACAAGGGTCATTCCTAAATGTAATAAAGGCTATTTACAGCAAGCCAACAGCTAACATCAAACTAAACTCAAGGCCATCCCACTAAATTCAGGAACACGACAAGGCTGTCCACTCTCTCCATATCTCTTCAATATAGTGCTTAAAGTCCCAGCAATAGCAATAAGACAACATAAGGGGATCAAGGGAATTGGAATTGGAAAGGAAGAAGCTAAACTTTCGTTATTTGCAGATGATATGATAGTGTACATAAGCGACCCCAAAAACTCCACCAAAGAACTCTTACAGCTGATAAACTCCTTCAGTAACGTGGCAGGATACAAGATCAACTCCAAAAAAATCAGTCGCCCTCCTATACACAAAGGATAGGGAAGCAGAGAGGGAAATCAGAGAAGTATCACCTTTCACAATAGCCACAAATAGCATAAGATATCTTGGGGTAACTCTAACCAAGGAAGTGAAGGATTAATTTGACAAGAATTTTAAGTCTTTGAAGAAAGAAATTGAAGAGGATGCCAGAAAATGGAAGGATCTCCCTTGCTTGTGGATTGGGAGGATAAACATAGTAAAACTGGCAATTCTACCAAAAGCAATCTATAGATTCAATGCCATCCCCATCAAAGTCCCAACAAAATTCTTCACAGATCTTGAGAAGACAATAATCAACTTTATATGGAAAAATAAAAAACCCAGGATAGCCAAAACAATCTTATACAATAAAAGAACTTCTGGAGTCATTACCATCCCTGACTTTAAACTCTATTACAGAGCTACAGTATTGAAAACAGCTTGGTATTGGCATAAAAACAGAGAAGTTGACCAATGGAACTGAATAGAAGACCCGGATCTTAACCCACAAATCTATGAACACCTGATTTTTGATAATGGAGCCAAAAGTGCACAATGGAAGAAAGAGGGCATCTTCAACAAATGGTGTTGGCATAACTGGATGTCAACCTGTAGAAGAATGAAAGTAGATCCATATCTATCACCATGCACAAAACACAAAACGCCTTTAATCCCAGCACTTGGGAGGCAGAGGCAGGCAGATCTCTGAGTTCGAGGCCAGCCTGGTCTACAAGAGCTAGTTCCAGGACAGGCTCTAGAAACTACAGGGAAACCCTGTCTCGAAAAAACCAAAAAAAAATGTTGGTGATCCTATCCTGCACTTCCTAATTATTGTGAGAGAAGATTATTAATAAGGACAGTCTGAAGCTGTTTTGTATGCTATTTAGCCAATAATTGATACTTACTGAAGTAGTAAACTTTATATTCCTATAAGTCATCAGCAAATGAATTGATGTACAACACTAATATTTATCTATTTCTTGACCCACTGTGAACGTCCTTTCAGAAAGCATTTCTCAGATCCTATCACAATTATATTTTTGCAATTGAAATACCAACACATCCTTTAATAGCATCAAAACTGATTAAAAGATTAAAATGTCCTAACTATACTGATATGTAACTCCTTATAACAAAGAGGACAACACAGCTTGTCATCTCTAACCCTTAATTCTCTGCACTCATTCTGACTACCACCATAGAGCACTAGCTAAATCAAAGCTATAGTAACAAGTGACATGTTTAAAACAACACACAGTACAGGCCCTTATGATAAACATTTCACTACACCATTAAACCAATAAGTTAATTTTCCAACAAACACCAAAAATGTCCTCCATTATAGGACTACCCATATATTTTTACCATTAATGCAAACTAAAAGTTGGCTTTGCATACCATTGTTTTAAAGAGTAGATCTTTTTCAGACAACTAAAATTAGGCTGTATCAGCATGCAACAGACATGATGATCAAATAATTCAGTAATTTAACACTCAAGAACACAAGTAAGGAAGGCACAATTCACACCTATCTTCTCTTAAATAAGGGCCTCTTGAGGTGACTCTGCTGTGCTGTCACAGGGCCCAACATGAGGTGAACAGAAACCAAGAAGCATAGTGTAGTCAGTATTGCTACTTTGCAAACCGTGTGATAGAAAGTAGACACAAGTGATTACTAATGAGAAAAAAAATGTCATGTGCAATATTTTTCCTATTCCTAGAAGGTCAAGAACCAGAATTTGGTAAGCAACTATTTTGAAGTCTTCAGTGTAAAAAGTGATGGAATCAACACATAGTGAAGGCATTACTGGCCTTCTAATGTACCATCTTTTTTTCTGAGACATAAAAAAAATTAGGATCCCAAAAAGAACTGAAATAAATTCACTTCAAAAACAGTAAGCAAAATAGAATTAGAAGATAAAATTAAATAACTTCTGTAAGAAATTAGGGTTAAACACATTGCTACTGTGACATCAGTTATAGAGTGCTCTTGTATACCCATACTTTTGTAGATTTCTAGGTGCCAGCTTAATCATAGAATAGAATTCCTATTTCCTTGTAAAACAGTACATTTACCCATGTTGTGAATATCCAAAATCCTGAAGGTGAATACTTGTATCTTCAAGGTGCACAGTCCCTAGGCTTAAGCCCAAATACAGCACCCTTTAGATGACATGCTTCACTGATTTGGTGTAACAAGGGAATAGCAGAAATAAGAAAATATAAGCTTGAGAAGAAGGAAAGATCTTAAAATTCAGGTGAAGGTAAGATGCAGAGAAATATGGATTATGTCAATCTAATACCAACATAGTAGAAATATTTAAAAACATTTCCCCAAAATGTAAAAATTTGATATAATATTTTTGAATTTATAAGTAAGTGACATGTTTGTAATTACCATTCAAATATCTTCATGGGTGTAAAACTAAATACTTAAATACAAGTTCTTGGTCTCCAATTACCACATTCTCTAAATGAAAATGAAACACTAATAACTTTGCTTCCCCTTCCATTTATAGTCTGTCAATTATATAAATGTATAATTCATATACCGAGTACATTAGCAGTACACTGGAGAATTCCTGAGACATCTTCAAGTTCCTCTTTGTTGAAATGGTCTGCATGGGAGCATCTATTAGAGATATTGTGGAAATTCTTTTCTGCATCCCTATAACTGAGAAGAAAATAAAATTAGCATATAAAGGGATGTTAAAAGCTTTTGCAAATGCACTCATATCTACACCAAGTACATACAGTCTATGCTTTTAGGATAACCACTTTTAAAATAACTTATTCTTTAAACATAATTCTGATATGTATAACTCACTATTCCCTTTACATTAACAGTACAGGACTAGATCTGCAGTCAACTATTAATTAGAAAGTTCTTGGGGCAGTAGTAAAATTCATATGATATGAAGAAGAAAAGGAAAATAATGGGGAGAGAGCTTTAAGTGTGTGGAGAACAGAGTAGGGAGAGAAATATTTGGGGATGCTGAAAAAGCCAAATAAATGCACATCTACTAGTTTGTAAGATTTCTAATAGCCTGGGGATGGAGTAAGATTAAAACAATGATATGAACTGTTAATGAAGGTTTAGGTGAGTAAAGAAATTGGGGCAGAAGTGGGAGTTGGGGAAGGTATAACTACCTAAGGATATCTGAAAACAACATGGAAAACTACTATTTTATAAGATTTTAAAATATGTATATTTTCATATAAAAATTATCTAAAATTGCTCTATGTAGGAGACATTGCTCTTCCTGATAAAAATCCAATGCTTTTACATAAACTATAAGGTTTATGTAAGAGGTGTTCTGGATATCACTTAAAGAATACAGGTAATTCCCATTGTTACCTAGTAACCCACTATTGCTGAATACACCATATACATTGTTCATTAGGCATGGTAAAATCAGGTTTGTACTGACCAGGAAGCTTTCTATCTTCTGGTTGGCTTTTAAAGTACCAGAAGTTGCCATGCAGTCTGCTGGGAGGAAAATCCATTATGAGTTTTACCCAGTTGTGAACTCTGTGATTTACCTATTTATGAACCCTGTGGGCTACAGTGACAATCAGTATAGCAAGATGTGTCCATATGTGCAGTAGTGGCATGAATGTTATAGGATAACCAACTGCTCTATTCTTGGATTTAAAGCATGCTCCTTGAGAGGAAAAGCATGGCTGGTACTATACATCAGGCTAGGACCTCAGAGTTTGGGAAATCACAGACCCCAGACTTCAATCTACTAGTATTAATTTGTTAAATGGAGCAAGTATCAAACTGACCTTTAAGATTGCATTTGTACACCCAAAGAATAGCGAAACTTCCAAACCATATTAGAGTAGTTTCTTTGTTGAATGGAAACTCACAACTGGTCAAAATACACAGAATAATTGTCATTTGAATACCCAGCCACAAATGGGGCATCTATATCACCTCCACCCAAAGACATAAAGAATTATTTCAGAAGAGGGGGAAGAAAAATAGTAAGAACCAGAGGTTTGGAAGGATGGGATCATAACATTTCAGCATGGATGGTGAGGGAGATCAAAAGCCCCTACTCCTAGCAGAGGAGTTATTGATAGCTGATGGCTTCTGAATATGGTCAGTTATTTTAAAGGTATCAATTACACTAGTAGGTTGACCAGGCCCCAGTGAATGACCCTATGCCCATGAGCAAATAGGCTGCACAAATTAAAATCAGTAAATTACAATGAAGGACAGGAAGTTGGGAAGAAGTGGAGGTAGATCTGAAGGAATGAGAGGAAATAGTGGAGAGATGAATATGATCAAAATACCTTATGTACATATGTGAAATTCTCTAAAAATGAATTAAATATTTTATTTCAAATACAAAGATAGATGCTCATAGAAAAATGAAATTGATTGTGAGAACCACAATGTATATTAGCTTTGTGTAACAGAGAAGTTGAACAATCAAATTGAATAGAAGACCCGGATATTAACCCACAACCCTATGAACACCTGATTTTCGATTAAAGAGCTAAAAGTATACAATGGAAGAAAGAAAGCATCTTCAACAAACTGTGCTGGCATAACTGGTTGTCAACCTCTAGAAGAATAAAAATAGATCCATATCTATCACCGTGCACAAAACTCAAGTCCAAATGGATTAAAGTCCTCAATATTAATCTGAACACACTGAACCTGATAGAGGAGAAAGTGGGAAGTACTCTACAACATATGGCACAGGAGACCGTTTCCTATGTATAACCCCAGCAACATAGACATTAAGGGCAACATTGAATAAATGGGAACTCCTGAAACTGAGAAGCTTCTGTAAAGCAAAGGACAATGTCACTAAGACAAAAAAGCAACTTACTGACTGGGAGAGTATCTTCACCACCCCACAACAGACAAAGGTCTGATCTCTAAAATATATAAAGAATTCAAGAAACTAGACATTAAAACTCCAATTAACCCAATTAAAAATGGGACACTGAACTGAACAGAGAATTCTCAACAGAAGAAGTTCAAATGGCCAAAAGACACTTAAGGTCATGTTCAACCTCCTTAGCTATCAGGGAAGTGCTAATCAAAACAACTCTGAGATACCATCTTACACCTGTCAGAATAGCTAAAATTAAAAACATCAATGATAATCTATGCTGGAGAGGATGTGGAGTAAGGGGAACACTTATCCATTGTTGGTGGGAATGCAAACTTGTGCAACCACTTTGGAAGCAGTGTGATGGTTTCTCAAGAAATTCGGGATCAACCTACCCCAGGACCCAGCAATACCACTCTTGTGAATATACCCAAGAGATGCCCTATCATATTACAAAAGCATTTGTTCAACTATGTTCATAGCAACATTATTTGTAAAAGCCAGAACCTGGAAACAACCTAGAGGCCCTGCAATTGAAGGATGGATGAAGAAAGTATGAAATATATATATATATATATATATATATACACACACACACACATATATATGTGTATATATATATATATATATATATATATATATATATATATATGAGTACTACTCAGCGTTAAAAAACAATGACATCTTGAATTTTGCATGCAAATGGATGGAAATAGAAAACACTATCCTGAGTGAGGTAACCCAGACCCAAAAAGATGAACATGGGATGTACTCACTTATAATTGGTTTCTAGCATTGAGCCTATAATTCATGATCCTAGAGAAGCTAAGTAAGAAGTTGAACCCAAAGAAAAACATATAGTTATCCTCCTGGATATTGGAAGTAGACAAGTTTGCTGGGCAAAAATTGGGAACTTGAGGGTGGGTGGGATGGGGCTAGGGGGAGATGGTGAGAGAAAAGTGTGAAAGGGAGGATGGGGAGAGCTCGGGGGAATGGGATGGTTGGGATAAAGGAAGGGTGGATATGGGAGCAGGGAAGTATATATCTTAATTAAGGGAGCCATTTTAGGGTTGTCAAGAGACTGACTCTAGAGGGGTTCCCAGGTGTCCAGGGAGATGACCCCAGCTAGTTTCTTGGGCAGCAGAGGAGAGGGAGCCTGAAATGGTCCAATCCTATAGCCATACTGATGAATATCTTGCATATATATCACCATAGAAGCTTCATCTGGCGATGGATGGAGATAGAGACAGATCCCCACATTGGAGCACCGGACTGAGCTCCCAAGGTCCAAATGAGGAGCAGAAGGAGGGAGAACATGAGTAAGGAAGTCAGGACCGCGAGGGGTGCACCCACCCACAGAGATGGTGGGGCTGATCTTATGGGAGCTCACCAAGGCCAGTGGGACTGGGACTGAAAAAGCATGGGATAAAACCAGACTCCCTGAACATGGTGGACAATGAGGGCTGCTGAGAAGCCAAGGACAATGGCACTGGGTTTTGATCCTACTGCATGTACTGGCTTTGGGGAGGCCTAGCCTGTTTGGATGCTCACCTTCTTAGACCTGGATGGAGGGGGAAGGACCTTGGACTTCCTACAGGGCAGGGAACCCTTACTGCTCTTTGGACTGGAAAGGGAGAGGGAAGGGAGTTGGGGGAGGAGGAGGGAAATGGGAGGTGGGGAGGAGGTGGAAATTTTTAAATAATAATAATAGTCATTTAACAACAAAAAAATTAGAAGCACCCCAGGCAATATCAACAGAGATACATAGGATAGTTAAGGCAGGTAGATAAAAGGGAACTCTATCCCACCAATTACCAAAGACTGTTCTATCACAAAGAGATTAATTATCTATTTTAATGATAATACAAGAGTCCAACTCCCAATTTGTCCCTGAGACAGCTCAGTTCACAAATGAGAGAATTTCAACAATTAGTTGATTCCAAAACATTCATAATTCCAAAAACACATCTCTGAGTTTGATGATTGCTATTATCAATAAAAATATAGTAATAATAATAATAATAATAATAATAATAGATATACAACATTTACCACAGTTAACAAGTTATTTTAAGTATAAGAACCAAGTTGATCCACATAGCATACTTTGAAGGTCACAAACTCAATAAAAGTGATTAAGCTTTACTTTAGAAGGTACAACAAAAGATTAACTTAACAGTCTTTAGCTACATTAGGATAAATTATTTTAAATCTTTAATGGCATCAAATTAAAAGTCATCTCATACACTTAAATGTTTTCTCTAGCACTGCACTCCTGAAAATTAATGTGTCAAAGTGTCAAAGCAATTCCCACTGAGAAAACAATCAACACAATAATCAAGTGATTAAAGATCATGGCATTATGCTAGGTATTGAAGTCACTTTCTATTCTTCTTTTCTTCTGTTTTTTTTAAATCACATTATACCCTAATGTCCCAAAATCTATTCCTGATCACCATAATATAAAAGGATAATATTTTGAAGATTATATAAAAAATACTAACAAGGTATAGTGACAATATCCATTGCTTCTAATGTTAATTTATTTAACATGAAAAAGTAAATTACTCATAAAAGTAAATTTAATTTGGGGTATTTGCTAAACTGTTGTCTACTATGGTCAATCAAAAATGTACTTAAAGCTTATTTGGAGTTCCTGTCTACAAAATACTTTCACTGAAATCATATTACTTAACCATGACATCTATCTTTGATTTTGTTTTTAATATAACCATTACTTATTAAAATTTCCCTGTACTGGTGAAGCCTTGATTTCTTACTTTTTGATGTAAGGCACTCTTGACACACACAATTATCAAAACTATTTGAAGAAATAGGAAATAACAGAGAAAAACATGCAGCATATGACCCTGGCCAAACCAAGACCTATCATTAAAGTGTGCTTTCAGCCAAACTCTATGAAAGGATTCTAAAGCCTATTCAAAGTCTCCCATTTGGTATCAGCAATCCTTCCATTATAATAAAGGAAAGTTATGAGATTCAGTCTTGCAAATGGAAAATAAGAACAATAGGAAGGGGTTTTGGGGGGAAAGAATTTCATTTTCATTTAAAAAAATTAAATACAAATAAACCAAAGGATATCACTACAACATGTAGTCAGTACCAGATATATGTTAAAAACTAGAAGCTATAAGGCTGATTTTAAGAGCACACTAACTTACAAGCTCAACTGCTGCACTTGAGAAATCACTTTGAATTTGTTCCATAGTCAAAATGCATTTCTACTCACCCAATAACTTGATGTTCATAATACTGCAATGTCCTCTTCAGAGTCAGCTGTATAGTCTGAGGCTGCATTGTGGTAACAAGAAGGAAAACACATCATCACCTCATCAGTGTGATTCCCAATCAATGATAATAGTCAGATTTATCTCATAAAAGTGCTACTTTACTGTATTGATGCATTTTACATCTACCCATGTGTTTCCCCCGAACAACTAAATGAGGCTGTCAGAAATTGCCCTTTTTCTCAATGCTGAGTACAATGCTATTTTCTGAACCACTACTCCAATTTCTTTGTTCTTTTGATGAACTATTAATAAGTATTCAATAAAGAACTCAGTGAGTGCAGTGGAGGGTTTGGAAGCAATGGGGAAGGGCACTGCAGGAAAACAGCTTGCAGTACTTCCTAGGTATTGGGCATAATCCCTGTGAAATAATGACCAGGTGAAAGGGCACACCTTTATTTGTTCTTTCATGTTGTAACGAGACTTGCAATGGTAGTCTGGAAGTAACAGTAAGATGAGTTAAAATTGTCAACTCTATAATTATATATTTTAAGCTTAATGAACTTTTCTTTTCCCATGAGATTTGTGTCTAATAGGACTCATAGTATGGACAGGGTAAGATTGGAAGCAGTGACCCAGATCTCCATCAGTAATACTTCAAGTCAGCCTAACTTCCTGTATGCCTCAAGAAGTACCAAGTAGAGGATTGTTCTCATGTCTCATGGAAGGGCCACAACTGCTTTGGATTGCACCTTCATTGAGAAACCCTATTAAATCAAATCAAACCAAATCAAAATGCCCATCATTTTATTAAGAATGATGCATGGCAGGGAGACAGGACAGCAGG
Organism: Arvicola amphibius; assembly: GCF_903992535.2. Classification (NCBI taxonomy): domain Eukaryota; kingdom Metazoa; phylum Chordata; class Mammalia; order Rodentia; family Cricetidae; genus Arvicola; species Arvicola amphibius. The sequence continues at coordinate 73,323,045 of NC_052049.1, read as the reverse complement.
GAGCCCATGCAGACCCAAAAAACCACATCTTTCTCCTCTAAGAGGCCACTTAAATACCTTGTGGGAGTGGTTCTGACCCCCACCAAGGGAGGGATCAGGAACTGGCATGCTGGGATTTGGAGTCTAGAGAAATGCAACTCCCAGGCCAGGGGCTGGGAACTATGCTTAACACTCATGTCTTCAAAAGAGAATGCCCATGGCAGGCCAAGACAGTTTAGTCTTATATTTATCTAAACAGGGGACCTTGTTCAGAAAGCCCATATATACAAGAAAATGGGATGTAAATATCTCAGAACATTGATTTTTTTAGGATGTTATGATAAAGACTAAATTCTCAATAGCAAAAGAGTGAATCTTTAAAACAAAGGATAACTATGTTACAATCCACAGACCCAGAGAGACTAGGTAACAATGAGTGTTCAAAGGGAGATACCTGGATCTCCCTGGAAAGGCAAAAGAGATGTTTTAAGTGGACTGAGGGAGAGTAGGGGTGGGAACATAAGTGATCAGGTTGTGGGGGGAACAGAGGGGGAGAGTACTGAAAGAGACTATTGGAAAGAGGGTGGCATTACAGGGTCAGGTAAAAATCTGGTGCAAGGAATCTCCCAGAAAACTACAAGGAAGAAAGAATGATCTGAGCTAAGACTCCTGGCAAAAGCAAATAAGTAGCCTGAAATGGCCATCTCCTGTAACCAGATTGGTGCCTAACCCAATTGACATCAGAAAGGCTTTACTCAGCAACTTATGGAAACAGATGCAGACTCACAACCAAATACAAGGCAGAGCTCAGGGAATACAGCAGAATACGGGCAGAAAGATTTGTAGGCACCAGAGAGGTCAAGGACACCACAAGAAAACTCACAGAGTCAAGTAATCTGGGATCATAGGGACACACAGAGTGTAAACCAAAAACCAGCGAGCCTAGATTAAACTGGCCTAGGCACTTTACATATATGTTACAGTTGTGTAACTAAGTAGCTTGGTCTTTTCAAACTCCTAACAGTGGGAACACTGTCTCTGACACTTTTACTGGCTTTTGGGACCCTACTGCCCATACGGGGTCACCTTGTCCAGTCTTAATACATGGTGAGGTGTTCAGTCTAACTGGTACTTGATATGCTTGTTTTGTTCATACTCATGGGATTCCTGCCCTTTCCTAAGCATAAATGTAGGAGGAGTGCATTGGGAAGGGGTGTGGGAAGAGAGGGAATGGGGTGGGAAAAGGGACTGGGAGGAGAAAAGAGAGGGGCAACTGTGTTGAGATTAAAATAAATAAATTTATATTAAAAAAGTGTCCCCTCACATCTTTATCTGTAGGTTATGGACATTTCAACCCTAATGAGAGAAGGTTATTTTAGTAGATTATTAATACAGGAACCTACAGGAAATAAGTACTATGGGGTTCTCAACTCTAAATGGGACATCTTATCAAAGTCTCATCCAAAAGGCTCAAAGATCATATGGAACAGAGAACAGAAAGATCTTAAGAGCCAAAGGTAGTGAAATTATTTGTCAGACATGACAGGACTGTTGCACACATAAACACAAAGTAATTGCAATTGCCTGCACAAAGCCTACAACAGATGAAGCCAGCCAAATTTCCAGCATGAATGAGAAGAGGCTCATGAAGTCCCACGCCTAGCTGAGGAGCTATAGGCAACTGATGGTTGCTACAGGAAAGAAAGCTTTCTTCAGTGATGTGGCTCCTGAGAGACTACCCATGCTCCAGTAGATAATCCCATACCTATAAACACAAAGAATGCTCAAAGTGTACTCTGTGGGTTTTTTTAATGTACAAAAAGTTGAAAGGGAAAGAGGGGAAGGGATAGGGAAGGGATTACATGGAAGGATAATTTGATCAAAACAGATTATACACATATATGACATTTTCAAGCAATGAAAAAACATAGTCAAAAAGAAATAAAACCCTGAATTGGAAAATCTGGATAAATGAACAGAAACTACAGAGATAAGTACAACCAACAGAATACAAGAAATAGAAGAAAGAATCTGGGGTACTAAAGATACTATTGAAGAAATAGACCCATATCTTGCTTCTTCTGCGGTCGGGTCAGGACTGCATCTTCTTCCCAGTATTCTCCTAGTCTCATTGAACCACCTCTACTTCCTGTCTGGTTGTCACACCTATACTTCCTGCCTAGCTACTGGCCAATCAGCATTTATTTAAAATATAATTGACAAAACACAGACCGTGGTCCCACACCACTTCTACACCTAAAATAACACAGACATCTGATAACCCCCACCAACATAACCCAAAGAAGGGAAAAACATGAACACTACTACCAAAAGATAACTGGAGTTAAAAACAACTGGACATTAATATCACTTAATATCAATGGACTCAATTCACCTATAAAAAGATACAGAAAAAGAGAATGGATAAAAAACAGGATCCAACCTTCTGCCTCAACCTTAAAGACAGAAACTACCTCAAAGTAAAGGGTTGGGAAAAGGTTTTCCAATCAAATGGACCTAAGAAACAAGCAGTTGTGGTTATCCTAATATCTAACAAAATTGATTTCAAACTAAAATCAATCAGAAGAGATGGAGAAGGATGAAGGACACTTTATACTCATAACAGGAACAATTAATCAAGATAAAGTCTCAATCCTGAATATCTATGCCCCTAATACAAGAGCACCCACATTTGTAAAAGAAACATTACTAAAACTTAAATTGCACATCAAACTCCACACACATAGGAGATTTCAACACTCCTCTCTCAACAATGGATAGGTCTAACAGATAGAAAGTTAGCAGAAGAATAAGAGAACTAACAGATGTAATAAATCAAATGGATTTAACAGACATCTATAGAACATTCCACCCAAACAAAAAAGAATATACTTTCTTCTCAGCACCTCATAGAACATTCTCTAAAATTGATCACATACTTGGTAACTAAGCAAACATCCACAGATACAAAAAAACTGAAGTAATCCACAGTGTCTTTTCAAATCACCATGGAGTAAAGTTAGAAGTCAACAACAATACTACTCCCAGAAAGCCTACAAACTCATGGAAACTGAACAATCAACTACTGAACCACCCCTGCATCAAGGAAGAATTAAAGGAAGAAATTAAAACCTTCCTTGAATTCGATGAAAATGAAGACACAACATATCCAAACCTATAGGACACTATGAAAGCAGTGCAAAGAGAAAAGTTCATAGCACTAAGTGCCCACATAAAGAAAATGGAGAAAGCTCACATCAGCAACCTAACAGCATGCCAGAAAGCTGGAAAAAAATAGTCACCCAAGAGGAATAGAAGACAGAAAAGAATCAAATTGTGGGCAGAAATCAACAAAATAGAAACACAGGAAACCATTCAAAAAATCAATAAAACAAAGAGCTGGATCTTTGAAAAAATCAACAAGATTGACAAACCCCTATCCAAACTAATCAAAAGGCAAAAAGAGAATAACCAAATTAACAAAATCAGAAATGAAAGGGGGGACATAACAATGGACACTGAGGAAATTCAGAGAATCATTGAGTCCTACAGCAAAAACCTGTACTCCACAAAATTAGAAAATCTAAAAGAAATGGACAATATTTTAGATAGAAACTATCTACCAAAATTAAATCAAGACCAAGTGAGCAATTTAAATAGACCTATAAGCCATGAAGATATAGAAGCTGTATCAAAAAAAACTCCCCCCACCAAAAAAAGCCCAGAGTTGATGGCTTTAATACAGAATTCTATGAGAACTTTCAAGATGAGCTAATACCTATACTCCTCAAAGTGTTCCACATAAAAGAAACTGAAGGGTCATTGCCATTGTGATGCTACAGTTACCCTGATACCAAAACTGCACAAAGACTCAACCAAGAAAGAAAATTACAGACCAATCTCACTCATGAACATCTATGCAAAAATTCTCAATAAAATACTGGCAAACTGAATCCAAGAACACATAAAAAAATCATCCATCATGATCAAGTAGGCTTCATCCCAGAGATGCAGGAATGGTTAATCATATGAAAATCTATCAATGTAACCCATCATATAAATAAACTGGAAAAAAATGACCATTTTATTAGATGTTGAAAAAGCATTTGACAAATTCAACATTCCTTCATGATAAATGTCTTGGAGAGATCATGGATACAAGGATCATATTTAATATAATAAAAGCAAGGAGAATACTCATCCATTGCTGGTGGGAATGTAAACTTGTGCAACCACTTTGGAAATCAGTGTGGTGGTTTCAGAAAACTGGGAATCAATCTATCTCAGCATCCAGCAATACCACTCTTGGGAATATACCAAAAAGATGTTCGATAATACTACAAAAGCATTTATTCCACTATGTTCATAGCAGCATTATTTGCAATAGCCAGAATCTGGAAACATCCCAGATGCTCCTAAACTGAAGAATGGATAAAGAAAGTGTGGCACATTTACTCATTAGAGTATAACTCAGCAGTAAAAAAAACAATGACATCTTGAATTTTGCATGCAAATGGATGGAATTAGAAAACACTATCCTGAGTAAGGGAACCCAGACCAAAAAAAAAAGACAAATATGGAATGTACTCACTCATATGTGGATACTAGTCATAAACAAATGATATCAAGCCTATACTTCATGATCCTAGAGAAGCTAAGTAATAAGTGAACCCAAAGAAAACATATATAGACCCACCTGGAAATTGAAAACAGACAAAAACTTTGGGAGCATGAGGTCAGAGGGTAAAAGGAAGGAAGAAATAGGGATTGAGGAGAACTTGAGGGAATGGGGTAGTTGAGATGGAGAAAGGACAGATATGAGAGCAAGGAAGAAAATATATTGATTGAGGGAGCCATTATGGGGTTATCAAGAAACTTGGCTCTAGTGAAATTCCCAGAAATCCACAAGGATAACACCAGCTAGGACCCTAAGCAATAGAGGAGAGGGTGTCTGAACTGGCCTTACCCTGTAGTCAGATTGATGATTATATTAAATATCACCATAGAACCTTCATCCAACAACAGATGGAAACAGAGACAGAGACCTACATCAGAGCACTGAATTGAGTTCCCAAGGTCCAGTTGAGTAGTGGAAGGAGTGAGAATATGAGCAAGGAGATCAAGACCCATTGAGACAGTTTGCTTGAGCTAATGGCAGCTCACCAAGTCCAACTGAACTGGGAGTGAATGATCATGGAGACAAACAAGTCCCTGTGTAGGGGGGTTTACAGTTGGGACAGACTGAGGGGGCACTGATGGAGGACTCTCATTAGTTAATAAGGAAACTGCCTTGGCTTTTTGATAGGGCAGGATTTAGATAGGTGGAGTAGACAGAACAGAATGTTGGGAAGAAGGGAAATTAGTCAGATGCCATGCCTCTCCTCTCTGAGACAGTCGCCATGAAGCCAGCCACCAGGTCAGACATACTGAATCTTTCCCGGTAAGCCACCACCTTGTGGTGCTACACAGATTATTAGAAATGGGTTAATCAGGATGTGAAAGTTACCCAGTAAGAGGCTAGAGATAATGGGCCAGACAGTGTTTAAAAGTATATAATTTGTGTGCTGTTATTTCGGGGCATAAGCTAGCCAGGCGGCTGGGAGCTGGGCGGGAATGCAGCCCGCAGCTCCCATCACTACAGGGCACTGATAGTGACACTGGGATTTGTCTCTCCTGCATGTACTGACTTCTTGGGATCCTATTTTTTTGGATATAAACCTTGCTCAATCTAGATGTAGTAGGGAGAGCCTTGGATTTTCCCCAAGGTGGCGTGAATTGCCCTTTCTTAGGATTGGAGGTGGGTGAGTTGGAAGGGCCTGCGGAGGGAAGAGGGGAGGGAGTGGAAATTTGGATTGGTATTTTTTTTAGTAATTAAATATTTTAAAAAAGAATAGTTACTATCAAGTAAATAGATAAATAAACAAATAAACAGAGTTACCACTGATTCTAATCACGGAAAGCTAGTACAAATGAAAAAGTGAGAGCCTGTTATAAATATTTCAAATTGATCAGAGAAATGGTGATTCAAGGAGTTCACAACATTAAAACTGAAGAAGGTATGGCTAAATCTAGGCCTACAAACAGGTAGCACTTGAAGAAGCACAGCTAAGACTGTAGAAGAGATGTTCACATCGAGTAAGAAACACTCATGAATTCTCTTTCTTCAAAACTGTGGGTCTATATTATAGCACTAAGACAGAAGATCCAAGAATTAAAAGTGAGAAGGGAGACAGATCATCAAAAACATTCAGGAGACTTTGATTTTTCACTGCTTCCTCCTAAAACAAGTATGGTAATGTCCAATTGGTTCAATTCATCATAAGAAATTATGGATAGGAAAAGATCTGGAAAGAGAAGGTAAACATACCTCCTGGAGCTCAGGCCAAAGGTACCCAGAGGCTCGGTCTTTGTGACAAAAAGAAGATATCTTCATCACTAGGCTTGTGAACAGCACTTTGCTTGCAGTACCTGACTCCAGACACCCAAAGTTATGTTTATAACATGCCATGGGATACAAACTGTCCCAACAGTTCCAGAGACACTAACCCTGAAGACTGAAAGGTGATTGGATCAGGATTTTTCTTTGGGGCCACCAAACAGCTCCCAAACATGACACAGAGACTTAATATTAGTTATGAATGCTTGACCTTTTCTTAGCTCTTATTTTAATCTGTTTCTCTTTATTTACATTTTGCCTTGGGGCTTTATATTATCTTACCTTCCTGCTGTCTCTATGTCTGTCTGTCTGGATAGTAGCTGTCTGGTTCCTGACCCTAGGCATCTCCCTCTTTCTCCTTGTCCTCTTCTTCCCTCCATCTTTATCCTAGATTTCTCCTCCTACTCATTATTCTCTTTGCCTACCAGCCCCACCTATCCTTCATCTGCCTACCTACTGACCTCTCATCTTTTTATTAGATCAATAAATCTATAAATCAGTAAATCTTAGGCAGGCAAAGTGAAACAACAATATATCTTTTCATAATTAAAAAATTGTAGCATAAACAGATATTGTTCTTTTAAAAAAAAAAACAATGGGTCCCAGGCAGCAGCTGTAGGCAGGCAGCGGACTCTGGGAGCAGCCAGTCCCAAGGCAGAGACTCGCAGGTCCCCAGCGGGTCACCCAAGATCCCCAGGCGGGTCCCCGAGCAGCTAGTGGCAGGAAATGCTGGTGAGTCCCTGGAGCAGCTTGCAGCGGGAGCCAGCGAGCAGAAGACAGAGACACAGATAGACACAACATGTTGAATGTTTATTCAGGGGGTTATGGAGGGGAAAGGAAGAAGGGGGGCAGAGAGAGAGAGAGAGAAAGAAAGAGAGAGGGGGGGGTCGGGAGTCACTGGGAGTGGGTGTGGCTTGCCCCTTAAAGGGCCAGAAGAATAACAGATATAACACACCTTTACTCACTTAAAGTAATATCCACAGCAGCAACAAATGTAACACATCTTTAGATAATTAGAGCAATTTGGACAATAGGGGTTACTCCTCAGCATCTGGCTCTTGCAGTTTGGGATCATCCTGCTGAAACTCCCACAGTCCCCACCCTGGGTATCCATACCAGATGGTGTGGAGAATAAGCTGGAGGCAGAGAGAGTCAGGGTGTGTATATGTGTTTGTGTGTGTGTGTGTGTGTGTGTGCATCTGTACTCAGACAGCATAAACACTTCTCAATTGACAAAACTCCCTGTTTATCCCATTTTTACAAAGATAAAGAAAAGGAGACTCTGAGCTATGAGACCACACAGGCAATAAGTTAGTAAGTCACTGTAATACAAGATTGGCTTCAACATCTGCCTTATTGCTACTAGACACCCTTAGCAATCCCCTCCTATTTTTACATTCTGTGATTCTTTTATTTGGTATACATAAGTTTTGCATGGTATGTGAAATTTTACATTAAGTAAAAATACATAATTTAGGAGTAAGAACCTCTTCATGAAAATTTTTTTTAAAAAAAGAACCTTTTAATTTCTGTTCCCGAACACATACCCACAAGGTACACACACAACAGAAACAACAGACTGGCTTGAAGAAGCATGCATAGATAACTATTTTATTTATTTATTTGAATATGATAAAAGTATCTCTCAGTATCAGAAACTGACATGGGTGTATAATAAATTGCAAACACTCTAGGTTTTTGCTTTCCTACTGTCAGCCCATCACAATAATCTAGGAACTTTTCTACCCTTACATTTCCAGGTTCAACTGGTCTTGGGGAACCTAGCTGTATCTAAAGTGTAGTCAAGTTTGAGATATATTTTTAAAGGTTTGAAGTATGAAGAACAATATAAGTCTCTAAATCTTATCCCTAAAGGTCAATATTGAAATAGTTATTTTTTAAATATCAAGAAAAATGTCTAAGACAGAGTCACTCAGAATTGCTAAACTCAAATCACTATTAAGATCACATTAAGATAAAAAGTAACTTTTATATTAATAAAAACTATGTTGTTGGAATGATAAATATTAATTTTGAGTGATTTGTTTGTTAGTAATTAATTCCATGTACATAAATCAGTGTTCAGCTTTGTGCTGAACATAAAGATTAGGCACATAAAGATTCAACAGTTGGTACAATTATTGTGTTTTAAGACAGACACTGTGCTTTTGGCCCATTACATTCATTTACTCCTTCAATCTTCATGTCATGATCATGAGACAAGTGTTGCTATTTTCCTTATTTCACATATGGCAAAACTGAAACAGTTAATTCATGTTCCCCTATGTAACACAGGTGAAGAGACAAAGCCGGGCTTAAAACACATGGAATCTCGTTCCAGGATATGCTGCATATGATATTTAATATGCAGCTGAGCACTTGGAAGTAGGCGTTTTCGTGCTGGCTGACCTTCTTGAGCACTGCTCTCATCTAACGAAATGAACAAGTGTTCTTGTTCTTCCCCCATGCTGATTGACAAAGAACTTCAGGAGACCCAGTGTCTTTATACTGCTTCTGGTAAGTCAAAACCACCATTATCTAATCCCTAAAATTGGTAACCCAGAAAACCACTACCTAGGTATTCTTTTCTTTTTATCATCAAAATTTTCAATACAAGGTAAGGAGATAGCTCAGTAAGTAATATGGAAACACAAGGACAATAATTCAATCCCCACGCTAGCTGTGGTAGAAATACACATTACAATCTCAAAGATGGGGAGGCAGACACAGTTGGACTCCTAGGGACTGTTCAGCCTGTCTAACCCACTAGGTAAGTTATAAGCCAGTGAAAGAACATCTTTCTCTCTCTTTCTCTCAAATAAATGAAAGGAGGAGCTAGAGATATGGTTCAGCAGTTAAGAGCACTTGTTCTTGAACAGACCATGGTTCATTTCCCAGCACCCATGCGACAGCTTACACACACCTGTAACTCCAATTCCAGGGAATCTGGTACCACTTTCAGGCCTTCATGGGTACTGTATTCATGTGAGGCACATATATAAATACAGGCAAAACATTCATATAGATAAAATTAAAAAATCAATAAAAAATTTAAAAAGTGGATTGTACCAGAGGAAAGAAAACTGAACTGGCCCTCTTGCTTCAACAGGCTTGCCCACAAATATGGCATATGAATGGACAACTTAACATATGAACACACCACACACACACACACACACACACACACACACACACACACACACACACCTGAACCTATTTAGTACTGTGATCTTATACAGTGCTCACAATTAATATTTTTATGTTCTCTCAAAACCACACTCCTCAGTAATCAGTAAGACAAGTAAACGGTACGGAAAAACTGTGCTACAGTATAAGTCTGTAAGACAAGAAAACGGTAGTACGGAGAAACTGTGCTACAGTATAAGTCTGTAAGACAAGTAAACGGTAGTTTGGAAAAACTGTGCTACAGTATGAGTCTCAAGCTGTAGTGCAGGATTTAGAGAAACAGGGTTTTCAGTGAAACACACATTTCACCAAGAGAAGCAGAACTGTCATTTCCAAATCACAACAAGAGAGTTATTTGCTCCAGTGTAAGAGCCTTTTGCTCATTAAGGCATCATACCCCAAATTCTGTGAAACAAAATAATCAAAATTGTTTTTATTCCTATGCCCATAGGTGCCAATGAATCAAGTTATCTGGTTGACACTATTCATAAAACTAATCAAAATAAGTCACCTCGAAACCCCACTCTCTTCTCATGAGAGATGTAGCTATAGTAATCACTAGCCTGGCTAAGTATACATCATCCAGTTTTCCTAGTCATGGACTAAAGTTACCATACATAAACCTACAAAGAAAATAGACTGCAAATTAAATTTAGAATCTTGAGTGAGGACATCCATATTTCAAATCCAGCTATGCTACTAGTCTTTTTCACAAAATTAGACAGTAATTTTAAGAGTAAAAACATCTTAAAGAATAAGAAAAAAGTCTTCACTTTCCCATGTGAGAAACAGTTCAGAGAAGTTCACTGTACAGCACTGTTCAGTACAGCATTGTTCAGTGAAGCATGCATACGTGCAAATAGAACACTGGCAATCAAGCACTTTTTCTGAAGTATCGAAAATTTTTAGAATAAAATGGAATGTCTCATCAAATGACCAACACTACTAGTTTTCTAAATAGATGGGAAAGTCTAGTTTATTAACAAATGCAAATTTTCCAAGCATACTAAAAGAAAAAAAGCTAATTAGAATTTAAAAAATAAAGTTACACTATAATATAACTGGAGTTCTAGTCACAGTAGTAGAACATTTGCAAGATTTCATCCAGCATCTACATTATTCTCTCCGTAAATGTTGAATGAACCCGAAAGAACAGAGAATTATAATTAATATAAATCTAATTGGCACATACCAAAATTCAAAGTGATAACTTTTGTCTTATTAGACCAGGCTGTCCTCAAACTCAGAGATCTGCCTGCCTCTGCCTCCTGAGTGCTAGGATTAAACTTTGATCCACTTCTCCAGCCTGATTTTTGTTTACTTAAATTTTTTATTGTGATTTGTAGAAAACAGACCACAGTTAGACAGTTCAATAGCATAAGTATATTTATTTACATTGCTGCACAAGACTTCCAGAAGCAGTTTGTCTTACAGAATTGAAACTCAATCCTCATTAAATAACTCCGTTTTTCTCTGAAGCCTGCAGCCACCACTCTGCTTTTTGTCTGTGAATCTGACCTGATATTACACATTCTTCATAAAAGCAGAATCCTGTACTTATAGTTATCCTAGATAACTCAAGATATTATGTTTTTAAAATGCTTGGAATTAATTAACTGGCTTAGGATTTTGCTTAGTGATAGAAAAGTTGCCCTGTATGAGCAGGACTTCAATTCCCAGAACCATGAAAACAAGGCATTTTTTATAATCATATGAAATATTAATATATAATTTAATATGTATCAAGGACTGTTCTAAGTCTTTCTATGTGATATTCAATTAAATTCTTGTTACAGCCTTTAAAAAAAAAAAAAAAAAAAAAGCATGCTCTAATTAGATCATTCTATCTGTGGATAATAAGTGGTTCTATTTAACATATAATCAATAAAATTAAGTCTTTCTATATAAAGTGTCTTCCTTTTCTAAACCTTTGTTACTTCAATACTCTCTGAAAATAGCTATTGGATTTCAGTTTGTTACAAGACCTAATTATAATCAATACCAATTTAAAATGAGGACCCTTGAAAATAAGCAAAGGCTTATTCATTTAAGCCTTCTACCCACCTTCATGCAACATCACATTTAAATAATCCAAGCCTTTCTCATGCTTCGTAACAACTCCAGAGACTATTAATATCACCTTTGGTTTGAATTACAACTTACAGTTTATATATAATTTGATTTGTGTTCATCATATTAGAAGTTCATGGCATCTTCCCAAGTCAGATTTAATTATTTACATTTGACAGATGAAAAACTATGGGAATCAGTGAGGTTACAATATTTTATATTTGTTTCTTCTGTTTTTTCCTCAGCTTCTGATCTGTAAAGAAACATAAATCTAAGACCCTTGTCCCCCATGGACTTTCTTTACATATTGATGTTTCCATAAGTAATGAATTTCACTCCAGTAATTGTCAGGAAATACTACCTAAATATAATTACTTCTTTACTTTAACTGCTATCTTTAAAGGCTATTGGAATGATGTTATGAAATCATCATCCTAAAGTTGTAACTCTTGTGGCAGTAACTTAAGGAACTGCTTAAGATCTGTTAAGACTATTATGTTCTGGACAGAGATTTCAGGAAATCATGCTTCATTGTTCATCATCCTGCCTAGTCTGGCTCAGTTGAATTAAATAAAATTATGAAATGAGATGGCACTGTTTTGAGATGCTTTGTCAGGAAAATCAATCATAGCATATCAAATGCCACTGGGAGACTTGGCAACATTGGTGATCAAATGGAATCTCACAGTTGTCACAGGGTTGACACATTTCACAGGGAGACTTAAGCTTCAGACACACAGCCCAAATACTCTATGAGGAGTTGATAATGGGTAAAGTGCTGAGTGTCGAACATGCTACCCAATATCTTATACATATCCAGTTAGTATACCCTTAATTATAGGCCTTAATTTTATAAAGGTGATAATCTGAGATCCAGAGAATTTGAAAAACCTGCCCAAATTCACTGGTAATGTGTGTGAGTCAGAAAGTGATTGAGGTCTGACTGCTTCTAATTTTCTTACTCTCTCTAAAGGAATTTTTTTCCTTCATCCTCTCCAATACACAGAAAACTTAAGTTGAAAGTGATTCTCCTACCTTTGCTATGTGATTTGTAATATTTTTCTAGCCTTAATACCCTTTCTTTCAGTACAAAAATAGGCATATCTTTATGTATCTATTTCTCAGGATTGTTAATACAACAAAATAGAATGAAACAATAAAGTAGCATACAAATATTTTACACAGTGGATTGATAAAGTAGTCAAAAATTGTTGAATTGAAATAAGCTTACTGTGGTAATTTGAATGCAATTGGCCCCCATAAGCTCATAGAAAGGGCACTACTAGGAAGTGTAGCTTTGTTGAAGTAGGTGTAGCCTTGCTGGTGGAAGTGTGTCAGTGTGGGAGTGGGCTTTGAGGTTTCCTATACTCAAGTTACACCTAGTTCAGTTCATTTCCTGTTCCCTGCCAATTAAGATGTAAGACTCTCATCTCTTTCTTCAGCATCATGTCTGCCTGCATGTTGCAGTATCCCACCATGATAATAATGAACTAAACCTCTGAAACTGTAAGCCATCCCAATTAAATGATTTCTTTCATAAGAGTTTTGTGATCATGGTGTCTCTTCACATCAATAGAAACCATAAACACTGATGATTTCTAATACCTAGAACTACTACCAGACCTGACTCACAGCTCAAAGACACCAATCTGTAAATATTTCAAAGAAAACTGCAGCTTTCTCTTAGCATTCCTATTGGACTCAAAGGGCCTTGCACAAGAAAATAACTTTTAGCCTTTCAAGGAGTCTGAATATATCTAATGAATTTTTTATTGCTTTCAACAGGTATCTATAAATAAGGAAAGCACAATTTTTACCTCTACATACCAAAGTTAGTACATGAAATGTTAAGATAATTTGTTACCTCTACATGAGCTGACTTCAGTGGTAGAAGGTAACAGAGATTTGAGTCTAGTCTTTTTCCAGGGTGAAGCCCCATATGGGAACAATGGACAGAGTTAGAGAAGGCAACGGAGGGGGATGGCAAAGGAGATTGATCATATATAGAGCAGATCTAATATTGTTTGGAATCATATTAATTCTCTTATTCCTCCAATAAAGAACATCCTTCAAACATTATATTATAGGGGATCTTTTGAAAAAATTTGGAGTATCAGCTCTCAATAACATCTCCCAAACAACTGGAAAGTTCCTTACATGGGAGCAAAAACTTGGAATAAACTCATTTTACTTTGGTTCCACATAGATTAAAGCAAATTTTTGACTACAGTTTGGCTTTTTCCACAGCATGAATGGTTGTCGGGGTTTCTGTACTGCCTGGTTCACACAATCATTAAGTCCAAAAGAAATCACACAGAGGTCTACATTAGTTATAAACTGATTGGCCCATTAGGGCAGGCTTCTTATTAACTCTTATAACTTATATTAACCCATAATTCTTATCTGTATTAGCCACATGCCTCGGTATCTTGTTCAGCAAGGTAATCAGATCTTGCTTCTTCTGTGGCTGGGTCACGACTGCCGGCTAGGACTTCCTTCTTCCCAGAATTATCCTGTTCTCATTTAACTGCCTCTACTTCATATCTGGTTGTCCCACCTATACTTCTTGCCTGGCTACTGGCCAATCAGCATTTATTTAAAATATAATTGACAGGCCCTTTTGTCCAGGCAGCATCCCTGGGCTGCCTGGAATCCCTGATCCTGTGCAGGGGAGTTCCATCTGGACTGGTGAGTGAGTGCAACCCTGGGGCAACCTGCCCTGGAAGAGAGCACAGACCCCCTCCCCCAGCTCCCTCTGCAGGTTTGTCTTTGTTTCTCACATCCCTGCTTCTCCCAAGCCTTCCCTATTCAGGTGTCCTGCTCTCATACTAAGGCCATCCACCCAAAGGGGTCAGAATCTGGCCCCCAGGCAGCTCTGAGGATTCCTGTGAGGGAGTGCAGGCTTCTTCAGATTGTGCTGAAAGGAATAGCTCCTGCTCTGGCACTGAGGACATCAAACCAAATTCAGTCACAGCAAAGACTGGTCTAAGACACCAAGCACCTCCCGGCTCCATTTGAAGGAAGAGATGGGCAGGCGCTAATGCAAGAACTCCTCCAACAACATGAAAGGCAACATGACATCAACAGAATCCAGACATCCCGAAACGACAAGAATTGAACACCCTACTCCAGAAGATATAGAAGAAACAAACCTTAAACAGTACTTTATGAAAATAATAGAGGACCTTAAATAGGAGGTAAAAAACTGCCATAAAGAAATGGAGATGACAAACAAAAAGGTAGATGAAATAAATAAATCTCTCAAAGATACCCAAGAAACACAAGAAAAACAAGAAAAAGCAATCAAACAGGTAAGGGAAACAGTACAAGACCTGAAAAATGAAAAGGAGGTAATCAAGAAAACACAATCTGAGGGAAGACTACAAAGGGAAACTCTAAGTAAATGAACAGAAACTTCAGAGACAAGTATTTCCAACTGAATACAAGAGATGGAAGAAAGAATCTCAGACTCAGAAGATACTATAGAGGAAATAAACTCACAAATTGAAGAACAAAACAAATCTAACAAATTCTTAACACAAAACATCCAGGAAATCTGGGACACTTTGAAAAGACCAAACCTAAGAATAATTGGGGTAGAAGAAGGAGAAGAATTACAACTCAAAGGCCCAGAAAACATATTCAACAAAATTATAGAAGAAAACTTCCCCATCCTAAAGAAGTATGCTCCTTTGAAGGCACAAGAAGCCTACAGAACACCAAATAGACTGGATCAAAAGAAAGCATCCCCACGCCATATAATGATCAAAACACAAAACATACAGAATAAAGAACAGATATTAAGAGCTGCAAAGGAAAAAGTTCAAGTAATATATAAAGGGAAACCTATCAGAAATTCACCTTATTTCTCAATGGAAACCATGGAAGCCAGAAAAGCTTGGATCGATGTGCTACAGACACTAAGGGAACTACTATACCCAGCAAAGCTTGCATTCACCATCGATGGAGAAAACAAGATATTCCAGAACAAAAACAGATTTAAACAATACGTAGCCACAAATCCAGCCTTGCAGAAAGTAATAGAAGGAAAATCACTAACCAAGGAGTCCAACAATGCCCACAATAACTCAGATATCTAGCTACCTTTCACCAGCAAAACTCAAAGAAGGGTAACACACAAACTCTACTAACAGAAAAAAAATAACCAGAGTTAACAACCACTGGTCATTAATATCACTGAATATCAATGGACTCAATTCACAAATAAAAAGGCACAGGCTAAGAGATTGGATACGAAAACAGGATCCAACATTCTGCTGGTTACAAGGAACATGCCTCAACCACAAAGACAGACATCTACTCAGAGTAAAGGGTTGGGAAAAGGTTTATTAAGCAAATGGACCTAAGAAATGAGCCGGTATGGCCATACTAATTTCTAACAAAGTTGACTTCAAACTAAAATCAATCACAGAGATGGAAAGGGACACTTTATACTCATTACAGGAAAAATCCATCAGAATGAAGTCTCAATCCTGAATATCTATGCCCCTAATATAAAAGCACCCACTTATGTAAAAGAAAAATTACTAGAACTCAAGGCAGCCATCAAACCACACACACTAATAGTTGGAGACTTCAACACTCCTCTCTCACCAATAGACAGGTCAGTCAGACAGAAACCTAACAGAGAATAGAAAGACTTAATGGAGGTAATGAACCAAATGGACTTAACAGACATCTATAGAACATTCCACCCAAATAGGAAAGAATATACCTTCTTCTCTGCGGCTAATGCAACCTTCTCAAAAATTGACCAAATACTAGGTAACAAAGCAAACTTCCACAGTTACAAAAATATATTAGTAACCACTTGTGCTTATCGGATCACCATGGATTAAAATTAGAAATCAACAACAATGCTACCCCCAGAAAGCCCACAAACTCATGGAAACTGAACAGTCAACTACTGAACCACACCTGGGTCAAGGAAGAAATAAATAAAGAAATTAAAGTCTTTCTTGAATTTAATGAAAACAAAGACACAACATACTCAAACCTATGAGACACAATGAAAGCAGTGCTAAGAGAAAAGTTCATAGCACTAAGTGCCCACTTAAAGAAAAAGGAGAAAGCACTCATTGGTGACTTGACAGAACACCTGAAAACTCTGGAAAAAAAAAAAGCAGACTCACCTAGGAGAAGTAGAAGACTGGAAATAATCAAACTGAGGGCAGAAATCAACAAATTAGAAACACAGAAAACAATCCAAAGAATCAATGAAACAAAAAGCTGGTTCTTGGAGAAAATCAACAAGATTGACAAACCCTTAGCCAAACTAATCAAACGGCAGAGGGAGACCACACAAATTAATAAGATCAGAAATGAAAAGGGGGACATAACCACAGACACAGAGGAAATTCAGAGAATCATTAGATCTTATTACAAAAGCCTGTATGCCACAAAATTGGAAAATGTAAAAGAAATGGACATTTTTTTTAGATAAATACCATATACCAAAGTTAAACCAGGATGAGGTAAATGCTCTAAATCGTCCTGTTAGTTGCGAAGAATTAGAAACTGTTATCAGAAACCTCCCTATCAAAAAAAGCCCAGGACCAGATGGTTTCAATGCAGAATTCTACCAGAACTTCCAAGAAGACCTAATACCTATACTCCTTAAGGTATTTCATAATATAGAAACACAAGAGTCACTGCCAAATTCCTTCTATGAATCTACAGTTACCCTGATACCTAAACCACACAAAGACTCAACCAAGAAAGAGAATTACAGGCCAATCTCACTCATGAACATTGACACAAAAATTCTCAATAAAATACTAGCAAACTGAATCCAAGAACACATTAGAAAAATTAGCCACTACGATCAAGTAGGCTTCATCCCAGAGATGCAGGGCTGGTTCATCATATGAAAATCTATCAATGTAATCCATCATATAAATAAACATAAGGAAAAAAACCATATGGTCATCTAATTAGATGCTGAAAAAGCATTTGACAAAATTCAGCACCCATTTATGATAAAGGTCTTGGAGAGATTAGGGATACAAGGGTCATTCCTAAATATAATAAAGGCTATTTACAGCAAGCCGACAGCTAACATCAAATTAAACAGAGAGAAACTAAAGGCCATCCCAATAAATTCAGGAACACGACAAGGCTGTCCACTCTCTCCATATCTCTTCAATATTGTGTTTGAAGTTCTAGCAATAGCAATAAGACAACATAAGGGCATCAAGGGGATTTGATTTGGAAAGGAAGAAGTTAAACTTTCGTTATTTGTAGATGATAAGAGAGTGTACATAAGCGACCCCAAAAACTCCACCAAAGAACTCTTACAGCTGATAAACTCCTTCAGTAACATGGCAGGATACAAGATCAACTCCAAAAAATCAGTTGCCCTCCTATACACAAAGGATAAGAAAGCAGAGAGGGAAATCAGAGAAGTATCACCTTTCACAATAGCCACAAATAGTATAAAGTATCTTGGGGTAAATCTAACCAAGGAAGTAAAAGATTTATTTGACAAGAACTTTAAGTCTTTGAAGAAAGAAATTGAAGAGGATACCAGAAAATGGAAGGATCTCCCTTGCTCATGGATTGGGAGGATCAACATAGAAAAAATGGCAATTCTACCAAAAGCAATCTATAGATTCAATGCAATCCCCATTAAGGTCCCAACAAAATTCTTCACAGATATTGAGAGGACAATAATCAACTTTATATGGAAAAACAAGAAACCCAGGATAGCCAAAACAATCTTATACAATAAAGGTACTTCTGGAGGCATTCCCATCCCTGACTTCAAACTCTATTACAGAGCTACAGTATTGAAAACAACTTGGTATTGGCATAAAAACAGAGAAGTCGACTAATGGAATCGTATAGAATACCTGGATCTTAACACACAAACCTATGAACACCTGATTTTTGATAAAGGAGCCAAAAGTACACAATGGAAGAAAGAGGGCATCTTCAACAAATGGTGCTGGCATAACTGGATGTCAACCTGTAGAAGAATGATAGTAGATCCATATCTATCACCATGCACAAAACTCAAGTCTAAATGGATTAAAGACCCCAATTTTAATATGAACACATTGAGCTTGATAGAGAGAAAGTCGGAAGTACTCTACATCAAGTGGGCACAGGAGACCATTTCCTACCCCAGCAGCACAGACATTAACCGCAACATTGAATAAATGGGACCGCCTGAAGCTGAGCAGCTTCTGTAAAGCAAAGGACACTGTCACTAAGACACAAAGGCAGCCTACTGACTGGGAAAAGATCTTCACCAGCCCTGCAACTGACAAAGGTCTGATCTCCAAAATATATAAGGAACTCAAGAGACTAGACTTTAAAATGCTAATGAACCCATTTAAAAAATGGGGCTCTGAACTGAACAGAGAATTCTCAACAGAAGAAGTTTAAATGGCCAAAAGACACTTAAGGTCATGCTCAACCTCCTTAGCTATCAGGGAAATGCTAATCAAAACAACTTTGAGATACCATCTTACACCTGTCAGATTGGCTAAAATCCAAAACACCAATGATAACCTTTGCTGGTAAGGTTGTGGGGTAAGGGGTACACTCATCCATTGCTGGTGGGAATGCACACTTGTGCAACCACTTTGGAAAGCAGTGTGGCTGTTTCTCAGGAAATTCGGGATCAACCTACCCCAGAACCCAGCAATTCCACTCTTGGGAATCTACCCAAGAGATGTCCAATCATACTACAAAAGCATTTGCTCAACTATGTTCATAGCAGCATTATTTGTAATAGCCAGATCCTGGAAACAACCTAGATGCCCTTCAGTGGAAGAATGGATGAAGAAACTGTGGAATATATACATGTTAGAATACTACTCAGTGGTAAAAAACAATGACATCTTGAATTTTGCATGCAAATGGATGGAAATAGAAAACACTATTATAAGTGAGGTAACCCAGACCCAAAAAGATGAACATGGGATGTACTCAGTCATAATCCGTTTCTAGCCATAATTAAAGGACATCGAGCCTATAACTCGGGATCCTTGAGAAGATAATAAGAAGGTGAACCCAAAGAAAAATATATAGTAGTCCTCCTGGATATTGGAAGTAGACACTATCACCGGGCAAAAATTGGGAACTTGAGGGTGGGGCGATACAGGGCCAAGGACAGATGAGGAGAGAAAAGCATGAAGGGGAGAATGGGGAGAGCTCGTAGTAATGGGATGCTTGGGATACAGGAAGGGTGGATATGGAACAGGGAAGCATATATCTTAATTTATGGAACCATTTTAGGGTTGTCAAGAGACTTGACTCTAGAGGGTTTCCCAGGTTTCCAGGGAGACGCCCCCAGCTAGTTCCTTGGGCAGCTGAGGAGAGGGAGCCTGTAAAGGCCAGTTCCTATAGCCATACTGATGAATTTCTTGCATAGAAACCTAGAACCATAGAACCTCCACCTTACGATAGATGAAGAAAATGACTGAGCCCCACATTGGAGCACCGGACTGAGCTCCCAAGGTCCTGATGAGGAGCAGAAGGAGAGAGAACATGAGAAAGAAAGGACTGTGAGGGGTGCGTTCACCCATGGAGACGGTGGGACAGAACTAATGGGAGATCACCAACTCCAGTTGGAATGGGACTGATGGAACATGAGACCAAACCGGACTCTCCGAATGTGGCCAACGGTGGAGGCTGACTGAGAAGCCAAGGACAAAGGCCTAATCAGCTTGGTTGATTACCTTCCTGGACCTGGGGGGAGTTGGGAGGACCTTGGTCTTAATATAGAGTAGGGAACCCCAATGGCTCCTTGGCCTGGAGAGAGAGGGAGGGTGGGTATGGGTGGAGGGGAGGGGTGGTAATGGGGAGAAGGGGAAGAAATGGAAATTTTTAAATATAAAAAAACCATATTAATAAAAAAGAAAAAAAAAGAAAATATAATTGACAGAATATAGACTATTACAAAATACACTGACAATGGAGACTTTTCAGAATGAGTTTCATTCAACAGCTACTAATCAATGTAAATAAGTATATTGCCATGCAGATGCCAACTACAGTGCATGGGCATTCTGTTTAGTCAGTTTAGTTGGTGGCTTAGAGTGTCATCATTTCAGACCCTTATGGAAGTGACTCCTTAAGGTCTGAAAGAAAGTTTCATGTGTAAAAAACTGCCAGAATCATCAGAACACTGTTGCAGAGTGGGCCCCACTCTGCTCTACTGTGTCTACCACACTAGAAAGAAAAAGACCAGTAAGATCTAGATTGTGACTTGCTCCCTATAATCTGATGACCCAAACAGATATTCTAGATGATTACTAAGCAGATATTTGGAAGGTAATAGCCATATCACTAATGTTTACAGTACACTAGAATCTTAAGTTATAGAGAATATGTAGGAGGATGCTGCTTGTTTATCCCAGCCACACAGAACCAAAATAATCACACAGAAACTATATTAATTAAAACACTACTTGGCCCATTAGCACTAGCTTCTTATTGGCTAACTCCTATATTAATTTAACCCATTTCTATTAATCTGTATATCACCATGTGGTAGTGGCTTAACAGCAAAGATTTGGCATGTCTGACTCTGGCAGCTCCATGACATCTCTCTCTGACTCTGCCTTCTTCCTCGCAGCATTCTGTTTAGTTTTTCCAGCCTAGCTCTGTTCCCCTACAGCTCTGCTATAGGCCCAAAGCAGTTCCTTTATTAACCAATGAAAGCAACACATAGACCGAAGGACCTCATACACAATTACAGCTGCTTTTTACAATATCAGAGACCACACACAAGTAGGTTGGTATCTTAAAGGCTATTGGCTAAAGGGGCAGAATATGCTCCCACAGCAAGAATAGTCACATTTTTTTCTGAGAGAAACATATGCCAACTAAGAATACTAACAGTGAATAAAATGGAAAAATTTCGTTATTGTATCTTTACTTTAAATGATTAAAGCACATTTTAATCTACCTGTTTCTCAGTTCTTTAAAAATATCACTTCCACATTCCTCCTGATGAGGTATAACTTAATATTATAATTATTAATGCCAAGACATGTGAATAAACAGATGTGCATAATTATATGTAATATGTTAAGAAAGCTAATACTCTTATATACAACTACATTTATGGTAATCATAACATCCTTCACATTTAGAAATCAAATGTCAAGTATTGTCATTGTTCATCTGGACTCTGCAGCATAAGCTAGGTCATTGGCAGTGATGATGACTTTTTTCAGTTTGCTCATGGTTGCCTCATCCTTGGAAGCCTAAAACACATGGGCATGAGAGTGGAAAGGCAAACTAGGTCAGCCTAGAGGTAGAGCCCAGTGAAGAAAGAGTGTTGATGGAGGGAGGGCCTGCTTTTCTCCCTGGCTGCCTCGCTAGCTTACATCCGAAATAATCACACAGAAATTGTATTAATTAAATCACTGCCTGGCCCATTATGTCTAGCCTCTTATTGGCTAACTCTCATACTGATTTAACCCATCTGTAATAATCTATATATAACTGATGTGGGACGGTCTTCTGTTTGAGTTGATTTCATTTGTTAATAAAGAAACTGCCTGGCTCATTTGATAGGCCGGCCCTTAGGTGGGTGGAGTAGACAGAACAGAATGCTGGGAAGTTAGTCAGACTGCCGTGCCTCTCCTCAGAGAGACAGACGCAATGAAGCTCTGGCCCAAGATGGACTTACGCTAGAATCTTCCCGGTAAGGCACCACTTCGTGGTGCTACACAGATTATTAGATATGGGTTAATCAAGATGTGAGTAAGAGGCTGAAATTAATTGGCCAGGCAGTGTTTAAATGAATACAGTTTGTGTGTTGTTATTTCAGGTTTTAAGCTAGTTGTGCAGGAGCTGAGCGGCAGGAACACAGCCCGCCACTCATCACTACATATAACCACAAGGTAGAGGCTTACCAGGAAAGATTCAGCATGTCTGACCTGGTAGCTCCATGGCAGTTTTCCTCTCTCTGCCCTTCTTTCCAGCATTCAGTTTTGTCTACTCCACCTACCTAAGTTCTGCCCTATCAAAAGGCCAAGGCAATTTCTTTATTCAAACAATAAAAGCAACACATAGACAGAAGAACCTCCTATACCAAAAGAGTCCATTAGCATTTCTACCACAGGGCTGCCACAAACTTAGAACCGAATGTCTGGTAAGAATAAAGTTCAAGAACACTGACAGGAAAATTTAAGCAGCCCCTTTTCAGCAAGTCACTGAGTGTAAGATGCATGGGAAATGACAAAAAGTACACCCAGAGCATTATTGTACATGGAGGGTGAAGCCATTTGTGGTTAGATGAAGACATGTAGAAATGAGCTTTGTATCTGAAGTAGGAACAAAGACATTAAAATGTAAGTGATTATGATGAATAAAGAAAATGTAATATACCCACAAAGAACGAAGTCATTCCATTAAGCTGGAGGTCAATATGACTTACAAGATAAATCAGACTTTGAGAGACAAAAAGGTATCTTTAATAATACATGGGAAGGATGGAAGTAGAAGAGTGACTACAGGGAAGAGGACCATAGAGCAGAGACATAGGTTGTCACAGGGAGTAAAGACAAATCAAAGCTCTTACATACATTCATGAAATGCCATAATGGAGTCTAATATTTTGTTCAATTAACATATACCAATCAGGTATGAATGTGACAAGTTACCAACTTCTTCATTTGGGTCAAATTACTATTCTTTCTGAGTATCAGCATAGTACACCCTCACAGATAAAATATTATTTATCAATATTATAACTAATTAAAATATTATCAAAAATATAGGTGGTAAATTCACTGGTTCATCTAATCTGCTTATACTGAACACTAAGCCATTCATTACAAAATGATCATAATGATATCAACTGTTAGAGGAGACATTTAGAAGATATGAACAAAAAAGCTTGTTAGAGGAAGGAAATGAGGAGGTGATAATATTTTATTATATATGCATGAAATTCTCAAAAAATTTATAAGAAAAAACAAATTTTAGCTCTTTCTAATCATTTATTTGTCTCATTAGTCAAGAAAAAATAAGTTTCTAGGAAAAAGAGAGAGTAAAAGAATGCAAGGAAAGGATAAAGGAAACAGGGACCTGCAGAAGAGTAGCAATGACTTTGGTATGGTATTTTTTACAAACTTTTTCTCTAATACTATGTCAGTTTTAACTTGGCTTCACAAAATATCAGTACAACAATGACCACACAAGTTATGCGTGGTCAGTGCATGAACAAAGACTCACACTAAAGAACAGGAAATATGATAAAATGATACCTTTAAACAAAATACCAGATTGACTACTGTGTACTATTTTCCAATTTTGAAAACATTCTAACTTTTGTGTATGCATACTTTCCCTTTAACCCATAAATTATTCACATAAGTGGAGAGACATTTGCAACCCTCAACCATTTACCCCTAAATTCATCTCTAACAAATCCTGAAGTAGTAGTAATTATTTGTTAAAATAATGAAAATTGTTTAATATCTAAAACTTAAAAGTATAATTATACTTTACACATTCTCAGACATTTTAAATATATATGCAAATTTATCTTTCTATAAACATACTAGGCTTCCAGATATGAGAACATTAAGCAATTTACATAGGTATGGGCATCTTCACGTGTCTACCTGGACAACTCTTAGAAGTACAATTCTTACATAGTCATTGCTATACATCAGAACCTGGTAGACAGATACTGGATTTGATTTTAGGAGCACCAGAGAGCTGTCTCACCCCACACGTTACCACTCTTTCCCTCTAAATCTACATTTTTTTACCCATAGAAGCTTGGAATTAAGAGATATAATTTCCAACTAATTTAACATAAAATGGTACTTAAGATATGTTCAATAAAAATTCATTGGTACAGACTCACAGAACATATTTGTGGCCTGAGAATTTGGTTCAAAATCAATAAAGTGGAGAAGGAGGTGATGCCATAAAACAATCCCACACCAGTTAAGAATTATTGATTATAAAAGGGTTATTTATTTAAGGGGAAAACTTACAAATCACCATCCTAAACAACAATCCTCTGAGTGCAAACAGGAACAGAGTCTAGCAGCTGGAATGGGTGCCAAAAGCAAGAGAGCAGGCACATGGTTCCCACTGCTTCTTAAGCTATAAGAGACCATGCCCCAGTGGGCTGAAGGAGCAGAATGTGCTCCCACAGTACCTCCCCTTTTTGTTTAAATAAGAGAGTTCTAAATCCAATACAAAACTATATACACTAGGAAGAGATATCAAGTATAATTAGAATTACAACCAGCATAAACAATATTAAGCAAGGAACATATGCCAAATGCTTTAATAAACATTCTATCCGATGGAGTCTAAGTCTTGTATAGGAAATGGCTTGGCTAGATCATAAGAGTAGAATAACTATGACTATGTAATCTTCAACCCCATCAAAGGCCTGAGAAAGGAGATAATATTACTTGAACAGGCAGGAAGTACAATCAAGTAGCTTCCAAAGCAAGTAATATATGACAGAGACAATTAGCTACCTGAGCAATCACCCAAAGTCTCATTTTGTAACAGTGAAGCAACAAACTTTGGCTAAGGCCTAGTGTAACTGACAAAACATTTTCAGAGGCAGGAAATTTTTCAAAACTGCTTTACCCTGTCTTGGCAAGATTTTACAGTCCTGCTTATCCATTTCTGGATACTATATAACTTATAAGTGGTTGAAGCATTGTCAATTCCTTGCCCAGAGGCCAGTTTTGCCAAGAAGAAAACAAACCCCAAATGTCTTCAGTGCTCAACATTCTCTCAGAAATAGATTGGTGCTGTCAGAAGCAATTATGTCTCATGTCAACAGAACCCTAAGTTATTTAAATGCCATGTTCCACAGATCCTTAAGTGGTTGAAGAAAATCTATATAGACAGAATACAAGCTCTATGTAGCTAAAGAACCTAATTGATCTGACTGTATGTACAACAAACATGAACAACTATTTACCTATATTAATTAATACATGTATCTTGATCAGAGGTAGAGTAATATATAATGCAATATGAAAATATACCCTAAAAGTTGCATCAATATACAAAATGACCTCAACTGAGGTAGAAACATGCATATATACAATCTGACAAAATAACTATGTATATATGTATAAATGATATAAACAAAAGTAACCAATATAAATTGAACTTATATCAATATGCAAAAACTCTACCAATGTAAATTATCCATAAATAATAGCTCACAAGTATTCACTCTATTACCCACTATTACTATCCACTTTTTTTTTGAACAAATATAGTTTTCTCCCCAACCCTCTATCTAGTATAAGCAATAATCAACAACCCCTAACCAGTGTTACCAATCCTATGGATAAACTTTTTTGGGATAGGGGGTATCATCTTCTAGAATTGCTTCCTGCTGTCATTGGGGAGATGTTCTCTTAATGGGATCTTACAAAAATTAAGTGGTAGTTAAGTTCCAATATTACTGTCTAGTATAATTGCAGACAATTTTAGAGCAGTCAATAGGGATTTTTTTCAAAGTTCTCATTTGGAGTTCTGGCCAGAATATGAGAAGGTGTACAATTTCAGCAGCTGGTACTCAAAATGGTCTTATAGTAGTGCTGTCTACATCATGATGTCATCTCGACTAGGTGGAGTTGTTGTTGTAGGGCTCCATTTTCTTCCTGAAACTTCAAAGGTTACTGCAGGAAAAGGACCTGTAGGAAAATCTATTGTTCATCATGGAAAACTTAAACATCGTTCATATAAACATATATACAATGAAGAATATGATATAGACAAAATAGGCATGGAGAAGATAAATTTTTTCCTAAAGTCTTCCTTCTGCCCCATACCAGATGGCTCCCAATATGAGACAGAAACTCTGAATGTTCCTTTAAACAACTCTCTTGGATTTAGAGAAGTACAGAGCTATTGTCCAACTCCAAAACCAAGTGAATATATGTATAAATGTATGTGTGTGTATTTGTATGTGTGTGTGTGTGTAAATGTAAGTGTAACCAGTACATATATGCATAACCCATATTCCATTTTCTAGATGATACTTAGTGGATAGTTATTTTTCCTTCTGTCAGCATTCAAACACCCAGGATCTCTTGAATTTTTGATAATGTGTAGTGTTCCTGCAAAGATAAGACCAGAACCCTGCTCTAACCCTATATGATTTTCCATACCACCTGCATGGTTGTCACCATTGCGGATGAACTGTCATTTCTCTGTTTTAATAAGTTTCTCCTTTTCAAAATGAATCTTTATTAATTTTGATGGTATCCATAATTTTTCTCCTCCTGTGGAAGCAAGAGCAAAACCCCTTCCCCAACATAGCACATCTCCTGGTTTCCATTGTGAGGTCAACACATCCTTGAAATATACTGGTTGATTCTATTCAGAAGTTCTTTCCATTACCAATGCCTCTCTGCTGCCGTTGTTCCTTTTTCATTAGTGTTAAAAAATTCAAGGTTAATAAGCATTATGCAATTTATTTCTGGGGGTATTTTCCATCCCTTTCTGTTTGTTCAGCATATACTTTATCGTACAATTTGACCTTTCTTTAACTGCCTGACCTGTAGGATTATTTGGTATACCTGCAATGTGCTTTATATTATGATAGGCAAAAGACCATTTCATTTTCTTAGATACATATACTGGACCATTGTCTGTCTTTATTTGTGCAGGAATCCCTTTGATAGCCATAATTTCTGAATCGTGTAACTACTGAATCAGCCTTTTCTGAGCTCAAGGCTCATTGAAAACCTGAATACGTGTCTATGGTGTGGTGTACATATTTTAATTTACCAAATTCCATAAAGTGAAACACATCCATCTGCCAGATTTAATTCCTTTGAGTACCCTTAGGGTTACTCCCTGCAGGAAATGGTGTTTGATTATAGAAAGAGCAAGTAGGATACCTCTTTTTAATATCCTTAGCTTATTGCCATGTAATAGAAAATTCTTTCTTTAAACCTTTGCTATTGACATTACGTTTTTTTTTATTAAATTTAGAGGCCTGCAACACACTTCCAATCAATAATTGATCAATTTCTGTGTTACCTTGTACTAGAGGACCTGGCAGACCCGTATGGGATCGGATGTGTGTTACGCATATCCGACAAAGCCTATTCCTGAATATGTCTTGCACCTGGATGAACAATGATGTCAACTCTGTATCATCTGGTATAAATTCAGCGGTTTCAATATGTAAGACAACTCTTTTGCATATTGTAAATTAGTAACTATATTGAGAGGTTCTTTAAAATCCTTAGTACCATAAGAATAGCTTATAATTCTGCATTCTGGACAGAATTGTAAGGGCTTTGTTCCACCTTGCTTAATCTTTTGATTTGTAACCTGCCTTTCCTGTTTTATTTGCATCAGTATAAAATGGGCAGGCTCCAGTTATTGGAGCATCACATACAATTCGGGGAAGAAGCCAAGAAGTTCTCTTTATAAGGTTAAATTCATTGCTTTTAGGATAATTGCTATTAATTTCTCCCCAAAAATTAGCACAAGTCCTTTGCCAGTGTTCATTGTCTTCCCATAACTTTTTATTTTATCAGCAGTAAAAGGCACTATAATCTCTGCTGGGTCTATACCTGTTAATTGACAAAGTCTCAATTTACCTTTTATAATTAATTCAGAGACTTTTTCCACATAAGTTTTTGATTTTTTACTTGGTTTATGTGTTTAAAAGATCCATTATAAGAAAATATCATCCCTCTGCATTAAAATTCCTATATGAGAAATTCTGGAAGTCAATATAACTAGAATACAGTTAAGATTTGGATTCACCCTATCCACATGTGCCTCTTGTAATTTTTCCCAACTCAAATGCCCAGGAAATATGGTTAACAAAATCATAGAAAATTTTCCCAACCTAAAGAAGAACATGCCCATAAAGGTACAAAAGGCTTATAGAACACCAAACAGATTAGACCAGAAAAGAAGGTCCCCATGCCATATAATAATCAAAACATTGAACATATAGAACAAAGAAAAAATATTAAAAGGTGCAAGAGGAAAAGGTCAAATAACATATAAAGGGAGATCTATGCTGTACTTTTCAGTGGAGACTCTAGAAGCCAGAAAGGACTGGACAGGTGCCAATTAGATTCTAAAAGACCATAGATGCCAGCCCACATTATTATAGCCAGCAAAATTTTCAGTCACTCTAGATGCAGAAAACAATACTTTCCTTGACAAAGTCAAATTCAAACAATACTCATTCACAAATCCAGCCTCATAGTAGATACTAGAAGGAAAACTCCAATCCCAGGGTTAACTACACCCACAAAGCACAGGAAGTAAATAATCTCAAATCACTATAACTAAAGAATGAAAACACACACACTCATAAACAATAACTACAAAAAATCATTGGTCATTATTATCTCTCAATATCAGTTGACTGAATTCACCAATAAAAAGATACAAACAGAAGAGATTGGAAAACAGGATCCATCTTTCTGCTACCAACAAGAAACACACAACTTCAACATCAAAGATAGACATTATCTCACAGTAAAGGTTTGGAAAAAGATTTTCCTGCAAATGGCCCCAAGAAGCAATCTTGTGTAGCTATTGTAATATCTAACAAAACAGACTTCAGACCAAAATTAGTCAAAGGAGATGGAAACAGACATTTTATTACTCAACCAAAGGAAAAATCCACCAAGATTATATTTTAATTCTAAACATGTATGCCCCAAATGCAAGGACAC
Organism: Arvicola amphibius; assembly: GCF_903992535.2. NCBI lineage: Eukaryota > Metazoa > Chordata > Mammalia > Rodentia > Cricetidae > Arvicola > Arvicola amphibius. The sequence goes on along the minus strand of NC_052049.1, from coordinate 73,293,681 downwards.
CCACATTTGTAAAAGAAAAATGGCTAATGCTCAAATCACCCATCATTTTTCACATATTGATAGTGGAAGACCAATGGACAGGTCATCCACATATGAACTAAACAGAAATAATGGAGTTAATATATGTTATAAAACAAACAGACTTAACATATCTACAGAACAATTCATCCAAATAGAAAAGAAATACCAAGCTGGAACTTTACTTATATTTGATATAAGTTATTCATTAATTTCTCATCTATTAGTAACCCTGGTATAGAAAGAATAAAAATTTGTTACTTAGATCAGTAAGACAGTAAAATCTTTTATATTAAGTTACTTAGATGTTTTCAGGTAAGAATATCTTGGTCTCATTTATAAATCACATAAAATTGTAAAAAATTTCACCTAGTAGTCAAAAGGTGTTGTTCTGACCCGTTTTTGTACATTCATGCTGTATATTCATACTTCATAGTTATACAAGGCTAAGCTATTTTCATTAGCTCATATATGGAAATATCTTTATACTGTGTATTTTTGAAAATGTTATTGTAATGGAATAACACAGTGAAATTATGTTTGCATCTCGTGTTATGCAGCTGTTAGTTTGGGCATTATAGTTATCCCTGATAAATTTACCTCTATAATGGAAATAACTGGCAGCCTGTTTTTTGAGATCTACATTATCTCAATTTTACTTAATAGTAAAAATAACTATACTGACAGTAGGAATTTACATTTGCAAGTTAACTTAATAATTGGTACCCTTCATCTTGTTCCACCCTGATATGGCTAGTTTTACTTGTGAACAACACAATCTAGAATCTCTTGAGAGGAAATTACAATGAAAGATTGTCCAGATTAGGTTAGGATCTATAGGTTAGCATGGAGGATACCTAATTTACATTAACTGATCATTGAAAACCTGGCCCTCTATGGGATCCTGAACTACATAAGTTCACAGCAGGGGCTTAGTACAGGCAATCATGTACCCATTCACTCTCTCTCTCTCTGGATGTGATTACTTGCTTCAAAATCCTACTGTTACTTCCCCACAATGTCAGACTGTAACCTGGAACTGTATGACAAAATCCTATTTGTAGTAACGTTTCATTTATATTTTAATAAATAAAGCTTGCCTGAAGTTCAGAGAGTAAAACAGCGGCACTGATCAGTCATATAGACAAGGCTGTGCTGACATACACCTTTAATCCTAGTAACCACGCTAGTTTGCCATAGAAACTGGGTGGTGGGTGCATGCCTTTAATTCCAGCACTAGAAAGGATTATAAAATGGGAGGAGACAGCTCTCACACACAGTCTCATTCTGAGATTCCTGGAGGCAGGATGGCCATTTCCAACTGAGGTAGAGGTATGACTGGCTGTTTTGATTCTCTGACCTTCAGGTTGAATCTCAATTTCTGTCTGTGGGTTTTTATTGATTGTGCTACACCCATTCTTCTTTAAAGTTGATTCTGTCATAGTATTGTATTGCAGCAACAGAAATGGAACCAGAAAAAACATAACCTTAAATATGCAGCTAAATAGGGAGAGAATAATGTAGGCAAGTGGCAAAAAGACAAAGTATTCACGTTGCCAGCAACTGATGACAAGCTGTTGATGAGTCTCCTCCATTGTCTCTCAATCCCGGAAAGTTAGATTTGAACTTTTAATGCACCAATTTGAAGAAAGAATTTAATTTAAAACAAAAACAAAGATTGTTTTCTTTGAGATGCATTCATAATGATAGTAAGTTAGCTCAAGAAAAAAGGAAAGATACTTTATAGTTTGCAATGATTGCCAGGCTCACAAAACACTTAGTGATCTTGCATCAGGAAGAAACAACAAATCTCTCGTCTCCAGAATTCACATCACAAATCCCTCTTATTTGTTTGAAGCTTCAAATGGAATTATGTCGAAACTCAATCTCAAGATTATCACTCTTTAAAATAAATGTTTTGGAAGGCACAAATGTTTTATTAAGAAAAAAGGGATTTTACATTACTTGTGGAAAATTTTAAGAAGATGCAGAGAAAGTAAATATGTTTATTGCAAATTCCAATTAAATGGAATTATTCTACTCAGTATCAAATAACAGAATCATTTTTCTGACCTATATAATCAATAGTTCATAGATACATAGGTAGTGACAAGTTTTCAAAAACACTATTAAAGTAAAGCAAGGATTTATATGTAAATAAATGAAAAAATTGCAATTTAAAGGAATCTGTCCTTTGTTTTCTTAAAAAAAAATAACCTCTGTAAGAAAAATCACCAGATATTTTGTTTTAAAAAATCAATCAAAAAATAAAACCACTCATAAATAAACAAATAAATATCACAAGGGAAAAAACATGAAATTGAAAAGAAGCTATCTGAGACAATCTAATCAACAGGCATATATATGAGATAATTTATTTGTTCCAGTCTACAGGTCCTACTGAAGAAAGTGACAGGTTTATTGTCAGTGTAGCAATAGCTGCTCCTTCAAATTGTTGGGATCATGTGGGTTTCTCTTTCAAAATTTCTTGCTAACCTTTGGCAAAACATTGTAAAAAAGGGAAAGAAAGCAGCATAAATGCTTCTGAATTTCAGTCCAGGAATGTGTAAGACAAAAGTCAAAAGAAAATATAAAGGGGAAATTATATTTCTTATCATTAGTTATTGAGACATTTCAAATTTTTGGTCCAGGAGAGATCAATAATAAATATCTGTTTAATTGTTTAATGATACAATATTAAATTTGTGCATCCATATATACATGGATGGATATATATATATATATATATATATATATATACATATAATTCTTTTCTACCAGTGTATAATTTAAGTTGACTGGTGTATCAGATTATCTGAGCATTTAATAAAATTCTACTTTAAAATTCTGCAAATGATTAAAACCATTTTTATGTCCATCTTGTAGTATGGCTCAAAATAGTAAAGTATACACAGTGGGCATTTAATAAATATGTTTAGCTGTCCCTTCCCAGCTTGCACCCAGAATCCTCCCCCCCTCCCCCTTCCTCATCCTCCCGTCTTTGGGGCCACAAAATCCCACAGCTCAGCCTGTTTGGGCTCTGGGGACCTGGAATTGAGTGCACCCAGGCCGATGGGAGGTCCCCTCCTTCATTTGACTGCCCGGAGCAAGGTAGGCCTTTGTCTGAGAGCTGCTTGGCCTGCAAGGGGACCTCACAGTCTGCAGAAGGATCCATCATTCTTTGGGGTGAGTGAGGAGTGAGTGCCCGAACCTCGGCAGCTGCCCGGAGAGGGACCACCGACTCTCCACAACTCCCCCTGCCACCAGCACACTTCCTGCTCTTCCTGCAGGGGTTATTCTCCCCGGATACTGCCTCTCTCTTCCTGTCCCTTCCCAGCTTGCACCCAGAATCCTCCCCCCTCCCCCTGCCTCATCCTCCCGTCTTTGGGGCCACAAAATCCCACAGCTCAGCCTGTTTGGGCTCTGGGGACCTGGAACTGAGTGCACCCAGGCCGGTGGGAGGTCCCCTCCTTCATTTGACTGCCCGGAGCAAGGTAGGCCTTTGTCTGAGAGCTGCTTGGCCTGCAAGGGGACCTGACAGTCTGCAGGAGGATCCATCGTTCTTTGGGGTGAGTGAGGAGTGAGTGCCCGAACCGCGGCAGCTGCCCAGAGAGGGACCACCGACTCTCCACAACTTCCCCTGCCACCAGCACACTTCCTGCTCTTCCTGCAGGGGTTATTCTCCCCGGATACTGCCTCTCTCTCCCTGTCCCTTCCCAGCTTGCACCCAGAACCCTCCCCCCCTCCCCCTTCCTCATCCTCCCGTCTTTGGGGCCACAAAATCCCACAGCTCAGCCTGTTTGGGCTCTGGGGACCCGGAATTGAGTGCACCCAGGCCGGTGGGAGGTCCCCTCCTTCATTTGACTGCCTGGGGCAAGGTAGGCCTTTGTCTGAGAGCTGCTTGGCCTGCAAGGGGACCTCACAGTCTGCAGGAGGATCCATCATTCTTTGGGGTGAGTGAGGAGTGAGTGCCCGAACCTCGGCAGCTGCCCGGAGAGGGACCACCGACTCTCCACAACTCCCCCTGCCACCAGCACACTTCCTGCTCTTCCTGCAGGGGTTATTCTCCCCGGATACTGCCTCTCTCTCCCTGTCCCTTCCCAGCTTGCACCCAGAATCCTCCCCCCTCCCCCTGCCTCATCCTCCCGTCTTTGGGGCCACAAAACCCCACAGCTCAGCCTGTTTGGGCTCTGGGGACCCGGAATTGAGTGCACCCAGGCCGGTGGGAGGTCCCCTCCTTCATTTGACTGCCCGGAGCAAGGTAGGCCTTTGTCTGAGAGCTGCTTGGCCTGCAAGGGGACCTGACAGTCTGCAGGAGGATCCATCGTTCTTTGGGTCTACAGGAGGACCCATCATTCTTTGGGGACACCAAACACCTCTGCGCTCCTTTTGAAGGAAGAGATGGGCAGGCGCCAATGCAGGAGCTCCTCCAACAACATGAAAGGCAACATGACATCACCACAAGCCAGACATCCCGAAACAACAAGAATTGAACACCCTACCCCAGAAGATATAGAAGAAACCGACCTTAAACAGTACTTTATGAAAATAATAGAGGACCTTAAACAGGAGGTAAAAAACTGCCATAAAGAAATGGAGATGACAAACAAAAAGGTAGACGAAATAAATAAATCTCTCAAAGATACCCAAGAAAAACAAGAAAAACAAGAAAAAGCAATCAAACAGGTAAGGGAAACAGTACAAGACCTGATAAATGAAATGGAGGTATTGAAGAAAACACAATCTGAGGGACGACTGGAAATGGAAACTCTGAGTAAACGAACAGAAACTTCAGAGACAAGTATTTCCAACCGAATACAAGAGATGGAAGAAAGAATCTCGGACTCTGAAGATACTATAGAGGAAATAAACTCACAGATTAAAGAGCTAAACAAATCTAACAAATTCTTAACACAAAACATTCAGGAAATCTGGGACACCATGAAAAGACCAAACCTAAGAATAATTGGGGTAGAAGAAGGAGAAGAATTACAACTCAAAGGCCCAGAAAACATATTCAACAAAATTATAGAAGAAAACTTCCCCAACCTAAAGAAGGATGTTCCTATGAAGGTACAAGAAGCCTACAGAACACCAAATAGACTGGATCAAAAGAAAGCATCCCCACGCCATATAATAATCAAAACACAAAACATACAGAATAAAGAACAGATATTAAGAGCTGCAAAGGAAAAAGGTCAAGTAACATATAAAGGGAAACCTATCAGAATTACACCTGATTTCTCAATGGAAACCATGAAAGCCAGAAGAGCTTGGATAGATGTGCTACAGACACTTAGGGAACATGGATGCAAGCCTAGACTATTATACCCAGCAAAGCTTGGATTCACCATTGATGGAGAAAACAAGATATTCCAGGACAAAAACAGATTTAAACAATACGCAGCCACAAATCCAGCCTTGCAGAAAGTAATAGAAGGAAAATCACAAACCAAGGAGTCCAACAACACCGACAATAACTCAGGCATCTAGCGACCCTTCACCAGCACAACTAGAAGAAGGGAAACACACAAACTCTACTACTAAAAATGACTGAAGTTAACAACCACTGGTCATTAATATCACTTAATATCAATGGACTCAATTCACCTATAAAAAGGCACAGGCTAAGAGACTGGATACGAAAACAGAATCCAACATTTTGCTGTTTACAAGAAACACACCTCAACCACAAAGACAGACACCTACTCAGAGTAAAGGGTTGGGAAAAGGTTTATCAAGCAAATGGCCCTAAGAAACAAGCGGGTGTGGCCATACTAATTTCCAACAAAGTTGACTTCAAACTAAAATCAATCAGAAGAGATGGAAAGGGACACTTTATACTCATAACAGGAAAAATTCTTCAGAATGAAGTCTCAATCCTGAATATCTATGCCCCTAATATAAAAGCTCCCACTTATGTAAAAGAAACACTTCTAGAACTCAAGGCAGCCATCAAACCACACACACTAATAGTTGGAGACTTCAACGCTCCTCTCTCACCAATGGACAGGTCAATCAGACAGAAACCTAACAGAGAATTGAAAGACTTAATGGAGGTAATGAACCAAATGGACTTAACAGACATCTATAGAACATTCCACCCAAATAGGAAAGAATATACCTTCTTCTCTGCGGCTCATGGAACCTTTTCGAAAATTGACCATATACTTGGTAACAAAGCAAACTTCCACAGTTACAAAAAAATATTAGTAACCACCTGTGTCTTATCGGATCACCATGGATTAAAATTAGAATTCAACAACAATGCTACCCCCAAAAGGCCCACAAACTCATGGAAACTGAACAGTCAACTACTGACCCACACCTGGGTCAAGGAAGAAATAAAGAAAGAAATTAAAGTCTTTCTTGAATTTAATGAAAACAAAGACACAACATACTCAAACCTATGAGACACAATGAAAGCAGTGCTAAAAGGAAAGTTCATAGCACTAAGTGCCCACTTAAAGAAAACGGAGAAAGCACTCATTGGTGACTTAACAGCACACCTGAAAGCTCTGGAAAAAAAAAAAAGCAGACTCACCTAGGAGAAGTAGAAGACTGGAAATAATCAAACTGAGGGCAGAAATCAACAAAATAGAAACACAGAAAACAATCCAAAGAATCAATGAAACAAGAAGCTGGTTCTTGGAGAAAATCAACAAGATTGACAAACCCTTAGCCAAACTAATCAAACGGCAGAGGGAGAACACGCAAATTAACAAGATCAGAAATGAAAAGGGGGACATAACCACAGACACAGAGGAAATTCAGAAAATCATTAGATCTTACTACAAAAGCCTGTATGCCACAAAATTGGAAAATGTAAAAGAAATGGACAGTTTTTTAGATAAATACCATATACCAAAGTTAAACCAGGACCAGGTAAATGCTCTAAATCGTCCTGTTAGTCGCGAAGAATTAGAAACTGTTATCAGAAACCTCCCTACCAAAAAGAGCCCAGGACCAGATGGTTTCAATGCGGAATTCTACCAGAACTTCCAAGAAGACCTAATACCTATACTCCTTAAGGTATTTCATAATATAGAAACACAAGAGTCACTGCCAAATTCCTTCTATGAAGCTACAGTTACCCTCATACCTAAACTACACAAAGACTCAACCAAGAAAGAGAATTACAGGCCAATCTCACTCATGAACATCGATGCAAAAATTCTCAATAAAATACTGGCAAACCGAATCCAAGAACACATTAGAAAAATTATCCATTACGATCAAGTAGGCTTCATCCCAGAGATGCAGGGCTGGTTCAACATACGAAAATCTATTAATGTAATCCATCATATAAACAAACTGAAGGAAAAAAACCATATGGTCATCTCATTAGATGCTGAAAAAGCATTTGACAAAATTCAGCACCCTTTTATGATAAAGGTCTTGGAGAGATTAGGGATACAAGGGTCATTCCTAAATATAATAAAAGCTATTTATAGCAAGCCGACAGCTAACATCAAATTAAACGGAGAGAAACTCAAGGCTATCCCACTAAATTCAGGAACACGACAAGGCTGTCCACTCTCTCCTTATCTCTTCAATACAGTGCTTGAAGTTCTAGCAATAGCAATAAGACAGCATAAGGGCATCAAGGGGATTCAATTTGGAAAGGAAGAAGTTAAACTTTCATTATTTGCAGATGATATGATAGTATACATAAGTGACCCCAAAAACTCCACCAAAGAACTCCTACAGCTGATAAACTCCTTCAGTAACGTGGCAGGATACAAGATCAACTTCAAAAAATCAGTCGCCCTCCTATACACAAAGGATAAGGAAGCAGAGAGGGAAATCAGAGAAGTATCACCTTTCACAATAGCCACAAATAGCATAAGATATCTGGGAGTATCGCTAACCAAGGAAGTGAAGGATTTATTTGACAAGAACTTTAAGTCTTTGAAGAAAGAAATTGAAGAGGATACCAGAAAATGGAAGGATCTCCCCTGCTCGTGGATTGGGAGGATCAACATAGTAAAAATGGCAATTCTACCAAAAGCAATCTATAGATTCAATGCAATCCCAATCAAGGTCCCATTAAAATTCTTCACAGAGATTGAGAGGACAATAATCAACTTTATATGGAAAAACAAGAAACCCAGGATAGCCAAAAAAATCTTATACAGTAAAGGTACTTCTTGGAGGCATTACCATCCCTGACTTCAAACTCTATTACAGAGCTACAGTATTGAAAACGGCTTGGTATTGGCATAAGAACAGAGAAGTTGACCAATGGAATCGTATAGAAGACCCAGATCTTAAACCACAAACCTATGAACACCTGATTTTTGATAAAGGAGCCAAAAGTACACAATGGAAGAAAGAGGGCATCTTCAACAAATGGTGCTGGCATAACTGGATATCAACCTGTAGAAGAATGAAAGTAGATCCATATCTATCACCATGCACAAAACTCAAGTCCAAATGGATTAAAGACCTCAATATTAATTTGAACACATTGAGCTTGATAGAGGAGAAAGTGGGAAGTACTCTACAACAAATGGGCACAGGGAACCGTTTCCTATGCATAACCCCAGCTGCACAGACTTTAAGGGCAACATTGAATAAATGGGACCTCCTGAAGTTGAGCAGCTTCTGTAAAGCAAAGGACATTGTCACTAAGACACAAAGGCAGCCTACTGACTGGGAAAAGATCTTCACCAACCCTGCAACTGACAAAGGTCTGATCTCCAAAATATATAAGGAACTCAAGAGACTAGACGGTAAAATGCCAATTAACCCAATTAAAAAATGGGGCGCTGAACTGAACAGAGAATTCTCAACAGAAGAAGTTCGAATGGCCAAAAGACACTTAAGGTCATGCTCAACCTCCCTAGCTATCGGGCAAATGCAAATCAAAACAACTTTGAGATATCATCTTACACCTGTCAGATTGGCTAAAATCCAAAACACCAATAATAACCTTTGCTGGAGAGGTTGTGGGTTAAGGGGCACACTCATCCATTGCTGGTGGGAATGCAAACTTGTGCAACCACTTTGGAAAGCAGTGTGGCGGTTTCTCAGGAAATTCGGGATCAACCTACCCCAGGACCCAGCAATTCCACTATTGGGAATCTACCCAAGAGATGCCCAATCATACAACAAAAGCATATGCTCATCTATGTTCATAGCAGCATTATTTGTAATAGCCAGATCCTGGAGACAGCCTAGATGCCCTTCAGTGGAAGAATGGATGAAGAAACTGTGGAATATATACATGCTAGAATACTACTCAGCGGTAAAAAACAATGACATCTTGAATTTTGCAGGCAAATGGATGGAAATAGAAAACACTATTCTGAGTGAGGTAACCCAGACCCATAAAGATGAACATGGGATGTACTCACTCATACTCGGTTTCTAGCCATGATTAAAGGACATCGAGCCTATAAGTTTGGGATCCTTGAGAAGATAATAAGAAGAACCTCCACCTGACGATAGATGAAGAAAATGACAGAGCCCCACCTTGGAGCACCGGACTGAGCTCCCAAGGTCCTGATGAGGAGCAGAAGGAGAGAGAACATGAGAAAGAAAGTCAGGACCGTGAGGGAACCTCCAGCTGGCGACAGATGGGGAAGATGACTGAGCCCCACATTGGAGCACTGGACTGAGCTCCCAAGGTCCCGATGAGGAGCAGAAGGAGCGAGAACATGAGGGAGAAAGTCAGGAACGAGAGGGGTGCGTTCACTCATGGAGACGGTGGGACAGAACTAATGGGAGATCACCAACTCCAGTTGGAATGGGACTGATGGATCATGCGACCAAACCCGTCTCTCTGAGTGTGGCCAACAGCGGGGGCTGACTGAGAAGCAAAGGACAATGGCTCTGGGCTCTGATTGTTCTTCATGGATGGGCTCTGTGGGAGCCTTCTCAGCTTGGTCGATCACCTTCCTGGACCTGGGGGGAGTTGGGAGGACCTTGGTCTTAGCATAGAGTGGGGAACCCTGATGGCTCCTTGGCCTTGAGAGGGAGGGAGGGGAGGTATGGGTGGAGGGGAGGGGAGGGAAGGGGGAGAAGGAGGGGAGAGAAGGGGGAGAAGGAGGGGAGGGAGGGGGGAGGAGGAGGGAAGGAGATGGAAATTTTTAAATATAAAAAAAATAAACCATGAGAAAAAAATAAATAAATAAATAAATAAATAAATATGTTTATTAACACATTATTCTTTCTATACTTATCAGTTTAAAAATATGCATTGGTTAACTACAGTATATATCATATACAGAATGTGGCAGCATATAAAATATACAAAAATTCTTACTTGACGAAGTTCAGCAAATTAATACAGGAAAAGAACAGATGAGAGCCAAAATACTAAACTTAATTGTGTATATCCTATTTAGCCTTATGTTATCTTTCATATCACTTTCAAGTGATATAAAAATTATTCAATTAACCAACAGCATAAAGTTGTAGTTCTTTGTTTCCTAAAATACATCAAGATTTCTTCATTAGTGACCTTCTCACTGTACCAAAATATCATCAAAAAAGTTCTAACAGTGGGCAAAACCATATCAAATTTTAAGGGAATAAGAGTAGAATGATGTGGTGGTGTGGGGGGTGTAGGTGTGTAATTATTTTGCTTTGTGTAATGCTTGAGAACTGCATGTATGTTAGGCAGGTAGTCTACCACTAAGCTGTATTTTCAGTGTACTTTTAAAGCTAAAAGACTTATATAATAAGAACAGACCTTAAAAAAGTTTCTTCCACATGGTGCCCGATACATAAACTAGAAAAATAAGAGAAAAATTCACACCAAAAACTACTAATAAAAGGCTGGGCATGTTGGTGTACGCCTTTCATCACAGCACTTGGAACGTAGAGGCGGGTGGATCTCTCTGAGTTTGAGACCAGCCATGTGTATCTCGGGAGTTCCAGGACAACTAGAGCTACATAGTAAGACTCCATCTCAAAGACAACATCGGCAACAACAAAAATTAGTGAAGGAATAAACCAGAAGTTGTGAAAGCAGTCGACGTTAAGAAAAGAAAAGCGCACTTTACCACGTGAGTGGAAATGCCGGAAGATAAACAGCACTACTTCTGCCTTGATTGGCGTCATTAAAATATCAAAAGGGCTACAAATAACATGAACACTTTGATTGTAATATTTATAGATGTATAAATTTCCTGCCTAGTAACGGAGTTGTCACGAAATAAACTTGGTGAAAGCAAACGGATAATCTAGTGACAGATACCGCATTCCACTCTTTTTCGTCGCTTGAGAGATTTATACATGGATATCATATTTTGAACAAATCTAGCTCCTAGATTTTCCCGAGATTTTTATCCTATGCGCCTCACCACTGTTTCCTCCCAATTCCATGCATTGCTGCTGTTTTTGCTTTTAATCCACTTTATGTGGGGCTGAAAAGATGGCTCAATAGTTCAAAATACTGGCTACTTTTTCAGAGGACCCAAATTCAATTCCCAGTATACTTGTAGTAATTTACAACTATCTGTCACTCCAGATTCAGGGGATCCAACTCATTCTCTGCCCTCTGTGAGCACCGCATGCCATGGGCGATGCATGCAGGCAAACACATGCTTAACATAAACAAACCAACAAATCTAAAAATCTACACTTAGCGGGTGTAGGGCCATCTGCTGGAGCATGTTCAGCCTCTCAGAATCACCATTGCCAAGGACAATTGACTCTCCCTCTTCCAGCAACTAACAGTTACCAATAACTTCTCAGCTAGGGAAAGAACTTTGTGACTCCTTCCTCATCCATATTGGTCTTTTGCAGCTTTTGTGCATGCAGTCCCCTAACCCATAATTTCATGTGTACAACAGTATTATCATGTTGTTCAGAAAACACTGTTTTGGTGTATTAAGCCTCCCAGATTTTAGAGTTCGTCTCAGAAGAGGGAGCAGAAAGAATGTATTAAACTCCTGTTAGGCCATATTATATTTCCTTGGGACAAAGAAAAAGTACACTTATTCTTGGGAAAGGAGTTGAAAATGTTGTTAGAGCAACCGTTTCCTTTCTCAGTTCTCATTCATTTGGGAGCTTTGCTATCACCTTCAAATGTGAGTTTCTAATTGTTTAATGAACTGATTTGGTCTAAGAGGTTTAACTCCATCTCACAAAAAAAAAAAAAAAAAAAAAAAAAAAAACCCTAAAAATTCTGTCAGTTTCTTTTGTAGTCTTTTTTGCTACGGTTCATTGTTTTTCAGTTCTCTATTATTATTTTTATCTTTTTCATTACCAGAACTTGTAGATTTTCAAGATACTAGCTGTAACTTCCAAAGCCATTCCAAGCCCTTAAAGATCTCACAGGCTGCTCCCATATCCACCCTTTCAGTGGATATGGGAGCAGGGAAGGATATATCTTAATTAAGGGAGCCATCTGAGGGTTGTCAAGAGACATGACCCTAGAGGGGTTCCCGGGTTTCCAGGGAGATGCCCTCAGCTAGTTCCTTGGGCAGCTGAGGAGAGGGAGCCGGAAAAGGCCAGATCCTATAGCCATACTGATGAATTTCTTGTATATCACCATAGAACCTCCACCTGGCGATAGATGAAGAAAATGACTGAGCCCCACATTGGAGCACCGGACTGAGCTCCCAAGGTCCTGATGAGGAGCAGAAGGAGGGAGAACATGAGAAAGAAAGTCAGGACCCTGAGGGGTGCGTTCACCCATGGAGATGGTGGGACAGAACTAACGGGAGATCACCAACTCCAGTTGGAATGGGACTGATGGAACATGAGACCAAACTGGACTCTCTGAATGTGGCCGACGGTGGAGGCTGATTGAGAAGTCAAGGACAATGGCGATGGGCCTGGATTCTACGGCGTGGACGGGCTCTGTGTGGGCCTTGTCAGCTTGGTTGATCACCTTCCTGGACCTGGGGGGAGTTGGGAGGACCTTGGACTTAACATAGAGTAGGGAACCCTGATGGCTCCTTGGCCTGGAGAGGGAGGGAGTGGGGGTATGGGTGGAGGGGAGGGGAGGGAAGGGGGAGGAGGAAGGGAGGAGATGGAAATTTTTAATAAAAGAAAGAATATAAAAGACTGCTGATACAAGTATCTCATGAAAAATTAAAGGGCAGACTGTAAGGTTCAATCAAAAAAAAAAAAAAAAAAGACCTCACAGGCTTCAGCTATTCACATTATTCAAATTCAAATTCAAAACACCCATATCCAAGCCTCCCCTTCTTTTCCTTCCCATCCTACATTTCTATAAGAAGCCAGAAAGTTATTGACAGTCATCTGTTAGTCAAGAATGGAGTTAAAAACAAGGAACCTTATGTGATAACAACTATAATTTATAAGTGACACATTGAACAAAGTACCTAAGTTTCCTTAAAGTTTTCAAGAATTTTTCTCTAACTATAAAATAAATATCAGTGTAATCAATTAGTTTCAAATTTCTTGCCTTGCCAGGTTATCCAGTTTTGATGTGTAGAAGGGATCAATCGGCAACTCTAAGACTGGGTAATGAGCGAATAAAAACCTAAGTATTTAAATATAATTGTGGTATTATATTTACATCCGCAAAGAATGACTAAAAATGGCTTTAAATTATTCCACCCTGGCCGTGGTGGTGTATGCCTTTAACACCAATGCTCAGGAGGAAGAGGCAGGTGGATCTGTGTGAATTCGAGGCCAGCCTGGTCTACAAGAGCTTGTTCCAGGACAGGCCCAAAATTACAAAAAAAAAAAAAAAAAAACCCTGTCCTGAAAAACCAAAAAGATTATTACAATCTATCATTTTTGCTCAAATGTTTCAACCTCAGTCTGACACATCACTCTTTAATATACAGTGAACACCAACACTGCTTGGTAATTCTAAGAGCCAAACCTTTCCCCTTAATTTGGGCTAAAACTTTGTTATCCAGATCTTAATGTAGCCCTTCAAAAAATACACAAGAACAATACTATCTTTTAGTTGTTTTTTTTCCTTTCTCCTCTCTTAACTCACAATTTCTAACTATATAATTTTCACCAAAGACTCTATCCCTACAAGGCATAGTCATTAGTGATTACAAGATAGATCTATAAATGTGTTGACCATCAGAGGTTTGTTAAATACATGCTTAGTAATATTTGATTCCCAATTCTGAAAAAAAGAATAAATAAAACCACATGTTGATATTTTATGCCTAAACTTAGTGTTACACATATCTTTAAGAGATAATATAAACCATCATAGGTGACAAGTATATGCTCCCTATAGACTTGCTGTGTCTATGGGTATTTGAAGCAAATTTAGAGGCAACTTCCACAAAATGTACAGATTTCTCATAAGATCCAAAAAACACACAAGAGGAAAGATTATTTTGAAATTCTTAAATTTTTTGAGAAAATAATATTGAAATTGTACTCTTACTGTTTCTGCAATAAATCAATACATATAAAACTTAAAGGATGGTAGCACAAAAACATTGTTAACTATGAAGGGGTACCAGTTGGTTCATTGTATTTATTCCTCTAACAAATATTCATTTCCTGTCTTTACAATTTACACTAGTGCTAGGTTTAGGCATATATAAATTAAACATGATTTCATTTATTAAGGAGCAAGCCAGGGCAAACCCAGATCACAATACAGTACAATTTGTCCTTAATAGAGATGTGAATGGAAATTTCTGCAAAGACAAAACAGTGCAGTGAAAATGTATACCAGTGTGCATGAACAAACAGAAAAATCACCCCTGCCAATGTTGTTGTGGATTCCTAAATGAAAGATGCATAGGTACAAGGCAATAAAGGATGAAAACATGTTTATTGTTGCCATACAGAATAGAAGCACAGTGTAGTTGATGTAAAAGAAGTCAAGTGATTCCAAAGTCATGCAGCTAAGGTCACATTACACTTCCACACACACTAGCTTCTCTCATGATACATCAATTCCAGAGTTTTTCCAAATGCAAATCAATATTGAATTGCCATTCATTTATTAAAAATTAAACCCTAGTCACCTGCTCACTCAATGATGAATTAGTTTTCTAAAATTGTAGATAATAGAACAGATTCTATTTTTTGTGAAATTGTGGAAGAGTTTAAGGAGTAGCCCCTATACAACTAGTATCTGAACCTCCTGTTGTTTCCTTTCTGGAACAAATCATCCTCTAAAATAAATCAGTACAAGGATGATTTGAGAAAAGCATTAACCTCACTTTGAAAAGCCTCCTAGTCATATCATATTGACCCTCACAATAATTCTTTCTATTTCTTCTACAATCCCATCCATTTTGGATATGTATTCTTTCATTTGATGAACAGGACCAGTTATACCAATGGCTCCTGAACATAAACAAAGGAAACAAAAAATCCGAAGGAAAAGTTGAAAGGGTTCACAGAATTAAAGCTACAAAAGGTAAATGTTTAATCCTCTATATATAACACTACCAACACATTGGATGTGGTGACCGTAGTTCCTGTTCACAGCCTCTATCCTTGTTTCTGTAGGCCAAGATTTGTCAGGGATATATCTACATATATATATATATATATATATATATATATATATATATATATATATACACATATATATACATATACTTATATGTGAATGTGTGTTTTATATATGTGTGTGTGTATGTGTATAATACGTGAGTGTGTTTGTATATATGTGTGTGTATGCGCGCGTGTGCGCACACACGCTCATGCTCATGCATGTGTTTATCTCAAAGGAACAACCTCCAAGATCAACCTTTACAAAAGTCAATGAGCAAATCCCACTGAGCTTAAATCAGTGGTCTTTTGGGTACAGGCTACAACCACCTTTGACCATAAATTAATCTCTATCAGTCACCTTGAATCTCATTCAGATTTCCCAGGTCTCTCTTTGGAACTTTTAAACAAGACTCGAGACAGGAAAATGCATGTTAAAAGTTTCCCCATTAATGCATTAATTTGATACCCTCCAGCTTAGATGACCAATTTCCTGACAATAAATCTCAAACAAATCTTGTTGAGGAAATATTTTCTTACTGGGGGGTTAATAAAAATATTCACTAGACATGCAACCATTTATAGACTTTAAAGCTAATATTTATTACATTATCTCCTAGCCTCACCCTCTGACCACATATACTGATTAGTTTGAATGCAATAGATGAGGAATTTTTTAAATTCTCAGACAAAATGATATAGTTTTTCTGTTACTTTTACTTACAATTTTAATTAACTTACTGTGAATTATTCACATTGTGTCACTCAAAATTGTCTTCTTATTATCATATATTCATAAATGTGTTTTTTAAATTGACACACAGCAGTAACTAGCTGGTAGAAATGTTGGAAATTTAAATTATATAGGCCTGTGTACACATATAATCCATAGCTAGGATAATAAAAAGGAAACTAAATTTTATTTTTTCAGGAGAATTTGTTGGCTAAATAAACAAAACAAAGTATTTCTTTCTTTTCTTTTTTCTCTCAAGATGGATTTCTCTGTGTAATTTCCTAGCTGTCCTGGAACTGGATTTGTAGACCAGCATGGCCTAGAATTTACAGAGATATGCCTGTTTCTACTTTCCAAATGTTGGATTCAAAGGCATGTGCTACCACATCTTGCTGGTGTTTCTTATCTTTTTATCTTAATGAAAATTAACCATCTATGAATCTTAGAATATGGTTATAAGTGATACTGACAAAATGGGGAGGAAAGAATATTTTCACTTTTTTGAAAGCGTTCAAATTTGTTTGGAATTTATGAATCACATCCTGGAATCTCTTCTGGAATTGAGGAAGGTTTTTAAAAATATATATGCATGCAAAGTGTGTGTGTGTGTGTGTGTGTGTGTGTGTGTGTACAAACATGCAACAAATCGCTCTAAGAAAACATTTAATTATGAATACGTTTTGTTAATTTTTTCTGAGTCAATTTGCTTACCTCTTTTGCCTTTTTAGTTAAATTGTGTGTGGAGTTTAAATAAATTACCAAATATCTTATTTCATAAACAAATCTTTCATTATTTACATTGTTAGTTACACTCAGAGCTACTGAGGTTGATTTGAAGAATTTGTGTCAGAGAATTAATTTTGGGTAGTATCAGAAGAAGCTAAACATTTCTGTCTGTCTCCTTTGATTTTATTAGGTTTTTACTACTACAGTTTCCTTTCCCCAAGTAATGACAGTATTTTTTTTTTTTTTTTTTTTTTTTTTGCCATTCTTGGGTCCTTGGTTTTTCATTTCACACTTTCTTGGGATGAATTTCCTTTTGCCATAAGCTTTTCTCCCCTGCTTTGTTATAGTTCCATTTGTGTTATGTTTCTTCCAGTGGTTCTATCTACAGCTTCTGAGATCTTCAAAGCCCAGCCTCAGTGGTTCAAAAGTGAGCAGAACTCTCAAAAGAACCCTCAACTTTGAATGGGTGTGCCAGCATCTCTCCACTGACAGGCTGATGAGAAAAACCCCTAAACTGATGTCATAGTCATAAAATTAAATTTAGAGTTACTAAGTTGACCCTTAATTAAAAAAAGTCCTGTTCTAATTTCTCAATATGTTTCCAAGTATCCAATTACTTCAAAATAAATAATAAGTGATTGATATGCCTCCAATCAAGCATGATGTTTCTTATTATGGCTACACTCCAGAGACTTGTAGTGAAAAAATTCCACACAAAATGTTACTGAGAGGTCAAAGGGGCAATGGCAGTTCCTATGCTCTCCTCAATGCACATTCCTAAAATTAAGGACTAAAAGGAAGTTCATGAAGACTGGGGATTGTTCAGCATCTCTATCACCAGTATAATACTTGCTACACAGCAAAATCTCAATTACTGGTTACTTGAATAATGATTTGATGATTATATAGTTTAAAAAGTGATACACCTTTCTCAAAATTTTTCAAATGCAAACTGTTCCTTTGTATGCCTGATGATGTCTCTCATTAGAATTTCTGAATTAAGAGAAACGTAAGCACAACACTTTACAGCGGAAAGCTGTAAGCTGTAAAGTCTCAGAAATCTGAGAATGTGCCCAGAATTACACAAGTACTTACTTGTTCAAAGCAATGAAGAATCAAGATGCTTGAGTACTGGGTTTTGTTTTCTTTCAATTCTATCAACTCGATTTACTTTTATTGTATTATTTGTGAAATACTACTGTATTTTATGTGCAATATTACTGAATTATATGTGCAATAATGTGACTTTTATAGCCAACATCAATTCACCTAAAAATAACTACTAAAATATCAAAAACTCAACCTTGTTGATTCTATGAGTCACAAACTAGCCTAGTATGTGGCAATGTATTAGTAAAAATTCATTTCCATTTTTTCTACTTGGAAGTCATTTTGAATGAAGACTGAATCCTAACTGATTGAAACATATGACCAGACCATTGTGTAAGCAGGAACCTAAAGAACAAGCGTAGATTCTCCTAAAATAGATGGTGACGGGGTTCAGGAAAGTTCGCAACACCTAAAAATCAACTACAAAGGCCCCCAAAATAGTTAGTCTAGGCAGCTGTAGTTATTAAAAGCAGCAAGAAAACAGATAGCATGCCTGACATCTCCTCAACTACATCTAGGAAGTATAGAAGGATAAATATAGTGAAACTTTTTAGGGCAGAGGCTTGTTTGGCAAATGAAAGGAGAGATCACTCAGTACTAACTCACTGACTTGAAATGGAACCTGTTTTGTCTATGACACTAAGTCAATTGATGATATGACTAGTCGTTGACGATTTTTCTTTTTTTCTCTGAAGCGTTTTATGGGTACATGTTTGCACCTGTTCACCTGTAGGCTCTGAGCACCCACCTGACAGGCACTTTTCAAAATAAAAGTTAGTTGTAGCTCGTAAAGTCCATAGAACTTCTGCATAATTACTTTCAGTTTCTTATTCTGAAAACCCTTACCTAGGCTTGCACTTTTCACATCTGCCACTGAACTCCAACTTATAAAGGAAACTATCAGAAATTATTTCCTACCTCTCATTCTCATAATAGATAATTCGGTTATCACTTTATTTTCAAGTGAATGGTTGAGAAAAATCTAAGCTAAATTGTCATTATCAACGTCACTATCAATACTTTTTAGAAATGTGTAAATTTTGGTTGTCAGACACAAAAATTTGGGATTACAAGAACAATACTATCCCAAGAGATCAGTATCTTTAGTTAGATCTTTGCATTAAACCCAAATCTGTTCTACTGAATAATTGGTATGTTGCATAAATGCTTATTGGGGATTAACACAAATCTACAGATACACGGCTACTGAATTCTCTTAAACAATTGTGTTCAACAACTTGAAATGCCAAATATTTCCAGAGATTATCTTTTCTGGGATAATTTACAAGGACAAGTGAAAAAGAACAGTCAACCTGCTCTAAAATATCTTTCTACATTATCTGCAGAAAGATGTGTGAAAGAGTAACACACACCAGAAAAGAGGGAGACTAAAACCATGTAATAAAGACTTGTGTAGCATAAAGGAAGGACACTGAAAACGTGTGTTAAAGACTAATATACTAGAAAGGAAGGAGACTGAAAACTTGTGTCAAAGAGTAACACACACTCGAAAGGAGGGACACAGAAAACATGTGTCAGAGTAACAACCAGAAAGAAAAGACACGGAAAACATGTGTTTAAGACTAACACACAAGAAAGGAAGGACACTGAAAACATGTTTCAGTGTGAAAAGAAACAACTATTCTCCAATATAGGTATCATAGTGATGTCTTTGGCATTGCATGGTACCAGCACCTAGACTCTCAGCATCTTAATTTTCCCCAGACCCTTGCTAAAATGAGTCTAAGAATGTTTTCAAAAGGGAAACCTAGGAGTTTCCAAACAAGATCAGTGCTCAGATACATTGAGGGAACTTTAAAAAATTAAATCTGAGGGATAGAGGCAGGAAAAGAAAAAAACGGGGGCAGCACTTAAAGTACTTTTTTCCAAAACCCAGGTGAGTCTCAAAGGTGGGTAGAAATTTGACAATTTAATATCCTTTGGATTCTACAATTGAGTGGACCCCTTCAAACCCAAGTTCACCTAGTCAGTAAAGGATAAAACCAAAGGTCTGTCTGGCATTTCAGGGAGGGGCGATAGTTGAAATACCTTAAGAGGGGTTAGAACAGAGTGGTATGGAAGAATGCCTGGAACCAAGGGGAGGATGGTGTGTACTGAGAACCACATAAAGCCCCAAATCAGCACAAGCTGCCTAAGTGCACGAAGGCATTTATTCGCTCAATAAACATGTGTGCGGGTTCTCATATGAGGAAGGTAGGAAGCACTGGAAAATGTAAAGACGGGAAAGTAAAGGATGATGTCAGGATGCAAGAGACTTTAAAAAAAAGACACTAGGTTTACCCAAAAAAACTGAGCCAATAAATGCCCAACAAATAAGACATCAGGAAGGCTCTCTCTCTCTCTCTCTCTCTCTCTCTCTCTCTCTCTCTCTCTCTCTCTCTCTCTCTCTCTCTCTCTCTCTCTCTCTGTGTGTGTGTGTGTGTGTGTGTGTGTGAAAAACATAGGATTACAGGTTTGAATGTGAAAAGATGCAAAGGAAAGATTTTGACAGCATTCCTAAATGTGAGAAAGGCATGCAAGAGAGGCTGCGAAGAGCCTGTGGAATTCAGAGATGCCACAGAAGGTCACTACTAGGACCAAGAGATTGTGGGAAATGAGAGAGTAAGGGCTTCCAGAGGCGGGGCGGGGACTCCTTTGGGATGCTGCAAAGGGGAAATGGATATGCAGGAACACAGCCTGGGAAAGTTTGGAAGAAAAGAAAAAGCAAAACCAGAACAGGTGGCCTGAAGGAGCCCTGAGGCCAGCAAAGATGACAGCAGTGTAGTTGAATTTAAGGCTTTCGTTTTTTAGCCAGACCTCGGAAAAAATAGGGTCTCTTTCCTTCTCAATGTTCCCCTTCTGCCTAAACCCAGAGGGTTCTGTCTCCCTAGAGGCCACTAGAAACCCTAGGCCGACCAGGATGAGGCCTGGTCGCCCCCCAGCGGCTGGGAGCTCCCTGAGTTCCCCAGATAGCCCTGCTCCAACTTTGCCCATTTTTGTCCTCTGCTGAAGCTCGGACCCTTCTGTCCCCAGCTCACCGAGGGCGCTGTCAGGAGGCTGATGCTTTCGCCTAGGGAGTCCAGGTTGACCCTCCGGCGTCGCTGCGCCCTCTTGGACCCGGCGGCCGCAGCAGCAGCGGCCACGGCGGCGGCGGCGGAGTCAGCGGGAGCTGGGGTGGCAGTCTTGGCAGCCGACCTGGATCCCGGTGGCCCTGGCGGGCTCCTGTTGTCATTCCAGCAGAGCCTGGACAGGGGGCACTCCCCTTCCTCCTCGGGGCTGGTCTCCAGATAGTCAGAGCCCAGAGAGCTAAAGGACTCAGATGAGATCTTCCTGCGCGACATGCTGCTGGAGATACTGCTGCAGACGAAGTGGCGGTGGCAGAGGTGGCGGCGGAGACGCAGCGGTGGCGGTGGAGGTAGCAGGATTGGCGACGGCAGCGTCAGGTGCGTCGGGGACGCTGGGCGGTGCGCTAGCCCAGACGGGAGTCCCCAGAGCTGCAGAATCCTGCCAGCCAGCTGCTCATGGCGGGAACTTGGGTCACCGTGGCTCCTCGCTGGTCCCTCCCGGCGGTGGCGCCGGAGGACTGCCGCCGCCTCTGCAGCTGCTGCTCTAGTGGCGCAGCCTCAGAGGCCGCCTGTGCACATCATTCCCTCTCCGGTGCTGCGGAGATTCGGGTGCAGCGGCTCCTCCGCCTTGCGTCTCTACTGCCCGAGGCCCATGTCCTCCGCCCCCTCCCTCCTGCTCCCTTTTTACCCCGCACCACCTCCCCGCCCGAGCGATGTCTCCGCCGGCATCACGTGTCGCCACCATACTCATTACAAGTCTCTGCCTCTCCAGTCGCCACGTTTCCGAATCAACTAGGACACTTTGCTGCTGTTCTCTCCGCGCTTCCCCGCCACCCCCCCCCCCCCCCGCGATCATGTTCTCCTACTAGGGGGTTCATATGGTTGTTCCCTTAGGAGCAAAGGTCTCTAAGGCCAAACGTCTAGTTCCTTGGTCCCTGGAAAAACAAATGGGTAGTGAACATGGGTCATTGGCTGACATTCATTAGGGTGAGGGGCATAGTGCTGGGGGAGGGATCTCCCTTTGTATAAAACTAAAAGCCTAACAAGGACCGCTAAAGTCCCTGCACACACACACACACACACACACACACACACACACACACACACACACAAACACGCACCGTGTCCAATTCTAGTTTATTTTGGAAGTTCAAATTGGCCACCCCAAATGTTTCAGTGGAGACACTTTCAAGGGAAGGAAAGGGTGGGGCAGCTGCTGGAAACAGTTCCCTGACTCCAGGGAGGCTTCGTGGTCAGTGAGAATATCATCTGCTCAGGCTGCAACGGCCTCCCGCCGCTCGACCCCGCCACCCGTTGCTTTATGTGCCCTGAGCCCGGTGGTAGGAGCCTCTGTCAGGCCCAGTTGTCTCTGTTCCAGTGCTGGACAGCTCTGCTTGCCTCCTGTACCGAGTTTGCTAGGTGGTGATAGGATCTGTGCAGACTCTTCAGTCTGACCCATAAGAGCATGGGGAACGTTTCTATGCCCCTCAATCACTGGGCTCCTTGAGTCAGATATGTATTTAGTTGATAAAACGAAGGGTAGTGGGAAGACAATATACACCAAAACCAAATTCTTTAGAGTGAAAGCAAGTGTCTGGCTGCGAGTGTCAGCAAAGCATCTTCATTTCAAAGCTTGTCTCAATGCAACTAGCCACAGTTTTGGCGCCAAGGCCCTGGTGTAGCTCCAGAAAAGGTTTGGGCTTATTCTGAATTTGCACTAAGCAACAGTAAAAATGAGGAGGCAATTGCAGTGTCCCAGAAGAAGAATCCCAGGCTTAGTTTCCAGTACAGGGAAGCAACTGAGCACATTTCTTGTTTTCCCTTGACAGCAGAAAGTAAAGTTCAAGGGCTTTGGCTTTAACTTGAAGAACACAAAGACCAAAGCATTTTATTTTTGTTTCCTAAAGACTGTTCCAGGTAAAGCACATAGGTTTAAGTGAGCATAGTCCATTTAAAACAAAGAAAATCTCAGAATTGTTACTGTTTCTCCACCCCAGTTTAACTCTAGATCTTCCTAATAGTTTGTGAGTGCAAGGTTTCCTTAGCCTCCTTATTCACCAGGGAAAGGTGAGTGTGTTATCCGCCCATTCCACAGCCCTACAATGCAGGAAAATCAGACGCAATAGGGAGTCAAGTAAAAGCAGGAACTCGGTTTATTACTGTGAGCATCAACTTATATAGGTTAAGTGACATCCTGTGATGTGGGGGTACCTCCAGCCAATTAGAGACAGTTATGCCCTCCCTCTGGCTGGAGGGGTATCTACCTAGATTTTGCTTTCTCATTCCCCACTCAGTTCCCTCAAAATTGAGCCAGGCTTTTCTCTGTCCCACAGGCCTTGAAGTACAGGCCTTGAGATAATTTTGGCCCAACATCTCCCACTTTCGTTTTATATCCTCCCCCACCCTGGTCACCCTAGCCCACTGGGGAGAGAGTACAGGTCACCCCTATCTGGAGTTTTGGCCTGGATACCCTCAAAATATGGGTATCCATATTTTGGGAGGTGAGATGTATTGAGCTTATCTTTTTTTCCTTTTTTTATTAAATTATATAATTTTTACAAATTTTCACCTCCTCCCCTCCTCCCATTTCCCTTTCCCTCCCCCCATATCCCCTCCCCCTTTTCTCCAGTCCAAGGAGCAGTCAGGGTTCCCTGCCCTGTGGGAAGTCCAAGGTCCTCTCCCCTCCATCCAGGTCTAGGAAGGTGAGGATCCAAACAGACTAGGTTCCCACAAAAAAGCCGGTACATGCAGTAGAATCAAAACCCAGTGCCATTGTCCTCGGCTTCTCTGTCAGCCCTCCTTGTCAGCCATGTTCAGAGAGACCAGTTTGATCACATGTCGAGCTTATTTTATTGTACTCGAAGGGCTATGAGTTGTACCTGTTGTATCTGGTTTTGGAATGCTTGTTTCAGCCTTTGGAGAATGCATGGGCCAAAAATACAGATCAATAAACAAATAGCCATTGGTCCAATTAGGAAAGAGGAAGAGATGAGTGTAGTAAGCCATGGGGATCAATTAAACCAGGTCTCATGGGGAGGGGGGTCCTTGACTTAAATCTTTTCTTAACTCATCTAGGATTCTTGTAACTATCTCAAAATGGTCCGCAGAGAAGCAACATTCTTCCCCAAGTGCTCTGCAAATTTCTCCCTGTTCCACAAACAGCAAGTTCAAGCCTTTCCTATTTTGTAAAGTTACCCTTACTAAGGAATTCAAGGACTTTTGTAAATTAAAAAAAAAAATGCAGTCTCTGTTTTTTCTAATTATGTCCAGCCCAGTCTGCTCTCATTCCCAGGAAGAACAATAATAATCAGGAGCCACCCCACAGTTTCCTGGGCATACATAAAAGGGTATCTAGAGGAAGGCATGACTCCTAAGGGCATGAGAACATCCAGGCTCATTAGGATAAGATGCCTTGGGTAGGATGCACCCCTGAAAACTTTCACATTCAGGTCTCCCTTCGATCCCTGGAATCCAGTTTCCCATATCCCAGCTCCCACGTGCCAAGTTGCAGAGGTCAAACATCAGGCCAGGCCACCACGTCCAGGGCGTCATCATCTGAGAAGTCTGGTTTAGGATCCCTCTAGTGCCAGTGCTCCACGGGACCTACATCACCTTCTGAGGTTGGTGCAGGCTTGCTGCCTGGACCTTGATCCCCTTGAGAAG
Source organism: Arvicola amphibius (assembly GCF_903992535.2). Lineage (NCBI taxonomy): Eukaryota > Metazoa > Chordata > Mammalia > Rodentia > Cricetidae > Arvicola > Arvicola amphibius. The sequence continues at coordinate 73,268,958 of NC_052049.1, read as the reverse complement.
AGTTAATATGATTACCACTGGGAAGACCATCTGAAATAGATAAACAGGCAGCATTTTCTTCAAGAGTCAATCTCCCTTGAGCAGTGGTTATTTTTCTTTTCTTGTGTTTGAATTTAAAGGTTGTTGAGCATAATCTCTTTCTTTAAAGGTTGTCCACCATAATCTCTTTCTTTGTTTATTGGTCATCTTGGTCTTCACCATTGTCCTGAGGGAAGGGGAGATATTTTAAGTTATAAGCAGGTAGCCATATAGGCGTTTCCCTTTTGTTTGGGAAGACACATCCATCGGCCCTGTGTTGTAGAAGGAGCTGTGGGCCACTTCCCGTCGCCTGGCTCCCGGCCACCGGCTAGCTTTACCCAAAATAATTACACAGAAACTGTATTCTTTTAAACACTGCTTGGCCCATTAGCTCTAGCCTCTTATTGGCTAATTCTCACATCTTGCTTTAACCTATATTTAGTAATCTGTGTAGCCACCAGGCTTACCAGGAAAGATCTTAACCTGCATCCATCTCAGAGAAGAGAGGCATGGCGACTGTCTCACTACCCAGCATCCTGTTGTTTACTCTGCCTACCTAATTTTCTAATTTCTACCTAATCAAAAGGCCAAGGCAGTTTCTTTATTAACCAATGAAAGTAACACATAGACAGATGACCCTCCTCCATCACTGTGTCAACAAGGGATCTGGGCCCCTGCATTGGTTAGTGAGAGTATCCTTCCATCTAACCTTTAGCAGGGCCTCCTTGGTAGGGATCCCCAATGTTTCTGGAATCTATATTGTTCATCTGATTTTTGAAAATTTAAAATATTGATGGTTAATAATGCCTTTTGCAGTTGTAGATAGGGAAATACTTCTCCCCCTTTGTTTTATAAGAACCTCGTTGAGATATCGGTGATGTCTTTTGACAATTGTTTGACCCTGAAGGTTGTATGAGATCCCAGTATTATGGGATATATTCCATCTCTGGAAGAATTCTTTTAATATTTTACTTATGAAACAGAGGCTATTGTCAGTCTTGACCTGTTGTGGTAGTCCCAACTTAGCAAAACATTGTAAAGGTAGTTTTGGTATGGGTTGTATTTTCCTCTGAGTGAGTGGTAGCCCAGCCTGCCTTAGAGTACAGGTCTATGGTCACAAAGATATATTTTAATTTGCCAAATGGAGGGTAATGTGTTACATATGTTTGCAAGACGATATTGGGTCTTAACCCTCTTGGATTCAGCCCTGGCCCTTGTAAAGAGGGAGGCGTGAGGAGAAACTATTGGCAAGTCTTACATTTATAAAAAAACTCTCTTAATTATGTTGAGGGGATCTGGGGCTATAGGTATTTTAGTCCTCCCCAGCTGACAAGAGTTAAGTCATGCATTTGGGTAGCATTTTGTATGGGCAGAGACCTCTATGAGACAGGCCCCTTATACTGCAGTATCTGCAGCAGCATTCCCTTGGGAAATGAGGCCAGGGAGGTTTTGGTGTCCTCTGAGATGTTGAATATATATGAGGTTTTTTTCTATCTTGTAAGAGCGATCCAAGTTGAATCATCAAAGCAGAAATAGGATTAGCATCCAATTTGATATAGGCATAAGGTAAGTGTGGCAGTAAGTTCACCACATAGGAGCTGTCTGAATAGAGGTTGCAGGGTTCTGTGACCTCTTGTAGGGCAATATATACAGCCATCATTTCCTTATATTGAGCAAATCCTCCACAAGGGAGATTTTGGTAATCTTTGTCTTGATCCCCACTACAGGGAAAACTATAAGGCAGCCCCATTCTTCCTGCCATCTGTGAAAACAGTGAGTGCTTGGGGCAGAGGCCTAGAGGAAAAGACTGAGGGGACTCTTCAGTGCAGTTCTTAATATAGCTTCACTAACTGAGACTCCCCAAAGTGGGTGTTCAGAGTCCTCAGAAATCCCTCCAGGGTGAGGCTCAATTGAGAACAATGTCTGGCTGCCCATTCTAAATCCTTAATTTTGAATGGAATTATTAACTTAGAGAGATTCTTTCCATAATTTCAGAGGGATGAGTTTATGATTTTTATGATCATATTAGTGAGATTGACTAGAAAGTACACTCTGGGAGTGACCCCCAGACTGATATGTACCCATTCTAGTGGTTGTGGCTGCTGAACAATAGCAGCCAGCATGATCTTTTTCCCTACAGGCTTTGAGGTATTAGTCCTGAGATAATTTTGGCCCAACAGTGAGGACCCATATAAATGTACTGTTTTCCTTTCATACTTTGGAAAAAAACAGATCTTAAATGGACATTAAATTATATAGAAAGATTAAGTGCAATAAAATTAACTCATTTAAATACCTATTTATAATATATGTTATATACAAACTATGTTATTGATATTATTAATATTATTTGGATTGTGTTATGTATTTATTGTTAAGTTCACCATTGCCTCAGTTAATACTCTGTCTTTATATTTAAAAATAGACACTCGCTCACAGTCTGGGCTTCCTGAAAGCATCCAAAGACCCACCTGATGCCTGATGTTACCAGGTGAGTAGGTTTCATTATTAGGAGCAAGTATATAGTAGAGAAATTGGAGAGAAAAAGAGGCAGAATGGTTCATGTGCTGTGGTAAGAGGCAAATCTGAAGAAATGAGGGCTATGAGGAATGGACTAATATGTTTGCCACCTGGGACCAGGGTGATGTCTGAGACTGGGAAGCTGCCTGGGGTCAATCTAGGTCTGTGTTTCTGATACAGCTGGGGTCTATGATTGTGTCCATGACTCATGGTTCCACAGAAATGTAGCATGAAAAATAAAAGCCCAGAGACAGATATCAGGGTTCAACATGAAGATGAGTAAAGCAAAGCAGCCAACCTCTAGCTCTTCCCTTTACTTCAGACTGAAAATGATAGTGATCCTGCCTCCGCTAAATGTCCAAATGATATTAAGCTGACATCTGTATCCTTCCATCTTATATTCCTCTCTAGTGCTGGGGTTAAAGGTGTGTGCCACCCCTGCCCAGATGGCTAACTAGTGTGGCTGCTGGAATTAAATATGTGTGTCCCCTCTACCTTACCTGTATGACTGACTAATCTGGCTGCTTTGCACCGACCTTCAGGAAAACTTTATTTATTAAAACATAAATAATATGCCGCTTTTTCTGATTCTTTGTTTAAAGTAAAAAAGAAGGCTATAATAATATAAGAAAAGCTATATAGAAGAAGTACAATAACTATATACAATATATACAGGCAATAGATATATCAACAATGTATAGTCCATTTACATTTGACAATTTTGAAGAAAATACTCTATTCTATCTTGGTGAGTCCGAAGTCTTGAACCTAATTTACTTTCTATCATAACTTGCTTCTTACATTAGGTAAACAAGGAAAACTATAACTATCTAGTCGTCAACTCCCTCAGGGACCCAAGAAAGAAATAATATTGAGTAAGCAGGAAGTCCAAGCAAGGAAATCCTTAACAATGTGAGAAATGAGAGAAACAGCTGGCTACTTGGATAGTCATCCAAAGTTCTTCTGCAACATCAGGGCATCTATCTTTAGCCTATAGGCCTAGAATATCTGACAGACTTTCCTGTGAAGCAGTATATTTTAAAGCACTGTCCCTCACTGTCTTGACAATGTTTAGCAGTCTCTTTATTTAGTGTCCTGCTTGGGCATTTTCTTGTCAAGTGGCTTACTTTTGCCACAAAGAAAGTAAACTTCATGTGGAGTTACTTTGATGCCCATTATCTTCTCTGCAATAGATTGGTGGTGCCAGGAGCAGAACTGTCTCATTCTCATTAAAAAGAGTATATGTTTTTAAAACTTCTTATTACATATTCTGTATATCTCTGAAGTGTTTGAAGGTGACCTGTCTATGTAAATTATATATTTTTTGACCTTGAAAACATACCTAATATGACTACAACTTTGATTATAATAGGTGACTAATTATTAATCTACATTTCTTTATTATTCAAAATGATTGGAAAAATAATTTTCCAGGGCTAGAAATTTGAATTTCTTTGTTAAATGAGTGGTATAGATACAATACTTTGAATAAGAGTACAAATGCATATATAGTATGTACTAATAAAACTAAACTCAAATTTGTATTCTCTTGTGTCAACTTATATCTGACACAAATGAAAATAATTTATTTCTTTTTTTAATTTTGTATTGATTTTTATTGAGCTTTACATTTTTCTTTGCTCCCCTCCATGCCTCTCCCCTTTCCCTTCTACCCTCCCCCAAGGTCCCTATGCTCCCAATTTACTCAGAAGATCTTGGCTTTTTCTACTTCCCATGTAGATTAGATCTATGTATGTCTCTCTTAGGGCCCTCAATGTTCTCTAAGTTCTCTGGGATTGTGATTTGTATTCTGGTTTTCTTTGCTTTATGTTTAAAAAACACCTATGAGTGAGTACATGTGATAATTGCCTTTCTGGGTCTGGGTTAACACACTCAAAATGATGTTTTCTAGCTCCAACCATTTGTCTGCAAAATTCAAAATGTTATTTTTTTTCTCCTGTGCAGAACTCCATTGTATAAATGTACCATATTTTCCTTATCCGTTCTTCAGTCGAGGGGCATTTAGAATGTTTCCAGGTTCTGGCTATGGCAAACAATGATGCTCTGAACATAGTTGAGCACATGTCCTCGTGGCAGGATTGAGCATCCTTTGGGTATATGCCCAAAAGTGGTATCACTGGGTCTTGAGGAAGGTTGTTTCCTTATTTTCTAGGAAATTGCCACACTGACAAACAAAGGGGCTATACCAGCTTGCATTCCCACCAGCAGTGCAGAAGTGTTCCTTTTTTTCCACAACCTCTCCAGCATAAGTTGTCATCAGTGTTTTTGATCTTGGCCATTCTTACAGGTATAAGATGGATTCTCAGAGTTGTTTTGATTTGCATTTCTCTGATGACTAAGGTTGTTAAACATTTCCTTAAGTGTCTTTCAGCCATTTTAGATTCCTCTGTTGATAGTTCTCTGTTTAGGTTTCTTAAATTGGATTATTTGTTCTTTTGATGACCAGTTTTTTGAGTTCTTTGTATATTTTGGAAATAACACCTGTGTCTGATGTGGTGTTGGTGAAGAAATATTCTATTCTGTAGGCTGTCATTTTGTCTTGTTGACTGTGTCCTTTGCTTTACAGAAGCTTTCAGTTTCAAGAGGTCCCATTTATTAATTGTTTCTCTGAGTGTCTATGCTGCTGGTATGATTTTTAGAAAGTGGTCTCCTTTGCCAAAGTATTCAAGTATATTTCTCACTTTCTCTTTTATAAGGTTCAGTGTGGCTGACTTTATGTTGAGGTCTTTGTTCCATTTGGACTTCAGTTTTGTGCATGGTGATAGATATGGTTTTGTTTTCATTCTTCTACATGTTGATATTCAGTTATGCCAGCACCATTTGTTAAATATGTTTCCTTTTTTACTTTTGATAGTTTTTGCTTTTTTTGTCAAAAATCAGGTGTTCAAAAGAGGGTGGATTATATTCAGGTATTCTATTCAGTTCCATTGGTCCTCTTGTCTGTTCTAGTGACAATTTCAGGCTGTTTGCAGTACTGTAGCTCTGTAGTAGAGTTTGAAGTCAGGGATTGTGATACCTCCAAAAATTCTTTTATTGTACAGGATTGTTTTTGGCTATCCTGGGTTTTTTTTCCATATGAAGTTGAGTACTGTTCTTTCAATGTCTGTGAAGAATTTTGCTGGAATTTTGATGGGCATTGCAATGAATCTGTAGATTGCTTTTGGTAAGATTGCCATTTTTACTATGTTAGTTCTATCTAAACAAGAGCATGGGAGATCTTTTCATTTTCTGGTGTCTTCTTCAATTTCTTTCATCAAAGATTTAAAGTTCTTGTCATACAAATCTTTCACTCGTTTAGTTAGAGTTATTCCAAAATAATTTATGCTATTTGTGGCTATCGTGAAGGGTGAGGTTTCTCTGATTTCTCTCCCAGCCCTTTTATCATTTGTGTACAGGAGGGCTTCTGATTTTTTGAGTTAATCTTGTATCCTACTACATTACTGAAAGTGTTTATGAGTTGTAGAAGTTCATTGGTAGAATTTTTGGGATCATTAATGTAAACATTCATATCATCAGCAAACATTGAGAGTTTGACTTCTTTTCCAATTTGTATCCCCTTGATCTCCTTTTGGTGTCTCATTACTCTAGCTAGGAACTCAAGAAGTATATTGGATAGATATGAAGAGAGTGAACAATCTTGTCTTGTTCCTGATTTCAGAGGAATCACTGGGGGTTTCTCTCCATTGAGTTCGATGTTGGCTTGCTGTATATTGTCTTTATTATGTTCAGGTATGTTCCTTGTATCCCTGCTATCTCCAAAACCTTTATCATGAAGGGATGTTGTATTTTGTCAAATTCTTTTTCGGCATCTAATAAGATGAACATGTAGTTTTTATTTTTCAGTTTGTTTATGTGGTGTTTATGTGGTGGATTACATTGACAGGTTTTCATATGTTGAACCATCCCTGCATCTCTGGGAGGAAGCCAACTTGATCATGGTGGATGATGGTTCTGATGTGTTCTTGGATTCGATTTGCCAGTGTTTTATTTAGTATTTTTGCATCAAAGTTTATGAGTAAGATTGGTCTGTCATTCTCTTTCTTAGTAATGTCTTTCTGTGATTTGGGTATCAGGGTAATTGTAGCCTCATAAAAAGAGTTTGGCAATGTTCCTTCTGTTTCTATTGTGTGAACCTGCAGAGGTTCCAGGTTCCTGCCTATTCTCTTTTATGTCTCAGACCAGTGCCCGGACCAACAGAGATTCTGGCTCAGGCTACACCCTCTGAGGTCCCAGACTCATGCCTGGCCTTGCAGAGATCTCTGGTTCCTACATATTCCCTCAGCGTTCCCAGATTCACACCCAGACTGGCAGAGATCCTGTATCAGGCCTAGTTCTTGGGAAGTCCTAGAAGTACACCCAGACCCACAAGGGCCCTGGCTTAAGTCTACTCCTTTGAAGGTCCCAGATTCAGGTCCAGACCCTCAGCAGTCTCTGGCTCTGGCTCACTCGATCAATGGTTACTCCCCTGTACCGGTTCCGGTGGTGTTCACTATCTCTGGACCAGGTCCCTGGCTTAATCCTGGTCCACCAGTGTCCCAGGACTTGCATCTATTTTTTATAGATTAGTTTAGATTAAATGACCATGTTGTTTGATATACTATTATCTATTTCAACTAAGAGATGTCCTTGTTCAAACAGAATCTTTATCAATTTTGATAGTATCCATAGCTTTTTTTCTCATGTGGAAACAAAAACAAAACTCCTTCTCTAACTTAATGCATGTCTTAGTTTCCATTCTGAGATAAGTACATCTTTAAAGTATATTGACTGATTTAATTCTGTAGTTTATTCTAGTATCCAATGTCTCTCCACAGCTGTTGTTCCTCTCTCATTAGCATTTAGAAAATTCAAAATTAGCAAAGCATTATGCAATTGATTTCTGGGGGTATTCATCATCCCTTTCTGTTTATTTAATGTATCCTTTAGAGTTTGAACTTTCTATAGAATTGCATAGTATATCTGTAATATGTTTTATTTTATAATAAAAAACTGTTTCATTTTCTTAAAGACATATCCTGGAGCATTGTCAGTCTTTATTTGTGTGGATATACCCATAATGGTCATAATTTCTAACAATGCTGTGATTACCAAATCAGCCTTTTCCAAACTAAGAGCACTTGCCATTGAAAACCTCAATAGATATCAATGGTATAGTGTACATAATTTAGTTTTACAAATTCTGCACATTAGAAAACATCCATCTAACAGATTTTATTCTTTTTGAATCCCTTTGGGTTACTTCCTGTAGGTAGTGGTGTTTGGTTGTAGATAGAACAAATGGGACATTTCCTTATAATTTCTTTGGATTGTTGCCATGTGATAAAAATGTATTTTTTAAAACATTTGCTATTGACATGATGGCTTTTACAAAATTCTGAGGTTTGCATCAATAATTGATCTATTTCTGTATTACCTTTTGCTAGAGGACCTGGCAGACCCGTATGGGATCAGATATGAGTTATGTATATGGGATGATTCCTAGTCCCAATGCAATCTTATAATTGAATAAATTATTAAGTCAATTCTGTATCATATTGTATAAATTTAGTGGTTTGAACATGCAAACATTTCTTTCTGAATATTGTGAATTGGCAAATATATTAAAAGGCTCTTTAAAATTCTACAGTACCATGAGAATGGCATATAATTCTGACTTTTGCACAGAATTTTAAGGGCTTTGATCCAATTTAATTAAATTTTATGATTTTAAGCTTTCTTTCCTGATTTGGATCAGTATGGAAAGTAAGAGTTCCAGTTATTAGTGTATCCTGTATAACATGAGGAAGGATTCAGTTAGTTCTCTTTATATGAATTCTCTTGCTTTTAGAATAATTGTTAATCTCTCCCCCCAAAATACTACATGTTCTTTGCCAGTGAACTACATGTTCACTTCCTTTCCATTATTTGTTAACTTCATCATTATTAAAAAGTACTATAGTTTCTTCTGGGTCTATTCCTGATAAATGACAAATTCTCAGCTTTCCTTTTAGAACTAACTCAGAGACATTTTCCATGTAAATTTTTAAATTTTTTACTCATTTTATGTAATAAAAAGTTACATTCTAAGATAATATGCTTCATTTGCATTAAAATTCATATAGAGGAATGTTTTTAGGGTAGTATAAACAGAATGTATTTAAGATTTGAATCCATACTGTCCACATGTGCTTTCTATAATTTCTCTAATATCAGGCCATTTCTTTTCCCGATTCATCAGATAATTTCCTGATAAGTTCTTGCCACCATCTAAAGTTTTGATTAAATAGGTCATATGTACCTATACCAAAATATGCCATAGATAAAAAAAATGTCTCCTAGAAATCTTTGGAAGTCATTAAGAGTCTGCAATCAATCCATCCTAATTTGGACCTTCTAAGACCAAATTTTTGTAAACTCATTTTATAACCTAAATAATTAATACAATCTTCTATTTGTAATTTTTCAGAAGCAATTTGTAATCCCCAACAAGGCAAAATTTTCTTACTTCTTCAACAATTCTTTCTAAAATATATGCATTTGAATCACATACTAAAATATCATCCATGTAATGGCAAATTGTAGATTATGAAATTGCTTACATATCATTTCTAGTGACGAACTTACAAAATATTGGCTAAAAGTGAGGCTATTTAACATCCCCTATGGGAGAATCTTCCATTGATATCTCTTAGCAGGCTGAGGATTATAAGTAGGCACTGTGAAGGCAATTTTTCCCTGTCTTATTTTTGTAAAGGTATAGTGAAAAAAAACCTTTTAAATCAATAAATATGAGGCCATTCTTTAGGCAATAGGGAACGCAAAAGAATTCCAGACTGTAGAGAGCCTGTTGGATAAATCACTTTGTTAACAACTCTTAGTTCTGTTACCATTCTCCATTTTCCAGATTTCTTTTTAATAACAAGTACAGGAGAATTCCACGGGCTGGTTGGTTCTTCAATGAGCTGAGCATCTAGGTGCTCTTGTACCAGCTATTCTAAAGCCAGAAGTTTCTCTATTGTTAAAAGTCATTGCTTAACCCATACAGGTTTGTCTGTCAATCATTTTTAAAGGTAGAGCTATTAGTACCTTTAAAATATAAGTAGCTTTGTGCCCCATTCGTGTACAACCTTGTCATTGGCTGTTCTTTATAAAAGCTTCCAGTATTTTCCCTGGAAGAATACATTAATTTACGGTTTGCTCCTAAGATTTGGGGAATGTTTATATGACTATTCCATTGCAGTAACAAATTATGTCTCCACAAGTTCATTGTTATGTTAATCACAAATGGTTTTAATATTCTTTTCTGTCTGTCTGGCTCTATACATTCAACTCATCTCATGCTCTTCTTTACCTGAGATAAAGTCCCAATCCCTAAAATCTGAACCTTTACATCCTGAAGAGGCCAATCTGGATGCCAAGTTTCTGACAAAATTATTGTCACATCCACAGCTGTGCCTACCAGACCTTCAATGACAACATCATTTATTCATATTTTTAATTTTGGTCTTTTTTCATTTATAGAAGTTTGCCAAAATACTCATTCTATAGTGTCTTCTGAATTTTTTATTCTTTTTTCTATACCTGCTCTATTATCCAAAGCAGTATGGTTTCTTATAATATGCATTAGGTTCTTTGATTGTTAAGGGAAGGGGATTCCTCTACATTGGCAGGAAATGACTGACATAGATTTAACATAGGGTCCTTCCAGAGGACCCTCATGGAATTTTCAAAATGGAAAAGATTACCTTGAATATTCCTTATTGACTTACATTCATTAGTCCAATACCTGCCTTTATTGCACCTTCCACAGAATCCAGGAGGCAGGAGCATTCTGAATGAATTTTTTCTTAGGAAAAAGAAACATTGTTTCTAGGAAGACCCTATCTACAATAGCTTTTAAGATGAATTTGTTTGTCACAATAATAACATTTGACATTTTGCTTTTTTCCCCAAACTTCTGGAAATCACATTTTCTAGTCTCACATCATCATGGTCATGAGATTCAGTATTAATTGTATCTCAAAACCATTCCTCTAAGGGTGCTGACCCTGCCTCTAATGGCTTAATAATCCATTTCATGGAGAATTTTCCTAGAGAATTGGCATTTTCAAAAGCCAGAGATTCAATTATTATTTGTCTAGTTTCTGAATTTGGTATCATCCTACTTACTGATGAAGTTAATCTTTGCAGAAAATTTTAAAAGGTTCCGTCTCGCCCCACCCTCAAGTTCCCAATTTTTGCCCGGCAATCGTGTCTACTTCCAATATCCAGGAGGATTACTATGTTTTCCTTTGGGTTCACCTTCTTATTATCTTCTCAAGGATCCCGAATTATCGGCTCGATGTCCTTTAATTATGGCTAGAAACCGATTATGAGTGAGTACATCCCATGTTCATCTTTTTGGGTCTGGGTTACCTCACTCAGAATAGTGTTTTCTATTTCCATCCATTTGCATGCAAAATTCAAGATGTCATTGTTTTTTACCGCTGAGTAGTATTCTAACAGGGAAGATGGGGAGAGAAAAGCGTGAAGGGGAGAACGGGGGGAGCTCGGAGGAATGGGATGCTTGGGATACAGGAAGGGTGGATATGGGAGCAGGGAAGCATATATCTTAATTTAGGGAGCCATCTGAGGGTTGTCAAGAGACTTGACTCTAGAAGGGTTCCCGGGTTTCCAGGGAGATTCCCCCAGCTAGTTCCTTGGGCAGCTGAGGAGAGGGAGCCTGAAAAGGCCAGTTCCTATAGCCATACTGATGAATTTCTTGCATATCACTTGGCGATAGATGAAGAAAATGACTGAGCTCCACATTGGAGCACCGGACTGAGCTCGCAAGGTCCTGATGAGGAGCAGAAGGAGGGAGAACATGAGAAAGAAAGTCAGGACCCTGAGGGGTGCGTTCACCCATGGAGACGGTGGGACAGAACTAATGGGAGATCACCAACTCCAGCTGGAATGGGACTGATGGAACATGAGACCAAACCGGACTCTCTGAATGTGGCCGACGGTGGAGGCTGACTGAGAAGCCAAGGACAAAGGCGCTGGGCTTTGATTCTTCTGCATGGACGGGCTCTGTGTGGGCCTTGTCAGCTTGATTGATCACCTTTCTGGACCTGGGGGTGTTGGGAGGACCTTGGTCTTAACATAGAACAGGGAACCCCGATGGCTCCTTGGCCTGGAGAGGGAAGGAGGGGAGTATGCGTGGAGGGGAGGGGAGGGAAGTAGGAGGAGAAGGGGAGGACATGGAAATTTTTAAATATAAAAAATAAACCATATAAAAAATAACAAAAAAATTAAAAAGGTTTCTTTTGGGCCCTGTATAGCTTTAGTAAATGACTGATTTTCTTTCTGATTTTTCCAAGTCTGTCCCAGGCATTCAAAGCTTTTACTCTTCATAAATCCAGGGTATGGTCATCATATAGAGCTTGCCTTTCTATAGTAGCATAGTCTTCTTCTCCATAAATTTGATCTGAAGAGATTTCCCTACCTCTAGCTTTACTCCATTGTTCAATAATCTTAGCCTCTAATCTGAACCACGTTCTTCATTGCAATTGTGTACCAAGTTCTAAAACATTGTTAACCAATTTATCCAGTCTTTAGGGATAATTCTATTACAAACTGACCATGAATTTAACATTTGCTTCACAAAAGGTAAAGGAATTTTTATGGTTTAAAAATGCTGCAGGTGTTCTGAGTGGTTGGTGACCCAAAGGAGCAGCGATTCTGCAAGGGCCAGAAGTGGGCATGAGTGGTAGCAAGTCCCAGATCTGGGAAAGCCAGTCCCATGAGGGGCCATGGCAGGTAACATGGGGTCTCAACATTGGCAGATGAGAAACAAACAATGGAGAGAGATTTCGAGAATAGAGTTCATTTAGTGGGTTATGTAAGGGAAGGGAAGGGTGATAGAAAGAGAGAAAGAAAGTGGGGAAAGGAGAGGCAGCAGCTACTTCTTCCAAAAAGGGACAGTAGAGAGAGATCCTGCTCAGGCTGAAGGAAGAGGAAGATCCTCTTCCTCAGGTGGAAGCAGTGGAGTAGATGGGGCTTGTCTCTTAAAGGGACAGAATATTCAGGTGACAGGACAGACCATAGCATTTCCATCTCTTATAATTAAAAAGGCCAGAAGTCAAGCACAATATGTTAAAGGAATTGAAATGGTGGATTCTCAAGACTAATTCCTGCTTATTTGTGGGCATGGTCTTAGGGGGGACCTGAGAAAGCTGGGTGGTGGTCATATCCTGAGTCTACTCCTGCCCAGGGTTTGTGGTATGGAAATGTCTAGTGTCTTTTAGACCTGTTTAAGGCAGAACAGAGGAAAAAGTTAAGTTTAGGAAGAAAAAAAATTAGGATCAGGAAATTGAGAGGAGTGTATCTGACCTGTTTAAGGTGGATCCTTCAGTTTGGCTCCCTGGAACTCACAAGAATTTTTGGGGTTTATGAAAGCATAAGTTTTAAGCAACAACATATTTATGCCAGTATGACAGATATTTTTGCATAATGAAAAGTATCTTTAAGACTACAAAAGGCAGAGTCAGAAAGAATTTTGTACTTACATCTTTATAACTTGCAGGTACACACCTTAATAACTTTTATTTTGTATTTTACTGAAATTTGTTTAGTAAGGCTGTCCTTTTAAATTGATAAAACCTCTCAGCTGTCAAACTGCATCAGAGATCTTTGAGAAGAATAAAATTTTACTTGAGTTATTGATTCAAAACCAATAGAGAACTTACTTAGTTGGCACCTATAACTATTACTCAGAGTTCTCCATGGTCACTGAGGGCTGTATTTGCCTTTTTGCTGTTTAGCACAGGGCCAGCCAGGCTCCCAAAGATTCTGTGGGAAAAGAAGACAAGCCTACCTTGACCTGAGCAGCTAGGCTGTCATTTCTGGTGATTCTGCCCACTGTCTGGAGATCTTCAATTTAGATGAAAGACAGTTTTACCCAGTGGTCAGCACTTATCAACAATAAACAAATTGTAGATGGGTGTTGTTTTTTGCCCATCTATCTTTTGAATTCTTTGGAAGAAGTAGAGTGCTGCTCCTAGGAACCAACCTGTTTCTCTCTGTTATAAAAAGTCTTTTAATAGTTCAATATTTAAATTACACATTCCCCAGATCTCTGAGCAGTTGAGGGCTGTTTATCGTGTGTAGATGAGTTATAACTACAATATAGAATCTGCCTGGAGAGCTGGGTCCAAGCTTGACTGTACTGGCTCTCAATTTAATAGGTAAGATACTTATAAAAGAAGTATAAAAAACTGCTTGCAATAGAAACTTAACAGTAGAACTGATAATACTAGAGAACAGCTTAATATAACAGTAAACTTATGTGCATTTAAGATACTTGTATGCACAGACACACACATTCATAAACATTAAAGAAGAATTAGATGAAGTGGATGCTTCTGGTGGGCCCTATTAAAACCATGCCACTGTGCAAAACATACATGTAATAGAGACAGTAAGAGAAATTTAGAGACAAAACATAAGTAAACTGAGGGCCTAGGTGGGGAATACCCCAGTAAATATGGCAGGAGTTGGTCACCTGACCTGACCCTCAGTTAAGATGGCAGTGAGGTCACCTGACCTCAGTCAAAATGGCAGCAGCCACATGCTGTATGGAGAAACCACACTTTTTTTGAGCCATGGGAGTTTTAAATATAATAACAAGAGAGACATAGAGGCTGTGTAGAACATACATTTAAAACACAATTACATCTGTGTGACCACACTATTCACACATTCTTTTATAAATGAAGTAGAGAGGAAAATTACTCCGCACCATGAGCCATCCTGTTGCCAAGCCACCACACCACCAGCCACAGTGGGGAGCAAAGGCTACAACTGGAAACAGCTGCCTCATGGATCCAACTAATCTTGTCAGTTTCCGTGGGATTAGCAGTAGTTGTAGCAGTGATAGAATAAAAAATAGAGAGAAAATGAGCATTTACAGACAGGTGGGGAAGGGGCTGCCTAGAAAAGAAAAAGCAGAGTCAGCAGGCCCCCACAAAGTGTTTACAGGCTGATAGTTTTGAAAGCAGCAAAAACAAAGTTGACCTCAAGGCCAGCAGGGGAACATGTTCCCTCTGAGGGTAGGTTCAGTAATTGAGGCTACCCAGGGTGGTCTCTCATGGTGTAGATCACTTACAAACAAACAAAAATAAATATCTGAAGGACCCCAGGCCACAAAACAAAGGCACCACACTGCTCAGTGAGCACAGTGCTAGGGTAGCCAAATGGCTTGAATGTGGGAGGACCACCATGGATAGTTGGGTCATGTTTTTAGCTATGGGAAGCAAACAGAGGTAAATGTCAGCAAAAACTGACTTGGAGAAAGAAACCTTGCAGTGATGGTCTGAGCTGAAAGTTTCACATGTTCCCAGCCCACGGGTGAAAGGTAACATGAAAAGAACCTGGCCAAGTCACATAGCACCAATGTTATGCTAGAGCGGGCTGCTTGTTTTTCCCAGCCAGCCAGAACCAAAATAATCACACAGAAACCATATTATTTAAATCACTTTTTGGCCCATTAGTTCTAGCTTCTGATTGGCTCACTCTTACATCTTAATTTAACCAATTTCTATTAATCTATGTATCACCATATGGCTGTGACTTACTGGCTAAAGTTCCAGCATCCATCTCTGGTGGGGCTATATGGTTTCTCTCTGACTCTGCCTCCTTTCTCCCAGCATTCTGTTTAGTTTTCCCTGCCTAGCTCTGTTCCCCTATATTTCTGCTATAGGCCCAAAGCAGTTCCTTTATTAACCAATGATATTCACCACATACAGAGAGGAATTCCACATCACCTCCCCTTTTCTGTTTAAATGAAAAGGAAGGTTTTAAGTTTAACATTGTGAAATTACATATAACAAAACAGGTATTAAGCAAGAATTAGTTACAATATTTATATCTGTTTTATCTTTTATCATAACTAAGGAAAATTATATTATTACTATCTATTCTTCAATTCTATCAAAGACTCCAGAAAGATATGATATTATCTATGGAAACAGGAAGTGCATTGTAAGCAACTTCTAAAACTCTAGAACTGACAGAGACATCTCACTGCCTATACAGTCACCCAAAGTTCTTCTGTATCATTGAGGCATTTATCTTCAGCCTACAAGCCCATAGTATCCAGCAGACTTTTCCATGCAGCAGGAAATTTTAAAGACAGGTTTACCTATATTTGCAGTTTGTCAGTTACTTTCTTCTGTGTCCTTTAGAATGTCTATCAGACTCTTTCATAAAGCAGGAACACCAAAGGATCATCTCACCTTTAGGCAAGTTTAACAGTCATTTCTCTGTGGGTACTCCATGTCCAGTTTATTAAGAAGTTCAGACAAGGGCATTTTCTTGCCCAAATGGCTAACCAACTCCATAAGAAGCCTCTTTGATGCCCATCTTCCTTTTGAAGTAGATTGGTGCTGCTAGGAGAAGATATGTCTCATTGTCCTGAAAAGTCCTAAGTTCTTACAACATTTTAAATGCCATATTCTGAAGATCTCTGAAAGATTTGAAGAATGGCTATTCATCTGAAATACATATCTGTACATCAAGAAAATCTAACTAACATGACTACAAGTTTGACTATTATGGATGATTATCTATTAACATATTTCTTAAATATACATTATATTTTTAAATGAGTTGTACAAATATAATACCTTAGCCAAGAGCAGAAATATACATCTAACAAGATGACCTTAATTTTTTATCAATAAACCAAGATCCATGCTGTTGAAATCACTATAGCATACCACCCTTTAAATGTAAACAAACATTTATAAAAATATTTGGAAATATGGGCATAGTTTTTCTCCAAAGTTCCTCGTTCTTTTTGTTGGCTGAATTAATTTTGGGGGGACGTTCATGATGACTTCTCAGAATGTCATGATCTATCAAACCATATTAGTTTGGAAGGCTTCCACAGGTTCTCATCCTCTGTAGAAACAAAAAAAAAGAACCTCTTTTTTGAAGCAACATATCCTTAGACCCAAATTCTGAAGTTAAGGTACCTTTGTAATATACAGGCTGGTTTACCTTAGCAGCCCATACAATGAAATATTTCTTTTTACTTAGCTTTTTCACAGTCAAAAAATTCAAAGAAGATACAATAACATATATAATCTAGACTCTCTGTGTATATTCCATCTTTATGTGGCCTATTTAGTTTTACTCTATTACTTTTTAATCTTTATTTTATTATCTTTACTCCTTTAATCTATGACTGTCTGTACTGTCTCTTTAAAGACTAATTTGTTTATTGAAACCATTTATTTCGTTTTATAACTCTCTATACTCTTTCTTCACTCTCCAAAGCTTACGTACATTTATCCAACACTGTGACTCATTTAGAGGTCTTTTATATCTAAATCTGTCCTATTGTGTATCTGTAATTCTTTAATGTCCAAGAGTGCTTCGTAAAATGTTAAGCACTTCTTAAAAACTTAACTGCAGCATTAATAGGGTATATACTGTACTTCCTACTTGCTCCACTCAGTACAGCATGGCAGAGCCACTTGTGCCTCTGAGAGACACAGACACTGCTCCACTCCCAGGCACACAGCTAGTCTACATTGCCATCAAGCAAGCCACAGCACACTTCTCACAAACCCCATCCAAATGCTCAGTCTCCCGAAAGAGCCAGAGGTCATGCTGGCAGCATGGCTCAGAAAGACTGCATTTCAAAATGGCATGAGTGTTTTGTTTTGGTTTTTGCTAACATTGATTCAGGAAAACCTTTCTTTTTTTTCATAACATTAATATTTATTGCTTTATATGAATACTGTATTGAAAGCCCAAGCATTCAGTTTACACACGAAATTATACAATTATACCGCTTCACAAAGGCAGTGAACACATTACAGTCTACAAAATCTACTTTACAGAAATTTAAAAATTCTAAATATCAAAAGGTACAGCTGAAGAAACAGGTATAAATTTGGCTGCAGCACACCACAAGCAAACAGAGAGAATCTACATTAAACTCTGTATTTTTGTGTCTAGAATTCCTTTTCAAGCTCTTTTGTGTTTTTAAGTGGATTTTAGTCGGGTTATGGTTTAAGAAATGATGTGGCAATTCCCCAAGGGTCAAGAGGGGTGGTGGCTCCCCAGCATGGGAAAGCCAGTCCCAAGAAGGGTTGCAGGGGTGACCTGAGGCTGCAGCCTACCCTTCCCATTCCCTAACCTCCTGCCAGGGCAAGTGAAACTTCCTCTTCCTACAACTCTGCAGGCTCTCTCTCTCTCTCAGTCTGTCTTTGGAAGAGGTGGCTGCTGCCTCTCCTCTCCTCCCCCTCCTCCCTCTCACTCCTTCCCTCCCCATTTTTCCTTTCAATAACTCACTAAATAGACTCTATACTCAAACTCTTTCTGTAAGGTGTGTCTGTCTCTCACCCACAAATGCTGTTGTGGCAAAGACAAGGCTGCCTGCAGCAGAGCTGCAGCCTCAGGTCATGCACAGTGGTCCCTTCCTTGGGACACATTGCCCCTTGTGGCTAACTACTAGTTCTAGAGGAACCATCATACCATTTTTTTAAAACTATAACAGGCATGCCATATGAGACTGTTGCTTCTTTGAACCTCCTTTTATCTAACATTGGCACTGGAGTGCAGTTAGCTGTAACAGAGCCTCTGTCATTTGGAATTCCTGTAAAGTTACTGAATATATTAATTTTGATTGTCTGAAAACCTTAGGGTGTTGTTGTTCTCTATTCTTGAAATGGGTTCTCCATCAAATTCCTCTGTCTGGATGTGAATATCTCTGTGATCTCTTTTATTAGGTTTTCCTAAATCCTCTATCTTTGCACTCATATTAGCCAACTTTTTAGTAAAACAAAAATGATAAAGCTGATGTTTATAATTGACATTAAATAAATCCCATTTAATTAGATATCTTCACATTAAATTGTTCCCTTTTCAAATTGTCTATCATATTATCATACAGAGATACAAATCCCTCCAATGTAATGGTTTTTTTTTTTTTACCATTTTTAATGTGGGGGAAAT
The DNA here is from genome assembly GCF_903992535.2 of Arvicola amphibius. Classification (NCBI taxonomy): domain Eukaryota; kingdom Metazoa; phylum Chordata; class Mammalia; order Rodentia; family Cricetidae; genus Arvicola; species Arvicola amphibius. Next base: position 73,250,415 of record NC_052049.1, on the reverse strand, counting down.
ATCTCTTTTAAATAATTCCTCCCCCTTAACTAATTCCCAATTGTCTTACCACTCTACCAATGATGTTGATTAAGATGTGAGGCTTATTACTGCTGTATAGAACAGTAAAGGCATGATTGGATTTCAAGGTAGCTACCTAGCTTGGTAACATCCAGAGAAGGAGGTTCAGAGAGAGCCTGCCAGGAGAGATAAAGAGAAAAGAACTTAGCCAATAAGGCAGTGACTCCAGCTGTGTTTAGCACTGGCCTATGCCTGTGAAGCCAAAGGCAAACAGCTTTTTCATGAATTCATATCCCAAACATGGGCACCAACTGCAAAGCAATAATAAAAACCCAGAGACAGATATTGGGGTTCAACATGAAGATGAGAAAAGCAATGCAGCCAACCATTGGCTCTTCCCTCTACTTCAGACTGAAAATCATGGTAATCCTACCTCCACTAATCCTCAGAATGAGAGTGAGCTGATACTTGTCTCCTCCTGTCTATTCCTCTCTAGTGCTTGTATTAAAGGCATGCACCACCACTGCCAACCATTTATGACTAATTAGTGTGGCTGCTGGGATTAAAGGCATGTGCTACCTCTTCCTGGCCTGTATGGCTGACTACTGTGGCTGCTGGGATTAAAGGTATATGCCACAACTGCCTGGCCTGTATGGTTTGCTAGTCTGGTTGCTTTGCTCTGACATTCAGGCAAGCTTTGTTTAGTAAAACATAAATAATATACCATTCTACAGGTGGTCATAGGATCCATGCCTGTTGAAATCCAAGAGTTGTGCTGAAAGCCAAACCCGCACCTCACTGATTCTTATATAGCTGACTCTGCACCTCACTGGACACTACAACAGGAGAGAGCTGGTCCTTCCTCCCATGGGAAAGTTGGCCCTTGCCCTCAGGAGAGATGGCCATAGCCCTTGGGAGAGCTTGCTCTGTCCCTTGCATAAGATGGGCAGTCCCAGAGTGTCCATTTAGTTCTTTTACCACCCAGGTCCACATCTTGTGCCTTGTGTTGGCTTACCCTAATATTTACCCCGTCTATGAAGGGACTGGCTGGTGGAATGAAAACATGATCTTTGTGACTCAACAGAAACAGCAGGATATCTTAGAGGAATTTTTATGAGGTTCCAGTGATGATGGTGTACAAAAGGCCTTAAACCAGACTAATGACTCATTGCAATGAACGTTTTTCAGATGGGGCTGATTGTACAAAAGTGTATACACAGCACCCAGTACTACTAGGATGAAAAAAGAGGTATTGAAAAGACTAAGGAGAGCAGTGGGTTTTGTTTGTTTGTTTTTAATTAATTTAGGGGCTTCTTTTGGTGGGGGATCTGCAGAGGTGAGGGCATATATGGAAAGGCTAGGAGGTTAGCTGAATTGGGGTTCATGACATGAAATTTTCAAAGAATCAATAAAGAAATACGTTGTAAAATAATTGTACACTTATCTAGAGATACCACTCAGCCTTTAAAAAATAGACACCAATTATCCTTTTTTTGCAATTATAAAAGTCTCCTAAATTTATTTTCATTAATTCTTTGAGAATTTCATGTAATATATTTTGATCATGTTCACCATTCCACACTCTCAGTACTCTAACTATTCATAGATCCATTTCCCTATCTCCAAACCCCCTCCTAAATTAAAATCTTTTTTATTTTATGTTGGTTTTAATGTTTTTAGTTTATATAGAACTACATCATTTCTGTTTCTTCTCTTCCCTCCAGTTCTCCCAATCTACATTTCATCCAACACACCAAGTCTATTTTATGCTACTGAATATACTCATGGATATACCCATCCATCAGAGTATGTTGGACATAACAGAGTCCATACCTTTAAAGAAAACAAATTATCCCTCTCCTAGAAGCCATCAACAGTCTAATACCTCCCCAGTTAGGTGTGGGAACTTCTGTGTTGGAATAGTGACAGGTTTGATATATCTTCTTGTGAAGATAACCACAGGTGCTGTGAGTTCATTAGTACAGTGGAACTATCACATTCAAAAGACTTTCCTTCCAGTACTCTGCAACCACTGGCTCGCTCTCAGACCTCAACAGAGACATGTTTTTGTACAAGCAATGGTGGGTAGCAATGGAATTCACATTTCAACAAAGAGCAGAGAAAAAGTATCACTTGTATGTTCATCCACAATTTGGACATCTATATCATACACACACACACACACACACACACACACACACACACACGCACACAAAACACACACGTGTGCATGCACGCATGCAGGCATGTGCGCACACAAAAAAAATGTGTATCACAAGACTAAAACCAGTCTGGGCTATAAAGTGACATCATCTCACATATTTTCTCAAGTTTAGCCATCAATTTTGCTAAAAAAAAATCATGATCCCTTTGTTCTGAATGATATTTTTTAAAAATTACATTCATCCACATTTTGGAAAGATGTGTACTAAATGGTCATACTGTTCAGTATCTCACATATTAGTTGGATTCCTAGTTTTCTTCTTTAATAAAGATAATGTAACTGTCAAGTTCTTTAAGTTACATATTTTCAGAGCTATTATTAAATATATCAAGTAGCATATAGTAGCATATACCCTTCCTAGTTCTTCAATTAAGTGTTCACCTCCTTCCAAAAAAGTTCTAAAATTTGTGTTGATTTTCTGAAAAAAAATAACATCCAAGGTAATCAAATTTAGTATGGAATTTTTATACATACATGTTAACATTCTCTATTCTCCTCTATCCTTCTTTTTGGACTTTTGTAACCCCAGGGATAAAGAAAATCTGAATGTAAGACTGGAACTTTTTTCGAATACTCTCAACTCTGAGAAATGAGTATTTGAAGCACTTGAAAGAGGGTCACATGTCTTCCTCTTTACAGTGAAAACTTATTGCTGGAAAGAACTCTGAACCTGTGGGACACTTGTGTGTGTGTGTGTGTGTGTGTGTGTGTGTGTGTGTGTGTATGTACACCATTTGAATCAAAGACTCTTAACAGAATCCCAATGACATTACCCCACTGATTTTTGAACTATAATGAAGGGGCATGGTCGACCGGTAATCAGAATTAACCAGACCAGCTCAATAACAAAAAATATAATTTTAACAATTGGAATAAAGGAAGACTCACACGACCGGGGTCCAGAGAGAATTACACACAGTGGAGAAAGAGACAAAACAAAGGGCGGGCACCAAATCCCCAGGTTCTTCTTCCTTCACCCCAGGCGGCCATACAGTAGCCAAATGTGATTGGCTGAGCTTCCCCATCATCTCCCCCTTTTGTCTAAACAAGATTGAACTAAACCCAATACAACTATATACAATAGAAATAGATACCAAATATAAAATTACAAGCAACGAACAATATTAAGCAAGAAACATATTACTAAGCATTTTATTTTAAAGAGTCTGAATAATGTATTGAAATTGAGTTTATCTAAATCATGAGGAGGTTAACTACATTTTTTTTAAATTTTTATCTTTATCAAAGATCAGAGAAGGGAAGCAATTACTTGAGCAACCAGGAAGTACTAAAGGGGAAACTTCCAAAATGTGCAACAAATGACAGAGACAACTGACTACCTTGGCAATCACCCAAAGTCTCACTTGTAATGTTGAGTCAACCAACTTTGGCTAAGGCCTAACATAACTGACATGACATTTTTAAAGGCAAGAAACTTAGAACTATCTTACCCTGTCTTGGCAGGATAAGACAATCCTGTTTCTATCCATTTACAGATACTCTGTATCTCTGTCAGTGGTTGAGGTATTGGCTTTTCTTTGCCCAATGGCCAGTTTTGCCAAGAAGACAAGCTCCAAGTGGAGTGTCTTTGGTGCTCAACCTTTTCTCGGGAGTAGAGCAGTGTTGCCAGGAGTGATTGTATCTCACTAGCATGGAACTCTAGGTTAGATTAAAGGCCATTTTTACAGCTCTTTGAAGAGGTTGAAGATTATACTATCTATATTAAATATAATCTCTATGTATCTAAAGAACCTGATTAGCCTAAATATAAATATGACAAACATATATGACTATTATAATTTTTGATACCTATCTAACTTGAAGATTAAGAGAATAAACAACTATACAATAAATGAGGACAATGACCTCCAAATGTAAACAATGTATATCATTACATAAACAATATATAATTATCTTAATCAGAGGTAGAAATGTACACTGTAATATGGTAAATATATATATATATATCAATACTATATATATATATATATACATCAATACATAACAAATGTTTTAAACAGAGGTAGAAGCATACTCACATACAATATTTAATATAATTTAACTTTGTATCAATATACAAGAATCGATACCAATATAATTTTCTAAAAACAATAACTCACAAATACCAATCTATTATTTCATCACCAATTATCCCCCTTTTTTTAATACCCCTGAGCCTATAAAATACCTCCCTCATCCCCTCAACCCTATACCAATTATAACCAACCCCTAAATGATGTCCCTAAACCTGAGGGTAAACTCTGCTGGGAGAGGGGACGTCATCCAGGGAAGAGCCCAACACCCCGAATCCCCAGCCCGGCATGGGAAATGTGACTTATCTAGAGCCTTAAAGGGCTCCATAGGGCCCTGTGGTCGGGAGCCAAATGAAGGGCCGTGGTTGACCGGTAATCAGAATTAACCAGACCAGCTCAATAACAAGGAATATAATTTTAATAATTGGGATAAAGAAAGACTCATACGACCGGGGTCCACCAAGAATCACGCACAGCGGAGAAAGAGACAAAACAAGGGGCGGGCACCCAATACCCAGGTGCTTCTTCCTTCACCCCAGGCGGCCATACCCTAGCCAAATGTGATTGGCTGAGCTTCCCCATCATTATAAACAGAGGTCTGAATGTGGACAGCCCGCAGCACCAGCTTTGCTTCCAACAGTTTCTCTGTGTTCCATTTAAGGCAGAGAGTTCAAAACCTCACAATATGAACTTTGTTCTATATTCAAATTAATATTTTAAAGAGAATTATAATCTACCTTCCATTTAGAAAATATACTTTAGAGGTAGTAAACACACTAGATGTATGATAATCAAAAAATTTTCTGTAAAAAATATGAATAATCAATGGTCTGATTTTAGGAGGTGGGAGAATGCTGGAAAATTCACACCCACAAATGTAGTCAACTGCTGTATCATCCTTTAATAAGGTCTTTAAATATAAACCTGAAGGATATCTTAACATGTAAAAATATTTTTCATCAAGTCCTATGACATGATTTTGATTCTAAGGACCCATTTGTTGGAAAGAACTAAATCCTGCAAACTGTCCTCTAGCCCCTACATACACATTATGGGACACGAGCACCCCAAACACACACATTTAAATACACAATCAAGGCCAGGCGGTGGTGGCGCACGCCTTTAATCCCAGCACTCGGGAGGCAGAGGCAGGCGGATCTCTGAGTTCGAGGCCAGCCTGGTCTACAAGAGCTAGTTCCAGGACAGGCTCTAGAAACTACAGGGAAACCCTGTCTCAATCAATCAATCAATCATCAATCAATCAATAAATACATAAACAAATAAATAAACAATCAATAAAATAAATATAATGCAGTTTTGAAGAACAGTTTAAATCATGTTATTCTCTTGTAAAAGGAACTTTCAGAAAAACACTTTGTCACCCACCTCACAAGTCTTGGGAGTCTAAGGACTAATTCACATTGATAAATTCTAGGAAAGAAGACCATAGAAAGCAAGTGTCCCAACTTAATCAACGTATGTTTTACCAGCATATAAAACACTGCTATTTAAAAACACATTTAATATGAGTTTCATCACTCACAAAGAATTAAAGGAAAATCACACTTGTCATACTGGAATAAGAAGCACAATCAGTCATGATTCTCTAAAATTATTGCATTCAGAGCTTGGAACTCTTCTAAATTTTTCTTCCTTCTCAGTCTCCAACAGGAAAACCTGCAACATTGAATAAATGAAGCTGTGTTCTTTCCTAGTATCAGAAGACTCAGAAAATCTTTCTCTAGAGTCAATCTTGCATAACTCTGGCAGGTCATAAGAACTGTGTATGTTGTATTAAAGCAAGTTCTCTAATGAAATATGGTCATCATGGAATTCTTAACTAGGCCAAGTTTTTTGGATTCATTACTTAGAAGCACACACACACACACACACACACACACACACATCTCACCTGCAGCTTTAACTCTAAGGCCATATTACCCACATGAAAATGAAATCTGTGTATCATTTTATTTTCATCTCATTTGCCATGTCTTATATTCTTGCCATACTTTAATGTATTGAGATATGCTGCCTTTATTTCTTTGGGGCCTTTTGCTTTTGAATCGTGTAGGAAATTATTTACCAGAACATAGGTATAGGTGAGTTTTCAGTGAAGAAACACATACTACTTCTCCCAGTCACTATTTACTGTCAAGGGTGTTTTAGGGAGGAGCATCATGAACTCTTTCGTTTTCTGTGCCAAAATATTGAAGGGTTTAATTTTATTCAGGCAGCCACAATGACTGAATTCAGGAGTCATCAGTCATGTCAAATCCAAGAAAATGTTTCATAGAATCTCTTCCCACCTAACAGGGGCCAGGTGTACCTTCTCAGTGAAAGACTGAATGGTGAGAAGAGATGCTACATTTTTCATTCTTGAGAAATTTTAAGAAAAATCTAACTACTAAAGGTAGTGCCAAAGTGAAAAGAACCATTTGATTCACATATGTGCAAATAGTCACATGGGAGAAAATAACATAACTTTATGGCTATATTCCAACATAGAATTATCCTTGAGAGGAGGGTACTCACTGCTGAGGCACAAAAAAAGGGATGGGTTGAAAGTCTCAAGTAGAGTACCAGAGTCAATAGAGCACTTAATAGTAAAAGAATGATAAAGAATAAATAAACATTTTGATGCTACCTATAAACTTCAAAATCATCAAAAAAGATGTTAGCTAGTCAGAGTATTTTGTCAACTTTGGCAGACTATTCCATGTCTTAAGTGACTTTGTGCTGAACTATTAAAGTGGATATCCAACTTTTCTTTTAAGATGGGGCCTCACAAGCCAGTATCTCAAGTAAGCTCAATAGCCTGAGATAATCCTCAGCCTTTCTATCTCTAACATGCTCCTTTAGCATTCTTAACCTTGCACACACTTCATTTAAGTTAAGTGTTCTTTGGGACACTAAGTGTAAGCTACCCTAAGATTGTATTGTGCTTTTATACACATGTTCATGTAGCCTAAACTATTAACCTTACTTGTCTAATAACCACAATATTTTTTAAATTACATTATGTATTATATAATTATGTTAGATATCATTAAATATGTTATTATTATATTATATTGTAATTATATTACTGTGACCTTTACTTGTTTTCATAAGTACTTATGTCCACTTTGTATCAATTTCCTAAACATTCTATCTTCTAAATATTTTGAACTGAAGGCAAATTAACTAACAATTTAAAACTAACTGGTACCAGTGTCTGTGTAATTATTTCTATGATTATTTGTTATTGTTTGCAATGCCCAATGTGACATATTTTTCAAATTTTATAGGTATAAACATTCTAATGCAGAAATTCTAAATATCTTCAGTGATATGGACTTAATAAAGTTATAACTGAAATCCCAGTACATGCTTTTCCACTATTACAGCCCATGTTGGCTTCTTATAAATATTTTCAGATTCCCTAGAAACATAAAGAAGGAAAGAAGACACTACTGAATTAAAACAGTTTGAATGGGGTTTGTTTTGGACACAAAATAAATTATTCATACACAGTCCACATATTTAAATTACTTTCTGGAAGATTTTGTGATGGGAAATGCCAGTATATGCAAAAGTATCACATTCTAGTAACTGTTTTCCTGACAACTAGCTGTGTTACCAAAATCAAGTTACTTAACCTCTCTGAGACACAGATATATCATCTTTAAATTAAAAGAGATAGATAAAATCTCTGGAGTATATCCAATCCACAACATTCTATAACTTTTCTACTTGTTGAAGTATTCATTTCCTCCTAGATAATACATAATCTCCTCTCTAAAAGATTTTTCTTTATACAAATCACTTAAGGATGGTTTATATTTTTTCTTCCCTATAACAATCTTCCTAAATATTTCATTTCTCAGAAAATCTCTTTTGCTCCCTAAGATCTTCATATATGAAACTGCTATGAACAAGTCTGAGGAATTAAGTGGATAAAAAGAAATTTTTCAACTCAATTGTATTTGGTTAGATGCTCACTACCACTCTGTCTTTCCATAACCTAGTTTTCTCTCTGTTTTACTATATTACACAAAGAAATCATGTATTTCTGTCTGCAGCTTATTAACCTTGACAGGTAATAATAACAAGTATGAATTATTTTAAAAATGTGCCCTCATTTAATACTATTAATGGTAATAGATATTTACTTAAAATGTTGCAATCATAACAAACATGAATTTTTGTTTAGACATCATTTTAAAATAATGAATCCATTAAAAACAAGTTTATATAGATGCTAGAAATCTTATTAAGATTAACATTAAGAATAAATCATGACATTAGTGAAAATGGCAGAATTTTAGCAAAATGTTAGAAATAATCATTAGATGGCAATGTTCTTAGAGTTTTAATATACCAAACAAATAACAATGAAAAGTTATAATATAATAAATAGATTATGGATCACATTTTAAGCTGAATATTAAAACTAGTTTCTTTAGCAATGAAGCCTAGAAGACACACTGGTATTGCAACCACTAAATCATTTTTCTACCAAGAAAAGCAAAACTTAAAGCCTTTAGTAATTTCTGAGAAATTTTTCTCATAAGTAAAGAACATTAATTCCCCTTTTTTTGTACACAGGGAAACAAAACCCAACACTCCATTTCCCCAATCTACTTAACCCTGAAGAGTACAAGCAGAGAAGGATTGTGCCTCTGGCTAGCTAGCTGGGGTACACAGTCTCTGTATTGAGAATCTATTTTAAGTTGCCACAAGACTTTGCTAAGACTGTGTTTACCTACCTGGTATGTTGATACAAAATAGATTCATTCACTCCAGCTTCAAAAACATCTTTGTATTTTTGTCTCAAAGAAAATAATTGCACGTTTTCTAGATTTGTAGGTTCTCACACAATTTCTCTAACAAAAAAATTAATTAAGCGCTGAAGGTACAATACAGTAAATAGACTCATCAGTCAAAGAAAGCATTAAATCTTACAAAAGCTTAACTCAAAATATCCAGGAAATATGGGACACCATGAAAAGACAAAGTCTTTTCAAAGAATAACAGGTATAGAAAAAGAGAAGTTCAACTCAAAGCACAGAATATATTTAACAAAATCATAGAAAAAAAACTTTCTCAACCTATGAAGCTACAAGAAGCTTACAGAACACCAAATAGACTGGATCCAAAAAAAAAGTTCACTTGATCGTAATGGATAATTTTTCTAATGTGTTCTTGGATTCGGTTTGCCAGTATTTTATTGAGAATTTTTGCGTCAATGTTCATGAGTGAGATTGGCCTGTAATTCTCTTTCTTGGTTGAGTCTTTGTGTGGTTTAGGTATCAGGGTAACTGTAGCTTCATAGAAGGAATTTGGCAGTGACTCTTGTGTTTCTATATTATGAAATACCTTAAGGAGTATAGGTATTAGGTCTTCTTGGAAGTTCTGGTAGAATTCCGCATTGAAACCATCTGGTCCTGGGCTCTTTTTGGTAGGGAGGTTTCTGATAACAGTTTCTAATTCTTCGCGACTAACAGGACGATTTAGAGCATTTACCTGGTCCTGGTTTAACTTTGGTATATGGTATTTATCTAAAAAACTGTCCATTTCTTTTACAGTTTCCAATTTTGTGGCATACAGGCTTTTGTAGTAAGATCTAATGATTCTCTGAATTTCCTCTGTGTCTGTGGTTATGTCCCCCTTTTCATTTCTGATCTTATTAATTTGTGTGTTTTCCCTCTGCCGTTTGATTAGTTTGGCTAAGGGTTTGTCAATCTTGTTGATTTTCTCCAAGAACCAGCTTTTTCTTTCATTGATTCTTTGGATTGTTTTCTGTGTTTCTATTTTGTTGATTTCTGCCCTCAGTTTGATTATTTCCAGTCTTCTACTTCTCCTAGGTGAGTCTGCTTCTTTTTTTTCCAGAGCTTTCAGGTGTGCTGTTAAGCCACCAATGAGTGCTTTCTCCGTTTTCTTTAAGTGGGCACTTAGTGCTATGAACTTTCCTTTTAGCACTGCTTTCATTGTGTCCCATAGGTTTGAGTATGTTGTGTCTTTGTTTTCATTAAATTCAAGAAAGAACACATCCTAAAAATTATATATTATGATCAAGTAGGCTTCATCCCAGAGATGCAGGGCTGGTTCAACATATGAGAATCTATCAATGTAATCCATCATATAAATAAACTGAAAGAAAAAAACAGATGATCACTCCATTAGATGCTGAAAAAGCATCTGACAAAATTAAACACCCCTTTATGAGAAATGTTTGGAGAGATTAGGGATACAAGGGTCATACCTAAATATAATAAAAGCTATTTACAGCAAACCAACAGCTAACATCAAATTAAACAAAGAGAAACTCAAAGCCATCCCACTAAATTTAGGAAGACAAGGTTGTCCACTCTCTCCACATCTCTTCAATATAGTGCTTGAAGTTCTAGCAATAGCAATAAGACAACATAAGGGGATCAAGGGGATTCGAATTGGAAAGGAAGAAGTTAAACTTCCGTTATATGCAGATGATATGATAGTGTACATAAGCGACCAAAAACCTCCACCCAAGAACTCCTACAGCTGATAAACTCCTTTAGTAACGTGGCAGGATACAAGATCTACTTCAGAAAATCAGTTGCCCTCCTATACACAAAGGATAAAAAAGCAGAGAGGGAAATCAGAGAAGCATCACCTTTCATGATAGCCAGAAATAGAATAAAATATCTTGGGGTAACTCTAACCAAGGAAGTGAAGATCTATTTGACAAGAACTTTAAGTCTTTGAAGAAAGAAATTGAAGAGGATACCAGAAAATGGAAGGATCTCACTTGCTGTTGGATTGGGAGGATCAACATAGTAATTCTACCAAAAGCAATTCTACCAAAAGCAATCTATAGATTCAATGCAATCCCCATTAAAATCCCATCAAAATTCTTCACAAACCTTGAGAGAATAATCAACTTTATATGGAAAAACAAACAAACAAAAAAACCCAGGATAGCCAAAACAATCCTACAATAAAGGAACTTCTGGAGGCATTACCATCCCTGACTTCAAACTCTATTACAGAGCTACAGTATCTAAACAGCTTGGTATTGACATAAAAACAGAGAAGTTGACCTATGGAATTGAATAGAAGACCTGGATATTAACCCACAAACCTATGAACACCAGTTTTTTTTTTTTTTTTAAGGAGCTAAAAGTATACAATGGAAGAAAGAAAGCATCTTCAATGAACAGTGCTGGCATAACTGGATGTCAACCTGTAGAAGAATGAAAATACATTCATATCTATCACCATGCACAAAACTCAAGTCCAAATGGGTGAAAGACCTCAATATCAATCTGAACACACTGAACCTGATAGAAGAGAAAGTGGGAAGTACTCTACAACATATGGGCACAGTAGAACACTTCCTATTTATAACCCCAGCAGCACAGGCATTAAGGGCAACATTGAATAAATGGGACCTCCTGAAACTGATAAGCTTCTGTAAAGCAAAGCACACTGTCATTAAGACAAAAGAGCTACCAACTGACTGGGAGAATATCTTCACCAACCCTGCAACAGTCAAAGGTCTGATCTCCAAAATATATAAAGAATTCAAGAAACTAGACTTTAAAATGCTAATTAACCCAATTTAAAAAATGGGGCACTGAACTGAACAGAGAATTCTCAACAGAAGTTCAAATGGCCAAAATACACTTAAGATCATGCCCAACCTCCTTAGCGATCAGGGAAATGCACATAAAAACAACTTTGAGATACCATGTCACACCTGTCAGAATGGCTAAAATCAAAAACACTATTGATAGCCTTTGCTGGAGAGGATGTGGAGTAAGGGGTACACTCATCCACTGCTCGTGAGAATGCAAACTTGTGCAACCAGTTTTAAAAGCAGTTTCGTGGTTTCTCAGGAAATTCGGAATCAATCTACCCCAGGATCCAGCAATTCCACTCTTGGGAATATACCCAAGAGATGCTCTATCACACTACAAAAGAATATGTTCAACTATATTCATAGCAGCATTATTTGTAATATCCAGAACCTGGAAAGAACCTAGATGCCCTTCGATGGACGAATGGATAAAGAAAGTGTGGAATATGTACACATTAGAGTACTACTCAGCAGTAAAAAACAATGACATCTTTACCTTTGCATGCAAATGGATGGAAATAGAAAACACTATTGTGAGTGAGGTAACCCAGACCCAAAAAGATGAATTTGGTATGTACTCACTCATCAGTGTATTCTAGACATAAATAAAGGCCAGTGAGCCTATAATTCCTGGTTATAGAGAAGCTAAATAAGAAGGTTAATCCAAAGGAAAACATAGTTATCTTCCTGGATATTGGAAGTAGACTAGATTGCCAGACAAAAATTGGGATCTTGGGTGTGGGGGTCGGGTGGCGGTAAGGGGTGATAAGGAGATGTGGAGAGAAAAGTGAGGAGGGGAGGATGGGGAGACCCTGGGGGAATGCGATGGTTGGGATAGGGTGCAGGGAAGAAGATATCTTAATTAAGGGAGCCATTTTAGGGTTAGCAAGAGACCTCACTCTAGAGGGTTACCCAGGTATCCATGGAGATGTCCCCAGCTAGTTCCTTGGGCAGCTGAGGAGTGGGAGCCTGAAATGGCCCAATCCTATAGCCATACTGATGAATATCTTGCATATCACCATAGAAGCTTCATCTGGCGATGGATGCAGATAAATACAGAGACCCATATTGGAGTGCAGGACTGAGTTCCCAAAGCCCAAATATGGAGCTGAAGGAGGGAGAACATGAGCATGGAAATCAGGACCACGAGGATTGCACCCACCCACTGAGATGGTGGGGCCGGTCTAATGGGAGCTCACCAAGGCCAGCTCAACTGGGACTGAAAAAGATGGGATCAAACCGGATTCTCTGAACATGGTGGACCATGAGGGCTGACTGAGAAGCCAAGAACAATGGCATGGGGTTTTGATCCTACCACATGTACTGGTTTTGTGGGAGCCTAGTCTGTTTAGATGCGCACCGTCCTGGACCTGGATGGAGGGGGTTGGACCTTGCACTTCCCAATGTCCAAGGTCCAACCTTGAATGTGGCTGATTGTTGCATGGCTAGGGTAGACTGAAGGAGCACTTGCAGTGGCACCAGGATTTATCCCTACTGCATGTATCCCTTTGGGGATCATATTCTCTTTGCACGTATACCTTGCTCTTGCTAGATATAGTAGGGAGGGCCTTGGATCTTCCACAAGGCAATGTGCCTTACCCGCTCTAAGGATTAGATGGTGGTGGGGTGGAAGGGTATGTGGATGGATTGGGGGGAGGGAAGGGAGTACGAATCTGGATTGGTATTTTTTCAAAATACTTAATAAATTAAAAAATATTTAATAAATTAAAAAAGAATTACATGTCAATATTCACCTGTGTTTGTCATGCTTAAAGTTAGGCTAGTCGGGTTCTCCAGATGAACAGATATTGTACTCTGCATAGATACGTAATCTTCAAACACTTCAAAGAATTGTAGAATACGACATTTAAATAACTGAAGATTCAGTTGATGAGACACCAGTCTTTTCCCAAGGGAATGTTGGGGACTGAAGACACTTCACTTGGAGCTTGTGTTTTTCTTGGCAAAACTGGTCTTTGGGTAAAGAATTGCCCTTGCCTCAACTACTGACAATATGCACACTGTCAAAACAGGACAAGCAGGATACAAGCAAAAAGGACTGCTGAACCTTGCAAAGATAGGGCAGTGTAGAACAGTCTTTTGAATTCTCTTGTCTCAGAAAATGGTCTGTCAGATACTTGAGAACTTAGCCAATGTTGGTTACTCCAACATTACAAATGAGACTTTGGGTGACTCCCCAGGTAGTCAACTGTCTCTCATTTTTTTCCCACCTTTTAAGAGTCGCTTGCACTTCCTGCTTACTCATGTAATATTTTTCCTTCTCAGGTCTTTGATGGGGTTGTAGACTAGATAGTCATAACTACTTTCCTCTCATAACTTAGTTAAAATATTTTTAGCATATGAGTTAGATTCCTCAAGATAGGACAACTATTGAAAGAGTATCCACTATTTATAAACTTCCTTAGATTGGACATTTAGCATGTATTTCTTGCTAAATGTTGTTCATGTTGGTTATAGTTCTATTTTTATGTATGATCTTGCCTTTTCTTTTTCCTGGACAATACTTGCTATTTATTCTTATTACAGTTTTGTATTAGGTTTAGAACCCTTATTTAGACAAAAGAGAAAGGTGTTGTAGGAATTCAATCAGCCAATTTAACATTTTGGGTAGTGACCCATTAGAGCATGGTCTAAGGAGCAATGTGTGGACTGACAAGTGAAGACAAGAGTGCTTGCTCTCTCGGGTGGTGGTCAGAGTTCTATTCACAGCTTCCAGCACCAACAGAGTACTGCAGTTCTCTACCTGTATTGTGAGTTTTTCCCCTAAATATGTACTTGTTATCCTTTATTCTGGAATATCATGGACCTCAATAATTATGAACATACCTGTTCCCACTGTCAGGAGTCCCAAAAAAGCACCAAGGTAACAGTTATAACACATACACAGAGGAGCTGGTGTAGATGCATGCAGACCCTCAACTGGCCATTGCAGTCTCTCTGAGCCCACATGAGCCCTGCTTAGTTGATTCAGTGGACTCCCAGTGTCTTCCCTCCCCTCTAACTCCTATCATTTTTCATCCCTCTCCTTGGTGGTGTTTCCCAGGGGAGGGGCCTAATGGAGACCAATTTAAACTCTCTACATAATGTCTGACTGTGGATCTCTGTACCCACTCCTCTCTGCTCTTGGAGAAAGCCTCTCTGATGACAACTGGACAAGGCACTGATCCATGAATATAGCAGAATATCATTAGTAATGCCAGTTAAAATTGGTTCTACTCTAGGTTCCCAAGCTTTCCAATCTCCAGGTCCTGGTCATCTGGGCAGTGTGGGACATGGGCTTCCTCTTGTTAAACCAAACCCCATCAAGTAAAACCAAACATTGGTTGGCCACTCACTCAAGTTCTGAGTCACCACTGCCCTAGCACATTTTGCAGGCAGTACAGATTATAAGTAAAGAAAGGTATACAGGATAAAGATAAAAGCCAAGAAGCAAAAAGTAGATGGGATAATTGTTTTAAAAATCTGGCTAGAAATAAATCAAGCTAAGGCTGGGCATTCAAAAGAAATAAGACTCCATGTGAATTTATTTGGGAGCTGGGTGGCAGGTTCTCAAAAAAGTCACCCCCCACACACAAAAAAACCCATAAAACAAAAAACCACAATTATCATTCCTGTCCTGACTTCTTTTGGTGATGAACAGCAATGCTGAAGTGTAAGCCAAATATAAACCCTTTTCTCTCCAACTTGTTTTATGGCCATAGTGTTTCCTTAAGGGAATTGAAACCCTAACCAAGACACCCAGCACATCTTGATGGGAAGTCAAGGCAGCAAGGGTGTCTCAGTTAGGGTTTTTATTGCTGCAACAAAATATGATCAAAAACATATTGGGGAGGAAAAGGCTTATTTGGCTTATGCTTTCAAATCACTATTCATTACTGAAGAAAGTCATGACAGAAATTCAAACAGTGCAGCAATCTGGAGACAGGCCATGGAGGAGCACTGCTTTCTGGCTTACTTCCTATGGATTTCTCAGCCTGCTGTCTTATGGAACCCAGAAACACCAGTTCAGCAATGGAACTACCCACAGTGGGATGGGGTCCCTGATCAATAATAATAATAATAATAATTTATTTATTTATTTATTTATTTTTGGTTTTTCGAGACAGGGTTTCTCTGCAGCTTTTTTAGAGCCTGTCCTGGAACTAGCTCTTGTAGACCAGGCTGGCCTCGAACTCACAGAGATCCGCCTGCCTCTGCCTCCCGAGTGCTGGGATTAAAGGCGTGCGATTTTTAAAGCAGATTTAAGAATGTTCTTTAAAGTGTCTTAATAATAATTCTTAATAACAAATTAAGAAAATTCCTTACAGCAGAAATTTATGTAGGCATTTTCTCAATTAAGGTTCCCTCCTTTCAAATAACTCTAGCTTGTGTATCAAGTTGAGATAGACTGGCCAGAACAAGGAGCTTGAGGAAGTTGGTTACATTTCATTATTATTCAAGAAACAGAAAGCAACAAATGCTTGTGCTTAGCTAGTGTTCATTTCATACAGTCCAAGTCTTTAGCATAGGGAATGGTGCCACTGTTTGTTAGTGTAGGTCTTCCTCCTCAATTGTTTTAGTCAACGTAATCCACAGAAGTAGAATTCCTAACAGGTGTGCCTAAAGGTTTAACTCCTAGGTGATTCCAGATCCTATCAATTAGACAATTAACACTAACAATTCCAAATTCTTCATATGTACTTCCAGGTTAATTTCCTCAGCACTGTTCCAATTAGGCATATACTTGTCAGGATTATTAATAAGAGATTTTGTTGGCAGATATTACAGACAGCAAACTTCTCAAGATGAATCTATAATAAATGTTACCAACCTGACACTGAAATCAAATCAAAATCTTCCAAATAAAATTGTGAGGATCACACCATTTCCTGTATGTGACAATGGCAAAGAAGCAAATGAATACCAGATGTCAAAGTGCATTGAACATAAAATGAATAAAGCAAACTGAACAAGAGTATAAAAGAGATTCTGTGGATTTTTAGAAACAAATGAAGTTCACAGAAAGAGACAGTCAACAAGCATGCAGAAGCATGTCTTGGAATGTTATTGGCAAAGAAGGGGTACCAAACTGTAATCATGGTTCTACAAATAGGAAAATTAAATATCAGTTGTATCATCATAAAGAAATTGGGAAGAAAAGATTATGCTATAATTTCTCAGTCTTCAGTACTTGTATCTAACACACAAATCCTAATATGCTCAAAGTATATATTTGATTTGTAGTCATTATTTTTAATGAATAGAATAAAAACACCTGTAATTTTTATTGTTTTTGCATATGTAGAATTGAATAGGAGTTTTTGTCTTCCCATCTACAAGAGAGTTGAGAAGCAATGGAAAGAAAAAGCTCATATTACAAACAACTGTCCCAGTGAAAAGTCAGTCTTACCTAAAACTACATTGGTCTTAACAACTGTCAAAAAAAACCAAAAATGCCAACCACAGCTTTAAAAATAGCTTTAAGATATTAACTGAAGCCTCTCACCAAGGAAAACTTGCTAGTTTTCACAACTAACTTTTATAGATTTTTCTTCATTAATAAAGTCCCCAACCTTACCAACCTTTTCTGTGCTTGTAGAACAATATTTTTGCTTTTACTCTTTGGCTTTTGGGGGGTAGGGGCTGCCATCTAACTCCCAAATAAATCACACACAGAGGCTTATTCTTACTTATGAATGCCCAGTCTTAGCTTGGCTTGTCTTGCTAGCTCTTCTTAAATTATCCCATTTATCTTTGGCCCCAAGGCTTTTCTCTTCCTCTATTCCTGTATATTTTTTTTTTTTTTTTTTTGCCTTCTTACTAGGTGTCTGGCTATATAGCTATGTAGCTGGGTGGCTGGCGCCTAAAGTCCACCTCCTTCCTTTCTCATTTCTCAATCCTCAGATCCCTTTCTCTCAGATTTCTCATCATATTTATCCACTCTGCCTGCCACCCCTATCTAATCCTCTCTGCTTCTTCACTATCGACTGTTCAGCTCTTTACCAGACCATCAGGTGTTTTAGGCAGGGAAAGAAACACAGCTTCACAGAGTTAAACAAATGCAACATAAACAAAAGTAACACACCTTAAAATAGTATTATCCAAAAGTGTCTATATTTATGGAAGATGTCACCTGTAATTTACAAGTTAAATGTACTCATGTCTTAGCCTTTGTTGTACACATGCAATTAACTATCATCAGGAAACTTTTTTCTCTCAAAGTATGAACCAATAACAGCTGAGTTATGTTGAACAGGATTTCTTTCTTGCCTCACAGGGATTGACACTTGCTGGTGACAGCGTATACAGATACTCTGGGTTTAGGGAAGACATAGCAGTGGTGATAGGATGTATATATTATCTTGTTCAAGTCATTATGTGATTACCTTATACCTTACTATGGTGGTCATTTATCAGGTCCTTCAGATACTGAATTGGGTATAAAGAAGCAACCAGTCATGTTGGGAAACATAAAGTGAAGAACGTTTAATGCCAATATACAGTAAATAGTTAACAGCACAGAAAACACATGAAGCTATCCTACTGTTTGAAAGGATGCAAATGTAGAAAAAAAAAACACATAAGTGAGGAAGTAGATCTTTACCGAGGGCAGTCTCCAGAGAAAGACTGTCCTCTCTAGCAATGTCACAACCTTGACTAAGTTTGCCTGATATCCTGTCACAGATGCTATGAAAGCATGTAATACATGTTGCTGTTAAGCATCTAGCCTCATGAAAATTTGCTACACAAAAACAGAAATTTATTATTGGTATGTGAAGGTTTAAATATATTTGTTTATCTGTCCTACTTACACTATGCTCTCTATTCTTCTTTCTGATATATTTACCTTATCTTCTTTATTGGCTCTTTCAACTATATTTTTCTCTTAATCTTAAGGTCTTCTTTAGAAATTATATTTAAGAACTTTTAACTTACCAAAGTCTATATTTAAGTTATTAACACTTCTATAAAAGAGCAAAACTCTTACAACAGTGCACACTTCTTTAACTTCTTTTTACACATTTTCACTACTATTGGTGATTTTACTTTTATTAGATAAATTTCTCACTATTTTTGCTCATATAGTAATCTTATAAGATGAAAAACATGTTTATCCAAGCAGTTGCCATTTTGGTGCTTTGCATGGCTGTTTTTGTTGTTGTTGTTTTGTTGTTTTTGACTCTGGGCATCTCAGCATGTTCTGACTAATGGAATTTTTTTTCTTTTACTTTTAAGTTTTGTTCTACACTGCAATTAAGTTTCTTGAAAACAGTTTAATACCTTTACCTCTTCTAAGCTATGCTTCTCAAAACTAGATCAGCACTCAGACTTGAAGCAGTAATTCTAAACCACCACAGCTATTATTCCATACTATGTGCTAATATTCTGTCTCCCCAACCCCAGACAAGCACACATTTTTACAATCTAGCAAATAAAACATAATAATGTTAACTCTCAAGTAGGTTAAACTTTAGCCAAAGAAAGCGTCCTCATATACAAGCTAAAAAACACACCAGGCTCGTCCTAGATCCCCCACCTTATGGACATATCAAAGTGACAGGACACGACCTAGACAAGCCTTCTCACTTACTTCCTATCTCTCAGTGATCACCAAACTCTGTTCCATGATTCTGATTCTCTTTACCTGAAAATCATGGTTTATGTTGTTTGTTGGTGATTTTAGGCAGGAGGGCAACATGGTCATTCTATTTTGCCTCCACGTATAATTCTTGAACAATTTCTTATGCAAAAAAAGTCAACTCAGGCCGGGCGGTGGTGGCGCATGCCTTTAATCCCAGCACTCGGGAGGCAGAAGCAGGTGGATCTCTGAGTTCGAGGCCAGCCTGGTCTACAAGAGCTAGTTCCAGGACAGGCTCTAGAAACTACAGTGAGACCCTGTCTCGAAAAAACCAAAGTCAACTCAAGTATATGAAGAGCACCCAAGAACAGAGGAAAGAGCTAGAGTCTTCTCAAGAACAGATTGAGGCTCTAACATAAAAAACAACATGCCCAATTTAGTTTCAAACTCACTACTGACAACATTTCTCCCGATTGCCTTCCTTCCTGTCTGATGGCCGTGTCTTATAAATTAATGTATACTTCTCTCAGTGCTGTAGATTTAAAATCATATGTGTGTGGGAAGAGTGCAGGTAATTAAGTATACAGGTCTTCAGATGGAATGGAAAAAAACCTCAATAGCTTTTTATCTCTATCATGCTTTAGGTGAGATCCTAAAGCATAATTCAAAACCTAAAACCCGACTGCAATGAGGTTTCCTTATGAAGATTTGAACACACCTGTTTTACAGGAAAGAAAAGTAAATTTGTAGATAAAGAGGAAGTGAAATAAAAATGGCCACACATTTCACATTTTTTCTATCAAAGGCAAGATTATGACACTCACCACCTTTTTTGTTGTTTTGCTTGTTTGGTTTTGGTTTTTTGAGACTGAGTCTCTCTGTAGTCCTACCTGTCACTAGATAGACTAGGCTGGCTTTGAACTCACAGAGATCTGCCTGCCTGTCTCCCAAGTGTTGGGATTAAAGACTTGCAATACCATGCTCGGTCCTACCCCTCTTCTTAAATGTACGTAGGCTCTAAATTTGACAAACATAACACAGAAATGTCAAGTTGTATCTATATCTGGGCTCTGTCTTGGTGACTGGCACATCCCACTTCTTAAAGATTTCCTGTGTAATAGTTTCTCTGGGAGAGTTTTAAGAAAGAAAAGAAATCCAACTATTCTGAAGGTATCATGTATAGAGAAAATGATACCAAAAGATCCCCAGTTGTTCCCCACTCCAGACAATAGATATGTAAGTGACAAAGCAACATAGAACATTTCAGAGCCCTCATTTGCAATATAAAGAACAGAAGCCCTCAACAAACAACTCATCTCCAGATGTTTGAGCCACTTTGGCCGAGGACCTAGACATCATAAGGAAAAGGCAAATCACTAAAAATCCCAACCATAAGGTACAAGATAAGTAATTATTTCAAGCCACTGAGGTTTAGCGAAATTGACTGTGCATCAAGAAGTAAATGGAGCCAAGACAAAAAGAAGAGTTCATTTGGAATGCACATACTACAAATACAGTAGAATTTAAGGCAGGAGTATTCATATGTCTTGAACTATCTACATAACAGCACTATATTAACAAATGTTTTAACTCACTACAAAAATGAAAATTTTAGATTCATTTAAAACGAGACAAAGCTAATAGCTTGAAAACACAATCATACTATTATGCATAATACACTATACATACACATATACATATACACACTTTGATGTATTAAGTACTGAAAATTAAAACCAGTAAGCTTTATCATTATTTGTAAAATTTAAAAGGAACAAAAACAGATGTCTTTTAACATACAAGGAACATACACGGAAAAAGTGACAGTTTGACATTAAAATAAATGCATAATGAGAAACTCTAGAGTTAACTTCACTCTTAATCCAGGCACTAACATTTTAAAATAAAATATCACAGCTTGATTTTTTTGAAAACATGTTTTAAAAAGACTTACTACAACACATATTTTATAAACACAAGGTTTTCTCAAAATCAGATGTTGAGAACAATAAAACTTAAGCACTTTTATTAAGAACATTTCCTGAATATTTATATTATTTGACATTTGTGACAATATTAAAAAATACAGTGATTTGGCTACAGAATTTAACTTTAAACAAACCCCAAACAACTAAGAATTGTGCTGTTTAAGACAATTACTTTTAGATTACCAAAATTCAAATTATTTTAAGGTCCAGAAATAAAATCACAGTTTGATTTATGTATATTTCATTATTTAATTCTTTAATAATTTTCTTTAACAAAGATGATATTATATGCTACTATTTAAAAAAAGGAAAAAAAGAACCCTTTAATAAAACTATGAAAATAAGCCTGTTAGTTCTGAATATATCTAGTTTTCTTTAAAAAGCACAAAAGAAGCTACCAGACTCTACCTGAAAGCAGACCCACTTTCCACTGAAGTCTTGTTAGACCTCTGGAGACAAGTCCTTCTCTAGGGTAAGCAAACAACTGGAACAGCTAGAAGTTAGATACAGAAAGGAACATGTGCCAATAATCCTGATACATCTGCTCTTATTCCACTATCACTCAAACTAAGTTCCCATGAGGAAGAAAACAGTTTGACCTAGCATGGATGTCAGTGACTAGAGTAGCCAGCTCCTGCTGCTTTCCCTAGGGACCAAGGCAAAGTTGCTTGTAAATATAATAGATATAAACTGAATGGGCTCAGCAGAGGAAATGACACATGCAGGGTACACTTAACAGCTTTTACTTTTGGTGACATCAAATGGTTTCCACCACTGAGCAAACTTCAGTGCTTTCTTCCTCTGGTCCTCAAAGCTTTCTCTGATGCCCTTCCACAGCCTGGGCTCTAGATCCAGCATACCACCAATGATTTCCTTTTAAAGAGTAAGAAAAATATGAAAGTATACATGCACAAACAATGCAATCAAGAATGGAACTACTCATTAATTCTGCTATTAAACATTTTATTAAGTAGTTCTTTGTGACAATGTACACACATTACATATTAGTTTCAAGCAAAAAACCTTATTTACAATCTTAACTAGAAATTCTGTGATCTTGACAGTACTTGTGGTGTCTCTTGTGAAGCAATTTGTCTGCTTGGTTGCTCATTAGTATATCTATCTAATGGTAGCAAAAAGGATAAAGAAAGTAAAATTTAATTTCCTTGCTCATAAAGATAAATAATATGTCATCAGGAGCTCATAAGAGAATATGGAGATGTGGTGAGAACTAGAATGATAAATTCTCAGTTATATGGTTGGAAAAGGGAGGTGGCAAAGACCAGAAGACATTTCAAACAAACAAATGAATGTCCTACTTGCTGGATAAATCAGAAAAGGGAACCATCCATCACTAAGAAAGTATTCTGCATATGACCTCAGGAGAGACTGAACAAATTCAGATTTAGTCCAAAAGTTTCCTGGCATCATGCCATTTAAACAGTACAGTCTGAGAAAAGGTAGTTTATGTGTCTGTCTGAAACTGTCTCTAGACCACTGCATGCATTTATTTGACAGTGCAAGACAGGTTCTTATTCTCTTACTGCAAAAGAAACTATTTTCCATTGTTCTCTGAATAATTTCTTGGGAAGCAAGTCAAAGAAGGATAGAAAGTAGTTCATGACAAGGATGCTCTGAGGCATGGGGAAATTGCCTGTTCAATCTTAAAACCACAATGCATGAGTAATATTTGAAGGAGAGACAATTCACCCAATGAAAATTGAAAAAGTAAAACAATGGATGAATGGTATCCTTTCCTCTAGAAAACAATCTGTAAAACTATGAATCGAGAGCTCTAAATCCAAAGCTAAAGAGCAGTTAAAAATCTCTAGGGAACAACAACACAATTTTTCATAGCAGTGCAAATTTGTTGTTCTTTGTTGTTGTTTTGGTTTTTATTTGTTTTGTTAATTCTGTAGGAAAAAAATCTGCAAACTTTTCAAACAAGGGATGGGCTAGAAGTCAGTTGGTAGGTCTAGTAGTAGAGTGTGTGCCTGACATGCATGAGCTGTGGGTTTGATGCCTAAGACTATATATAAAAACAGGCATGATGGTACACTCCTGGAAACTCACATCAGGAGGTGGAGGTAGGATGATCAGGATTGCAAGGACATATTCAGCTATGTGGTAAATTCAAGATCCGGTTAGATTATGTGAGAATCTATAAGCAATAATTAAAAAATGAATGTGATTTTAGAATCTGGGTACTCATTAAGTACAGCAGTTCTGGATTCAAACCAATGGAGCTCTGTTTCTTCTTGGCACATCCCAATTCACTGTAGAAGATTATCTTATGCAGATGAGAGTAGGGCAGAGGAGGAAGCAGGGTGGGAAATTATAAACTCTCAGAAGAGTTTATCAAGAACCCTTTCTCTAGATGCAGAGACACGCAGAAGTGATATGAGAAGGCTTGTGCTAGGCCCAGATTCATTTTGCCAATTTGAAATGCCTCATTAATTCCATTACAGCTCCTGACAAGACTTTAGATATGTAGTTAAGTAGACCTCTAATTTAAGAAATATGTTCTTTAAAAGGCATTTTTTTTTACTTCCCTGAAAGAAACTACTGGCAGTCAAATGACTGGGATTTTCTTTCATATGTGCCCGGAACTTAACTGTGTGAAATGGGTCATTTATTTGTTCCAGATTATACTTTAACTATAAATGAAGAGCTGAAACTATTTATTCTCTCCAATAACCATAACCTAGGGTATCTGGGTTCTCTCATATAGCATGTAACCCTAGGCAAGTTACACAACCTCTCTGCAATTTATAGTTTTCTAATCTGTACAACAAAATTTAGATCAAAATCTAGACAACAGAGTTATTGTGAGCACTAGATGACTGCTTGGACAGTAGGTAGGCACACTGTAAGCCCTTAACAAATTATCACAATTTTTCAGGACAAAGCTGTCTGATTTCAAAGTCAGAAAAGCATTACAGTTATTAAGACTGAGAACACTGTCAAAATAATATCTCTGACGTGATCATGAATATTCTGGTATATTTTTATTGTTACCTCTTAAACCCCACCCCTCTCTCTCAAACTTGTATAGAGAACAACTCACCAAATTCTTGTATATTGTGTTCAAACTTAATTTTCTTTCATACTTTTGTGAAAATATTAATAAAACCACTAAACTTCAGTGTTTTATCATATTTCTGAGTTTACCTTTCCAAAGTAACGAGGAAATTTGTGTTGATCTTCAATGACGTGGGCAAATCCCCCCTGAAGGCCAAATTCTACGGCAAAATAAGGCAAGCTTCTAGGCACCTAAGTAAACAAACAAATTACATATGAAATGAGAAAGCTATGGAGAATTCTCTGCCATGAGAGAACTTATCATCTATCTAGGAGAATGTACATGACAAACTTCCAGTGACCTAACTCTCCATGGAAAAGATTTCATTCAAATAGCCTTTCAGTCAGACAGCTCTTCATCAAGTCTAGCAATTCACAATCAAAACAACTTCTTTCCTGTTCTTGAAGAGAGTGGAAAAAAGGTATTCTAATCTATTTTACAGAAAACAAGGAACAATTTTCCTATCATTACACAAATAAAAGTTTATTTTGTTCATATTATAATTAGGAAAGGGGAGCTTGATCATATATTTGTGGCTGTGTTTACAAATGCGTAAAATCTTTACTATGATAATATTTATCAAATATAAATACATTTATAATTTTTATTTCTTTCACTAATTAGATAGATAAATATAGCACTATTTAGTGTACCAAGTTCATTTCACAATACCTTGGGATCCCTTCTCTCCCTCCCTTTACACATACACATGTGTAAAGGAGTTTTAATCTCCTTACTCATTGAAAAGATCTATAATTTCTTGCTTTTATGCAGCAGATTTTGTATCTTTGTAAGGTTTTCCTCTAAAGTTGCAACTTTTATCACTACATATCATCCAGGTTAGTCAATATACAGTATGTTTCCCCTCTAAAACCACTATGCAAGAAACATGACTCATCTGGACCACATATTCCCACATAAGTACACCCAATTGGTACTGGGTACTTCAGAAGGCACAACTTCAGAGTTTACAGTACAGTATAGTAGGAACAGAGAAGTCCTTTGTAGTCATAAGTCAAAGAAAATAGAGACAACAAAATGTTTCTCATAAAGCAGGAATTTTTTAAAAAAATCAATCTAGAAAGTAATATAAACATTAAAATGTTGCTTCATGTATTTATATGTTTTCTATATTTCTGTATTTTTAACGATAATTACTGACAATTGAGAAAAAACAAAGTAAACAGACAAAGCTTTAAGCACATCTCTGATTCTCATGAGTATGTCATGTCAGACAATTCTGCAACATTTGAGTCTAAGGGAAAACATGAAGCATTCTGAGGTTTGTTGGGAACATCCAAGAGAAAAATGTTTATGCAACTCCCCAGCTCTAATTTTAGCATATAGAAGACTGCTACTTTCATTTCTATGTCCTCTAAAAGAATGCTCTGTGCAAAGTTGTTCAGTGACAATAGGAAAGAAGGTTCCATTGGACACTGACCTAACTAGGTCATGGGGCATGCAGCATACAATACTTTGAGAAATAATTTGAAGGAATATATGGTGCCAGCATTCTTTCATTTTCTTTGTATTACACTCTGGTAGGCAGAGTAATGGGTCCTGAATATGGCAAAGCCCTAAGTATACTACTTTACATGGCAAGAGAGACATTAAACACATGAACAAGTTTAGAGTCTTGAAATAAAATGGTGATGCTGTGTTATTCACATGAGATAAATATAATCATGGGGATAATTACAAGAAACAAGAGGCCTGGAGTATAAAGATTGGTAGGTACCTAACTCTTCATTTTGAAGGCAGGAGAAGGCCACAAGCCATAGACATAGATAGCTTCTATCAACTAAGAAGATAAGAGTGTCTTCTCTAGAACTGATGACAGATGCCTATAGTCAAAGACACACAGGAGGCTGAAGTAGGAGGGCTTCAAGTTAAAGGACTTGGCTATAAAGAGGTCAAAGCTGACTTGAGAGAAAAGTCAGCAAGTACTTAATAAGAAAACAAAACTAAGGCAGGGGTATATGGCTCAGTGGGAATGTTCTTACCTTACAGGCACAAAGCCCCAAGTTCAGTACCAGTCCATTAAAAAAAAAATCTCTTCTCCACAGTCTTCAGGAGACACCCAACAGAGTGTAGTCCATACTTCCAACAAAGGCACTGACATCAGAGTTTGTATATTTGTAATCATTAGCACTCTCCTTTTCCTGCCTTTTCCATCGTAAGAAAAACTGCTAGAACTCCAGTTCCAATCTTTAACAGTTTACACAGCAATAGGGTCTGACCTTCAAGTTTCAGAAGGCAACCAAAGGCAATGGCAACAGCCCATATTGTTTTAGGAGGCTCTTGTATTCCTTCAACCATCAACACGAGGAGCGGTTCCCCAAACCTAGCACTGGGATTTCTGTTAGAAAGAACATGGCTTATAAAACAGTATGTTACCCTATTCCTTTTTCAAACAACCTTAATGTTATGCATCTCTCTTTTGTGGTGATATTTTGTTTACACTATTAACAAAGCTTGCCTGAAGATCAGAGTGCAGAGCAAAGCCACTAGTTAGTCATAGAGGCCAGGCAGTGGTGGTTTAAACCTTTAATCATGGCACTTGGGAGGCAGAGGCAGATGGATCTCTTAGTTCAAAGCCACCCTGGGTTATACAGATTGAACCAGTCTAAAAGAAATAGAGCCAGGCAGTATTGGCTCACATCTTTAATCCCAGTACTTGGGAGTCACATAACTTTAATCATAGCACTAGGGAGGTAGAAAAAGGAAGGGATATGGCTGGGCAGAGAGAGGAATATACGGCGGGAGGAGACAAGAGGTCAGTTCATTCAATCTGAGGTTTTGTAGAGACAGGATTGTCCCTCTGGTCTGAGCATTAGAAGAGGCAAGAACTCTCTAGCAGATGACCATTTTGCCTCTCTGATCCTTCAGCTTTCACCCTCTGACTGATGATTCTGAGTTTTTACTATTGAGAACAATTAGAATTCATGCTACACTCCTTGCCTAGCCCCTTTATTATGCTTCGTTTCCTCCCTTATCCCCAGTTAAAAGTCCTCCATTTTCACCATTATCGCTTTTATAGTATCTGCCTCCTGCTATCCTCTTTTCTAGAGCTTTTTCTCACCTCATCCTCCCATGGTTCCTTCTACTTTACTGGCTACTTCAGATACTCAAGATTATCTACTCAAATCTAAAGATTCAGATCTAGGACCCTCAAGTAAGAGACAACAAGCAGGATTTAGAACTTAGAGGAATTGAACTAGACCTGAACTGAAAGCCTCCTCTGGGAGGACTAGTTCTCATAGTATGTAAGCTGCTAAAAGAGGATCAATCCATACTTCTATCAAGCTGTAAAGCCTATGAATCCTAGCAATGATGAGACTAGCAAAAGATTACTAATGGTCTAAGAATGGTTATTCTATCTTAGGGGGAGTCAAAGCTGTCTAATTGGACTTAAGGCCAACTTAATAGTAGGAAATTCATGCCTGGTTCTATAAATGTAGCCTAATACTCACGGCTAGATTGCTAGAAAGATCTCAGACCTGAAAGAGAACCTACTAGTGCCATTTTCCTAACCCAATGTAATGTCTGTGTTCAAATATTTATACTCACAGATTAAGTATAGCTGTCAGCTCTCAGCTCGCATCAAAAAAAAATTTTTTTTTTACAAACATGAATTATTACAGAGAACCAGAACTGGTCAAAATGCAGAGAATAAGGAAAGGTCTGTGTGTGGTTGCTCAATCCCAACTGATATATCTGTAATGCAAGTCCTACAGCTAAGGCTCAAGAGAGAAGAAGCAAAAAAAAAATTATAAGAGTCAGAGGTTCAAGAGGCCTGTTGCTTTACAGTGTTCCCTAGACAAAACAGAAAAAAAATGCATGTAAGAAATCTGAAGAATATGGTTACCTGAACAAGAGTAGCATAACAACAAGATTGACATAACAACATAGATGGGGGAAATCTTGCCAGGCCACAAAAAAGATAGAGTTACAAGTGATCAACGGCTGCTAAGAGAAAGTTTCCTCCAGGAACAAGCTCTAACAGAGCATGTCAAATCCCAAGTGGTCAACCCTAGACATACTTACATAACAAAATTAGACTATGAACTGGACAGAGGAGAGGTATATATGGAGGCTCAGAAGTGAGGAAGTTAAGAGTGTTGTACAGATGAATAGCAAAACTGTGAAAAGTGCCCAGTTTTTCAGTCTGAATTTCTCCCTCTGATTTCAATAGTAATGCCTAACTTCCTCAAATTTCCCTTGAAAGCAGTTTTCTTAATTAAAAAGCCTAAATACTGACTGCTACATTTCCCATAAAATTCACCTTAATTTTTGTAAAATCAATTAAGAATTTCCTTATCTCTCAATAAAACAGCTTTGCTTTTTTTTTTAAAAAGAGTTGCCCATTTTCTTGACAGATTTTTTTTTTGTTATCACACGATCCCTTTGCTGTGAGCACTCAGATCTGTTTACATCATCTACTGTGCTAGTCAAAGGCTTGGAATCACACTGCAAGAAATCTAAAGACCATAGAAATGGGACACTAACACTCAAATGACATAGAAAAAACTAAACTCAAAAGAATCAGAAGAAAGTACAAATACATGAATCTCCATTGAAACCTAAGAATGTACTTGGAGAAAAAACAATGACCCCCAACTGCAAAGAGGAAGAAAAAAAAACTTTTGAAATTATTTAGGCAACAATACATTCACAAGAATGTGTATAAGTCTTTCTGCCATAAAATTTTATTTTTTTAATTTTTATCTATCTATCTATCTATCTATCTATCTATCTATCTATCTATCTATCTATCTATCTATCTATCATCTATCTATCTATCTATCTATTTATTTTGGTTTTTCAAGACAGTTTCCCTGTAGTTTCTAGAGCCTATCCTGGAACTAGCTCTTGTAGACCAGGCTGGCCTCGAACTCAGAGATCCGCCTGCCTCTGCCTCCCAGAGTGCTGGGATTAAAGGCGTGCGCCACCACCGCCCGGCTTGCCATAAAATTTTAACGTGACTAAGTATTTATTCACTTTATATTCTGAAACACATGACTTTAAAAGACACTGAAAAGTGTGGTACCCTGAAAGTTGGCTGTTTTGGAACTCTTCTGGAATTAAAGATCTTCTCACTACTCCACCAAAATGGACATGAAGATGCACCAGGAAGTTATCTGTCTTCTTCCCCATCTACTATAATTTCTAAAGAGGTCCAGTAAAAAAAAATTCTATGAATCCCTACTGCTTCAAGGGTTCCCTCTTCAGACTACTGATGGTGAAGAGTGACTCATGTTCTTATATGAAGCCACACCTGATTCTTGTTTTCCCTATCAGTTAAGTTAGTGAGAGTGCCTGGATATGTACTTCATGTATTAAGTCTAGGTTTTCAAAAAGCAAGCTTAAGCACTAGATGGCCCACAATCTGTACTTACAGTAGCAAATGCGGAAAAATTCATTTCTTTTAAAATTTCTACTTTGAATACACTGGTCATCATTACAATTTTATGAAAGGATTTTGATTATGAATTATGATGTCAAGAACAAAAACTGGAGTAGCTCCATCCAGAGGGGTAAGTGTGTGCCCCCCCCCCTCCTCACTCTCCCACCCTCCCCACCCCCACCAGCCAGACGCCCCAGGAAGGGAGCACAGGCACCCTCAAATCCCTTAAACTTTCTGACCATTCAGTGGGGCTTCTCCCCAGTTACAGGCTTTCCCTACTTATCCCACCCCAGCTTGCCCCCAAGCACCCCTTTCCACCTGTGGGGTCCTAGGATCCCCCAACTCAGCCTGCTTCGGGGCTGAGAGTTTGGGGACACAGTGGTGAGTGCAAGGCTGCAGGGGTTTCTTTGTTTCAACAAGCCAGCACCTACCAAGCCCACTCTTTTGTCTGCGAGGTCCTTGGCCAGCAAGTGGCCCTGATCCAGTACCAGTAGAGTAGCTCCATCCAAAGGGATCTACCACCACAGCCTACTTCAGGGTGGAGAGGATATGAGAGGCAATTCCAGTGTTGAGGGGACCTAAAAGATGGCAGACCAAGAAAAACCCCCAAGTAGACAGTTAGCCACAGCAAAGATCTGATCAAGCAGCCAAGACTCTCCTAACAGCGTTTGAAGGAAGAGATGGGCAGGCACCAATGCAAGAATCCCTCCAACAACCTGAAAAGTAACATAACACCAGAATCCATCGAACATACATCAGGAAGGACTTGAACACCCTAATCCAGAAGAAGTAGAAGAAACAGACTTTAAATGTAACATTATGAAAGTGTTAGAGACCATTAAACAGGATGTGAAAAACTCCTTTAAAGAAATGGATGAGAAGAATAACAAAAAGTTAGAATAAATAAATAAATCCCTCAAAGATACCCATGAAAAAGCAATCAAACAGGTAATGGAAACAGTTCAAGACTTGAAAACTGAAATGGAGGCAATGAAGAAAACAGAAACCGAGAGATGGCAGAATAAAGAAAATCAGGGTAAACGAACAGAAACTATAGAGATGAGTATAACCAACAGAATACAAGAGATAGAAGAAAGAATCTCTGGTGCTGAAGATACTGTAGAAGAAATAAATGCACTGATCAAAGAAAACAGCAAATCCAACAAATTCTTAAAACAAAACATCCAGGAAACCTGGGACACCATGAAAAGACCAAACCTAAGAATAATAGGGGTAGAAGAGAAGAATTGAAGCTCAAAGGCCCAGAAAATATATTCAACAAAATTATAGAAGAAAACTTTCCCAACCTAAAGAAGGATATTCCTAAGAAGGTACAAGAAACATACAAAACACTGAATAGACTGGATCAAAGAAAGCATCCCCTCGCAATATAATAATCAAAACATAAAACATACAGAATAAAGAAAGAATATTAAGAGCTACAAAGGAAAAAGGTCAAATAACATATAATGGTAAACCTATCAGAATTACACCTGACTTTTAATGGAAACCATGAAATCCAGAAGGTCTTGGATAGATGTGCTGCAGAAACTAAGAGACCATGGATTCAAGTCCAGACTACTATACCCAGCTAAGCTCTTGTTCACCATCAATGGAGAAAACAAGATATTCCAGGAAAAAAAAAAATTTAAACAATACATAGCAACAAATCCAGCCTTACAGAAAGTACTAGAAGGAAAATCGCAAACCAAGGAAGCCAGGATCACCCATAATAACACAAGCATCTAACAGCCCTCTACCAGCACAACTCAAAGAAGGGAAACAAACAAACACTACCAACAAAAAAAATAATAATAACCGGAGTTAACAACTACTGGTCATTAATATAACTTAATATCAATAGACTCACTTCACCTATAAAAAGGCACAAGTTAAGAGAATGGAAACAAAAACAAGATCCAACATTCTGCTGTTTACAAGAAACACACCTCAACCACAAAGGCAGACATTACCTCAAAGTAAATAATTGGGAAAAAGTTTTTAAAACAAACGGACGTAAGAACCAAGCAGGTGTGGCTATACTAATATCTAACAAAATTGACTTCAAACTAAAATCAATCAGAAGAGATGGAGATGGACACTTTGTACTCATATCAGGAACAATTCATCAGGAGGAAGTCTCAATCCTGAATATCTATGCCCCTATTATAAAAGCACCCACTTATGTAAAAGAAACATTACTAGAACATAAAGAACACATCAAACCCCACACACTCCTCTCTCACCAATGGACAGGTCAACCAGACAGAAACCTAACAGAGATTTAAGAGAACTAACAGAGGTAATGAATCAAATGGACTTAACAGACATCTATAGAACACTCCACCCAAATAGGAAAGAATATACCTTCTTCTAAGCATCTCATGGAACCTTCTCGAAAATTGATCACATACTCAGTAACAAAGCAAACTTCCACAGATACAAAAAAATTTTAGTAACCACCTGTGTCTTATGGGATCACCATGGAATAAAGGTAGAATTCAACAACGATTCTACCCCCAGAAAGCCTACAAACTCATGGAAACTGAACAGTCAACTACTCAACCACCCCTGGGTCAGGGAAGAAATAAAGAAATTGAAGTCTTCCTTAAATTCAACAAAAATAAAGACACAACATACCCAAACCTATGGGACACCATGAAAGCAGGGCTAAGAGGAAAGTTCATAGCACTAAGTGCCCACATTAAAGAAAAAGGAGAAAGCTCACATTAGAGACTTAACAGCAAACCTGAAAGCTCTAGAAAAAAAAAAAAAAAAAAGAAGAAGCAGACTCACCCAGGAGTTGAAGACTGGAAAAAAAATCAATCTGAGGGCTGAAATCAACAAAATAAAAACACAGAAAACAATTTAAAGAATCAATGAAAACAAAGAGCTGGTTCTTTGACAAACCCCTATCCAAACTAATCAAAAGACACAGAGAGAACACGCAACTTAAAAAGATTAGAAATGAAAAGGGTACATAACAACACATACTGAGGAAATCCAGAGAATCATTAGGTCTTACTAAAAAAGCCTATATGCCACAAAGATGGAAAATGTAAAAGAAAAGGACTTGTTTTTAGATAAATACCATATACCCAAATTGAAACAAGACCAGGTGAACAATTTAAATAGACCTATAACTCATGAGGAAATAGAAGTTGTCATGAAAAACCTACCACCAAAAAAAGCCCAGGACCAGATGGTTTTAATGGAGAATTTTACCAAAACTTCCAAGAAGATACATATACTCTTTAATGTGTTTCAAATGAGTCATTGCCAAACTCCTTTTATGAAGCTACAGTTACCCTGATACCAAAAGCACACAAAGAATCAACCAAGAAAGAGAATTACAGACCAATCTCACTCATGAACACCGATGCAAACATTCTCAATAAAATACTGGCAAACCGAATCAAAGAACACATTAAAAAATTATTCATTACAATCAAGTAGGCTTCATCCCAGAGATGCAGGGCTGGCTCAACATATGAAAATCTTTTAATGTAATCCATCATATAAATAAAATGAAAGAAAAAAAACATATGATCATTTCATTAGATGCTGAAAAACATTTGACAAAATTCAATACCCCTTTATAAAAAAGGTCTTGGAGAGGTTAAGGACACAAGAATCATATCTAAATATAATAAAAGCAATATACAGCAAGCCAACAGCTAATATCAAATTAAATGGAGAGAAACTAAAAGCCATTCCACTAAAATCAGGAACAAGACAAGGTTGTCCACTCTCACCATATCTCTTCAACCTAGTGCTTGAAGTTCTAGCAATAGCAATAAGACAACATAAGGAGATCAAGGGGATTCGAATCGGAAAGAAAGAAGTCAAACTTTCATTATTTGCAGATGATATGATAGTGTACATCAGTAACCCCAAAAGCACTACCAAAGAACTCCTTCAGCTGATAAATACCTTCAGTGATGTTGCAGGATACAAGATCAAGTCAAAAAAAAATGAATAGCCCTCCTATACACAAAAGATAAAGAAGCAGAGAGGGAAATCAGAAAAACATCACCTTTCATGATAGCCACAAATAGCATAAAGTATCTTGGAGTAACAATAACCAAGGAAGTGAAAGATCTATTTGACAAAAACATTAAGGCTTTGAAGAAAGAAATTGAAGAGAAAACCAGAAAATGGAAGGATCTCCCATGCTCTTGTATGGGTAGAATCAACAAAAATGGCAATTCTACCAAAGGCAATCTATAAATTCAATGAAATCCCCATTAAAAATCCCAACAAAATTCTTCACAGACCTTGAGAGAACAATAATCAACTTTATATGGAAAAACAAAAAACCCAGGAGAGATAAAACAATCCTATACAATAAAGGAACTTCTGGAGGCATTACCATCCCTGACTTCAAACTCTATTACAGAGCTACAGTAATGAAAACAGCTTGGTATAGGCATAAAAACAGAGATGCTGACCAATGGAATCAAATCGAATACCTGGATATTAACCAGCAAACCTATGAACACCTGATTTTCAACAAAGGAGCTAAAAGTATACAATGGAAGAAAGAAAGCATCTTCAACAAATGGTGCTGGCAGAACTGGATGTCAACCTGTAGAAGAATAAAAATAGATCCTTATCTATGACCATGTACAAATCTCAAGTCCAAATGGATTAAAGACCTCAATATAAATCTGAACACACTGAACCTGATAGAAGAGAAAGTGGGAAGCAGACTGCAACACATGAACACAGGAGACTACTTCCTACGTATAACCCCAGTAGCACAGACAACAAGAGCAACATTGAATAAATGGGACCTCCTGAAACTGAGAAGCTTCTGTAAAGCAAAGGACATTGTCATTCAGACAAAAAGGCATCCTACTGAATGGGAGAAGATCTTCACCAACCGTACATCAGACAAAGGTCTGATCTTCAAAATATATAAAGAACTCAAAGAACTGGATGTGAAAATTCTAAATAACCCAATTAAAAAATTGGGTACTGAACTGAAAAGAATTCTCATCAGACGAAGTTCAAATGGCCAAAAGACACTTAAGGTAATGCTCAACTACTTTAGTGATTGGGGAAATGCAAATCAAAAGAACTTTGAGATACCATCTTACATCTGTTAGAATGGCTAAAACCAAAAACACCAATGATAGCCTATGCTGGAGAGGACGTGGAATAAGCTGAATACCCATCCATTGCTGGTAGGAATATAAACTTGTGCAAACACTTTGGAAATCAGTGTGGTGGTTTCTTAGGAAATTGGGAATCAACCTACCTCAGGATCCAGCAATACCACTCTTGGGAATATACCCAAGAGATGCCCAATCATACTACAAAAGAATTTGTTCAACTATGTTCATAGCAGCATCATTTGTAATAGCCAGAACATGGAAGCAACCTAGATGCCCCTCATTGGAAAAATGGATAAAGAGTGTGTAGAATATATATATATATATATATTAGAGTACTACTCAGCAGTAAAAAACAATGACATCTTGAATTTTGCATGCAAATGGATGGAAACAGAAAACACTATCGTAAGTGAGATAACCCAGACCCAATAAGATGAATATGGCGTGTACTCACTCATTAGTGGACTGTAGCCATAAACAAAGGTCGCTGAGCCTAGAGTTCACAAGCCTAGAGAAGCCAAATAAGAAGGTGAACCCAAAGAAAAGCATATATAGATCCTCCTGGAAATTGGAAGCAAACAAGATCGCCAGGCAAAAGTTGGGAGCATGGGGGTGGGAGTACGGGTGGAGGTGGGGATGGGGGAAGGGGTGAGAGGGAGAGAGAAGGGAGAAGGAAAAGACTGGGGAAAGCTTGGGGGAGTGGGAGGGTGGAGATGGAGGAAGGGCGGATATAGGAGCAGGGAAGAAGATATCTACATTAAGGGAGCCATTTTAGGGTTGGCAAGAGACTTGGCTCCAGAGAGGATCCCAGGTGTCCACGAGGATGTTCCCAGCTAGGTCCTTGGGCAGCAGAGCAGAGGGTGCCTGAACTGGCCTTGCCTCACTGTCACACTGATGATTATCTCAAATATCACCATAGAATCTTCATCCAGGAACGGATGGAGATAGAGACAGAGACCCTCATCAGAGCAAGGAACTGAGCTCCCAAGGTCCAGTTGAAGAGCAGAAGGAAGGAGAAGATGAGCAAGGAAGTCAGGACCGTGAAGGGTTGGTCGACCCAGTGAGACAGATTGCCTAATCTAATGGGAGCTTATCAAATCTAGCTGACTGGGACTGAACGAGCATGTGATCAAACTGGACTCTCTGAATGTGGCTGCCAACGGGGTTGGACTGAGAAGCCATCAATAATAGTACTGGGACCTGTTTCTACTACATGTACATGGCTTTTTGGGACCCTAGTCTATTTGGATGCACACCTTTCTAGGCCGGATGGAGTGGGGAGGGCCTTGGACTTCCCACAGGACAGGGTGGGAAAAGGGTGAGTGGGGGAACAGGAGGGAATGGGAGGAGGGATGAAAGTGTAAATTTTTGAATGGAAAAATAAAAAAAATGGAACAAAAACTGTACATTAAACACTGTTTTAATGAGTCAGTAGGAAGAAGAGTAATCAAGACACTTAGGATGTTTTTTTTCTCCTTAAAATTCTGGTCCAGTTGTCTAGGGAAGGAACAGAAAAAGATGGCAGACAAAATACTCACCTCTGAGTTAAAACTATACCTTAACTAGTACTATGAAATATGCATCTCTGGACTGGCTGTCAGTGTGACAGGGAATGTTGGCCATCCATGAGCTTTGACTAAGATGTCTGACTTTCCAAAAGCAGAAATGGAGGGAAAATATTTTAAAGGTATCTATTTAAACAGCAGTGGTCACACATTTTCTGTCAAAAGGTCTCATGCTGAAATGCTTTTTATGGTTTGAAGGTGATATAGTCTCTGGTAGACTATTGAACCCGTAGCAGCATGAAAAACCTACAGGGGCAATTTACAGGCGAGTACAGCTGTATTTTTTTTAAAAAAGAAAAAACAAACAAACAAACAAAAAACCAAACGAACAAACAAAAAAACAAAAACAACTCTGTATGGAAGACTGGGCTTAGCATAGGGGCTAAACTG
Organism: Arvicola amphibius; assembly: GCF_903992535.2. Classification (NCBI taxonomy): domain Eukaryota; kingdom Metazoa; phylum Chordata; class Mammalia; order Rodentia; family Cricetidae; genus Arvicola; species Arvicola amphibius. The sequence continues at coordinate 73,213,424 of NC_052049.1, read as the reverse complement.
ACAGCCTTCACTATAGTAAACTCCATAAAAGCAACCACCTTTTCTGTTCTGATCTACTACACAGAGCATGCCCAGAACAGAGCTGGTAAATGGCAGTCAAGCAATGAAGACTAACAGAATGAGTCATTTAAAAAAAAATTCAAAAGCAATCTATGTTTATTAATCTCTATTCAATTTAATTTCCATTTCTACAAAACAATAGTCACTAGAGAAGTAGTTACTATATTGCATCTAAAAGTTGACCTAAAAGTCAAAACTGAACAATACATCCTTCAGCAAATCCCGAAGAAAGTGGCAAACACAGAATCTAACCCAACTACTATATTCTAGGAATGTAGCAGGGAACTTTTACATAAAAAACAAATCTGGGGTCAGGGAAATGGCTTAGCATGTCTTTGCCACACATGTGAAAAGACCTGAGTTGGGTTCCCCAGAACCCAACAAAGCTTGATGCGGTAGCATAAATCCATAACCTCAGGATTCTTATGGCAATACTGAATGTATAGACAAGAGAATCCCTGAAGGCTTACATTTGCTGACCTAGTTTATATAGCAGCAACCAAGAGACCCTGTCTAAAACACAGTGGAAGGCTAAGACACAGATGCACATATGCACACATATTCTTTTAATGGAATGGGAAGAAAGAGTGGGCAGAAAAAGAGCTAGGGTATTCTAAACTCAAAATGGAGCCACCACAAATTACTTCTTACATTAAAACACCCTTGACAAGTGTTCTCTTGAGATGCTGTCACAGCAGAATCCAGTGGCCATCATAGTTGATTAAGGTGAATAAAAGGGCAAGGAGCTGAGGACCAGGAAGAAAAAATTATTTGAACAAATAAAATCCCCCTATAAACAAATGAGATTTTACAGACCACATAAAATGAAAATACTTTCTTGGTGAAGTGTACTTCTGCTTCACTTTTACTCTCTCAATCAAATGGCCTAATTCTCATACAAGAAAATTCATACTTACAAAGATCCCCAAACTATAGTAATTTCTTATTACAGAAAACTTAATACTCACAGACTTTCTAATATCTTTGGAAGATAAGTCAATCAACTTCTTATTCATGGACCATTCTTCATCAGATTCCATTATGGCTTTCTAGGAAACAACCATTTGAAAAACAAAACAAAACAGAAAAAGAATCAATAGTGTATCAAACACAAAGTGACAGGGTTTTTTGTTGCTTTTTTTTTTTTTTTAGGTGAATGCAGGTTTCAGTGCATAGGACAGACTTGTTATGAATGGGTAAAAGCCTTAATTAGAGGATTTAAAACTCAAAGTACTTAATGTTTTAAAGACCAAATTGTAGTCAGAGATAATATTGTTTTATTCCTAACTCTATAGTGACCACCTCAACTTCATGTGACAAAAAGCTATCCTTGAGAAGAGTAAATAATTTAAGATAAACACAAATTTCACAAATTTCTTTTTGAATGCATAGAAATCTACTCAAATCAGTTCATTTTACTAGTCTTCTTCATAACAAAAAAAAGAGATATGTATATTTTTTGTGAGTATCAAAAACTATTTAGGACTAAACAACTGGTAGTAAACATTTTGAGAAAAAATATTCTCAAAACTAAAGTCTACTTTTTAAAAGTAGGCATAAAAATACATAGAAATGGAATTTTAGGGCTTCCTAAGTTAAATAGTATAGGTACTACTTATAATCTTTTTTATTTTTTTACTTTTGGCTACCATTAGGGAACACATTGTGAGGTGAAATTAACATTAAATTAAATCCAATTTAAAGTATGTCAAATAGGCTGTTATTCCCAATTTACAACTGCATGAGGTCATTTTTCTAGAGTTATATTGAAAGTACCTCATGGTAAAACAATGACTTCACTAAAGGCATTAAAACAGAAATTGTAAGTCACTGTTGATGGTTTATTTATAGGTCTAAGCAAGCCTCCTTAAACACAAAGTTCAAAATTCACTAAATAGAAATGTATTTAGAATATTTTATGCTTACCTCATTTCTTTGTATAAAATTTGATATGACTATATTAAAAAATACATTACTACACATATATTCACCCAAAATTGAATGTAAAAATAAAAATGTACAAAAAAACTTGTTTATAAATACCTTAAAATAGATGGGCGCCATATCACCCATTTCCCTTGGGAGAGGGATACACTCATAAACCATATGGTACTGCTTCTTCATGCCCATGTTAGTCTCCAAAAAGATACAATCCAATCCTTTTTCTTCAAACATCTTTACCAATGATTTCCTAAACAACTAGAAGATGGGAAATATATGACAGACATATATTCAAAAATTACTCTACATTCACAAAGGCTTTTAATCTCAAAAACCACTGGTTAGGCCGGGCAGTGGTGGCGCACGCCTTTAATCCCAGCACTCAGGTGGAAGAGGCAGGCAGATCTCTGAGTTCAAGGCCAGCCTGGTCTACAAGAGCTAGTTCCAGGACAGGCTTTAGAAACTACAGGGAAACCCTGTCTCGAAAAAAACAAAAACAAAAACAGAAACAAAACAAAACAAAAAACCACTGGTTAGATGGAACAATTTGAGATAATCAATTGCATTAAAGGCAAAATTGTCTTTAAGCTCAACTAAAAAATACTATACAATTTGAATCATTCTCATTTGCATTTGTGATTGTTCAAGTATGCTTTGATGAAACTATCTGAACATTTTCTGCCAAACACAAGGTCAAATCCAGTGTTTTCAGGTACTTAAAAGGAAAATCATTGAAAAAGAGCTCCTTCATTTTCAAATAATACTTTTGTGTTAAGTCCAATCACTTTTCAAAGTATATATAATAAACCAAAGCAGAGAGGACTAGTCACCAGAGCATAGTCATACATATTTGAAGGTAAAATCAAAACACTGTGCTTCTTCAGTTTCCCTGGTGCAGACATCTCAGCATGCCACTCTCGACACATGTCCAAAAACTACAATGACATTATTTGTATACAGATTGGCTTTTCCTCTCTCACTCAGTTTTCTAAAATACCACTGGCTCAATGAAGTCAACAAACAAGAATGCAGCCTATAGTAGAAAACAGTATACCGTTGGGTACAACACAGAAAATGTCATGTTCATGTGTTGACTTCCTAGGGCACTGAAAAAAATGCTTCAACCACCTTGAGCTTTTTCACCACTCACCTTAATTCCTCACACAAAAATCTAACATACACACTAGATTCTTGTAATTGAATGTTTTGCCCTGTATTTTATTGTAAGTTTAATCAATATTTCATAAATTTTTAAATGTACCTCAGAAAAGTCCGCCAACAACCCTAAAGACCAAATTTACATACTTTTGACATAAACTTACCTAGTGTCACTAGCACTTTCATTTTTTTTCACATTAAAAATATTCTGTCTTTGTTGCTAATTATGTTTGGCTTTTGACACAACAACATAATTGTTCCATGAACTTTTAAAGTATCAACCTCAAAACGCAAAGAAATAAGAGACTGCATTTCATAAAATGCAGGCAAACATGTCCTCTTTTGGCATTTTATCCATATTCTCTAAAACTAATATATACTGTCATCTCTTTGACATCTTACAACTTCACATTTTCTATCTTGGGTCTCTGAAACCTCAACTCAGCTGACAGCACTTAACATGCTTTCTTTCTTGGTCAATATGAGGTCTTGAAATAATTCAGCAACAATTTAACCCATGCTATGCCTTTCAGTCTCTCAAAGTATCAGCCACAAAACTATATAACTAACTCATGTAACTGACTTCATTGCCAGAGTATGCTATAAAGGGATCCAAGAAGAAACGGGGGCTGATATGGCAGCACAATCACCATAGTCAGAGGGCAAACAATAATTGCTGCCTGTAAAGCTCTGACTCCAATATTTTCATTCTTAGGAACTTCTTTCTTCTAATATTTAGTAAGAATTATTATCTCAAGCTGCACAAAGCACTAATTATAAATCAAATTGATTTTTAAAAGTAATTACTTTGTTAGTTCACTCAGTAAACAAAAGATTTCAAAACAAGAATGTGGAGAAAATAATAGTAAGAGATGGAAACATAATGTTCTATCAAACCTGTTTGAATTTATCATAATAATTTGCAAAACCTCCTCATGAGCCTTCCAGACAATGAGCATGACAGTACTGACCTGAATCTCCTCCCAGATATCTTCATCCAACATTGTAGCTGCTTGAAGATGCTGCAGAGGGACTATGAGGCAGTGGCCCTCAGTAAGAGACTGGAAATTGGGTAAACATAAATAAACCTAGGGGCAAATTTTAATGATGTGTTATTTAGTTAAGATTATAACAAATGAGAATACAGTAGTGAAACCATAAGTATTTAAAAAGGCAGATTTGCTTTTATGAACTAGTTTTATTTCAATACCCTCAAAGATGCTATTTATACTTAAAACGCCATAGAAATAGTTTCTAATAAACTTGAAATTTAGAGCACGAGTCTCAGTTTTCATTGACCGACATCAAAAACTAAGATTTACCAAGAAAGGACAAGAACAAATGCCATTTGATCTTTTATCTGAGAGAACTAAATACTTACAAACACTAAAAACATTTATTTGAAAAATAAAAAGACACAATGTAAATCGTATGAATGGAAGTTCTCGGAAGAACTGCACCTTACGCTGTTTAGAGCTACTGAATCAGACAGAGCTGTACTTGTTGAGGAGCCTAAAGTGCTAGAAGTCAAGAACCAAATTACCCTGAGCTAACCTTTTACCCCTTAATAGTCATTTATTTCCCTTCTCGTGTAAGACCTAACATCCCTGTGACCAATAGGCAAACCTTCCAGAATGTCAGCTTCAGATTGCTGAGATTTCCTGGCTGTTCTATAACTTACCTACCTGCTGTTTTCATGAACATATATGAAAAGTATCTTGGTGAGTTTTTTCCTTGATCTGTTATTCCAAAAACATTAAGAAATTGCTTATTCCACCCTGGAATATGGAACTTGAGGTGACCTAAATCAGTGTTTTTGGGCTATGCTCATTCAAGCTTGGCTCTAGAAAAGAAGCTTTTTGTTTTCTTTTGTTGACAGTCTAAACTATGTGTATCAGCAATTTCTCTCATTATGGGAGAAAACTGAGTTAACCCAGCTGAGGGAAAGAAAATGAGTCCAGAATAGCTTTACCTTTATGGTTAAACTCTATTTACATATATGAATTATCTATAACCCAGAACTACTTTTTTATTATATACAAGGAGATATTCATATGTATATGAGTGATGAGAAAGATAATAAATATGAATGTTCCCTAAACTTTTACTTCCTAAAACTAGAACTTCTTCATTCAGCCTCAGTCACCCATTTTCATTTAATCTGCTCCAGTATTTTTTTTCCCTTAAACAGGGTTTTTCTGTGTGGTCCTGGCTGTCCTGGAACTCTCTGTAGACTATGCTGGCTTCCAGTTGAGAGATCTGCTGGACTCTGTCTCCCAAGTGCCAGGATTACAGGAGGGCTACTCTAGGTGTCTTTCTTTTCTTTGTTCCCTATAAAGGCTTTTCATTCACTGGTGCCTCAGAAGATTTCTAGAACGCATTTTCAAACTAACACCTTGCATGATTTTGTCCCTCACTTTATGACAATATCCTTCTGAACCAGGGTAAAGTTTAATTTGCTTATTTTATTATATTTCAATAGAATATAAGCTTCAGAAGTATAACTACCTAGAGCACTTGCCTAGGTGGAGCCCTAGAATCAAATCTCAATAATACTGCCCCCACCAAATCCTTAAAAGAAAAAACTTTTTTAAATGACCTAATTTATATAATGTAAAAAATAGTCATCAACAAGTATTTTTTGAATAAATGATTATGATATACTGTGAAGATAAGATGCTTGGAATACAATGGTGTAAAAAGTTATCTATTTCTGTACTCCTGAAGCTTCAAGACACTGGGAAAAACCCAACCAAGGTAAAATAACTTTAGTAAGTTTTCAAACTATGACACAGTCTACAAGAGTTCAAATATACTCTATGAGAAAGTAAGTAAAGAAATGAAAGCTGCTTTAGGAAAAGACTCTAAGGGAAGATTTTAATGGTTATTTAAATTCAATCATTAGGACATAAAGCTAGAAAATAGAAGAGCCAGAATTATATTCTTAACAAAATAGAATTATGTTGTCTATCAAAGATCCTAAGAATTGTGGTAACTTAGAAAACAAAAACATTTCAATCCATTTGCATGCAAAATTCAAGATGTCATTGTTTTTTACCACTGAGTAGTACTCTAATATGTATATATTCCACACGTTCTTCATCCATTCTTCCACTGAAGGGCATCTAGGTTGTTTCTAGGTTATGGCTATTACAAATAATGCTGCTATGAACGTAGTTGAACAAATGCTTTTGTAATATGATTTGGCATCTCTTGGGTATATTCCCAAGAGTAGTATTGCTGGGTCCTGCGGTAGGTTGATCCCGAATTTCCTGAGAAACCACTACACTGCTTTTAAAAGTGGTTGCACAAGTTTGCATTCCCACCAGCAGTGGATGAGTGTACCCCTTACTCCAAATCCTCTTCAGCAAAGGCTATCATTGGTGTTTTTGATTTTAGCCATTCTGACAGGTGTAAGATGGTATCTCAAAGTTGTTTTGATTTGCATTTCCCTGATCGCTAAGGAGGTTGGGCATGACCTTAAATGTCTTTTGGCCATTTGAACTTCTTCTGTTGAGAATTCTCTGTTCAGTTCAGTACCCCATTTTTTAAATTGGGTTAATTAGCATTTTAAAGTCTAGTTTCTTGAGTTCTTTATATATTTTGGAGATCAGACCTTTGTCTGATGTGGGGTTGTGAAGATCTTTTCCCAGTCAGTAGGTTGCCTTTTTGTCTTACTGTGTCCTTTACTTTACAGAAGCTTCTCAGTTTCAGGAGGTCCCATTTATTCAACGTTGCCCTTAATGTCTGTGCTGCTGGGGTTATACGTAGGAAGCAGTTTCCTGTGCTCATACTTTGTAGAGCACTTCCCACTTTCTGTTCTATCAGGTTCAGTGTGTTCAGATTCATATTGAGGTCTTTAATCCATTTGGACTTGAGTTTTGTGCATGGTGATAGATATGGGTCTATTTTCAATCTTCTACAGGTTGACATTCAGTTATGCCAGCACCATTTGTTGAAGATGCTTTCTTTCTTCCATTGTGTCCTTTTAGCTTCTTTATCGAAAATCAGGTGTTCATAGGTTTGTGGTTTAAGATCCGGGTCTTCTATACGATTCCATTGGTCAACTTCTCTGTTTTTATGCCAATACCAAGCTGTTTTCAATACTGTAGCTCTGTAACAGAGTTTGAAGTCAGGGATGGTAATACCTCCAGAAGTTCCTTTAGTGTATAAGATTGTTTTGTCTCTCCTGGGTTTTTTGTTTTTCCATATAAAGTTGATTATTATTCTCTCAAGATCTGTGAAGAATTTTGATGGGTCCTTGATGGGGATTGCATTGAATCTATGGATTGCTTTTGGTAGAATTCCCATTTTTACTATGTTGACCCTCCCAATCCAACAGCAAGGGAGATCCTTCCATTTTCTGGTTTTCTCTTCAATTTCTTTCTTCAAAGACTTAAAGTTCTTGTCAAATAGATCTTCACTTCCTTGGTTAGAGTTACCCCAAGATAATTCATGCAAACTCTGGCTATCTTGAAAGGTGATACTTCTCTGATTTCCCTCTCTGCTTCTTTATCCTTTGTGTATAGGAGGGCAACTAACTGATTTTCTTGAGTTGATCTTGTATCCTGCCTTGTTACTAAAGGTGTTTATCACCTGTAGGAGTTCTTTGGTGGAGTTTTGGGGGTCGTTTATGTACACTATAATATCTGCAAATAACAAAAGTTTAACTTCTTCCTTTCCAATTCGAATCACCTTGATCCCCTTATGTTATCTTATTGCTATTGCTAGAACTTCAAGCACTATATTGAAGAGATATGGAGAGAGTGGACAGCCTTGTTGTGTTCCTGATTTTAGTGGGATGGCTTTGAGTTTCTCTCCATTGAATTTGATGTTAGCTGTTGGTTTGCTGTAAATAGCTTTTATTATATTTAGGTATGACCCTTGTATCCCTAATCTCTCCAAGACCTTTATCATAAAGGGGTGTTGAATTTTGTCAAATGCTTTTTCAGCATCTAATGAAATGATCATATGGTTTCTTTCTTTCAGTTTACTTATGTGATGGATTACATTGATAGATTTTCGTATGTTGAACCAGCCCTGCATCTCTGGGATGAGCCTACTTGATTGTAATAGATAAATTTTTAAAGTGTTCTTGGATTCAGTTTGCCAGTATTTTATTGAGAAGGTTTGCATCGGTGTTTATGAGTGAGATTGGCCTGTAATTCTCTTTCTTGGTTGAGTCTTTGTGTGGTATTGGTATCAGGGTAACTGTAGCTTTATAAAAGGAATTTGGCAATGACTCTTCTGTTTCTATATTGTGAAATACATTAAGGAGTATAGGTATGAGGTCATCTTGAATTTTGCATGCAAATGGATGGACATAGAAAACACTACTCTGAGTGAGGCAACCCAGACCCAAAAAGATGAACATGGGATGTACTCACTCATAATTGGTTTATAGCCATAATAAATAAAGGACATTGAGCCTATAATTCGTGATCCTAGAGAAGCTAAATAAGAAGGTGAACCCAAAGAAAAACATACAGTTATCCTCCTGGATATTGGAAGTAGACTAGATTGCCGCGCAAAAATTGGGAACTTGGGGGTGGGGTCAGATGGGGATAAGGAGAGATGGGGAGAGAAAAGTGTGAAGGGGAGGATGGGGAGAGCATGGGGGAATGGGATGCTTGGGATAAAGGAAGGGTGGATATGGGAGCAGGGCAATATATATCTTAATTAAGGAAGCTATTTTAGTGTTGGCAAGAGTCTTGACTATAGAGGGGTTCCCAGCTGTGCAGGGAGATATCCCCAGCTAGGTCCTTGGGCAGCTGAGGACAGGGAGCCTGAAATGGTCCAATCCTATAGCCATATTGATGAATATCTTGCATATCACCACAGAACCTTCATCTGGCAATGGATAGAGACAGAGCCCCACAATGGAGCATCAGACTGAGCTCCCAAGGTCCAAATGAGGAGCAGAAGGAGGGAGAACATGAGCAAGGAAGTTAGGACTGCGAGGAGAGCACCCACCCACTGAGATGGTGGGGCGGATCTAATGGGATCCACCCACTGAGCACCCACCCACTGAGATGGTGGGGCGGATCTAATGGGAGCTCACCCAGACCAGCTGGACTGGGACTGAAAAAGCATGGGATAAAACCGGACTCCCAGAACATGGCGGACAATGAGGGCTGCTGAGAAGCCAAGGACAATGGCACTGGTTTTGATCCTACTGCATGTACTGGCTTTGAACGGGCCTAGCCAGTTTGGATGCTCACCTTCCTATACCTGGATGGAGTGGGGTAGGACCATGGACTTCCCACAGGGCAGTCCCTTACTGCTCTTTGGACTGGAGAGGGAGGGGTAGGGGAGTGGGGGGAGAGGAAAGGAAATGGAGAGGAAGGCGGGGAGGAGGTGGAAATTTTTAATTAAAAAAAAGAAAGAAAAAAGAAAACAAAAACATTTGAAAAATCAAAAATAAAAACTTGCAAAAATTTTCTAAAAATCTGATGAGCGAACAAATTTGCATATACCGTCTGTACCTTGTCTGTGTTTTATTTCTTACCTTCACACCAATGGCAACAATAAGATGCTTGGGAAACTGAGAACTATCAAAACAGTACAGACATTTGGCCATTTGTTCAGTAAGACTCTTGTGTTCGGCAATCGCTTTCCTCCTCTGGCTGTCTTCTCTTTCTCCAAGATGCTCTTTTTCAGCTGCTTTGGAGACAAACATGTCATCCAGAGTATAATAGTCTCCATCTGGTTTTCCCATGAACTAAAAAATAAAAATAATAATAGTGGGAGACAGAAGGTGGTAGTTAATATTTTGTTGAAAAATGGCATCCTAAAGTCTGCAAGTGATACAAGACAAACTATAATACTTTAATGATTAAAATTAAGCTTGAGGTAAAAAAAAATTATCTATCATTACTGAGGATATCATCAACCTCATCACAGCTAAAGTCACTGAATCTTTACTAATTTATTCCATTTAATTATTTTATCTACTACTATAATATGGGAACCATTACTATGTTCACTTAAGCTGTAAAGGAACAAAAGTACAGAAAAACTGCTGGAAAACTCAGCTTATACAATATATAAAAATTAAATACTGCTCTGCTACTCTAACTCCTTTTAAACATTTGGACAAACACAAATTTTATGTCCCTACTTATAAATCCTTAAAGAGTTCTATACTGCATATAAGGTCAACTACAAACTTTCCTACAGCCTAGAAAAATGCTAGATACAAAAACTGTAGTTATTAGAAGCTGCCAAAATAATCAATGTAAAATTCTATCTCCTATCTATTTACCCTTGAGCTTTTTATGAAATATATCTACACTCTCTCAATTCTTTATTTTACAATGATCACAACAATATTCTCTGTCTTCTTGGGTTATTCCTACAACACGTAACTAACAAAGTAAATAAATACTAATAACCTAAAGCAATAAATCTCATTAAAAAGAAGCTTTACATAATCTAGCATCAATAACCTTTCCTAACACATCTGGCCACACCTATTCACTTTCCGTATTCTAGAAAGTTTTAGCCTTCCAAGGTACTGTTGCCTTTCAGCTTGCACATGCTCTCTGACCAATTTTTTTCCATGCTGCCATTTTTCAGCTGTACTTTTAGACTCAGTTGTTAGCCCCGGAAAGAAATTTCCTTGAATATTCATGCCCCACCAAAGTATTCCCATCAGTCTCATAATGACTGAACTGTGTTAATATTCATTGGCCTGTTTTTCCTCTTACTAAATTATTTCCTACTCAATCTACTAGCATCATGCCCTCCCCAAAAAACTACTTGAAAAATCATCAAACACAAAACTGTAACAAGATACTTGAATTTTAGATTAATTTGAAAAACAATTTCGAGGCAGAATAGTTCTACTTAAGTAAAAGGACCTTTTTAATCAAAGATTATGAAAGATACAGAATGCTGGTTTCAGTGCTGAGGAGTTTCATCCAGACAGGTAGCCCTGTTTCAGTGCTGAGGAGTTTCATATCCAGACTGGTGAGTGTGTGCTATACTGGGGCAGTCTGTCCCAGAAGAGAGCACAACCCCCCTACCCCAGCTCCTGCTGCAGGGTTTCTGGGTTCCACTTGACCCTGCCCTGCCCCGACCTCTGCCCTTGTGTCAAACGATAGAGAGAGAACACGCAAATTAACAAGATCAGAAATGAAAAGGGGGACATAACCACAGACACAGAGGAAATTCAGAGAATCGTTAGACCTTACTACAAAAGTCTGTATGACACAAAGTTGGAAAATGTGAAAGAAATGGACACTTTTAAAGATAAATACAATATACCAAAATTAAATCAAGACCAGGTGAACAGTTTAAATAGACCTGTATGTCGCGAGGAATTAGAAGCTGTCATCAGAAATCTCCCTACCAAAAACAGCACTGGACCAGATGGTTTCAATGCAGAATTCTACCAGAACGTCCAAGGGGAGCTAATACCTATACTCCTTAATGTGTTTCACAAAATAGAAACCGATGAGTCATTGCCAAACTCCTTTTATGAAGCTACAGTCACCCTCATACCAAAACAACACAAAGACTTAACGAAGAAAGAGAATTACAGGCAAATTTCACTCATGAACATCGATGCAAAAATTCTAAATAAAATACTGGCAAACCAAATCGAAGAACACATCCAAAAAATTATATATTATGATCAAGTAGGCTTCATCAATTAAATATTATGATCAAGTAGGCCCAGATCGGCAGGGCTGGTTCAACATACGAAAATCAATCAATGTAATCCATCATATAAATAAAATGAAAGAAAAAAAAATGATCATTTCATTAGATGCTGAAAAAGTATTTGACAAAATTCAACACCCCTTTATGATAAAGGTTTTGGAGAGATTAGGGATACAAGGATTATTCCAAAATATAATAAAAGCAATATACAGCAAGCCAACAGCTAATATCAAATTAAATGGAGAGAAACTAAAAGCCATTCCACTAAAATCAGGAACAAGACAAGGTTGTCCACTCTCACCATATCTCTTCAACCTAGTGCTTGAAGTTCTAGGAATAGCAATAAGACAACATAAGGAGATCAAGGGGATTCGAATCGGAAAGAAAGAAGTCAAACTTTCATTATTTGCAGATGATATGATAGTGTACATCAGTAACCCCAAAAGCACCACCAAAGAACTCCTTCAGCTGATAAATACCTTCAGTGATGTTGCAGGACACAAGATCAAGTCAAAAAAAAAAAAAATGAATAGCCCTCCTATACACAAAAGATAAAGAAGCAGAGAGGGAAATCAGAAAAACATCACCTTTCATGATAGCCACAAATAGCATAAAGTATCTTGGAGTAACAATAACCAAGGAAGTGAAAGATCTATTTGACAAAAACATTAAGGCTTTGAAGAAAGAAATTGAAGAGAAAACCAGAAAATGGAAGAATCTCCCATGCTCTTGTATGGGTAGAGTCAACAAAAATGGCAATTCTACCAAAGGCAATCTATAAATTCAATGAAATCCCCATTAAAAATCCCAACAAAATTCTTCACAGACCTTGAGTGAACAGTAATCAACTTTATATGGAAAAACAAAAAACCCAGGAGAGCCAAAACAATTCTATACAATAAAACTACTTCTGGAGGCATTACTATCCCTGACTTCAAACTCTATTACAGAGCTACAGTAATGAAAACAGCTTGGTATTGGAACAAAAACAGGGATGTTGACCAATGGAATAGAATCGAAGACCCAGATATTAATTCACAAGTCTATGAACGTTATGGAAGCTCCTTCACTACTTCAGCCAATAGCCGCTGAGATACCAGCCCAATGGGGCACGGTCTCTCTCTTTAAAAATGTGGCCATTCCCTCCACTCGCTCTCTGGCTTCTGGCTCTGCTTCCGAGACTAGGCTCCCTTCCTGATTGCATAGAGGGCTGTTGTCTGGGACCGTGATCTGTAAGTTTTTCCCCTTTAAATAAACAACCATTCTATTAATCATAATTCCAAACTGGTGTGAGATTGTTTGTGATTTACGCCTTCATCTGGCACAGGAACTTTTGATTTTAGGACCCCTCCTTTCCCTGCTCGGCTGCCTGCTGCCAGCACGGCTTGGCGCGAGCCCTCCCTCCCTCAGCTGCGGCCTGTGCCTTGTGCATGGAGACAGCGTTTAATATAAATTATCACACAGTGGCTTTTCTTGCTGAAATTCTTTATAATTTCCCTTTACAGGTCTCAGATTGACTTCAAGTCCCCACCCACCCTATTGTTTGCCTCCCCACGTGGATTTAAACTCCACAGGCCAGCACAGTCTCTGCCCGCCTGACCTATTCTTTGCTAAGACGTTTTTTAAGTCTCCCTTGCAAGCTCAGCGCTTAAGTGGCTCGAACCACAGTGCAGGCAGTTGCTGAAAATTGCAACCCCTTAGGGCGACTCTGTCATGTGGAGGCCATATGCAGCTTCCGGGTTGCTCTTCTCTAAACCTGGATTCTGGGTTTCTGGTTCCGTGTATGGAATTGATTTAATTACATTTACTTTGTTGAGCAACTAGTATTCCTCAGTTTTTAACAAATACTAAGGCGGACACTGAAACAGGACCCCGTTTTAGTCAACTTTGCAGCGGGTCTAGTCGCAACTCTGCAACAGCGCCATCGGCTGGATAATAGGTAATATGGCAGTTTTAGTTTCCAACGCCAATTTTTCTGTTTTGTTTACTAATACAATGGATTATATCATGCATGGTTTATATGATTATGGGAATACCTTAATTTACTTGTTACTAGTTTTCAGTTTTATTTTCCATATTCTATCATTAAGGAAGAATAAGGCACTCGTAAGAATGATACAATCTCTATGGAATAATAATGAACAATTAGTTGAAAGGATTAAAATTATTAAAAATCAGAGGTTATCTGAACAAGTGGATACTATGATAGACAAAACTGATTCCATATCCAAGGGTACTAGGAAGTTACCTGAAAGGGTTCAGGCTGTTGAATTTGATGTTCAGACGTTATCAAAAAAGTTTTGATAAGGTAACAGACAGAATGTACCTCCAAGATGGGAATCAACATGATATACAAGAAAAGTTTAAGGAGGACATGTTATCTATGAAAGAAAAAATTAAAACTTTGGAAACACAGATACAGAATAGGGACCAAAAAATTGATACCTTAGTGAAATCACTAGAAACACATATAGGTCAGAAGACTCAGGATTTAAGAGAGACAATGATAAAAAGATTTGAAAAGATTGAAGAACTTTTTGAAGCTGGTAAACAGAATAAGGAGGCACAAGGACAGGATACAATGCCACCACCAGCTATTAGAACTGGCTTACCCAGGGTTTTAGTGACATACCCTATAATTTATTCTGACAAGGCGTCAGCTTCTAAAGGCTCAAAGGGAGTTAAAGAAGCTAGATGGAAGCCAATAGAACTGAATGATCTAAAACAAACTAAGCAAGCTGTCGTTAATTATGGCTTGCACTCTGCATTTGTTAAGGAAATGATAAGGACTTGGGCTTCTAATTTCAGAGCTACCCCCCATGATTTCTCTCAGTGTCTACAGTTTTAGATGATGGACCTTCCTTGATGTGTGGAATTTATTTCAGAGCAGAATCCAAATATGGAATAGCAAGGAAGAGCGAAAGGTGTGGAGGTTTCCCAAAATCAAATTCTTGGTGTAGGAGCATATGCTGATCCACAGGTCCAAGCTCTTTACGACGACGAAGTATTATGTCTATGTCACCAAGCAGCCTTAAATGCTTGGAATAGGATACAAGATCCAGCAAAAGGGGTCGAATCATATACCAGGATTAGGCAGGGAAAGAAAGAACCCTTTATTGACTTTTTGCAAAGATTAATTAAGGCTCTGGACATAGGGGTAACAGACCCAGAAGCTAGATGAATACTTCTTGAATCTCTAGCTTTTGAAAATGCAAATGTAGATTGCAAAAAGATAATTGGGCCTTTAAAGTCTAGATCAGCACCTATGGATGAATGGATTCAGCATACGATGAATGTTGAGAAGTTTAACTATAATGATGAATCTTGGGTAGGAGAAGCAATTTCCAAAGCAATGAGGAGACATCAAACTGCCAGGTGTTTTAATTGTGGTAAATTAGGACATCTGCAAAGAGATTGCAGACAAAGAACTTCTAGGAATAATATCTCCTCTGGGAATGACAAAAATAGGAGACCTCGGCCTTCAGATATATGTAGGAGATGCGGTAAAGGCCGACATTGGTCCAACGAATGCAGGTCAACAACAGACAGACAAGGCAACCCGATACCATCGGGAAACCCCTTGAGGGGCCTCTCGCAGGCCCCCAAGCCAACAGTGGCCCAGTCATTCCCAGATACAGTTGAGAACCTGCCTAACCAAGAAAATTAAAAGCTCCAATTTCTGCTGTAAAATGTAATACTGGTCTAAATGATGAATTACATGTGGAGGACAAGTCAAAAAATCCAGTAGCACAGAGTAAACGTATATTTTGGCAGACTTCTAATAACGATCAAAGACCAAAGCTAAGAGTGTATAAATGGCATTTTTATTGAAGGCTTATTAGACACAGGTGTGGATGTAAGTATCATTACTCCAGAATCTCGGCATCTGAATTGGCCTCTTCAAGAGGTAGATGCTCAGTTCCTAGGAATTGGAACTCTTATCTCGTGTAAAACAAAGCACAAGATGGGTTGAATGCATAGGGCCTGAAGGGCAAATAGGAAGACTAAGGCCATATATAGCCAATATTGCAATAAATTTATAGGGCCTTAACAGCAATGGAATACCCAGATTAACATTCCTGTAGTTCCAGGAACTCATAATTCTGGGAAGGATATGATGAGGTATTATGCAAAAAGGTTACCATCCATTCAGGCTGTACAAGAACATACAGCAAATAGCAAACCTTTAGAGGTACCAGCAGCCCTACTGTTAAAATGGCTAACTGAAAAGCCAGTATGAATCAAACAGTGGCCTCTAGCTGAAGATAAATTACAGGCATTGGAACAGCTGGTACAAGACCAACTAGATGCTCACCATATTGAAGAGACAACCAGCCCTTGGAATTCTCCTGTGTTTGTTGTAAAAAAAAATGGAGAATGGTGACAGATCTAACAGCTGTCAACAAGGTAATTCAACCTATGGGCCCACTACAATCTGGAATTCTCTATTACCTTCTATTGCCTTCTCTATTGCCTATTCTCTATTGCCTTCTCTATTACCAAAAGGATGGCCTCTTATAGTTATTGATTTGAAAGATTGTTTTTTCACTATACCTTTACAAGAAAAGGATAGAGAAAAATTTGCCTTCACAGTGCCTACTTATAATAATTCTCAGCCTACTAGGAGATATCAATGGACTGTCCTCCCATAGGGTATGCTCAATAGTCCTACATTGTGCCAATATTTTGTAAGTAAGCCATTGGAAATAATTCGTAAGCAATTTCCCAAGTCCATAAATTCTCATTACATAGATGACATTTTGTTATCTGATTCAAATATACTTTAGAAAAGATGTTTGAAGAAGAAAGTCTTGCCTAAATGGGGACTACAAATTGCCCCTGAAAAAATTCAAAGAGGAAATTCTATTAATTACCTAGGCTACAGAATAGGGTTAGAGAAAATTAAAACGCAAAAGGCACATATTAGGAGAGACCGGTTACAGACTCTTAATGACTTCCAAAGATTGTTAGGAGACATTTCCAGTCTATGACCAGCTGTTGGGATTACACCTGATCTAATAGTTCATTTAAACAAAACCTTAGATGGTGATAAAGATTTGAATAGTCCCAGAAAACTGACAGATGAAGCAGAAAAGGAACTGACAATGATTGAGGAAAAATTACAGGAGGCACATGTGAAAGGGTGAACCCAAATCTTAGCTGCTTTCTAGCCATATTGCCTTTCAGAATTTCTCCTACAGGGATTTTAATGCAGAGAGAAGATATTATTTTAGAGTGGATATTTATACCTAATAAGCCATGTAAAAAATTAAAAACTTATGTGGAAAAAGTCTCTGAATTAATTATAAAAGGTAAGCTGAGACTTCGTCAACTAGCAGGTATAGACCCATTAGAAATTACAGAGCCTTTTACTACTGAGGAAATAAAAACGTTATGGGAAGACACTGAACCATGGCAAAGAGCTTGTGCTAATTTTTTGAGAGAAGTTAATAGCAACTATCCCAAAAGTGATAGACTTAACCTCATAAAGAGAACTTCTTGGATTCTTCCTAGAATTGTATGTGATGCTCCAATAACTGGAGCCCTTAAATTTTATACTGATGCAAATAAATCAGGGAAAGCAGGTTACAAGTAAGATGAATTGAGTAAGGTGGAACAAAGCCCTTATAATTATGTCCAGAAGGCAGAATTATATGCCATTCTTATGGTGCTAAGGGACTTTAAAGAACTTCTTAATATAGTTACAGATTCACAATATGCAGAAAGAGTTATCTTGCATATTGAAACTGCTGAATTTATTCCAGATGACAGAGTTGACTTCATTGTTTATCCAGGTACAAGACATAATTAGGAATAGGCTTTGTCCAATGTACATAATACACATCCGTTCCCATACGGGTCTGCCTGGTCCTCTAGCACAAGGTAATGCTGAAATTGACCGATTATTGATTTGAAGCGTGTTGCAGGCCTCAGAATTTCATAAAAAGTATCATGTCAATAATAAAGGCTTAAAGAAAGATTTTTCCAGTACATGGCAACAAACTAAGGACATTATAAGGAGATGTCCTACTTGTTCTTTCTGTAATCAAACACCATTGCTTGCAAGGAATAACTCAAAGGGTACTCAAAGGAATGAAATCTGGCAGATGGATGTTTCACTTTATGGAATTTGTTAAATTAAAATATGTATACCACACCATAGACACGTATTCAGGTTTTCAATGGGCTACTGCCCTGAGCTCAGAAAAGGCTGATTCAGTCAGTAATCACACATTTGTTGGAAGTTATGGCCATCATGGGTATACCTGCACAAATAAAGACAGACAATGGTCCAGCATATGTATCTAAGAAAATGAAATGCTTTTTTGAGTATAATATAAAGCATATTACAGGTATACCAAATAATCCTACAGGTCAGGCAGTTATAGAAAGATAAAATCGTACCATAAAGGATATGCTGAACAAACAGAAAGTGATGAAAAATAACCCCAGAAATAGATTACATAATGCTTTATTAACCTTGAATTTTCTTATCGCTAATGAGAAAGGAACAACAGCGGCAGAAAGACATTGGGTAATGGAAAAGGCTGCTGAACTAAATCAACTGATTTATTTCAAAGATGTGCTGACCTCTCAATGGAAGCCAGGAGATGTGCTATGTTGGGGAAGGGGTTTTGCTCTTGTTTCCATAGGAGAAGAAAAAATGTGGATAGCATCAAAATTAATAAAGGTTCGATTTGAAGAGGAGAAACCTCTTGGAAAGGTGAAATGACAGCTCATCCACAATGACGATATTCATACAGGCGGTAAGAAAAACATATAGAATGATGGCAGGGTTCTGTTCTTATCTGCACAGGTAAACATTCATCTTTGAAAAATTCAAGGGACCCTGGATGTTTGAATACTAACAGATGGAGAAATAACTACCCAATAGGAATTATCAAGAAAACTGAATAAGTTCCGTAAGTAAAATATACTAAATCATATTTCTAAATTTATAGAGCTGGTTTTGCAGTTGGACTCTGGCTCAGACACTCTTAAGTTAAGAAAAAACCCAAAGTTTCTAGAGTTTCTGTCTCATGTTAAGAGACATGATATATGACAGAAAGAAATATGAGTTTAGAAAACATCTTTGCTTTTCTTCATATCTATCATACCTTTCACTGAATATGTGTATGTCTAAATATGTCTAGATGATTAATGTTTAAGTTTTTCACAATGAACAATGAGTTTTTCTTGCAGTGACATTTGAAGTTTCCAGGAAGAAGATGGGGCCCTATAATAACAATTCCACCTGGTTGATATGATGTCATGATAATGATAGCGCTACTACAAGACCCGTTTTGGGTACCAGCTGCACAAGACAGTTCCAACTTGGTTAGCTGAAATGGTGCACATCTTGTACAACATTCTGGCCAGACCTGCACAAAATACTCAGAGACTATTTGCAATTTTAAAAGACATTGATCTTGAAATTTTACCATCATTTTACTTTCACAGGCTCCCCCAGAAAGAATGTCGCCCCCATGACAGCTGTAAGTAATTCTAGAGGATGTCCCCTCTCCCAGTAAAGTTTGTCCTTGGGTTTAGGGACATTATTTAAGGGTTGATTATAATTTGTATACGGTTGAGGGTTGAGGGGTTGGGGAGGAATTTTATAAGCTCAGGGATCTATTTGAACACAAGAGGGATAATTGGATGATGGGATAATAAATAGATTTGTAATCGTGAGTTACTGTTTTTAGACAAATACATTGGTATTGATTCTTGTATATTGATAGAAAGTTAAATTATATTGACTATTGTATGCATGCACGTTTCTACCTGTTTAACACATTTTTTATGTATGGATATATATTGTATTGATATATATATATATATATATATATATATATATATATATATACCATATTGCAGTGTACATTTCTACCTCTGATTAAGATACTTATATATTGTTTATTGATATCTATTTACCATATTGCATCGTATATTTGTACATTGTTTATATTTGGAGGTCATATTTTCCTCATTTATTGCAGTTGTTTATTGTCTTAGGCTTTAAGTTAGATAGGTATTGAGAATTATATAGATCAATAGTCATCTATGTTGTCATTTATAATTATACTAATCAGATTCATTAGATACGTAAAGATTATACTTAGTATAGATAGATAATCTTCAGCCTCTTCAAAGAGCTTTAGAAAATGGCCTTTAATTTAACCCAGAGTTCCATGGTAGACAAATAATTTGGTATTGAGACACAATTGCTCCTGGCAACACCGATCTATTTCCGAGAGAATGTTGAGCACCAAAGACACTCCAAGTGGAGCCTTTCTTCTTGGTGGAATTGGCCTCTGGGCAAAGAAATGCCCATACTTCAACCACTGACAGATACAGAGTATCCGTAAAAGGATAAAACAGGACTGTCATATCCTGCCAAGACAGGGTAAGATAGTTTTGAAAAGTTTCTTGCCTTTGAAAATGGTATGTCAATTACGTTATGCCTTAGCCAAAATCGATGCTTCAATGCTGCAAACGTGACTTTGGGTAACTGTCCAGGTAGCTAATTGTCTCTGTGATTTGTTGCATGTTTTGGAAGTTGTTTGAATGCACTTCCTAATTACTCAGGTAACATTATTTCCCTTCTCAGATCTTTGAAGGGGTTGAAGACTATATAAATGTAGTTTATTTCCTCTCATGACTTGGCCAAGTTATTTATTATACAAGACTTAAGCAAGTTACACTAGGGTATTTGTACTTATTGTAATTAATTTCATAGTAGGTTTAGAACTCTTACTTAAACAAAAAGGGGAGGTGTTGCGGGAGCTCCTTCCGCTCCTTCAGCCAATAGCCGCTGAGATACCAGCCCATTGGGGCACGGTCTCTCTCTTTAAAAATGCGGCCATTCCCTCCACTCGCTCTCTGGCTTCCGGCTCTGCTTCCGGCGACTAGGCTCCCTTCCTGATTGCACAGAGGGCTGTTGTCTGGGGCGGTAATCTGTAAGTTTTTCCCCTTTAAATAAACAACCATTCTATTAATCATAATTCCAAACTGGTGTGGGATTGTTTGAGATTTACACCTTCATATGAACATCTGATTTTCAACAAAGGAGCTAAAAGTATACAATGGAAGAAAGAAAGCATCTTTAACAAATGGTCCTAGCATAACGGGATGTCAACCTGTAGAAGAATGAAAATAGATCACCATGCACAAAACTCATGTCCAAATGGATTAAAGACCTTAATAAATCTGACCACACTGAGTCTGACAGAAGAGAAAGTGGGAAGTAGTCTACAACACATGGGCACAGGAGACAACTTCCTATGTAGAACCCCCAGTAGCACAGATAAAAAGAGCAACAATGAATAAATGGGACCTCCTGAAACTGAGAAGCTTCTGTAAAACAAAGGACAGGTCAGTAAGACAAAAAGGCAACCTACTGACTAGGAGAAGATCTTCACCAACCCCACATCAGACAAAGGTCTGACCTCCAAAATATATAAAGAACTCAAGAAAATAGATTTTAAAATGCTAATTAACCCAATTAAAAAATGGGGCATGGAACTGAACAGAGAATTCTCATCAGACGAAGTTCAAATGGCCAAAAGACATTTAAGGTCATGCTCAAACTCCTTAGAGATTAGGGAAATGCAAATCAAAACAACTTTGAGATGCCATCTTACACCTGTCAGAATGGCTAAAAAAAAACACCAATGATAGCCTATGCTGGAGAGGATTTGGAGTAAGAGGTACACTCATCCATTGCTGGTGGGAATGCAAACTTGTGCAACCAGTTTTAAAAGCAGTGTGGTGGTTTCTCAGGAAATTGGGAGTCAACTTACCTCAGGACCCAGCAATACCACTCTTGGGAATATACCCAAGAGATGCCCAATCATACTACAAAAGCATTTGTTCAACTATGTTCATAGCAGCATTATTTGTAATAGCCAGAACCTGGAAACAACCTAGGTGCCCCTCAATAGAAGAATGGATAAAGAAGGTGTGGCACATATACACATAGAGCCTATAATTCATAATCCTCGAGAAGCTAAACAAGAAGGTGAACCTAAAGAAAAACATACTGTTATCATCCTGGATACTGGAAATTGACAAAATTGCTGGGCAGGGGTTGGGAGCACGGGAGTGGGGGTGAGGTGGGGATAAGGGGAAATGGGGGGAGAGAAGGGAGAAGGAGAGGATGGGGAGAGCTTGAGGGAATGGGATGGTTGGGATGGAGGAGGGGTGGATGTGGGAGCAGGGAAGTAGATATCTTAATTAAGGGAGCCATTTTAGGGTTGGCAAGAGACTTGACTCTGGAGGGGTTCCCAGGTGTCCAACGAGATGTCCCCAGTCTGTTCCTTTGGCAGCAGAGGAAAGGGTACCTGAACTGGCCTTGTTTTATAGCCACACTGATGATTATCTTGCATATTACCATAGAACCTTCATCTGGTGATGGATGGAGATAGAGACAGAGACCCACATTGGAGCACTGGACTGAGCTCCCAAGGTCCTAATGAGGAACAGAAGGAAGGAGAACATGAGCATGGAATTCAGGACCGTGAGGGGTGCGTTCACCCATGGAGATGGTGGGACAGATCAATTGGGAGATCACCAAGGCCAGTTGGAATGGGAGTGATGGAACATGTGATCAAACCGGACTCTTTGAATGTGGCTTATGGTGGAGGCTGACTGAGAAGCCAAGGACAATGGTGCTGGGCTTTGATTCTACTGCATGGACAGGCTCTGTGGGAGCCTTGTCAGTTTGGATGCTCACCTTCCTCGACCTGGGGGGAGTTGGGAGGACCTTGGACTTCCCATAGTGGAGGGATCCCTGACTGCTCTTTGGCCTGGAAAGGGAGGGAGTAGGGGTGTGGGGGGAAAGAGAGGGGAGGGAAATGGGAGGAGGGGAGATGGAAATTTTTAATAAAATAAAAAAAATTGAAAAAAAAAGATAAAAAATGCTGGTTACATATGGTAGTCAGAGGCAGGCGTATCTCTGTGAGTACTCAGTACAGTGAGTTTCAAGTCATTCAGGGCTAAATAGTGAGACTGAATCTCTAAAGAAAAAAGTCACATAGAGATACAAAATTCCTAACATTTCTGTGCCTAATAACAAAATTTTAAAATAGACAATGCAAAAACTCAATGGTACAGAAGAAGAAATAAAACAGAGAATTCAGAGATTTAAACATCATTTTATAATTGGTGAATAAGTAGAGAATCAAGAGACAGAATAGAGACTTTAACAAGCTATGAGCCAATATGATCTAATTAACAATGACAAAGGTCCCGTTAGGCAAAAAAAATGAATGTTTTTCCAAGTTTGCACAATGTTCACCAAGATGACATTCTAGATCATAAATAAATCTCAATCACTTTAAAGAGTCTAGAATGTAACCAAAAATGCTATTAATAAAACTGCCAACCAAGACTACATGGAACACATTTCTAAGATTCTCACTATGTAGCTCAAGCTGGACTTGAACTTCTGATCCTCTTGTCTGAGCCTCCTGATTGCTGAGATTACAGGTGTGGGCCAACACAATCAGCCACATTTATCTGACAATGTGAGATTCTTCCCCTTAAGAACCCAACTTCTAGCCAGATGGTGGTGGCACATGCCTTTAATCGTAGCACTTAAGAAGCAGAGGCAGGTGGATCTCTGAGTTTGAGGCCAGCCTGGTCAACAGAATGAGTTCCAAGAAAGGCATCAAAGCTATAACAAAATCCTGTCTAGAAAAAACAAACATAAAAATAACCCAATTTATGAAAGGTATTATCAACATACTGTAAATACATTCAACAAGACAGAAGAGTTAGAAGAAAATGAAATTTCATCAAAGATAAATAAATCAAACAATGTGAAATTTAAGTAGTGGTTTCTATACAGTATACTAAAACAACTTAGTACATCCTTCCACATATAAAATCATGTCCTTATTAAATATAGCACACCATTCTATATTGTTATAGGAGATATTTATTTTCTGAATATCAAAGACAGTACTTTCATACTTTATAAAAGTTACATAGATGCTACCAATCTTCTCTAATTTATTTCTAGTGTTTGAACTGATTCTGGTACAGACTAGAAGTGAGGATAGTTCCACTTATCTGAAAACATTAATTATGTAGCCTTTTATTATATTTGTGATGTGCTTGAAATATTTATAACTTATTAGTCATGCAGGCCTCTCCTACAACTTTATGCCTATAATAATATATTTGACATCAATAAACAACATTTTTAGTCAGTATTTTTTTAACAGGTAGTAGAAAGCATTTTATCCTTAAAAAGAAAAAGTAGTAGAGGAGTAGAAGTAAAGAGGGAAAACAGGGACAGGAAAACAAGTTTCACCATTTAGACAAAATGTTAAAGGAAGGTCAGCTACACTACAATCTAAAACAGTACACCATACATACATCTTAAAACTTAGAGCACCTCTATGGCAAATATCAGAAAAATGTGCTAAAGTGAATACAAAAATTAAAAGAAAGAAGACTTTTAAAAGGAAAAGAAATGTTAACACTGTAATGGGTGGCTCTGTCCCTTTAAGAGCCACACTCACTCTCTCCCCTGTCCACTGAGGCAAACTGATGTTCAGTTTTAGCTCGAGTCCTTTATTTTCCATCTCCCTCTCGAAGAGGCAGCTTCTGTCTCTGTCTCTCTTCTCCCCAATTCTCACTTTCCTCTCCTCTCCTCTCCTCTCCTCTCCTCTCCTCTCCTCTCCTCTCCTCTCCTCTTCCCCCCTTCTCTCTCTCTCTCTCTCTCTCTCTCTCTCTCTCTCTCTCTCTCTCTCTCTCTCCCTCTCCCTCTCCCTCTCCCTCTGCTCTTTTCACCTTTCCCCCTTCTCTTCCATAACACACTAAATAAATATCCAACCTCACTCTGCATGGCATGCCTATCTGTTTGTCTCTTGCCTGCCATGTGGCTTACTGCTCAGAACCAATTGCCTTCAGAGACCTGAAGGGTGGTCTCATTGCATGCCCATCCATCTGTCTCTCCTTGTGGGACTGGTTGCCCCATCAAGGTCTTTCACCCACCACATAGCTTCCTACCTGGTACCCAGCTGCCTCCGTGGCCTGCCATGATCTGGGACTCGTGGCCCACTGCAGCCACTCAGGAACATGCAGAATAGCCCGCCATGGTTTCATGGCCTGCTGCCCATTGCCACCACTTTGGAGACCTGTGGCATGGTCTCAGGACCCACTGCCTGCTACAGCCACTTGGGTATCCACAGCGTTTTGGCCCTCAGGAGATCTGCAGCATTTTACTTAAACCATTACATTGGTGTCGTGATTCAGACAGGCTCTCTACATTCCCTCCTGCCTGTGGGTGGACTGGCTGAGGACGTATGGGACCCTAGGCTCAATAACCAGATTTGTTTACAATAGCTCTCCATTCCCTCTGCCTAAGCAAAATTTCTACACACACCACCAGCTTCAGTTGGTGAGTTACCCGATTCTGGACAGCTTAACCATTTCTTCAAACTTAAGGAGTTGACAACTGAGCTTCTGACAATCTTTTGGTGTTCTTAGAAATAGGGAGAAAGCGCCCAACTGCAGTCCTTATGGCTACAATTGAGCCCTTCGCTGGCATTCATCTCTGGATTGCTTCCCTTAGCTAAAATTGTGTTTGGATGACCCGGGGTCAGTCGTCCTGTGACTGGGGGCCAAAGATCCCTCAGATTTTTCTTCCTCCGTTTTTATTTTCTTTTCTCTTTTTTACTCACTGTGAAAGGCCGGTCAAAGTGGCCTCTGGCCTCTGGCCTCTCTGGCTTCCAAATCTCCTCAACCAGAGCCAATTAGGCTTCAGCACCCCGCCTGTAGGCAGAGGACACTCTCCTACAAGCCCTGAGGTGTTTGCCGCCAATTCACACCCCGCCTATAGAGGGGAGACATCTTCGTATATGCCTTGTGGTGTTGCCGTTTTCACAGATTTTCATGGTTTCTGCTATGGATTCATGTCCATCAATCCTGCCTCCCCCTGGGATGGGTGCCTTTTAGAGGCCCAAAAACAGGTCTTAATGCCCTACTTCTTCAGCTCCAGTGTCCCGCTGGCTCCACTTTTATGGGAGCCTTCTAACTACTATCAGTGCATAGGCAAATGGAAGGAGTTTCCTCAACCTGTCCCTGCCACTGCTACTGCTGCCAACAAGATTGGTTGGATCCATGAGGTGGCTGTTTTCAATTCCAGCTTTTTGCTCCCTGCCATGGCTTGTGGTATGGTGGCTTACCGACAGCACAAATCATGCTTCTAGGTTTCTCTTATTATTAAACTTAAAATCCATGCAGCTCAAAAATTGTGGCTTTTCCATATAACATGTGACCACTGCCATTTCAACTGAGGTCATGTGACTTCACCACCATCTTGGCTGACAGCCAGGTCAGGTGACTATACCACCATCTTTACTGAGGTATTCCTTTCCTAGTTCCCCAGTGTTACCTCTGTTACATGGGTAACCTTACCAACATCTTAACTGAGGTCAGGTGACTATACCACCATCTTAACTAAGAGCCAGGTCAGGTAACCAAATCCCACCATCTTTACTGAGATGTTCTCTGCCTGGTCCTCTGGTTTACTTTTGTTTTTGTCTCTAAATTCCTCTTGTTGACTCTGTTGCATGTGTGTTTTGTGCTGTGGCATGCCTCTGGTAGGGCCCACCAAGAGCATCCATTTCACCCAATTCATGTTCACTCTGTGTGTGTGTTCATACATGTAACTTAAATGCACCTATGTTTACTGTTAAATGTTATAATTGTCTGTTCATTGTATCTTATTCCAGACTACAAAGCAAAAGTTTCATGTTTTAAATTGGTATGAACTTCTCTACTATTGTCAGTTCTGCCATTAAGTTTCTATTGCAAGCAGTTTTTCTTTCTATCTTTTTATGAGTGTAAATCTTACCTGTTAAGAGCTAGGACAGTCAAGCTCAGTACCCAGTTCTCAGGCAGATTCTATACTGTAGTTACACCTGATAAAAAGCCCTCAACTGCCCAGAGATCTGGGAAATATGACATTTAAATATTTAATTATTAAAAAAACTTTTCAAAACAAAAACAGGTTGGCTCCTAGCAGCAGCACTCTACTTCCTCCAAAGAAGACAGAAGACAAATGGGCACAGAAAACGTCCATCTGCAGTTCACTTCAACTGCCAAGTACTGACCACTGGGCAAAACTTCTCAAAGATCTCTGATGCAGTTTGACAGTTGATAAGTTCTGTCAGTTTAAAAGGACAACCTCACCAAACACATTTCAGTAAAACACAAATACAAATTATTAAGGTACCTGCAGGTTATACAAATTAATAAAAATTCTCTCTCACTTTGCCTCCCATAGCCTTAAAAATACTTTTCATTGTGCAAAAATATCTGTCACAGTCATTCAGAAACAAATATGCTACTGTTTATACAATGTAAATGTTTAAAGCTCCTGTTTTCACAAACCCAAAGAATTCTTGTGAGTTCCAGGAAGCCGAATTGAAGGATCCACCTTAAACAGGTCAGATACACTTCTATCAATTCTCTGGAGCTAGAAATTTTTTCCCCTAGATTTAACTTCGTCATCTGTTCTGCCAATACTTTAAAGAGGTATAATAAACATCAGACATTTCCATACCACAAACACTGGACAGGAACAAAGAGATCAGTTACGCCAGGATGTGACCAGCACCCAGCTTTCCTTTCCATTTCCCCCTCGAAAAGACAGCATCTGTCTCTCCCTTCTCACCACTTGTCCCCTTCCCCTTTCTCCCCCTTTTCTCTGCCTCTCTTTCTGCTCTTTTCCCCTTTTCCCTTTTTCCATCCATAGCCCACTAAATAAATATCTAACCTCACTTTGCATGGCGTGCCTATCCGTCTGTCTATCACCCACCATCTGTCCAGGACCAGCCACCTTCTGAGACCTGCAGCATGGTCTAGTGGCATGCCCATCTGTCTGTCTCTCCTCATAGGACTGGTTGCCCCATCAAGGTCTCTCACCTACCACGTGGCTTCCTCCCTGGGACCCAGCTGCCTTTGTGGCCTGCCATGGTCTCGGGACCTGCTGCCACTTAGGGGACCTGCAGCATGGTTTCGGGATCCACTGACCACTGAAGCCACTTGGGGATCCATAGCATCTTTACTTAAACCACTACAAACTCTATACAAGGTGTCACACAGATATAATGAAGTCCCAAATAAAAGGCCAATGACATTTAAAGTAGAAAGAGAACAAAAACAGAAAACAAAATCTGCCATGGTCTGATAAAAGACAAAAGAATTCACAGCTTGAAAACTCCCAGACTGAGATACACATTGAGACTCTATGTCAAAACAAACAAAGAAACAAACAAAAACCAACCATCAACAAATTACCATCCTAAAAGTCCCATGGATTCTCAGTGAACCTAAAAAAACTAAAGTAATTCTGAAAAGCAAAATTGCAAACATGGAGAACGCAAATTTGTTGATTTTAAAACTTACTATGAACTACAGGAATTAAAACACTGCAATAATGGCACAAACACAAACTCATGGATTAATGGGACAGAATATAGAACCCAGAAATTAAAACAAATACATATGGTCAAATAAGCACACACAGAGTCAAGTAAACATACACATTCATGGCCAAATAAATACATGTATACATGGCCAAATGACTTTGGACAAGAGTATTTTAATGAGAAAATGATAATTTTAAATAAATGGTTTAATCAATGGAATTTTACACAGATGTTAAGAAAATTGAAATCATGACATTTGCATGAAAGTAAAAACAACCAGAGATCATGTTAATGCAATGAGAGTTAGAAAGACACTATATGTTCTCTCTTATATATGGCACTTAGATTTAAAAGTGTGTGTGTGTGTGTGTGTGTGTGTGTGTGTGTGTCATAAAACTAGAAATAGATCTGAGAGGAGAGAAATGTTTAAGGGAGAGGAACTTATGGAACACGTGTAATAAGATAGTAGAAAGTACAGTTATCTGAGGAAAGAGAAGAAACCAGGCAGAAGGGTACAAAGTGACAGGGACACAGGATCAGATAATAGAAGAGAATGAATACAAAGTAAAATGACATAACTGTATGAAAATGCCATAATAAAATCCATTATCCTGTATGTAAATTGCAAATGTTAGTAAAAAGGAGGGGAAAAATAATTTCAATTTTAGATCCAGTATTTTTCATAAATGGTTTTTAGAAGCCCTACATCATATACAAAAGTGAATCAAAAATATAAACATAAAATCTAAACCTTGGGGCTGGAGAGGTGGTTCTAAGGTTAAGAGCATTGACTGCTCTTGTAGAGGGCACAGGTTCCTATCCCAGCATCCACACTGTAGTTCACAACCATCTGTACCTCCTATTCTAGGGTAGGTTACACCTCCTTGTGATCTCTGTAGGCATGAGGCACAAATACACATCCATAATGGCAAAAACAGTGCATGAAATAAATAAATCTAAAAAAAACCTAAACTTTCCAAATTCTTAAAAGATGTTGTATTTATATAAAATTGGCCCCTGTAGGGTTATAGATAGTGGTACTACTAAGAGGTGTGGTCTTGTTGGAGGAAGTGCGCCACCAAAAGCAGGTTTTGAAAACTCAAATGCTCAAGCCAGGTCTAGTGAGACATTCACTTCCTGATGATCTTGATGTAGAACTGTTAGCTCTTTCTCCAGTACCATGTCTGCACACACACTGTCATGCATTCTATCATGACAATAATGGCCTAAATCTCTGAAACTGGAAGTCAGTTACAATTAAATATTTTTTCTTATAAAGGTTGCCATGGTCACTGTGTCTCTCTGCACAGCAATAGAAACCCTAATTAAGAGAGAAGTTCGTACCAGAGACTGGGTTATTGGCAGTAATTGACCTGACTAAGTTTTTGTTTGGAGGAATTTGGGCTTTGGTGCTCTGGGTTAGGAAAGCTGTGGAATGCTTTAAGTGCTGTTTATAGGGCCATACCAGTAAGAGGATATAACAACAGTGATGCTGAAGGTGATTTTAACTGTGGGACCCTAGCACAAGAAGCTTCACAAGAGAATAATATTAAGAGTTGGCCTAGATACCATTCTTATATTTTGGTGAAGAATGTGACTGCTTTTTTCCCTTCTCTGAAATGTCTCTGGATGCTAAATTGAAGAGTTCTGAATTGCTTGGGCAGAGGAAATTTCAAGTCAGTCTAGTATTGATTCTGTTGTGAGGTTATTAGTATTCAGTCTTATGTAGATCTATAATAAAAAGGAGCAAGCTGAGCAGGGAAAAATATAAAATGTACAGTTGAAGGGGAAAGGGGGTACCACGAAGTAGTATAGAGCTAAATCTTGCGTTCAAAAAAATAAACAGACTAAAGAAAAGCCTTAAATTAAATAAAGAGATTGACCTCAGGGCAAGACCCTACCTAGCTGAACTTCTAACTTTTCAACTGAAAAGGAATTAAAGGAAAGCTTGGAGCCAGGTGTGGTAATGCATGCTCTCTCACACTCACGCCTTTAATTCCAAAAATCCAGAGGCAGAAAGTTGTAGATATCTGAATTTGAAGCCAGCCTGGTCTGCAGAAGATGTTTCAGGACAGCCAAACTTAGGCAGTAAAGAAAACTATAGAAAACAGAAAGTTGGTGAAGCTGTAAATAAACAATGGGTGATGTTCCAGCCCTAGCAAGAAGCACAATTTGGAAGCTTCAACCTTGTTGTTCTGGTTTTTGACTCAAGAATAGAAGAAGGGGATTATGAAATTTGCCTCTGTGACTAAAGAAAGTGTCTGAGACCAGGCATGTGTCAGGTGTATCGCTGAATGGAGGTCTAGAGTCATGAATCTGTGAAGCTGTGAAGGTGAAGCAAGGGTTGCCTTAGAGACCCCAAATGTTGGAGAGGCCAGAACCATGGGTCATTTGCCCAGGAAAGCTACAAAACGGCACAGAACCAGTACAAGAGAACAAAGATTTTGAAAAAGATAGAAGAAAGTTTTGACATCAGGCCATGGAGATGCAGAATTTGAAGTTTGCCCAGCTGGTTTTCAGTTTTGCTTTGGTGTGGTATTTTCTCACTGGGCTCCCTTTCCTCCATTTTAGAATGGTAATGTATAACTTGTGCCATAATATGTTGGAAATATGAGATCTGCTTATGATTTTGATTTTACATGGGTTAAAAGATAGAATGAGGCCTCTCTCTCCCTGTCCCTTCCCAGCTTGCACCCAGAATCCTCCCCCCCTCCCCCTGCCTCATCCTCCCGTCTTTGGGGTCACAAAATCCCACAGCTCAGCCTGTTTGGGCTCTGGGGACCTGGAATTGAGTGCACCCAGACCGGTGGGAGGTCCCTTCCTTCATTTGACTGCCCGGGGCAAGGTAGGCCTTTGTCTGAGAGCTGCTTGGCCTGGAAGGGGACCTGACAGTCTGCCAGAGGATCCATCATTCTTTGGGGTGAGTGAGGAGTGAATGCCTGAACCGCGGCAGCTGCCCAGAGAGGGACCACCTACACTCCACAACTCCCCCTGCCTCCAGCACACTTCCTGCTCTTCCTGCAGGGGTTATTCTCCCCGGATACTGCCTCTCTCTCCCTGTCCCTTCCCAGCTTGCACCCAGAATCCTCCCCCCCTCCCCCTGCCTCATCCTCCCGTCTTTGGAGCCACAAAATCCCACAGCTCAGCCTGTTTGGGCTCTGGGGACCTGGAATTGAGTGCACCCAGACTGGTGGGAGGTCCCCTCCTTCATTTGACTGCCCGGGGCAAGGTAGGCCTTTGTCTGAGAGCTGCTTGGCCTGCAACGGGACCTGACAGTCTGCCAGAGGATCTATCATTCTTTGGGGTGAGTGAGGAGTGAGTGCCCAAACCGCGGCAGCTGCCCAGTGAGGGACCACCTACACTCCACAACTCCCCCTGCCTCCAGCACACTTCCTGCTCTTCCTGCAGGGGTTATTCTCCCCGGATACTGCCTCTCTCTCCCTGTCCCTTCCCAGCTTGCACCCAGAATCCTCCCCCCCTCCCCCTGCCTCATCCTCCCGTCTTTGGGGCCACAAAATCCCACAGCTCAGCCTGTTTGGGCTCTGGGGACCTGGAATTGAGTGCACCCAGGCCGGTGGGAGGTCCCCTCCTTCATTTGACTGCCCGGGGCAAGGTAGGCCTTTGTCTGAGAGCTGCTTGGCCTGCAAGGGGACCTGACAGTCTGCCAAAGGATCCATCATTCTTTGGGGTGTCCTGCTCCAGTTCTAAGGCCATCCACCCAAAGGGGTCAGACTCTGGCCTCCAGGCAGGTCTGAGGATTCCTGCGGAGGGGTTCGGGCTCCTTCAGATTGTGCTGCCAGGTTCGCTGTGTGGTATTCCATCCCGCCGTGCCCCCACCTTGGCCCTTTTGTCGGGGCTGCGACCCTGGGCTGCCTGGAATAACTGATCCTGTGCCCTGACATTCCATCTGAACTGGTGAGTGAATGCGGACCCTGGGGCAACCTGCCCTGGAAGAGAGCACAGACCCCCTACCCCCACTTCCCTCTGCAGGCTTGTGTCGGTTTCTCCTGTCCCTGTGTCTCCCAAGCTTTCCCTAGTGTTCTCAGGTGTCCTGCTCCTGTTCTAAGGCCATCCACCCAGAGGAGTCAGACTATGGCCTCCAGGCAGGTCTGAGGATTCCTGCAAGGGAGTGCGGGCATCTTCAGATTGGGTCGCAAGGAATAGGTCCTCCTCTGGCACTGGGGAGATCCAACCAGTTTCAATCACAGCAAAGATTGGTCTAGGACACCAAACGCCTCCGGGTTCCCTTTGAAGGAAGAGATGGGCAGGCGCCAAAGCAGGAGCTCCTCCAACAACATGAAAGGCAACATGACATCACCACAAGCCAGACATCCCAAAACAACAAGAATTGAACACCCTACCCCAGAAGATATAGAAGAAACCGACCTTAAGCAGTACTTTATGAAAATAATAGAGGACCTTAAACAGGAGGTAAAAAACTGCCATAAAGAAATGGAGATGACAAACAAAAAGGTAGACGAAATAAATAAATCTCTCAAAGATACCCAAGAAAAACAAGAAAAACAAGAAAAAGCAATCAAACAGGTAAGGGAAACAGTACAAGACCTGATAAATGAAATGGAGGTATTGAAGAAAACACAATCTGAGGGACGACTGGAAATGGAAACTCTGAGTAAACGAACAGAAACTTCAGAGACAAGTATTTCCAACCAAATACAAGAGATGGAAGAAAGAATCTCGGACTCTGAAGATACTATAGAGGAAATAAACTCACAGATTAAAAAACTAAACAAATCTAACAAATTCTTAACACAAAACATTCAGGAAATCTGGGACACCATGAAAAGACCAAACCTAAGAATAATTGGGGTAGAAGAAGGAGAAGAATTACAACTCAAAGGCCCAGAAAACATATTCAACAAAATTATAGAAGAAAACTTCCCCAACCTAAAGAAGGATGTTCCTATGAAGGTACAAGAAGCCTACAGAACACCAAATAGACTGGATCAAAAGAAAGCATCCCCACGCCATATAATAATCAAAACACAAAACATACAGAATAAAGAACAGATATTAAGAGCTGCAAAGGAAAAAGGTCAAGTAACATATAAAGGGAAACCTATCAGAATTACACCTGATTTCTCAATGGAAACCATGAAAGCCAGAAGAGCTTGGATAGATGTGCTACAGACACTAAGGGAACATGGATGCAAGCCTAGACTATTATACCCAGCAAAGCTTGCATTCACCATTGATGGAGAAAACAAGATATTCCAGGGCAAAAACAGATTTAAACAATACGCAGCCACAAATCCAGCCTTGCAGAAAGTAATAGAAGGAAAATCACAAACCAAGGAGTCCAACAACGCCCACAATAACTCAGGCATCTAGCGACCCTTCACCAGCACAACTAGAAGAAGGGAAACACACAAACTCTACTACTAAAAATGACTGAAGTTAACAACCACTGGTCATTAATATCACTTAATATCAATGGACTCAATTCACCTATAAAAAGGCACAGGCTAAGAGACTGGATACGAAAACAGAATCCAACATTTTGCTGTTTACAAGAAACACACCTCAACCACAAAGACAGACATCTACTCAGAGTAAAGGGTTGGGAAAAGGTTTATCAAGCAAATGGCCCTAAAATACAAGCGGGTGTGGCCATACTAATTTCCAACAAAGTTGACTTCAAACTAAAATCAATCAGAAGAGATGGAAAGGGACACTTTATACTCATAACAGGAAAAATCCATCAGAATGAAGTCTCAATCCTGAATATCTATGCCCCTAATATAAAAGCTCCCACTTATGTAAAAGAAACACTTCTAGAACTCAAGGCAGCCATCAAACCACACACACTAATAGTTGGAGACTTCAACACTCCTCTCTCACCAATGGACAGGTCAATCAGACAGAAACCTAACAGAGAATTGAAAGACTTAATGGAGGTAATGAACCAAATGGACTTAACAGACATCTATAGAACATTCCACCCAAATAGGAAAGAATATACCTTCTTCTCTGCGGCTCATGGAACCATTTCGAAAATTGACCATATACTTGGTAACAAAGCAAACTTCCACAGTTACAAAAAAATATTAGTAACCACCTGTGTCTTATCGGATCACCATGGATTAAAATTAGAATTCAACAACAATGCTACCCCCAGAAAGCCCACAAACTCATGGAAACTGAACAGTCAACTACTGACCCACACCTGGGTCAAGGAAGAAATAAAGAAAGAAATTAAAGTCTTTCTTGAATTTAATGAAAACAAAGACACAACATACTCAAACCTATGGGATACAATGAAAGCAGTGCTAAGAGGAAAGTTCATAGCACTAAGTGCCCACTTAAAGAAAAAGGAGAAAGCGCTCATTGGTGACTTAACAGCACACCTGAAAGCTCTGGAAAAAAAAAGAAGCAGACTCACCTAGGAGAAGTAGAAGACTGGAAATAATCAAATTGAGGGCAGAAATCAACAAAATAGAAACACAGAAAACAATCCAAAGAATCAATGAAACAAGAAGCTGGTTCTTGGAGAAAATCAACAAGATTGACAAACCCTTAGCCAAACTAATCAAAAGGTAGAGGGAGAACACGCAAATTAATAAGATCAGAAATGAAAAGGGGGACATAACCACAGACACAGAGGAAATTCAGAAAATCATTAGATCTTACTACAAAAGCCTGTATGCCACAAAATTGGAAAATGTAAAAGAAATGGACATTTTTTTTAGAAAAATACCATATACCAAAGTTAAACGAGGACCAAGTAAATGCTCTAAATCGTCCTGTTAGTCACGAAGAATTAGAAACTGTTATCAGAAACCTCCCTACCAAAAAGAGCCCAGGACCAGATGGTTTCAATGCGGAATTCTACCAGAACTTCCAAGAAGACCTAATACCTATACTCCTTAAGGTATTTCATAATATAGAAATACAAGAGTCACTGCCAAATTCCTTCTATGAATCTACAGTTACCCTGATACCTAAACCACACAAAGACTCAACCAAGAAAGAGAATTACAGGCCAATCTCACTCATGAACATTGACGCAAAAATTCTCAATAAAATACTGGCAAACAGAATCCAAGAACACATTAGAAAAATTATCCATTACGATCAAGTAGGCTTCATCCCAGAGATGCAGGGCTGGTTCAACATACGAAAATCTATCAATGTAATCCATCATATAAACAAACTGAAGGAAAAAAACCATATGGTCATCTCATTAGATGCTGAAAAAGCATTTGACAAAATTCAGCACACTTTCATGATAAAGGTCTTGGAGAGATTAGGGATACAGGGGTCATTCCTAAATATAATAAAAGCTATTTACAGCAAGCCGACAGCTAACATCAAATTAAACGGAGAGAAACTCAAGGCTATCCCACTAAATTCAGGAACACGACAGGCTGTCCACTCTCTCCTTATCTCTTCAATATAGTGCTTGAAGTCCTAGCAATAGCAATAAGACAACATAAGGGAATCAAGGGGATTCAATTTGGTAAGGAAGAAGTTAAACTTTCATTATTTGCAGATGATATGATAGTATACATAAGCGACCCCAAAAACTCCACCAAAGAACTCCTACAGCTGATAAACTCCTTCAGTAACGTGGCAGGTTACAAGATCAACTCCAAAAAATCAGTCGCCCTCCTATGCACAAAGGATAAGGAAGCAGAGAGGGAAATCAGAGAAGTATCACCTTTCACAATAGCCACAAATAGCATAAGATATCTGGGAGTATCTCTAACCAAGGAAGTGAAGGATTTATTTGACAAGAACTTTAAGTCTTTGAAGAAAGAAATTGAAGAGGATACCAGAAAATGGAAGGATCTCCCCTGCTCGTGGATTGGGAGGATCAACATAGTAAAAATGGCAATTCTACCAAAAGCAATCTATAGATTCAATGCAATCCCAATCAAGGTCCCATTAAAATTCTTCACAGAGATTGAGAGGACAATAATCAACTTTATATGGAAAAACAAGAAACCCAGGATAGCCAAAAAAATCTTATACAATAAAGGTTCTTCTGGAGGCATTACCATCCCTGACTTCAAACTCTATTACAAAGCTACAGTATTGAAAACGGCTTGGTATTGGCATAAAAACAGAGAAGTTGACTAATGGAATCGTATAGAAGACCCGGATCTTAAACCACAAACCTATGAACACCTGATTTTTGATAAAGGAGCCAAAAGTACACAATGGAAGAAAGAGGGCATCTTCAACAAGTGGTGCTGGCATAACTGGATGTCAACCTGTAGAAGAATGAAAGTAGATCCATATCTATCACCATGCACAAAACTCAAGTCCAAATGGATTAAAGTCCTCAATATTAATTTGAACACATTGTGCTTGATAGAGGAGAAAGTGGGAAGTACTCTATAGCAAATGGGCACAGGGAACCGTTACCTACACATAACCCCAGCTGCACAGACTTTAAGGGCAACATTGAACAAATGGGACCTCCTGAAGTTGAGCAGCTTCTGTAAAGCAAAGGACATTGTCACTAAGACACAAAGCCAGCCTACTGACTGGGAAAAGATCTTCACCAACCCTGCAACTGACAAAGGTCTGATCTCTAAAATATATAAGGAACTCAAGAGACTAGACGGTAAATGCCAATTAACCCAATTAAAAAATGGGGCGCGGAACTGAACAGAGAATTCTCAACAGAAGAAGTTCGAATGGCCAAAAGACACTTAAGGTCATGCTCAACCTCCCTAGCTATCAGGGAAATGCAAATCAAAACAACTTTGAGATATCATCTTACACCTGTCAGATTGGCTAAAATCCAAAACACCAATAATAACCTTTGCTGGAGAGGTTGTGGGGTAAGGGGTACACTCATCCATTGCTGGTGGGAATGCAAACTTGTGCAACCACTTTGGAAAGCAGTGTGGCGGTTTCTCAGGAAATTTGGGATCAACCTAACCCAGGACCCAGCAATTCCACTATTGGGAATCTACCCAAGAGATGCCCAATCATACAACAAAAGCATATGCTCATCTATGTTCATAGCAGCATTATTTGTAATAGCCAGATCCTGGAAACAACCTAGATGCCCTTCAGTGGAAGAATGGATGAAGAAACTGTGGAATATATACATGCTAGAATACTACTCAGCGGTAAAAAACAATGACATCTTGAATTTTGCAGGCAAATGGATGGAAATAGAAAACACTATTCTGAGTGAGGTAACCCAGACCCATAAAGATGAACATGGGATGTATTCACTCATATTCAGTTTCTAGCCATAATTAAAGGACATCGAGCCTATAAATTTGGGATCCTTGAGAAGATAATAAGAAGGTGAACTCCCAAAAAAAGATATAGTAATCCTCCTGGATATTGGAAGTAGACACGATCGCCAGGCAAAATTGGGAACTTGAGGGTTGGGCAAGAATGGGCAAGGGAAGATGGGGAGAGAAAAGTGTGAAGGGGAGAACGGGGGGAGCTCGGAGGAATGGGGTGCTTGGGATATAGGAAGGGTGGATATGGGAGCAGGGAAGCATATATCTTAATTTAAGGAGCTACCTGAGGGTTGTCAAGAGACTTGACCCTAGAGGGGTTCCCAGGTTTCCAGGGAGACGCCCCCAGTTAGTTCCTTGGGCAGCTGAGGAGAGGGAGCCTGAAAAGGCCAGTTCCTATAGCCATACTGAGGAATTTCTTGCATATCACCATAGAACCTCCACCTGACGATAGATGAAGAAAATGACAGAGCCCTACATTGGAGCACCGGACTGAGCTCCCAAGGTCCTGATGAGGAGCAGAAGGAGAGAGAACATGAGAAAGAAAGTCAGGACCGTGAGGGAACCTCCAGCTGGCGACAGATGGGGAAGGTGACTGAGCCCCACATTGGAGCACTGGACTGAGCTCCCAAGGTCCTGATGAGGAGCAGAAGGAGCGAGAACTTGAGGGAGAAAGTCAGGAACGAGAGGGGTGCGTTCACTCATGGAGACGGTGGGACAGAACTAATGGGAGATCACCAACTCCAGTTGGAATGGGACTGATGGATCATGCGACCAAACCCGTCTCTCTGAATGTGGCCAACAGCGGGGGCTGACTGAGAAGCAAAGGACAATGGCTCTGGGCTCTGATTCTTCTGCATGGACGGGCTCTGTGGGAGCCTTCTCAGCTTGGTCGATCACCTTCCTGGACCTGGGGGGAGTTGGGAGGACATTGGTCTTAGCATAGAGTGGGGAACCCTGATGGCTCCTTGGCCTTGAGAGGGAGGGAGGGGAGGTATGGGTGGAGGGGAGGGGAGGGAAGTGGGAGAAGAAGGGGAGGGAGGGGGGAGGAGGAGGGAAGGAGATGGAAATTTTTAAATATAAAAAAAAAAAAATAAACCATGAGAGAGGAAAAAAAAAAAGATAGAATGAGCCTCAAAAGGGACTTTGAACTTTGGAGTTTTAAACAAGTTTGAGACTCTTACAGACTATAAGGACTTTTGAAGTAGGAATAGGGGCCAGGAAGTAAAAGTAAGAATAAAAATAGCCCCAATAAGCTCATAGAAAGTGGCACTATTAGAAGGTGTGGCCTTGAAGTAGGTAGGGCTTTATTGAAGGAAATGCATAACTCAAGGGCAAGCTTTGAGGTCTTATATTCAAGCCATACCCAGTGAGACAGACCACTTCCTGCTGCTTGCTGACCTGGGAGTAGAACTCTCAGCTCCCTCTCCAGTACCATGTCTGCCTGCCGGCAACCATGCTCCCCACCATGGTGATAATGGACTAAATATTTGAAATTGTAAATATTTTCCATTGTAAGAGTTGCTGTGGTCATGGTGTCACGTCAAGGCAACAAAAACCCTAATTAAGACAAAATAACAGGATTATAACAGAGGAAAATAAGCTAAAATCTAATGTCCACAAAAGCATCCAAGCTTATGACAATGCTCTCAAGGCAAAATGATAATCAAGTCTCAGTCAGCAATTGCTGAAGGCATACCCTGGCGATCCACCAGCCACACCAGCCACATCACCCAGGGAATCAGCCTTCTTAGACCACTCCACCCCTTGTCTCAATCACCAATGTCCAAGGAAGACTATTCCTGAAAATCCACGGCCACATCTGTAAAGAACAGAATGTTTACTGTCCCCCCTGTTTTCCAATTACAACCCACCAATCTCATCTACAGTTTTCTATCAGCTCACCTGCTACAACATCTCCTTCCACTGTGTCACTCTATGCACCCAATACAAGGGCACCCAAGTTCATAAAAAAAAAAAAAAAAAACAAAAACACTTACAGCTTAAATTACATACTGACCCTCACACAGTGATATTTAGTAACTTCAATATCACACTCATACCAAAAGACAGGTCATCAAGGTTACAAAAGTAAACAGAAATGTTGGAGCTGCCTAATGGCACAACCAAAAGAACCTAAAGATACATACAGAACAGTTCACCCAAACACACACACACACACACACACACACACACACACAGAGAAAGAGAGAGAGAGAGAGAGAGAGAGAGAGAGAGAGAGAGAGAGAGAGAGAGAGAAATTTTCTCAGTACCTCATGGAACTTTCTCCAAAATTAATCACATACTCAGTAAGAATAAAAGTTTCAATAGATGCAAGATAACACCTTGAGTCCTATTAAGGCCACCATGGATTAAAGTTGGGTGTCAAGAACAAAAACAACAGAAATCTTACTAACTCATGGAAAATGAACAATTCTCTACAGAATGAAAAATGGGTCAAGAGAAAAAGAAAGAAAGA
The DNA here is from genome assembly GCF_903992535.2 of Arvicola amphibius. Lineage (NCBI taxonomy): Eukaryota > Metazoa > Chordata > Mammalia > Rodentia > Cricetidae > Arvicola > Arvicola amphibius. The sequence continues at coordinate 73,173,441 of NC_052049.1, read as the reverse complement.
AATTAAAGACTTCCTAGAATAGAGTAAAAATAAAAACACAATATACCCTAAATTCTGGGACACAATTAAGAGTTTTCTCAAAGGCTAGTTCACAGCACTAGGTGGCTACGTAAAAAAATGGAGTGCTCTCACGCTATCTATCATATCTAAAAACTCTAGTAAAAAGGCAAAGAATATCACCAAAAAGATGGCAAGAAGTAACTAAACTGGGAGCTGTTTGGAATTGATCTTCACTGCTCCCAGTCTATTCTATGTTTCTGTCTTCATTTCTCTTAATCTAACTTTTCCTCAGCCTCAGCATCACTCCTAGGGAACCCCCAGCAGATTTCTGCTCTAGCCTGCAATTTACAGTATGTTTTAAAAAAAAAGAATACAGAAAATCCTTAAAAGAAGAAACAATTGTAGTCAGGCATGGTGGCTCATATGTTTAATCCACAGCAACCCAAGTATCCTTAGTTTTGTCTCCAAATTGAAAGCATTGCTTTACTCACTACTTTCCTATTGTCATTATCAAACAAAAATGAGTTTTCATCTCATACCCCCATATGTAAAAACTGGTTACAAGAATAAAGGATTGGCACTGTTTCCATCTTCCTTAGTAGCGCCAGAAAATTAACATCTCCATTAACACAAGAAACAAGAAAGGAGCAATACTTGTGCCAAAAGTGGGTCCAGGCACACCCGAGCCTGGGACTTCCAAGGCAGTAGACCGGAACCAGAAACCTTTCTAGGTCCAACTCCAACCCAGGGACTTCTGCAGGAGGGAATCCAGACCAGGATTTACAGATAGAAGTCAAAGCCAGTAACCTAGGCCATAGCTGCCCTGATGCAAGAATTCCACCTTGGGCAACAAATTACACAGGAGTGGGACTGGACAAGCCACCTAGGACAGACAGGGCCTGAGGAAACGAGCTCCACCAGGAGCAGAAGCCAGGAGCAAGTCCATTTCTGGGAGCCAATCCAGTCCCAGAACCTGGCGGATCAGGATTGAGCCAACCACCAGATCCAGAGTCAGTGATCTGCACCAAAACAGGTCCAACTCTAAGCCACGGACATTTGTAGGAGGGGATCCAGACCAGGATTTATAGAAAAAGATCAAAGACAGCAACCTAGGCCAAAGTACACCTGAGACAGCAAACTCCAAGGGAGCAGAACAAAGCACAGGAACAGGAGTAACCAACAGGGTAACTAGAACTATGACACTGACTACCATGAGGAAAACCATCTGAGCTTTGGATTCACTGGCACCTAGAAGACTATTCAACAGAATCTCAGACAGCCCCTACCATACCTATTAGAGGAAAAGATGAGTAGAAAAGGTAAGATCACATGCTACACCACAAAGAGGAACACAACACCAGTAAAACCTAAAGACCCTACAACAGCAAGACCTAAACAACCAGAAGAAAATAACCTAAAAAATAACTTCAAGAGAATGTTTGAAATTCGTCAAGATTAAATAAGAAATTCCCTTAAAGAAATTGTGGAAAAGGCAAAGAAAAATTGGAAGATATCAGCAAATCACTTAAAGAAAACCAAGAAAAAGAAATAAAACATATAAAAGAAACTATCCAGGACTTGAAAACTGAAATAGAAACAATAAAGAAAACACAAGCCGAAGGCATTATAGAAACAGAAATCATGAGAAAAAGATCAGGAACCGTAAACACAAGCAGGAACAGCAGAATACAAGAAATGGAAGAGAGACTTTCATGCACAGAAGATACAATAGAGGAACTCTATTAACTCATCAGTTAAAGAAAACATTAAATCTAACAAAAGCTTTACCCAAAAATCCATGAATAATAATAGAATAATAATAGAATAATAAATATAGAAGAGAAGTTCAACTCAAAGGCACAGAAAATTTATTTAACAAAATCATAGAAGAAAACTTTCCCTACCTAAAGAAAGATATGCCCATGAAGATACAAGAAGCTTACAGAACATGAAATAGACTGGATCCAAAAAAGTCCTCTTGCCACATAATAATCAAAACACTAAACATATGGAGTAAATAAAGAATATTAAGAGATGCAAAGGAAAACGGCCAAGTAACATATAAAGGCAGACCTATCAGAATTACACCTGACTTCTCATTGGGGACAATGAAAGCCAGAAGGTCATGGTCAAGCATTATACAGACATTAAGAAATCATGGATGGCTGCTCTTCCTGCAGGGGTTATTCTCCCTGGATACTGCCTCTCTCTTCCTGTCCCTTCCCAGCTTACACCCAGAACCGCCACTCCCCCGCCTCATCCTCCCTTCTTTGGGGCCACAAAATCCCACAGCTCAACCTGTTTGGGCACCGGGGACCTGGAATTGAGTGCACCCAGGCCGGTGGGAGGTCCCCTCCTTCATTAGCCTGCCTGTGGCAAGGTAGGCCCTTTGTCAGAGAGCTGCTTGGCCTGCAAGGGGACCTGACAGTCTGCCAGAGGATCCATCATTCATTGGGGTAAGTGAGTAGGGAGTGCCTGAACCACAGCAGCTTCAAGGGACCACCGACATTCCCCAACTCCTCCGCCACCCACACACTTCCTGTTCTTCCTGCAGGGGTTATTCTCCCTGGATACTGCCTCTCTCTTCCTGTCCCTTCCCAGCTTGCACCCAGAACCCCCTCTCCCCGCCTTATCCTCCCTTCTTTGGGGCCACAAAATCCACAGCTCAGCCTGTTTGGGCGCCAGGGACCTGGAATTAAGTGCACCCAGGCTGGTGGGAGGTCCCCTCCTTCATTAGCCTGCCTGCAGCAAGGTAGGCCCTTTGTCAGTGAGCTGCTTGGCCTGCAAGGAGACCTGACAGTCTGCCAGAGGATCCATCATTCATTGGAGTGAGTGAATTTAATTCATTGGGGTGAATTGAACTTCTAAAAGAAGACCCAAAGGGGATTATTCAGAGGAACAAATGGGCAGGCGCCAATGCAAGAATTCCTCTAACAATTTGAAAAACAACATGAAAGCACCAGAACCCAGCGAACTTATAACAGGAGGACTTGAACACACTAATCAAGAAGAAGTAGAAAAAATTGACTTTATGAAAGTAATAGAGTCCCTTAAACAGGAGGTGAAAAACTCCCCTAAGGAAATGGACGAGAAGAATAACAAAAAGTTTGAAGAATTGAGTAAATCCGTAAATGATATCCTAGGAAACCAAGAAAAAACAATCAAACAGATAATGGAAACAGTGCAAGACTTGAAAACTGAAATGGAGGCAAGGAAGAAAACACAACCCGAGGGCCAGCTGGATTTGGAAAATCTATGTAAACGAACAGAGACTACAGAAACAAGCATAACCAACAGAATACAAGAGATAGAAGAAAGAATCTCAGATTCTGGAAGATACCATAGAGAAAATAAATGCACTGATCAAAGAAAACAGCAAATCCAAAAATTCTCATCACAAAACATTCAGGAAATCTGGGACACAATAAAAAGACCAAACCTAAGAATAATAGGCATAGAAGAAGGAGAAGAAATACATCTCAAAGGTCCAGAAAATATATTTAATAAAATTATAGAAGAAAACTTCCCAAACCTAAAAAATGATATTCCTATTAAGGTTCAAGAAGCTTACAGAACACCAAATAGACTGGATCAAAAAAAAAAAAATCCCCTCGCCATATTATAATCAAAACACAAAACATACAGAATAAAGAAAGAATATTAAGAGCTGCAAAGGAAAAAGGTCAAGTAACATATAAAGGTAAACCTATCAGACTAACACCTGACTTCTCTATGGAAACCATGAAAGCCAGATGGTCCTGGATAGATGTTTTGCAGAAACTAAGAGACAATGGATGCAAGCCCGGATCACTATACCCAGCCAAGCTTTCATTCACTATAAATGGAGAAAACAAAATATTCCAGGATAAAAACAAATTTAAACAATACGTAGCCACAAATCCAGCCTTACAGAAAGTAATAGAAGGAAATTCACAATCAAAGGAGTCCAGCATTGCCCAAAATAACTCAGACATCTAGCGACCCTTCACCAGCACATCTCAAAGAAAGGAAACACACAATCTCTACAACCAAATAAAAAATGACAACCGGAGTTAACATCCACTGGTCATTAATATCACTTAATATTAATGGACTCAATTGACCTATAAAAAGGCACAGGCTAAGAGATTGGATACGAAAACAGGATCCAACATTCTGCTGTTTACAAGAAACACACCTCAACCACAAAGACAGACATCTACTCAGAGTAAAGGGTTGGGAAAAGGTTTATCAAGCAAATGGACCTAAGAAACAAGCCGGTGTGGCCATACTAATTTCTAACAAAGTTGACTTCAAACTAAAATCAATCAGAAGAGATGGAAAGGGACACTTTATACTCATTACAGGAAAAATCTATCAGAATGAAGTCTCAATCCTGAATATCTATGCCCCTAATACAAAAGCACCCACTTATATAAAAGAAACATTACTAGAACTCAAGGCAGCCATCAAACCAAACACACTGATAGTGGGAGACTTCAACACTCCTCTTTCACCAATGGACAGGTCAATTCGACAGAAACCTAACAGAGAATTAAGAGACTTAATAGAGGTAATGAACCAAATCGACTTAACAGACATCTATAGAACATTCTACCCAAACAGGAAAGAATATACCTTCTTCTCTGTGGCTCATTGAAATTTTGGAAAATTGACCACATACTCGGTAACAAAGCAAACTTCCACAGTTACAAAAACATATTAGTAACCACCTGCATCTTATCGGATCACCATGGATTAAAATTAGAATTCAACAACAGTACTACCCCCAGAAAGCCTACAAACTCATGGAAACTGAACAGTCAACTACTGAACCACAGCTGGGTCAAGGAAGGAATAAAGAATGAAATTAAAGTCTTTCTTGAATTTAATGAAAATAAAGACACAACATACTCAAACTTATGGGACACTATGAAAGCAGTGCTAAGAGGAAAATTCATAGCACTAAGTGCCCATTTAAAAAAAACGGAGAAAGCACACATTGGAGACTTAACAGCACACCTGAAAGCTTTAGAAAAGAAAGAAGCAGACTCACCTAGGAGGAGTAGAAGACTGGAAATTATCAAACTGAGGGCAGAAATCAACAAAATAGAAACACAGAAAACAATCCAAAGAATCAATGAAACAAAAAGCTGGTTCTTGGAGAAAATCAACAAGATTGAGAAACCCCTAGCCAAACTAATCAAACGGCAGAGGGAGAACACACAAATTAATAAGATCAGAAATGAAAAGGGGACATAACCACAGACACAGAGGAAATTCAGAGAATCATTAGATCTTACTACAAAAGCCTGTATGCCACAAACTTGGAAAATGGAAAAGAAATGGACACTTTTTTAGATAAGTACCATATACCAAAGTTAAACCAGGACCAGGTAAATGCTCTAAATAGTCCTGTTAGTCGTGAAGAATTGGAAACTGTTATCAGAAACCTCTCTGCCAAAAAGAGCCCAGGACCTGATGGATTCAATGCAGAATTCTACCAGAACTTCCAAGAAGACCTAATACCTATACTCCTTAAGGTATTTCATAATATAGAAACAGAACATTCATTGCCAAATTCCTTTTATGAAGCTACAATTACCCTGATACCTAAACCACACAAAGACTTAACCAAGAAAGAGAATTACAGGCCAATCTCACTCATGAACATCGATGCAAAAATTCTCAATAAAATACTGGCAAACAGAATCCAAGAACACATTAGAAAAATTATCCACTATGATCTAGTAGGCTTCATCCCAGAGATGCAGGGCTGGTTCAACATACGAAAATCTATCAATGTAATCCATCATATAAATAAACTGAAGGATAAAAACCATATGTTCATCTCATTAGATGCAGAAAAAGCATTTGACAAAGTTCAGCACCCATTTATGATAAAGGTCTTGGAGAGATTAGGGATACAGGGGTCATTCCTAAATATATTGCTATTTACAGCAAGCCGACAGTTAACATCAAATTAAATGGAGAGAAACTCAAGGCCATCCCACTAAATTCAGGAACGAGACAAGGCTGTCCACTCTCTCCTTATCTCTTCAATATAGTGCTTGAAGTTCTAGCAATAGCAATAAGACAAAACAAGGGGATCAAGGGGATTCGAATTGGAAAGGAAGAAGTTAAACTTTCGTTATTTGCAGATGATATGATAGTGTACATAAGCGACCCGAAAAACTCCACCAAAGAACTCCTACAGCTGATAAACTCCTTTAGTATCGTGGCAGGTTACAAGTTCAACTCCAAAAAAATCAGTCGCCCTCCTATATAAAAAGGATAAGGAAGCAGAGAAAGAAATCAGAGAAGCGTCACCTTTCACGATAGCCACAAATAGCATAAAATATCTTGGGGTAACTCTAACCAAGGAAGTGAAAGACCTATTTGACAAGAACTTTAAGTCTTTGAAGAAAGAAATTGAAGAGGATACCAGAAAATGGAAGGATCTCCCTTGCTCTTGGATTGGGAGGATCAACATAGTAAAAATGGCAATACTACCAAAGGCAATCTATAGATTAATGCAATCCCCTTAAAGATCCCATCAAATTCTTCACAGATCTTGAGAAGACAATAATCAACTTTATATGGAAGAACAAGAAACCCAGGATAGCCAACACATCTTACACAATAAAGAACTTCTGGAGGCATTACCATCCCTGACTTCAAACTCTATTACAGAGCTAAAGTATTGAAAACAGCTTGGTATTGGCATAAAATCAGAGAAGTCGACCAATGGAATCGAATAGAAGACCCAGATCTTAACCCACAAACCTATGAACACCTGATTTTTGATAAAGGAGCTAAAAGCACACAATGGAAGAAAGAAAGCATCTTCAACAAATGGTGCTGGCATAACTGGATGTCAACCTGTGGAAGAATGAAAGTAGATCCGTGTCTATCACCATGCACAAAACTCAAGTCCAAATGGATTAAAGTCCTCAATATCAATCTGAACACACTGAACCTGTTAGAGGAGAAAGTGGGAAGTACTCTACAACATTTGGACACAGGAGACCGCTTCCTACGCATAACCCCAGCTGCACAGACATTAAGGGCAACATTGAATAAATGGGACCTTCTGAAGCTGAGCAGCTTCTGTAAAGCAAAGGACACTGTCACTGAGACACAAAGGCAGTCTACTGACTGGGAAAGATCTTCACCAACCCAGCACAGACAAAGGCCTGATCTCCAAAATATATGAGGAACTCAAGAGACTAGACTTTAAAATGCTAATTAACCCAATTAAAAATGGGGCACTGAACTGAACAGAGAATTCTCAACAGAAGAAGTTCGAATGGCCAAAAGACAAGGGCATGCTCAACCTTTTTTAGCAATCAGGGAAATGCAAATCAAAACAACGTTGAGATACCATCTTACACCCTGTCAGAAATGGCTAAAATCCAAAACACCAATGATAGCCTTTGCTGGAGAGGATGTGGAGTAAGGGGTACACTCATCCATTGCTGTGGGAATGCAAACTTGTGCAAACCGCTATGGTTTTTTGGTTTTTTGGTTTTTTGGTTTTTTGGAGACAGGGTTTCCCCATAGTTTCTAGTAGTCTGTCCTGGAACTAGCTCTTGTAGACCAGGCTGACCTCGAACTCATAGATCCCCTGCCTCTGCCTCCTGAGTGCTGGGATTAAAGGCGTGCGCCAACCACCGCCCGGCTTGTGCAACTGCTTTGGAACGCAGTGTGGAGGTTCTCAGGAAATTTGGGATCAATCTACCCCAGGACCCAGCAATCCCACTCTTGGGAATTTACCCAAGAGATGCCCAATCATATTACAAAAGCATTTGTTCAACTATGTTTATAGCAGCATTATTTGTAATAGCCAGAACCTGGAAACAACCTAGATGCCCTTCAGTGGAAGAATGGATGAAGAAAGTGTGGAATATATACATATTAGAGTACTACTCGGCGGTAAAAAACAATGACATCTTGAATTTTGCATGCAAATGGAGGGAAATAGAAAACACCATCCTGAGTGAGGTAACCCAGGCCCAAAAAGATGAACATGGGATATACTCACTCATAATTGGGTTCTAGCCATAAATAAAGGACATCGAGCCTATAATTCGTAAAAAATCCTGGAGAAGCTATATAAGAAGGTAAACCCAAAGAAAAACATATAGTTATCCTCCTGGATACTGGAAGTAGACAAGACTGCCGGACAAAAATCGGGAATATAGAGGTGGGGTGGGATGTTGGCAGGGGGGATGGGGAGAGAAAAGTGTGAAGTGGAGGATGGGAAGAGCCTGGGGGAATAGGATGGTGGGAATATAGGAAGGGTGGATATGGGAACAAGGAATTATATATCTTACTTAAGGGAGCCATTCTAGGGGTTGGCAGAGACTTGACTCTAGAGGGGTTCCCAGGTGTCCAGGAAGACGCCCCCAGCTAGGTACTTGGGCAGCTGAGGAGAGGGTACCAGAAATGTACAGATCCTATTGCCATACTCATGAATATCTTGCATATCACCATAGAACCTTCACCTGGCATTGGATGGAGAAAATGACAGAGCCCCACATAGGAGCACCGGACTGAGCTCCCAAGGTCCTGATGAGGAGCAAAAGGAGGGAGATCATGAGCAAGGAAGTCAGGACCATGAGGAGTGTGTTTACCCATTGAGACGGTGGGACAGATCTAACGGGAGACCACCAACTCCAGTTGGAATGGGACTGATGGAACAGGGGACCAACCGACTCTCTGAATGTGGCTGTCAGTGGAGGAGGAATGAGAAACCAAGACAACGGCAATGAACGTGAACTCTACAGCATGGACGGGCGCACTGTGAAGCCTTGTCAGTTTGGTTGCTCACCTTCCTGGACTTAGGGGGGAGCTGGGAAGACCTGGACTTAACATAGTGAAGGGAACCCTGATGGCTCTTTGTCTTGGAGAGGGGTGGAGTGGGGGTATGGGTGGAAGGGAGGGGAGGGAAGGGGGAGGAGGAAGGGAAGGAGATGGAATCTTTAATAAAAAAAAAAAAATTGGTAACCAAAAAAAAAAAAAAAATGAAAGAAAGAAATCATGGATGCCAGCCCATAGTACTATACCCAGCAAAAATGTCGATCACCATAGAAGGACAAAACAAGATATTCCATGACAAATCTAGATTTCACCAAAACCTAGCCACAATCCAGCCTACATAAAATGCTAGAGGGAAAACTGAATCTCAAAGTAAGGGGTTGGGAAAAAAATATACCAATCATATGACCTAAGAAGAACAAGTGGGTGTATCTATCCTACTATCTAACAAAATAGAGTTCAAGCAAAATCAGTCAAAAGAGACAAAGAAGGACATTTCATATTAGTCACAGGAAAAATCCATCAAGAGGAAATTTCAATACTGAATATCTATGCCCCAAATACAAGGGCACCCTCATATGTCAAAGAAACACTTCTAAAGCTTAAATCATATATTAAACCCACACACTGAGAGGAAGTCTTCAATACTCTTCTCTCACCACTGGACAGGTCAATCAGACATTGAACAGAGAAATAAGAGAACTAAGAGATGTTATGACTTAAATGGACTTAACAGATATCTATAGAATATTCCATCCAAACAGAAAAGAATATATCTTCTTTTCAACACCTCATGGAACCTTCTCAAAAACTGACCACATACTTGGTAACAAAACAAACCTCAACAAATATAAAAAAATTGGAATAACCCAATGTTCCTTTTTAGATCACCATGGTATAAAACTAAAAGTCAGCAGCAATACTATTCCAGAAAACCCACAAACACATGGAATTAAACAATGCTCACCTGAATCATCAATGGGTCTAAACTTCAATGAAAATGACCACACAACATGCCAAATTTATGGGACACAATGAAAGCAGTGTTAAGAGTAAAGTTCATAGCACTAAACACTCACATAAAAAACTGCAGAAATCCCACACTAGTGAATTAACAGAACATCTAACAACTTAGAACAAAAAGAAGCAAACTCACATAAGAGAACTAGATGGCAGGAAATATTCAAAGTGAGAGCTGAAATCAACAAAATAGAAATGAAGATAACAATATAAGGAATTAATGAGACAAAAAGCTGATTCTTTGAGAAAGTCAACAAAAGAGACAAATCTTTATCCAAACTAACCAAAAGGCAGTGAGAGAATATCCAAATTAACAAAATCAGAAATGAAAAGAGGGACATAATAACAGACACGAAGGAAATACAGAGAATCATCAGGTCATATTTCGAAAATCTGTACTTCACAAAATTGGAAAACTTAAAGGAAATGGACAACTTTCTGGAGAAATATCACTTACCAAAATTAAATCAAGACCAGATAAGCAAGACCTATAACTGCTGAAGAAATAGAAACAGTCATCAAATTCTCCCAAACAAAAAAAAGCCCAGGACCAGATGGTTTCAGCTCAGAATTCTTCAAGACTTTCAAAGAAGAACTAAGACCAATACACCTCAAAATATTTGACACAACAGAAACAGAAGGAACATTGCCAAACTTTTTATGAGGCTACAATTACCCTGATACCGTAACCACTGAAAGACATTATTAAGAAAGAAAATTACAGACCAATCTCACTCATGAACATTGATGCCAAAATACTAAATAAAATATGAGCAAATCGAATCCAAGAACACATCAGAACCATCATCAAGTCGGCTTCATTCCACAGATGCAGGGATGGTTCAACATACAAAATCTGTCAACGTAATCCACCATATAAACAAGGTGAAAAATAAAAACCACATAATCTTCTCATTAGATACCAAAAAAGCTTTTGACAAAATACAATATCCCTTCATGATAAACGTCTTGAAGAGAGCAGGAATACAAGGAACATACATAAACATAATTAAGGCAATATACAGCAAGCCCACAGCCAGCATCAAACTAAATGGAGAGAAACCACCAGCTATTCCACTGAAATCAGGTACAAGACAAGGTTGTCCACTCTCTCCATATCTATTTGATAAAGTTCTTGAGGTCCTAAGACACCAAAGGGAGATCAAGGGGCTACAAATCGGAAAAGGAGAATTCAAACGCTCACTGTTTGCTGTAGGATAATTTACATAATTGATCTCAAAAATTCTACCAAACACTTCTACAACTCATAAACACTTTCAGCAATGTAGCAGGATACAAGATTAACTCAAAAAAAAAAAAAAAAATCAGTAGCCCTCCTGTACACAGATGATAAAAGGGCTGAGGAAGAAATCAGAGAATCAACAACCTTTACAATAGCCACAAATAGCATAAAATATCTCAGAGTAACTCTAGCCAAACAAGTGGAAGAGTTGTATGACAAAGACTTTAAATCTCTGAAGACACCAGAAAGTAGAAAGTTCTCCCATGCTCTTAGGTAGGCAGAATTAACATAGTAAAAATGGCAATCTTACCAAAAGCAATCTATAGATTCAACACAATGCCCATCAAAATCCCAGTAAAATTTTTCAAAGAATTTGAAAGAATGGTACCCAACTTCATATAGAAAAGCAGAAACCCCAGGATAGCCAAAACAATCCTGTACAATAAAAGTACTTCTGGAGGCATCACAATCCCTGACTTCAAACTCTACTACAGTGCTACAGTACTGAAAACAGCCTGGTATTGGCATAAGGACAGGAGGCCCAATGGAACTGAATAGAAGACCCAGATATCAATCCATACATCTTTAAAACCTGATCTTTAAAGAAGCAAAAAATATCAAATGGAAAAAAGAAAGCATATTTAACAAGTGTTGCTGGGATAACTAGATATCAACATGTAGAAGAATGAAAATAGACCCATATCTATCACCATGCCTAAAACTCAAGTCCAAATGGATCAAAGACTTCAACATAAAGCCAGCCATACTGAACCTTACAGAAGAGAAAGTGGGAAGTACACTTGAATGCTTTGGCACAGGGAACCACTTCCTAAATATAACTCCCGCAGCACAGACATTGAGAAACTGAAAAGCTTCTGTAAAGCAAAGGACACAGTCAACAACACAAAACAACAGCCTATAGAATGGGAAAAGATCTTCACTAACCCCACATCAAACAGCGGTCTGATCTCCAAAATATACAAAGAACTCAAAAAACTGGACATCAAAAGATCACGTAATCCAATAAAAAAAATTGGAGTACAGACTAAACAGAGAACTCTCAACAGAGAAATCTAAAATGGCTGAAAGACACTTAAGAAAATGTTCGACATCCTTAGTCATCAGACAAATGCAAATCAAAACAACTCTGAGATTCCTGTAAAAATGGCCAGGATCAAAAACACTGATGACAACTTATGCTGGAGAGGCTGTGGGGAAAAGGGAACACTTCTGCATTGCTGGTGGGAATGCAAGCTGGTACAACTTCTTTTGATGTTATTGTGGCGATTTCTCAGAAAATTAGGAAACAACCTTCCTAAGACCCAGTAATACCACTTTGGGGTATATATCCAAAGGATGCTCAATCGTGCCACAAGGACATGTGCTCAACTATGTTCATAGCAGCTTTATTTGTCATAGCCAGAACCTGGAGACAACCTAAATGCCCCTCGACCGAAGATAGGAGAAGGAAAATGTGGTACATTTACACAATGGAGTACTACACAGCAGAAAAAAATAACAACAGCTTGAATACTGCAGGAAAATGGATGGAACTAGAAAACATTATTTTCAGTGAGGTAACCCAGAGACAGAAAGACAATTATCACATATACTCACTCATAGGTGGTTTTTAAATATAAAGCAAAGAAAGCCAGCCTACAAACCACAATCCCAGAGAACTTAGACTACAATGAGGACACTAAGAGAGACATACATAGATCTAATCTACAAGGGAAGTAGAAAGTAAAAAAAGACAAGATCTCCTGAGTAAATTGGGCGCGCGGGGACCTTGGGGGAGGATTAAAGTGGAGAGGGGAGCGGCAGGGAGGGGAGCAGAGAATAATGTAGAGCTCAATTAAAAAATGAAAATAAATCAATGAAAAAAAAGAAGCTACTTTGGGCCTAGGGCAGCGTAGAATATAGCCAGGCTGGAAGAGATATATAGACAGAATGGGTGGAGTCAAGAAAAAGCCATGTAGCTGCCAAAGGAGATAGACCTCCAAAGTTTACCTCCGTAAGCCACAGCCACATGGCAAAACACAGAAATTAAGAGAAATGGGTTAATTTAAGATATAAGAGTTAGTCAAGAATATGCCTAAGGTATTGGCCAAGCTGTGGTGTAATTAATACAGTTTCTATGTGATTATTCAGGTCTGAACAGCCAGGAAATGAACGAGCAGCCTCAACCTACAAAATGGCAGCCAGAATGAGGCAAGAATTTTCATGTGAAGTCTAAGATTTATTTTTGAATGGTTTTTAGATCCGCAAAAACAGGAGCCAAGCAAAGCTTCTTCGTAACAACATTTTTTTCAGATAGGCTCTGTTTGTTGGTGGCGAGCAGGGGCACCACAGCTCCATTAACAGAAGGCTTACTGACTTAGTATAAGAAATGATGGTTTCCTAGTTCATGCTGGCATCATAAACACTATTTAAGGAGGCCAAGCACTTAAACGAGGTTTGTGAGCAGCATGCTACTAGTTGCTTAATGGTGAAATAGACCCACTGTAACCCTGGAGCTAGGGTGTAGAGCATGGCTCTCAGAGGCAGTGAACATGCCTCCACCATGTTAAACTGGGCAGAGCCAAAAGGCAAAGCAACCTTAGTCCTAGCCACACCCATTTAGCATATTTAAAAAAAAAGTGCTCCTGGTCAAAAAAAAATTACAGATATGCACAGATAAGGACAAATTTAGATGAAAAGACCTCTAAATGGGTCACATTGTTAGATAAATGTATATAGGCTTAGCAGAGAGAAGAAAAACTATTAATAGACAGCTATAAAAGGAAGTGGTTTAAAAAAACAGTCTTTAAAGAGACAGAGTACAGACAGTCACAGATTAAAGGAGTAAAGGAAAAAATGCCACGTAAAGATGGAAAATATACAGAGAATCTGGATTATGTATATTATTGTGTTTTCTTTGAATTTTTTGGCTGTGAAGGAGCTAAGTATAGAGAGACATTGCATTGTACAGGCTGCTAAGATAAACCAACAGTTATTTTAAAGGTATCTTGACTTCAAAATTTGGGTCTAAGGATATGTTGCTTTGGAAAAGAAGTTCTGTTTTTGTTTGCACAGAGGATGAGAACCTGTGAATTCCTTCCATACTAAATGGTTTGATGGAACAAGACGCCCTAAAAGGTCTCTATAACCCCCAAAATTATTTCTCCAACACAAATCAGGAAGCAGTTTGGAGAGAACTACATCCAAATTCCAAAATACTGTTTATAAATGTTTGTTTTCATTTTAAGGGGATATAATATAGAGATGAATACTTTGCCTTGTTATGGATCTTGGTTTATTGATACAAATTTTAGGTCAATTTTGTTATATGTATATTTCTGCTCTTTGATTAAGGTATTGTATTTGTACAGCTCATTTAAAAATGTGATATATAATTAAGAAATATAAGCTAATACACATCTATAATAATTAAGCTTGTAGTCATGTTAGGTTTTCTAGATGTATAGAGATATATTTCAGATGAATAGGTATTTTTCAAACCTTTCAAAAATTAACAGAATATGGCATTTAAATGTTTAAGAAATTAGGACTTTACGTGACAATGAGACACATCTGTTACAGGCAACACCAATCTACTTCAGGAGGGTAATGGGTATTCAAAAGGCTCCTTATGAAATTTGCTAGCCATTTGGGAAAGAAACAGCTCTTGCCTGGACTGCTTGATGGTATATTGTATAAACTGGACATGCAGGACCCGCAGAAAAATGACTGCTGAAGTTGCCTAAAGAAGATGAGACAGTCCTTCAGGGTTCCTCCTTCACGAAAGAGCCTGCCAGATATTCTGCAGGACACAGATGAAAGTGACTGATAAACTGCCAATATAGGCAGAACTGTCTTTAAAATTTCTTGCTTCACAGAAACATCTGCCCAATTCTATGGGCCTATAGGCTGAAGATGGATGCCCCAAAAGTACAGAAAAACTTCGGGTAAACTTGTCCAGGCAGCAAGATGTCTTTGTCAATTCTAGGATTTTGGAAGTTGCTTACAATACACTTCCTGTTAAGTTAGGTAATATTATATCCTTCTGGGGTCTTTGATAGAGTTGAAGAATAGAGAGTTATAATTATAGTTTTCCTTAGTTATGATAAAAGATAAAGTAGATATAAATATTGTAACTATAATTCTTGGTTGGTACCTATTTTGCTTTATGTAACTTTACTGTGTTAAAGTTAAAACCTTCCTTTTTATTTAGACAGAAAAGGGGAGATGATGTGGGATTACCCTCAGTATGCAGTGAATACCACTGATTAAAAAAAAAAGAAGCTGCTTTGGGCCTAGGACAGGGCAGAATATAGCCAGGCTGGGGCGGGGGGAGGAGAGAGGAGAGAGAGAGAGAGACAGAGAGAGAGAGAGAGAGAGAGAGAGAGAGAGAGAGAGAGAGAGAGAGAGAGAGAGAGAGGGGAGAGAGAGAAAGAGAGAGAGGGAGGGAGGGAGAGGGAGAGGGAGAGGGAGAGGGAGAAGGAGAGGGAGAGGGAGAGAGGGAGGGAGATGCCATTTGGCTGCCAAAGGAGACAGATGCCAGAACTTTACCTAGTAAGTCATAGCCACAAGGTGATACACAGATGAAGAGAAATGGATTAATTTAAGATATAAGAATTAGCCAGGAATTTGCCTAAGCTATTGGCCAAGAAGTGTAGTAATTAGTACAGTTTCTGTGTGATTGATTATTCCAGTCTGAGTTTTTGAGAAATGAACAGGCAGCCTCTGCCTATAGAGTCTGAACAGATAAAAACCATACAAGGTTCCAGCACTAAGAGGAGAAGTGGACATGAGCCCCCAACCCTAACCCAAAAGTTATCTTCAAGTGTGGAGTCTTACTCGGTATACAAACCACACTTAATGGAAGCCCCATACCCAGTATTAGATGGACAATATGTAACAAATGACTTTTTGTCTCATAATGCTTTATTTGGGGCACTTTTTAACCTTACTGGTCTTTGCTTGTATATCACAGTTTTTGATTTTGTGTTTCATGGAGTGTGGGTGTGTTTGTGTAGGGGTGGGCATGTTTCTCATGCATCTTTATTTCCTTTTGTTTATTTTACTCTGGCTTGTCTGTTTATTTTTTAGAGAGAAAAAGAGAGAGATTATGGAGCTGAATGGATGGGCAGGTGGGTAATGATCTAGAAGATGAGGCAGGGGAACTTTTATCAGAATATATTTTATGGAAAAAATTACAATTAAAATATTGGGTAAAATCACATGCAATATTTGCCTTAATATTTTCCTAATATACCATATAAAAAGTTCAATATAATGAAATATATTAGTTAATTAATATAAGATTAGACTTTTTAACATGTACACCACTGTTAGTTACGAATCAGGTTCTCACAATGCAAAGGTTTGCTAGCACTCTATCTTACCTTAGATGTCATTCTCATGAAAAGTCTGTTTTGATCAATATCTGTCCCCATCTTCTCATTTTTTACTAAATCCTTGAGACTCAGATGATCATCATCAGGAAAGTATCGGATCCTTTCTTTATCCTCATGGGTTGAAACCTAAAGCAAAGAAAACATAATAAAGTCTCAGCAGATGTTCTGAATGGGTTATCCATAAATCTGGTAATAAGTGTTAAAAAAAATCCCAACACATATCACAACTGTCCCTTCCACATGAAAGAAAGTCCAAAAGAAAGTACTTCTTCCTTTTTTTGTCTTTCTTCCCAGGAGGGAGCAATCATTAGCTGACTGCCAAGTTTGGCCAAAGATTACAACTGTCCTGTCCCTATCTCTCCTGCTCTCCATAATTACAACTGCCCTACCCCCTTTCTCCTGCTCTATCTCTCCTACTCTCCCTTACACCTAAAACTCCTTACATGGTAGAAGAAAGACTGCCATTATTCAGGCAGGAAATAAGAATTAAAAAACAAAAACAACAACAACAAAAAAAAGAGGTAAACATCTACTACTCTGGGTCTAATGGTTGTAACCCTCCACTGACTCATGTGTTACAAGGAGTCAGAACTTTAGAGAGGTAAGATGTAGCCCTCATGAGTAAGATTAGTATCCTATAAAGATATGAGAGCACCTGCTCTGTGTCTGCTCTCTACTACGTTAGAATAAATGAGAAAGCATCACTGTAAACTCAAATTTGGAATCCTCATTCTCCAGTACTAGAAGAATACATTTCTGTTAGCCAGGCCACCAACCTAACAGATTGTTCTGATTGTCAGACCTATAAATTATGCATTTCTAACCACTAATTATTCTATAAACAGCTTTATCAAAAACAAAACTGATATTCTGAGGCCATATAATTCAGCCCTGGGTTTTCCTCAGTTGTTTCCTTATCCACATGTGAATCACAAAGTGCGATTTACTTTCTCCCTAGTCCAACCACTCATGTTAGTATTCAAATAGAACCCATCCTCTAACTTCTTTGCAATGCCTAAAAACAATGTCCCATCATTTATTCTAACATTGCTATTATTTTTTTCAGTAACCTGAACCTCATTTGATATGATTTCCCTGGCTCCATATACTTAATATTTGGCCTAAACTCAAAAATGCAAATCCCAGGCCTGAATGAATCTGTCTCTGACTTTAATCACTTGTTTAGGTTGTTCAGTAGTATGCAACTTAAAAAGGCTTTCATGACATCTGATATTGTGGTTATGGATCCCTAAACAGATCTGCCATTTTAATTGTTCATTTATTTTTCACCATATCTCTCCAGCTTCCCCATTATATTAGGAGTATCAATCTCATCTCTCAGTATTCAAGGAATTAATTAGTATCTAAAGTAGGATAGGCACTCAACAGGCAAACAACCAATAGTTGCCAAAAATTCCAAAGCAAACAAAAATTTTTATATTCAGTTATCATGATCTTCAATTTTTTAAAAAAAACCTAATTTATAGAAAATGGAGGTGTTGTTTTTACCACCTTTCCATACTCAAGGTAGTGCTAAAAATTACGTATCAGAGATGGAAGATAGAAAAGAAAATACAGTGTTTAAAAGCTCACACCCCCTATGTAATTAAGACATTACTGTATGTGAAGACCCTAACATTAGGCCTCAAACTAGGTGTTTACAATGACACCAGGTCTAGGAGGTCAAGCTTTTCTATGTGCAATATGGTAAATATGCAAAAGAAACTGAATACAATGTCAAAACTGTAAACTAAATTTAAAGTTGCAGTAAGCCTTCCATGTTCAGTCACTCCAAAACCATGGTTGAATTGTCTAGCATCTATAAAATGTAAAAAGGTACAACTAAGTATAAAAGTGAAAATTTATTATTTTTCAATATTTTCATTTCAAAAGAAAATACAAGTCTAATGCAAAATGAACTCCAAAGAGAAAAAGACAATTGTGAATTTATAAGTGAAAGCATATGCTACACATACGCCTTGTCTCTTTCTTCTTTTTGCTTTCAAATCCAGGGTTCCTCCAGGGGTGTTCACAGGCCACACTCTTCCAGACTCATCTGTTCTGGTAAGGATCACTTCTTCATCTTCATGCTAAGAAAAGGTTTAGTTAATATTTAAAATACTTATAATGCTAAATGTCCACACTTAACAACAACAAATTACAGAAAAGATTCTAGATTTCAGAAAGACCTATGGGTCATTTTAAGCCTCTTGGATTTTTAACACTCATTGTAAATTAACCATAAATGAAAAACAAGAGGGGGAGAAACCCAAAGTTCATTTTAGCATTTTTATAATTCAATTAATGAGGCAATCTTCAAATGATTCTGTTAACCATTTTTAACTGGGCACAATGCGGTTGAATCTAAGGCCTCATGCATAATACTAGGTAAGCAGCCAACCAATGAGTTATATTCTAACCCTGATATTTCCTTTTTTAAAAAGATTCTGAGATACAGTCTTACTAAATTATCCAAAGTGGCTTTGAACTCACTCTGTATTTCACACTGACCTTGAACTTGCCATATCCCACCCCCTCCTCCCACAGCGTTAAGATTCCAAGCTTGTGTTAAAGGCCCAGTTCAAACAGTTTCATCCAAATACATTGAAGGATGATAAAGGAAAGAACAAAGATGGTGGCATTGCCACAGAAGGCCATATTGAAGTCTGTGGTCTATGTTACCTCCAGAGACCAAATTGAGGCATATAATTCCTGCTGTAATCTGAGGGCCACGTTTGTTATCTGCTGCCAGCAGAGGCTGTGTACATCTATTGTCTATGCTCCCACGCCTTTAATCCCAGCACTTGGGAGGCAGAGACAGGCGGATCTTTGTGATTTCGAGGCCAGCCTGGTCTACAAGAGCTAGTTCCAGGACAGGCTCCAAAAGCTACAGAGAAGCCCTGTCTTGAAAACTAAAATAAGTGAATGAACGAATGAATAAATAAATAAATAAGTAAATAAGTAAATAAATAAATAAATAAATAAATGCCAGAATGTGACAGAGCTACCTGTCATATGCTGGTGATTCCAAGATTTATAGATTTCCTAGACCAGGGTGATGCTCAGAATGACCTGGGTGAAATATGTTATTAATGCAATAAAAGATCTAAAACCTGAACATTCATAGATCTTTGAAGTCAGCACACAGGAATTTTATGTTGATTCAATTCAACATAAAAATTGAGACATTTTGTATATTCTTATATTTTTACATGCATAAATGTTTAGTCTGCATACATGTGTACCACATGTGAAGTTTGTCTCAGAAGAGACTAGAAGAGTGATACAGATCCCATGGAAGTGGAGTTACACTTCCATGTGCAGACTGAAACTAAACTTACAGTTCTACCACCAAGACAGCTCTCTAGCCCCATTTCCTATATTCTTTAGTTTTTTCATAAAGTCAATCACATTTTATGACACTATCAGTTCAGCATGAACACAACACACACACACACACACACACACACACACACACACACATTTTATATATCTATAAACAACCTTAATTCTGCACAGAAAACAAGAGGAATTAAACTAAACATGGAAAGCCCAAGAATCTGTAAGGCCTTCAAATTCTGGCCCTGTACTTCTTTTCTTTTCTAGCTCTTCACAATTCTGGTAAATTTGCATTTTATTTCCATTTCACAGAAATAGTTACCTTCTTGTTCAACAAGGAAAACAAGAATGTAATCACAGCCAACCATCAGTTCCCAAGTAATTTTAAGAATATTCACATTGCTATTATTACGAGTCAAGAAAGCAACCATTATACTATTTGTGATTTTCTGTCTTGGCCTTTTCAGGCCAAGAAAAGGCAAACATTTTAAATATATAGAAGACCTGGAACACTGTAAAATAACAGAGTCCTCAATAAATGCTTGGTAAATGGAATTAACAAACCAGGGCCTCAAACTGATTGATACACTCTCAAAATTAAACCACTTCCTTCCCTTGGGTGTCACTTTGTTACTTTCATTTTCATGATGTTGCCAGTATAGAAGACCTAAACCAACTCATTTTATTCACTTACAACAGAGAGGTCTGTTCTATGAAGGAAAAAAAAGCCTGGTATTGCAAAGTGGCAAACATTTTTAATCCCAGTGGTTGGGAAGGAGAAGCAGGTGGATCTGTATTGAATTTAATGCCAGCTGATCTACAATTGTGAGTCCTAGACAAGAGTTACAGAGTAGAGAGCACTTATCTCATGAAGTTAAAAGTGAAGTTAGGCAAACCAGTCTTAACATCCATGTAATTTACTATTTTTTCTCCAAAAACGCAAACACATTTTCTGCTACAAATAGAAAGGATTTATAAATGCTTTCCATTTCGTAAGTGCTCCAGAGTTTTACATTATTCCCAACAAACACTGTTCAATCCACAATTTTTGACTTTACAAACACTGAAAGCAAATGTTTAATTACAAACATTTTCTATGGATATTCTTATAAACAAATCTCAATATGCTTTAGTCCTATCAATTCTTTATCTATAAAACAGCTTTATAGCTAGCAAAAATCATCCAAATGAAAGTTCTAAATAGGTAAGCATTTTTATCTGTTCCATTCAATAATAAATAGACAAACAAACCATAGACAAAATCATTTGTCTTATCTGAAATGAATATCTAATTCAATTCTTTTATTCTACTGTAGGAAAAAAAATTTAAGAACATCATCAAGCCACAAAATTTAGAATAAAAGATTTCCTTGGCCTGAGGATGAGGCTTTCACCAGGAAATGCTAGTGAAATTTACATATAGACACCTAGAATTACAATCCCACTGCTGTCGTATAATAACATTAAACAAAGTAATATACATTCAAACAAGCTTTCATTACTTACCCTTATTCTGGATCTTTGTGCTGATATCTGTGCTATGGTTTCTTTAAATTTATTTGCCTCTTTAAGTTGGGCTTTAAGTTGTTCAGCTAATTCCTTCAAAAGGAAAAATCAAATAGGTAAGCTGTGTTGTTAAATTTTCATTACAGAATATTTCAAAGTTATAAGGCAGTCAACACCTGACTTTGATAACCAATTGACACTAATTTTAATAAGCATTCTTCAGTTACAAATTTCTTGAGTATTGAGATACTCTGTTTATGATTTTGAGGTGAATAATTTCAAGAAACTACACTTTGAGAGAGGTAAGAAAATGGAAAAAAAAATACTTATCATCAAGAATTACACTTTTGCAGCCAGGTGATGGTGGCACACATCTTAGCACTTGAGAGGCAGAGCCAGGCAGATCTCTGTGAGCTCAAGGCCAGCCTGGTCTACAGAGCAAGCTCCAGGGCTGGCTCCAAAGCATTTACATTTAAACTTAAAACAACTCCATGTATATTTCAGTAAATGAATTCACTATTCTAGAACACAGAAAAATTTCTGTCTTTGCTATTCTGCCATATCAAAGTTAATACAAATTAAAATAAATGGTAAATATATATATATCTATATATATATATATGTGTGTGTGTGTGTGTGTGTGTGTGTGTGTGTGTGTGTGTGTGGTAAATGAATGAGTAAGTCCTACCAAATTATCCCTATTTTTATTTAATTGTAGGCAAATTGGTCTTAACTCATAAACCTTTTTTATGTTCTTCTTAAACATTTTAAATTTATTGTTGAGTTTCATCATAGCATATGTATGGAAATCAGAGCACAACCTGCAGTAGTAATGGGTTGGTGGTACAGATTAAACTCGGGTTATCAGCCTTTATGACAAACTTCTTTACCTACTGAGTCATCCGACCTGTACCAAGTTTTTAAGTTCTTATGTGTTATTTTAAGAAAGTAATAATAAGCAGTAATGGGCTGCAGACACCTCAGTGGTTAAGAACATTTGCTGCTCTTACAAAGGACCAGCCATCAATACCCAGCACATACTTCAGGTGGTTCACAACTACCTATAACTCCATAGCTCCAAAAAGAGCTAACACCTTTTTCTGGTTTCAGAAGGCATCATAGTACACACACACACACACACACACACACACACACACACACACACACACCAATAAAAATGTTTAATGAAAATTAAATCTTTACAAAAAAACCTAACAAGCATTCTGAAGTTAAAATGGAAGTGAAAGAAAGAAATCTTTAACTCCTCCAACTACGTCCCAGATGTTAGATGTTAGAAATGCAAAAGTAGGAAGGTATATAAAAATAAAATGTTTTTCATAAATTCCCGAAATCTAAAAAGGAGAGATAATACATAGTTCTCCAAGAGTACTATCTCTAGAAGTTCTCAAGAAACAGTACTGGCATAACTGCATGTGAACATGTACCAGAATGTAAATAGATCCGTATCTATCTCCATGCACAAAACTTAAATCCAAATGAATCAAAGACCTCAACATGAATATAATCACACTGAACATCACTGAAGAGAAAGTGGGAAGGAGGCTTGAACACATGGACAGAGGAGACCACTTTCTAAATATAACCTCAGTAGCACAGACACTGAGAGCAACAATCAATAACTGGGACCTCCTATACCTGTCAGAATGGCTAAGATCAAAAACACCAATGATAGCACATGCTGGAGAAGATGCGGAGTAAGGGGAATACTCATCAGTGGCAATGCAATCTATCTCAAGATCCAGCAATACCATTCTTGGGCATATACCCAAAGGATGTACACTCATAACACAAGAACATTTCCTTAACTGTGTTCACAGCAGCATTATTCATAATAGCCAGAACCTAAAAATAACCTAGATGTCCCTCAACAGAAGAATGGATAATGATAATGTGGTACATTTACACAATGGAGTACTACTAGTGGAAAAAAAACAATGACATCTTGAAATTTGCATGTAAATGGATAGAAATAGAAAAGACCATCCTGAGTCCAGTAACCCAGAATCAGATAGACAAACATTGTATGTACTCACTCATAAGTGAGTATTAGACTTAATGCATAGAATTACCAGCCTAAAGTCCACAATCCCAGGAAAGCTGGGTAACAAGGACAACCCTAAGAGAGACATACATGGATCCACCTGGGAAGATATCCTGAGATAATTGGGAGGGGGGAAGAGGAGATGGGAAGAAAGGAGAACAACATGAGGGAACTAGATACCAAAAAGGGGGAAGGTCAGTGAGGGGGAGAAAAGAGAGTAATATCTTGACTGAGAAAGGGCACTAGGGAAATTCCTAGGAATCCATACCGATAACCTCAACTAGAACATTTTAAAAAACAGTGGAGAGGACACCTAAACTGGCCTTCCCCTGTAATCAGATAATAGAATCTTCAACCAGCAACTGATGAAAACAGATAAAGAGATCTACAGCAAAGAACTGGGCCAATCTACAGGAGACCAGTCCAAGAGAGGGAGGAGCTAGGGGTCAACACCATGATTATGATACCCCCTGAAACAACATACCTGAGCTAACGGGAGCTCACTGACTCTGGACTGATAGCGAGGGAACCTGCAAAGGTCCAAACTAGGCCCAGTGAATATAGGAGACAGTTGTGAGGCTTGAGTAATCTGTGGGGCCACTGGCAATAGGACCAGGATTTATCCCTAGTGCTTAAACTGGCATCCTGAAGCACATACTTTTTGGAGGGCCTTGGTCTTGCCCAGAAGTGAAGTGTCAAACTTTGTTGAGACTCCCCATGGAAAGCCTTACCCTTTCTGAGGAGTGGAAGGAGAGTTGCACTGGGGGAAGACTGGGGCAGGAGGTGGAGAAGAAGTGAGAATGAGGATACTTATGTAAAATGAGAAAATATTATATTAAAAAATTCTTAATAATAAAAGAAAAAAGAAATTAAGAAGAAGTAATATCTTCAAAGAATGTCACATCTAAATGGCTAAAGCTTCTAAATTTATCTGTGAAGGTTAAACATTTCATTATTCTCCAAGTGAACAGCACACACAGGTCTTACCATATTTCCCATCATCTCTGCCTTGATAATCTTGGCCCCCAACTTGTTCTTCTCATCAACGTTCAAGATACAGGTGGACTCTGCCTCTGGACTGCAGGTGAAACAGGACAGGAGATCATATGCCATAATTCAAAATTATGCATTATCTTAAACTGACTTCAGTAAAGCATTCAGGACCAATAGAAGATCACAATTCTAACACAAAAGAATTACGTTCAGCATTCTAGGGTGAATTGCACTTCAAGATTCTGTTACAAAGTTAAGAATGGCCTATTACAGTTGCAATAATAACTGAAGAGTACTGTTAACTGTTAATATACAAATTAACATCTTCATTTTTTAAAAACTCAGACAGTGTATTAGTGCACACCTGTAATCCCAACACTTAGTAGACCAAAGTTGGAAGCTGCCATGACTTAGAAGCCATCTTGAGCATATTAAGTGAAGCCACTCTGGGCTACACTGAGAGACCATCTCAGAAACAAATAAAATCTACACTGATTTTAAAAAGAAAGCCAACAAAAGCATTAATGTCAGATCAAAATTTTTTATATCTTAAGAAATTTAGTATTCAATATGATGAATTACTAATCATCTTCTAACTATAAACTTGGGATGGTATATTTAGTCACATTCAAGAAATAAAAGCAGCAATTGCGTGTTATTTTGCTAAATTGGTCTATAATAATTATAAGCAAAATAATTTAAAATTATTAAGATTCTTAGGAGTCAAGGTTAGAGAAAAGGAGGGTGAACCCAGCAAGAGTCTGGAGGAGTCCTGAGCAAGGAAAGAATAGTAATAATCACACAAGTCCAAAGTAGTCCCAGGTCAAGGTACAGACTGCCAAGAGAAAGTGATACCATGAAAGAATCACTCAGGGTTGCCCTGGAGTATTCAGGAAAGAAACACCTGTAGTCAGAGAAACAATTCTCCCACATAATTAAAGAAATGTTATAAGGAATTCTGGTAATAGTGTATGGTCCCACTAGTCACACAGCAAAGTTGCATAAGTGGGAAAATACTGGGTAGAAGCCTTAAGAAATAATATGTTCTGTACACTAAAATGCTACTTGGAGTCCAAATTAAAAAAAAATGTTAAGATTAAGAGTAAGAAAGTAGCAAATGCTTTCCCATTAGTTACATTTCAAACCAAAATGCAAAAAATATTTAAAGATGTTATACATTTGAATGAAAATGGTCTTATAAAATTGATCAATTCATATGATGAATATATGACAATAAAAAACAGGAGAAATGTAGTATTCAACAAATAAATACCATTATATCTAATATCCAGGTATTATCAGATATGCAAGTAGAAAAATATAACTCATATTTAGAAGAAAATTCTACCAAGCAAAAGCTGTCCAGAACTGACACAGATACAAGATATAAGTATATTCAATTATTAGGATAAATGTATCCCTTCTGTTCAAAAGAGCTATTGAAGAGCCACTTTAACCAGGCTTGGTGATGCACATCTAATGTCAGGAGGATAAGGCAAGATGTTAGAGTGTTCAAGGCCAGCTTGGTGTCTAAAGACACAACAACAAAAACAAAAAAAGATGCAAATGGAACTTCCAGTCAGGGAAACAACCCAAAAATTAAAAACACCACATTAAGATTTTTAAAAAACCACATTACTAAAGGACCAGTACACTATACAAAATGAAACAAAAAAATTTAAAAACAGCATCAGAAGGCTCCATGGCAATCCTAAATTCGCTGTCATATGGGAAGTCCCCAGAAGGAAAGGGAGATAAAGAGACTCAAATCCCCCAACTTTATTGAAAATGAAGAAGCAGCTCAAGGAAGTTTGAACTGTGAAGAGAGATGGGACAACAGAAAACCAAAGAATATCTGAAGATTTTTTTATGTTATTGAGCACACCACCAACCAAAGCATATGAAATTTGAAAATGACATGAGAAAGGGCAAAATGTTTTAGCATTAATATCATAAACTTGATCTCACATGATAATCACACTCAAAACACCAGATTATTAAAAGTCTATAAAATTACCTTCAAAATACACATACACACACTCACACACACCCCCCCCACACACACACACGTATTTACTAGATATTTAGATATTTATGGAACGAAGTATATTTTATGTACAGACAGATTTCCCAAACGATCACATGATACATATGCAGGTGTAAATAGTCCAAAGTAAAATAAATATAAACCATAAAACGAAAAGGCCCCAAACATTTGAGATAAAGGATATTCAGCCTATATATCAATAACATTATCTAAATATATGTATTAAAATGTAGATACTATCTCTGGACTTTTTAATTAATAAAAATGTTCTGTAAATATAAAGATATAAATGTGCTATATGTAAAAGGAAGTAACATACACTGTGTCAACATTAGTCAAAGGCTGAAGTGTCTATGTAAATATGTGACAAATTATTGTACAACACAAAATATTATATTATTCTGGACAAAGAGGGTCATTTCATAAGAAAAACAGGCAGAGCTATCAAAGTACACAGAAATCCTTATGTCTGTGCATATAAGGGAGCTTCAAAAAACAAACCCTGATGGCTCTTTGTCTTTGGAGAGGGGTGGAGTGGGGGTATGGGTGGAAGGGAGGGGAAGGAAAGGGGAGGAGATGGAAATCTTGAATAAAAAAAATGAGAAAAAATAGAAAAAAAAAACTGTGGGCTACAACTAGTAACCAGGTTAAAAAGTATGCATTGCCAAGTGTTTGAAGGTAAATAGGGGAAACGATGCTTCCATAATTCTGTTATTAGTAACATAAAATGACAATTTTATGAAACAGTTATATTTTCTTTAGTACAAGTACTCTATGATCGAGTGATTCATCTCTTGGGAATGCTATAAAAAAGCATAAGTATATGAGTGCACAGAAAAACTTTGTTGCTGATGATCAAAAACAGGAAGCAATCTAAAAGTCCACCAAGAGGGAATGAAGAATCAGACTGTGGTTTACAAACCAATGGCATCTTACCCATCAATCAAAAGGAATGAACTACTAATACACACAACAAACTGAACTGAATGAAACTAAAAACAACTATGCTCAGTTAAAGAGGCCAGCCTCTACACAAATTACACAATGTATTTCCCACTTATATAAAATGTGTCTGTGGTGGTTGGGGCTGGAGAGATGGCTTGGCAGTTAAGAGCACTGTTTGCTATTCCAGACGTCCTGAGCAACTTATCTAGTGAACATGAGCAGATCCAGATTTATGGAAATGTCAAAGTGAAGCCTATCTTTCTGCACAATGGATATATGCTAATAAAAAGAACATATCATTCATATCCTAGTTTTCTTTATTTTAAGGTTTTATCTTACTTGATTAAAATGAAGCTATTATTTTGTTAACATACGTTCTGAGAAAATAGTAACAAAAAAATAAACAAACTCTGAGAGAGGGAGAAAGAGCTCATGAGCTAATGACCATGTATGGAATTTAAAATGGTATATTTACTTTCTCTGTCATAAAAAAGACAACTTAACAGATACCATTTGAGTTTTGTTGTTAAGGACACTGTATTATCCTTTGCTTTAGAAACCATTTTGTCTTATACTAGATGAACACAAAGAGTAAAATTCTAGAGCTTAAATTAAAAAACAAAAATATTAGAAGAAAAGAAATCATTTAGAAGGGATTTTCCCTTCCCTTCATGTTCTTTTGAGCCCATAAAAAGCAATTAAAACAAACAGTGGGGCACTGCATTCATATGATTAGGAGAATATCATAACTATTTATTTGCCTCTGTGGGTTGTTACTGATTGTACTACTAGTTGTACTCTTTTGTATGAAAAATTTCTCAAATTAAGTAATACCTCATTTTTATTGTATTATAAATGCAATTTACTTGACTTTCAGAAACCCAGTTCTATTTCTACAAATTTTACTTCCCACTCAACATAATTTTCTCAATTCGTATTATTTCCCATTCGATTAAATTCCTGCTTTGAAAATATACTGTTCTTGTCCTTCAGACAGAAGTTAAAGGTAGTAGTTAAATTTTTGCAGGAATATATAATATAAAGTAGAGAACCACAGTTCACACCCTCCTAAAGACAATCTGTCATTTATGATCCCAGCAAATGCACCTAACTCCTAGGTCTGCTTCTCACATACCTCTGCTCCCTCCATGAGAAACTGTTTGCTTTCCTTTGGCTCCATCTGGTCTACTTCTCCTCCCAAGTACTTAATACCTCATTAGATTTTCCTATCCAAAAATGTATGTCCAATTTATCTATTTCAATCTCAAAATTGCCAGATAAAAAAAATAAAGACCTGAAGGAAGAAGAATGGTTAACAGATCTTTACCTGTTAACCCAAGAGAAGTTTACTAAAATCCAGATATGGGACAGTTCTACACAAGCTGTCACTGAAAAAGTAAGGAGCCAAGTTTAAGTTGGACCAGATGAGAAGGAAGAGTAGAAGCCATTCATCAAGGCATCCCCTTCCTCTAAGGAAAGAGAGTAACTACATATTAAATATCAATGTAGAAATAGGTTCATGTTCATTTCTATAAATGAAAGGAACATCTGAAACCAACCAATCAATCCTGATTTTCTACTATTACCTATTCACACACTAGCAGTCATGTCTTTATAATGGAACTTATTTCTTCTTTTCTTGAAAAGGAAGTGTTTTAGGACAAAGAGTTTCCCAATCCAACTGACATGGGTTCAAATCTAGACTGCCATTAGCCAGATTTATATACTGGCAAAGTACCTCAACCTATCCAAGACATTAAAAAAAAGTATAATAACTAAATTCAGTTCCCAGCACCCACATGGTGGCTCACAACTGCCTGTAACTTCAGAACCAGGGGATCTGACACCCTTTTCTGAATTCTGCAGGCTCTTGCATATAAATACATGGTATACAAACATACAATCAGGCCCATATACATAAACTCTTCAAGAACACATACTTATACATAAAATTAAAAAGTATATATTTTAATAAAAAGATAGTCTTTAATATCAAGGCTTATACTGCCAAAATAAACTGCCAGAATGTATAAAATTACAGGAGTTGTAGGAATGCAATAACCAAAGTACCTACCCCAGTGCTTGATAATTATACATGTTCTTGCCATTGACAGCTAATTACTAAATCCCAGAATTTTCCAAACAGTCCTACATTCCTTCTGCTTGAAGTCTAATGATGAAATCGCTTCAAAAAAGGTTAAAAGAAATATCTAGAGCAATGAATAGACAAGTTAACAAATTCTTCCAAGGAACCAATGAAATAACTTCATCAGTGAATCTCAAATGCTCTATCAAATGGCACCTTTCTTCTATATCCACTTCTCTCGGACAGGACTTCTTTTCTCTCAACATCGCTTCCTGACCAGTACATTTACCTTTATAATCTATTCCATTTTCCAATCCAACCTTCATCCTTACAGAAGCTTTTAAAATGTAAAATCAGTCCTTCAAGAACCCTTGAGATACTTCCTTCTTCTATTTATAAAACACAGTCTAACTGAAGCATGACTTTTGAAGCTACTTGCTTCAGTGGTTTTAAGACCCCTTCTCACAGTCCATTCACTTAACCATATTCAGCTAATTAATGAAAAACTACTATATGATAAGTACTCTTAAGGTTCAGATATTCACAGACTAGAAAGAGAAACAGAGTTCTCTTGAGAGCTACTGCAGCATTCTCTGGAAATGCTCTGTTTAAACACTAAGCTATGCCCTGCTGTCACCAACCTTCAGTTATGCCCTCAGCAGTGGTTGCCTTTTCTCACTACCTAATAGGCTTATTCTTCCAAAGGACTTTACAACTTCCCTGTACCCTGCCACCATAATATTGTCCATCAAAATCACATCACCCCTTCTTTCATATAACAACTGCAACTGTAAGTACCTATACTTATATTTTTAAGTGTTATAGTACTTAAATATCATATTGGTGTAGGTACCTACTTGACTGCCTTTCCAATGTAAATTCTCAAAAATAGACACTACGACATAATTATTTTATACCACCTTATCTAGGAAATAAAAGCATCCAGTGAATATAGGATGAATGGCAAAATGCATAAAAGTTACCTAACAAACATCAAGAGACACTCCCAAGCAAATATAACCTTCCCTATTGTTAATCCATTCCATACCACACAAATCCAGATATGATTTTCCAAATTTGGGTGACTGAAATAATTAGTGTATTCACAACCTTTCAGAAGCCAAAGTTCACCTATGTATGGTAATAAAATGTGCATATGTCCTAATCAGTTTTTGAAATATTTTTGTTTCAGTGGCTCACAAAAATTGAAGGGATAAAACAAGTTAGACTAGTAACAGAGTCCTAACAAATTGAGAAGATATCTCAATGTTATCATGTGTATGACTACTAAATTTTTGTATCATTTTTAATATTGTTGAAGTTTCCAAACTCTTTGTAGGCCCTTAAACAGGCTGAAAGAGATACCACATTCTAGGAAATCACATATTAAAAAACAGTGAACTTAACCATGAACACAATTCCTCCATTTTCTCCTGTGCTATCCACAATCTCTAGTCATTCCTATTTATTTTTTAAAATTGGATTTCCCAGAAATTTTAGTTTGTCAGAGTCTTAAAAGAGATAATAAAATTTTATTTCACCTTATTTTGAAATAGGATGTCTCAATGATTTGAACTCACCAATGAGGCAAGATTAGGTAACTAATGAACTCTGGGGATCCTCCCATACCCACCTTCTCAGATCTGGGACTGCAGACACAAACAAAAACTCTCGTGAGCCCAATGGCAATATATTGAGGGATATTTGATTACAATGAATACCCCAAATTTGCATTTGCACTAATAAAATTAACCTTAGATCAGGAGCCTGCACAGCAACTAGTTGACAGAAAATAATCATGGAGTACCAGAGGGCATCCAGGAGGGATAAGAGAGACACAGGAAGCAGTAGAGTGGGGGTTGGAATGGCACAGCTTGTGGTTTGGGGAAGCAGAAGCATGGATCTTCCGTGGACACTAGCAAGGAGAGAGGATTAGCTAACTGCTGCTACACAGCCTTTCTGAGCTCACAGGTTTTCACTCCAGCCATTGAATCTTTAGTATCATTCATAATTAGAATTGATAGAAATTTAGTTAAAGTGCCAGCGAGAGCAAAATTCTTGCCAGGCTGTGGCCTGAATGATTAGGCTGCTGCTAGACCAGCAAAGCTGGTAACTTCAGAGTTGCAATTGCTGGCTGAATTATCAGTAGAATAAGACACAGTCACTGTGCCAATATTAAAACAATAGCAACACTTTTACTTCTATCTCTGGTATATAATTTCTGTCTCTGACATCATAAATGGGATCATACTTTAGACTACTGAAACCAATCCTGGGTGAAGTCACAGATGGCCTCTGTTAATGCTTATACAGAATGCAGAATTACTTTATGGGGCTGAAAAACTTCCCTTTCCCTCATGTCTCAGACCAAAGCAGAGAGATTCAGAGAAGGTACTAAAGAAACACTAAAGCCAACATGAAACCAACAGTTTTCAACATAATTACAGAATAAACCTTCCCCAACTTCTCTAGCCATCTGCAACACTGAGCAGACACTTAGAAAAAAACATAACCATATCTGCCACCATACTATATGTAAGAAAGAAGTATGGTAGTGTCTCATTTTCCTGCATTTTCCTGGATTACAGAGATTTTTCTGTGGTCTCCTTCATAATTAGTTTCTATAAAAATCAACCAGTTTCTCATTAAAATGTGTATTTTGAAAACACGCATGAATGTACCTGCACACACACACACACACACACACACACACACACACACGAGCACCAAACCTCTACTGAAGAAATAATCAGAGTTCAGTAATGTGGGATGTCCTTCTGTACGTGTGTTGCTTTTATTGGTTGATGAATAAGATGTTTTGGTCAATGGTTTAACAGAGTAAAGCAAGGTGGGAAATCCGAACAGAGAGAGAGAGAAGGCAGAGTAGAAGACATACCATGTAGCCGCCCAAAGGAGAAAGATGCCAGAATATTACCGGTAAGAAAAAGCTTTGTGGTAATACATAGATTAATAAAAATGGATTAATTTAAGATTTAAGAGCTAGCTAAGATACTTCTGAGCCACTGGCCAAACAGGATTGTAATTAAGATAGTTTCTGAGTGATTATTTAGGTCTGGGAGGCCAGGAAACAAAAGTGTAATCTCTGTTTACAGTTCAGCTCACTGACATTGTAGAAAACTTGAGTATATTTCAACATTCCTTTTTCTGATGGCTGTGGTCACTGATCTCTGAAATTATGCTTTTCTCACTACACTCTCACATTTTCACTCCTATTTAAGAACCTTACTCAGAAACTAAGAGTCTGACAGCTTTTTCTTGCCCTTCTGAGCTATAATGCCAAACTGGCAAGATCACAACCAAAGGTACAAATAGTATATTAAATGTGTTAGTTTCTGGTTATATATAAACTCTAAATTAAGGACAAAAATGTTCTTCTCATTTTAAGTACCACTCTGGGTATCAGGCATCTAAAAGTGCTTGTTAATATATTTTTTCCAACAAAATAAAAATATACACAAACACATTTTTGTCTCTAAGAATAATGAGCTTAAAGCTTTAATACATGTGGCCAAGTATTAGATGATGTTTTCCTATAAAATAATCACAGGCTCAAAAAGTATGAAGGAGAAATACTAAAGATGATCCTATGAAAGAAAATGAACGAATGGTTAGAAAAGGAAACCAACTAATGATGCTAATAAAGAAAAAGAAACCAACTACACAAAAGTACCACTACTACACTTACTTAAAGAAACAAATACCATGGGAAAGTTGTTTTTCAAAAATGTATGTATCTAGTAAAAATTTAATGGGCTATAGAGCTGCCACATAAAATGTATAAATCTAGTTATATTCAAATTCCAGGTTAGCAACAGGGTTTTCTGTTTGTTATTTAAATCATAAATATGTCCAACTGCTTAAAATAATTTTTTTATTTACTAAGTCAAGCAACAATAGTTATATGATGAGGATTACAACCTCAATTCCCTCACTTTTCACAGTTGAAAATTGCAAGACTCAGACTATGATCTCTCCTGGTTCTAAAATTAGGTTAGTAACCTTTCTACAGTTCTGAAGTTCACTGGTTTTAAAAATTCCTAGAATCCTAGCATTTGTTTAACAATCAAACATATCTCACAACAATGTCCAATGTCACAACACTAATAGGTTTCAGCATTCCTTCACTGACACTTTCTGGCATTCTTGCTTTCTTACCACTACTTGATGACTGAGAAATATTTTTCTTCCAACTATATAGGGATGATTCCTAAATTCTTCTTTTTCTCTCCAGCTAATAATGGAATTCATAAAAAGCTACAATTTCTTCTAATATCAAATTAACTAATCTGAAAAAAATAATATCAGACCACAGGGCCTGCATTACATTCCTGTATTATAAGTACCAGAAATCTACAATGTCAGAAGACATAACAGAAATGAAGCAATTCAACAACTAGATAGAATAATAACAATGTTTATATGGAAGCTATGCACACATGGCTCATCTACATTCAAAGAAACAAGACCAGCACATTGTGCCAAATGCTAAGCCAGTATTAATGATATCAATACTTAATGACATCATCCATTGGAATTTGGGGACTTGAAACAAAAAGGCACCCAAAATAAAGCCCATGTAGTTTGACTTCTTCTAATCCCTCCAATGGTTATTCAATCAATATTTTTCCTTTCAGTGGCACATGGCAAGAGTGTGGTGCTGCCTTCTGGGTAGTTTGAAATAGAGTCTCTCGTTTTTGTTACTGTACACATTAATTTTCTCTAATTCCTGCCATGGTTATCCAGTCATTATAACAAAACTTTTGCTTCAGTTTCCAAAGGCTATCTGGCTCATGAGCTTCAGCAGCTTCTCCTATTTCCACCTCCCATCTTTCTGCTGGAGCACTGAGTTTATAGATACATACTGCTATGCCCGCTATCTCAGTTATCTCCCTAGAGCTTTAATCCATTTTAAGGATTTAAGTGGAAGTTAGTCCTTATCTTTAGAATACATTTTTTAACCTCTAAAAGAGTCACCCCTATGACAAATTCAAGTTTTGTATAATCCCACTCTAGAACCTAACTGAAAAAAATACAAATATTTATAAAATACCCAGAAAATGCTGCCTTTAAGTTCTGCAGATGTCCTCTTCTTGGCGGGTCACCCCTCAAGCTCTCAGCCTGTAACTGTTCTCTCCTGCCTCCTGGAGAGTGCTGATCAGCACTGTGGCTCCAGGTTTCCAATGGCTTTCGATCTGAATGCTTTCGGTCTCCTCCTTGCCTACCACACAGGCTCCAGGAAGTCAAATTTTCTTCACTGTTCTTTGTGGATTTTTGAAAATCACAATGCAAAGAAGTCTGAGCCACTAATGTAGAAGATGAAGTAGTTGGTTCAAAATTTCTCCTCTTGTTGTGAAGTGACAGTTCATCCTCATCAGAGGGTCTTAAGAATTTAGGTCTCAAATTTCCAGAAGATTTTTTCCTTTGTCTTAGGGCAGATTCTTTTATACAAGTTTCTATAGATCCAGATCTGTTCCTTGTGTCAGGGCCACTAAACTCACAGTCACCAATGCTCCTCTTTGCAACCTCTGTAGCAAAATCTCTGTCCTTTGAGTCCTTCTTACATTTCATTAAGTCTGAAATGCTACTTGCTTGACTACACTGCGTACAATCTGAATGTGCAGGCTTCCTCCACCGTTCCCGTCCATAATCTTCTCTT
Organism: Arvicola amphibius; assembly: GCF_903992535.2. NCBI lineage: Eukaryota > Metazoa > Chordata > Mammalia > Rodentia > Cricetidae > Arvicola > Arvicola amphibius. The sequence continues at coordinate 73,138,325 of NC_052049.1, read as the reverse complement.
TTGCATGCAATTTTTTCAGCTTTTTTTAATTTTGACTGAAATATTTCCATTGACTATAAAAGAGAATAATAACATATCTACAATTAAGAGAGGTTCAGTGTCTTGTCTCCCACATACCACTGTGTTATGATGCATTGTTAAATGGTATAATAAAAATAACCCACCAAAGTAGACACAACCATAAAAATCAACACACACCAATAATACTTTAGAAAGTATAAGTAGATAAAGAAAAACAATCAAATCAAATTAAAAGATTTCAAAAGGGGATGCACTGAGAACAAATGTTCTACACAATAGAGTATCATACAGACACTACAGATACAACTTATAAAAATTCCTAAAATGATGGGGGAAAGTTTAGGTACACTGAATGAAATAAATTCTCAAAAATCAGACTGACTGCCAGGCTGGGCCCAAGGACCCGGGCTGGCCTTCTTATTTGCTGGGAAAACCCCACCTAAGCACATCTGCTTCTGGCATCAGGGAGGCTGGTCTGTTTCCCCCACAAGCTGGGGCTCAGGATACCCTAGAAGGGCTCTGGTGATAACCCAGTGAGGATGGTGTACCAAAAACCAAAGGGCTTGAACCAGACCAAGGACTTATTGCAATCAGCAGTTGCCAGTCAAGCTGATGGGACAAAGGTGTAGTCTGCATGACACACGATAGCCTCCAATGCCACCAGGATAGATGAAAAGGTGATAGAGAGTCAGAAAAGAAGGATAAACAGAAAATTTTCTGTCCCTAGTGTTGTTTTTGTTCTGTTTTGGTTTATTGGGGAGGGTTTTTTGTTCTTGCTTTTTTTTTTACTTGCTTGCTTACTCTGTTTAGTTTTTTTTCCTTGTGCGGATGCAAAAGGGTGAGAGGGGATATGGAGGGAGGTGAACAGAATTGGGGTACTTGATGTGAAACCCCCAAATATTGAATAAATAAATGTTTAAAAAGAGAGAACAGAATAATATAAAAAGGATAAGCCATATAAAGATGGAAAATACACAGGGAGTCTGGATCCTGGGGGAAAAGAATCAAATTGACCAGGAAATTTTATATAGTTTGGGAATCAATAGCAAGCAGATGCATGTTTTAAGAGGGGGGGAAACGACATGTAGACATTTGATTCTAGAGACCCTTATAACTGTGTTTTTAGTCTTCCAAAGAAAAGGATGATGGAAGAAAAGCATGGAAAAAAACAGAGGATTACACATAACTGATTTTCTTGAACAAAATGGCCTTTTTAGATGGGGGATAGACAGAGAAAGACTATTAAACCTAATTCTACTCAAAATAAAAATCTTTGCAAAATCTTGACAGGGAAATGATTATGCAAGTGGGAATTGATTCACAGACAAGGTATGCAATTAAAACATTACCTGAAAAGACATCATGATGGCTTAAAAAATATATGCTAAAGTATAGTCACATTGCAAAATGCTACAAAATATGAAATTCTGGAGTCAACAAAACATCAACAATGCTTATCTCTAAAGGTGTACTACAGAGAATCCCCTGCATTATCTAAATTTTCTTCCAATGAGAAAAATTCTACTTTTATATTAAACATACACACATTTCATGTTTTAAACATTTGGGCTTTACATTCATTGTGTTAATCTTAAAAAGATTTAGGCTAAGTTTGCAAGATGGCTCAGAGGCTAAAGGCAATTGCTAACAAGCATCATGACTTAAATTCAATACTTGGGACCCACATATATAAGATAACAACATAATAGAAGGATAGAAATGACTCCTTTAACTTCCACATGGGCCCTGTGGCATGTGTACATTCCTGAGTACATGTACAGAAGTAAGTGTAAAACATTTTTAAGCAATATCCTTGCATAAAAAGCAGAAAATTACTTAAAAGAATGAAGATAAATCTAATATTATTTGATTCAAATTGCTTCATTATTCAAAACAAAGATATTGTTTTCAAATAACTATGAAACAATATATTATATATCTTCTTCAAGCACAAATACTTACCCCATATTTTTCAGCTACAACATCCACAAAATTTCTGTTTTCTCTTTGAGCTTGCTCTTTCATTCTTTGATAAGACTTTCTTAGCCAGCTTAATCCACCATCCTCTACTCCTGAAGCTAAATTCCAATAATAAACATCAGTCATATTTCTAAGGTGGTTATTAAAAAAATACGGTTTCTATCACTTTTAAAGTATAAAATTAAATACTTTCCTTGATTAATTTAAAGTTATAATCACAATTAATATTCACCATACATTTAAATACCTACCTATACAAGCTACAAAGGTTCGTCGTGATGAAAAAAGGAAGGAGAAACAAACTACCTGTAAGTAAACACCAATTTAAGAGAACATAAAATTATATATATTAAGATCAGTTGTTTGTTTAATGAGACAGGGTCTTACTATGCAGCCCTAAATGGCCTGGTGGACCAGGTTGGCCTTGAACTCAGAGATATCTGTGCCTCTGTCTCCTAAATCCTGAAATTAAAAGCATGAGTCATCATGCTTAGCCTAAGCATTATTCTATGGAATTTTCTCTGACCTTCCAGTTAGACTTATTGCAACATATATAAGGGATTGCCCCTCCCAGAAATAAGAAAGCAACACAATAAATAAAGTTATAGAAGACAATGTCATTAAGTTAAAACTTAGTTGTGATTAGCAGCTATGAACATTTGAATGCCTTCAATGAACTGTGTGTGTGTGTATGTTTTGTCCTATTTTCAATTGATACAAAGAAATTTAATTGATTACTTAAATTAAAACTCTGTTCCTGATATTCCCTGTTCCAATAAGGACAGTTATAGATCCCACTAGCTCTAGAGCCAAGAAATACACAAAAGCTCTTGGAGACCAGCACAAGAATCTTCATATCAGAACAGCCTACCAATAGCCTAACATGAAAATAGTCAAGGTCAGAGCAGGACACGGGGATCATGATCTATTCTTAAATGGACTACTATACAGCCTCGAGAATGAATGAACTAGTTATTCTTAACAATATGGAGGAACTTTAAATGTGGACAAAAGAATTAAAAAGATGAAGAGCACAAATCATCTTTGGTGGTAGAAAATAGGACAGTGGCTACCCCTCCAGCGACAGTTACTAGAAGGGGATGAAAATGTTTCTGCAGTGTTAAGACTGCTGCTTCTTCATAGCACTCTATGACACTTCATTCTGTCTCACTTATGGTTTGGGTACTTTTCTATGTATGTCAGACTTTGAAAAGAGGCTTAGGAAGGAATAGAGGTTAGCAGCATGATGCGTTGTCTTTATCAGATGATCCAAGAGTTCAGTTCCCACACTTTCAGAAGTTGGCTCACAATTGTCTATAACTCTAGCTCCAGATTTGGCATAACTGGTCAGCACTGACACCTTCATTTATAACACTCCAACTTCACATGTATGCATAAATAAAAGTAACAAAAATATTTTTTAAATTTAAAGACAGAACTAAAAGCAAAACAGATTTTTAAATTATATTCATAGTAACTGTATCATTTTACTCAAATCTCAACATTTTCTAAGCAATCTCTTCTAATACAAAGAGGTCTTTCTTTACAGATCTAAAACACTTTGTGATTCAAGCCCAGATCTCTAATGATGGCACTTTTCATTCAAAATGTTATTTAATTTGGGCTTTTTTACTTATATAGCATATATTATATACTGTAAGCACTCAAGGAACTTAACCCAAATATGTGGTCAGCATAGTTATAAGTGACAACCCACAGCAATTTATGTCTTTATTAATATTCCGGCTACATAATTAGATCACTAATCAAAAAACATGAAAATCTCTCCTCAACTGTCACTATGATATTAGAAGTCCAGAGAGAAATTCAGGAAAACAAAATTAAGACTGCTTTCCCTATGCTGCTCTGTGTGAAACCTAATTGGAATAAAAATCAGTTAGGAAACGTGATTGACAAAATAAACTTAACAGTCTTATTAATGTTATCACCAGGATTGATACTAATATACTGCTGAGAAATTACCCAATTGAATATGTTAAAGGAAACAGAACTTGCAGCAGCATCCTCAGATTCAATCAAGAAGTCCTTAGTAAATATTTAACATTCAGGAAAACTGTTTAACACATCATATTCAAAAACCATGAGCATAGTTCTACCCGTCTGTGCTGAAAAAAAGTTATATCAGTAATCACAGTAAATTCAGTGGTATGACACACTTAATATATAGCTGTATCCCACACCTAACTTTTTGAGTAACGTAAAATTAAGTTTTAATTTCATGGTTTTAACAAGTTATGCTATGCTATAATAAACAAAATACAACCAAACACTAGAAATCTCTCCCATTTCTCTCTAAAGAAAATACAGAAGGGGGCTGGAGAGATGGATCAGTGGTTAAGAGCACTGCCTGCTCTTCCAAAGGTCCTGAGTTCAATTCCCGGCAACCATATGGTGGCTCACAACCATCTGTAATGAGGTCTGGTGCCCTCTTCTGGCCTGCAGGCATACACACAGACAGAATATTGTATAGAGAATAGATAAATAAATATTTAAAAAAAAAAAAAAAGCCTGGGGGGAAAAAAAGACAATACAGAGGGAAAAAACAATAAACTAAGCCACCAGGAAACCTAGACTTCAGTCTTGCTGCTACTACTAAATACAAAATATTTATAACATCAAAAACCAAACTATTCGTCTTTGAATTTTCGTATCTTCATGCTAAATAAAGTATCCACCTTTAAAGGTCCTTTCAACTTAAAGATTCTGACAGAAAAGTCTAAAAAAAGAAGAGGAGGAAGAATCAACCAGAACTCACTGAAAAAGCCCATAAATCAGTGTCCACTAAGCACATGAAAAAAATCAGTCTTCTCAAAAATCTGCAGTAATGAATGCTTCAATGTGAATCTGAGGCCTGGTCCCTTAGTACTTACATGACTACAGACAAATCACCTGACCACTCTAAGTCTCAGACTGAGCTAACTCATTGTTCCCTACCTATTAACTTTCTAGAAAGCTATATTTCAAAAAGAGCTTTGTATGACTACCATTACTATTATTTATAGAGACATTTCTGTCCATGCAAAAACACAAAATAAAACGTGCTGCTGTCGAATAATCCTTTTGTTCACTGTGAATGAAGATTTGCCACTTGGATTGATTTAATGAAAAGCTGATTGGCCAGTAGCCAGGCCATATATATAGTTGGAACAACAAAATTAACGACAAAGGAAAGGAGGGCAGAGTCAGAGAAACTGCCAGCCAGATGCAAGGGAACAGGAGATGAACATGCCATATTAAGAAGGTACTGCCTTGGGCTGGAGAGATGGCTCAGCGGTTAAGAGCACTGCCTGCTCTTCCAACGGTACTGAGTTCAATTCCCAGCAACCACATGGTTGCTCACAACCATTTGTTCTGTAATGAGGTCTGGTGCCCTCTTCTGGCCTTCAGGCATACACACAGACAAAATATTGTATACATAATCAATCAATCAATAAATAATTTAAAAAAAAGAAGGTACTGCCTTGTGGCAGAGTATAAATAAGGAATATGGGTTAATTTGAAATATAAGAGCCAGTTAGTAATAAGCCTGAGCTATTGGCTAAGCAATTATAATTAATACTAAGACTCTGAGTGGTTATTTGAGAACAGGAGGTCAGGACAGAAAAACCCCATGTACAACACACAGGTACTATACCTTAGTAAAATTACTAATTAAGAATTCTAAAGATGTCTTTGAGTGGATTCAGTGGCTTTATGCCACCACAAAGAATCTTTAAGAAGCAGCCAAATAAAAATGAGTTATAAATAAAACAAAGTATCTTACTGATAAATAACTAAGACAAAAAAATCATTATTTATAATATTATTTTATTCTGGCTAAATTGTATTTGAACTTATCACTGAATTGGCAATACTGAGCACTAGTGATACTCAAAAGATTTTGTCTCCGTTGAGTAGAACACAAGAGTACTCTCCTCCTAAGAACAACAAAAATTTTGTGAATCCTGACGAATGAGGAATTTCTAAAAGCAATAAAGTTGCATCATTAATGTTCATACATTATTTGCATAAATTTTAACTACATACATTTTTGTATTTTGCTATACAATTTAACAAATCAAATGCAATATAAAGTTTCATATAACCATGCTTTGTCTTAGCCCATTTAAAAGAGAAATTTGCAAATGATGGCTATTATGAACAACATATACTGAATTATCTTGCTGCAAAATATGTAATAGTAAACTTTCCATAATGACTTAAGTAAGATTTCAAAAGACTGCAGATATTTCATAAATATTTTGTTATATATAAACTCAAGCCATTCTCATAGGAACATTAAACTTTAAGGATTTGTACTCTTTTATTAGTATATAATTAGTATATATTACCTGCACAAAATAGTGGGTTTCATCATGACATTTTCACACAAGTACATAACATACTTTAAAGATCTTTACCATGCTCATTATTAGAAACTGAGATATACACACAAGTCTACAAAAAATATAAAGATACCTTTAGTAACTGCCAGTATACAATTTTCTGATGGGAGACCTGTCCCACCATCCTTCCAGTATGGATTCAGTTCTCTTTCTAGCAGTTTGGACTAGAACAAAACATTTTGAAAGGTTAGAATGTAAAAGTCAATCACCATGGAAAAGACTAAATCATTTGAGGTGGCTAACTGTTGGATATAAAAGCATCAACATATCATGTAAAAATCTTAAGACATATTATGGAACTTGCCCATAACAATGTCTAACAATGTCATGTGTCTTTATTGAACACCTACTGTTTCTTAGGACCATCAAGTCTATCTCAGAGACTTAGACAAGACATGCCAAAACTTAGACAAGACATTCCAAAAATCATGTCCTCCGATATTTCACACAAGTAGCAGCTTGATGACAATACAGTTCCACACTTATATTTAAAATTAAACTGAGAAAAAACAAAAAACAACACTGACCAAAGAACTCTCAAAATCTCTTGCTACATTTTTCAGTTATTAATCTATATCATATTTAAGGGAAATTATAAGACAATCTCTGAAAGCATTTCTATACTTTGTGGTCTCTAAGGATTTCCCATTGTTTTCAGAACATCAATGTGAAAACAATAGCATAAAAATACTTGTTTAATACTTCATATGACATTCTAAGCATCTTGAAAGCATTCTTTTAAGTAATTTGTGTATACACTAAAGGCTCGGTTGATAGTTCAACTGTAATTCATGACAGTCATGTAACAGATAATAATTGCTCAACTACATTCACCTAGATTTACACATCTAAAATGACTTTTTAAAGATAATTTTATGTACCTGTGTTTAGATGTAAATATGTGAACATGTGTATAAGTGCCTGCCCAGGCCAGATGGATTGGCTCTCCTAAAGTTAGAGTTACACACAGCCATGAATCACACACTATAGGTTCTGGGAATTGAACCTGGGTCCTCTGGAAGAGCAATACATGCTCTTAACCACTGATCCATCTTTCCAGCCCAAATCTAGTATACATTTCTTAAAAAAAAAAAAAAAAATCTATTTTTACTTAAAGTGTATGAATGCTTTGTCTGCATGTATGTCTGTGTGCCACATATATGCAGTTCCCCCAATGGCCAAAGGAGGACAATAAACCTCTAAAAGTGGAGTTATAGATGGTTGTCAGCTGTCATGTGGGAGCTGAAAACCCAATTTGAGTCCTCTGGTACAGTAGTCTATTCTTACTTATTGAACATCTCTCAAGCTCTAGGATGCTTTTAAACAGCTTTTCTACAAGAAATTTACTTTTTAAAAATTAGTTTCACATTCTTTAGTTATCACTGTTATCAAATACCATTTTAAAACATACTTTAAATAGTATTACAAATAAGGTATTTATTTTAAGGGAATTCAAAAATGAAAACATTGAAACTGCTCTCTTACCTTCTCTAGTGCTTGGGCTTTCTCCTGCTCTATTTTCCTTAGAGTTTCCTTTTCCGCTTTGAGTGATGATGAAGACATAGTTTTAACAGACATAAAATCAACAGTCATCCACTCATCCCGCTGTTTAAAAGAATGAAGCCATTTTAATCTGTACTTAAGACCTTCTTAATATCAGAGACTGCAAGCACCAAACAGGAACAAACAAGTGGTTAGCCACTCTCAAGAAGTTTCTTGTTTTTGCTATACTTAGTCTCTCCCTTATAAAAGTGCGGTAAAGAACTCACCATTCAAGTTTGTTTTAAGGAGTAAATAAAATATATATAAAAGGCAGCCAACATAAGGTCTGGCACACACACTGAAATGTTAGCTCCTGTTCACCTTCCCTCCTGTATCTATGGCTAAGTGGGTAAATTATATTCTTTCCTAGGCATATGAACCAGAACTCAAAATTTACTTGCTATTCACCTTTAAGCATTGCTAAGAAAATTGCAACATAAAGGGAAGAGAAAGAAAAGCTGAAACTGACACATCCAGGAGATTCAGAGATTTCTAGTATTTGGTAAATCCATTAAAAGAGGAAAATGCCGGGTCTGGAGAGATGGCTCAATGGTTAAGAGCTTTGCCTGCTCTTCCAATGGTCCTGAGTTCAAGTTCCAGCAACCATATATGCTCACAACCATCTGTAATGAGATTTGGTGCCCTCTTCTGGCCTGCAGGGATACATGCAGGCAGAACACCGAATTCATAATAAATAAATCTTTAAAAAAAAAAAAGAGGAAAATGCCAACAATCATAGGTGAGGGAGCCCTGTAGGGCTGCAGCACAGATAAGCATCTACCTTCCATAGCAGAAGGCTAGTCTAAACACCAGCATTCAGTATTTCTGTGGAGAGGCTTCATAAACTACTGTAAAGTATAATTCTCCTCAAGAAGTTATAATCATCAGTTTAATATCCATTAGAAGACTTTTCTCTCTAAATCAGGTGGGTACTTACCTGCATAGCATGGCTGTCACATTCTTTTTCTAGACTTCTGTCTTTCACTTTCCAGGTCTTTTCTTTGTCAGGTATCTGAGAGGGGACAGCCTCAACCCACTCTTCAGAGCTCTAGAAACATTTAGCATATACATAACATTCACAATTTGCATACTTATATATAAAATTCTGATGTTAAGTGGAAATAATTCAGCTTATTAAAAGAGATACTTTCATTGCTTTTCCCTTTTGAAAATAATATGGGAAAACCTCAAGAAATAACATGAATCCCTACTTTGGTTTGAGCCCAAAAGACATACCAAATTAATTCTTTCTCTCATGAGTTATATCAAAAGATAAAATAAAAAGCTAGGATGAAAAGCACCAAAGCAAGACTCAATTTCTACCAACATCCAAATGAACTCATAAGTTTGTCTAAATAGCACCAGGGAAATAACAACCATGTTAAGGAGTTCACTGTTTGCCTTAAGTGCAAAATTTGGGGATTTCCCTAGACCTAAACTGCAGAGATCTCTAATAACATCTGGGCTGGTTACCCTGCTCTATCACTCTCCACCTTATTCCCTTGTTAAGAGTCTCTGAATGAACTTGGCCTCAGCAGCTAGTAAGACCAAGAAAACCTCCTGTCTCAGCTTCTACACAGTGCTTGGGTTAGAGGCATGTGAAGACATGCCAGTTTACATGGGTGCTAGTGACTGAGATTTAGGGTCTCATGCTTGTATAGCAAACACTTTTACCAATTGAATCAAAACCCCGAAAAAAACTAATGCTCTTGTCTCTTCCATGAAATTCCTCAAAACTGCCTAAAAGCATTTTTAAAGAATTGTTTGTATACTGGTTGATTTTTTGAGTCAACTTGACATAGCTAGGAATGAGCCTCAGTTGAGAAGATGCCTTGAGGAGATCCAGTTGTAAGGCATTTTCTCATTTAGTATTCATTGAGGGAGGGCCCAGGCCATGGTGGCTGGTGCCATCCCTGGGCAGGAGGTCCTAGGTTCTATCAGAAGTTGGGCTGAATGGGCCAGGTGGAGCAGTCAGTAAGCAGCTCCCCTCCATGGCCTCTGCATCAGCTTCTGCCTCTAGAATTCTGCCCTGTTTGCGTTCCTTTCCTTTTGTGATGAACAGCAATGCTGAAATGTAAGCAAAATAAACCCTTTCTTTCCCATCTTAACTTTTGGTCATGGTGTTTCATCACAGTAATAGAAACCTTAAGACAAATTGGTACCAGCTTAGTGGGGTATTAGTGGGACAGACCTGATCATGTTTTGGTGAGGACTGTTTAAGGACATTGGAACTTTGGGCTAGAAGAACCAGTGAGTACTAAGAGCTCAGTGGGACACTCTTTATTAGCTTGGAAGATAAGAATGTTAAGAACAATGCAGAAGATGGAGGCCTGACTTGTGAAATTTCAGAGAGAAGTTTAAAGGGCCATGTGTTATTCTGAATTAAGATCCTGTGGTTCTGGCTACCTGGGGCTGAAGAATGAGTTGTGATCAACAAGATAGCAATATTACTAAAGCAACATTTTGCTTTGCTAGGGTACTGGATGCTGGCTCTTTAGATCTAAGAAATTAGTGGTGATTAAGAAGAGACCAGCACCACTCAGGTGAAGTCTTCTACGAAGTGTTTCCTGACAGCACAGGGAAACTATGTTTAAGAGGCGGCCAAGATGGTACCTCGTGCTGGCATCTGGACTTGGATATGTGTGAGCATCACCCAGGTGGTACTTGTTTGGAAGGCATGAAGGGGTCATGGAAAGCAGCTGAGGTTTCACACTATGCAAGGCCAGGAAAGACCATTAGTGAAGGTGCAGTCTCAGTGGCCGCTGAAAGTCCAGGACTGAAGGGGTCATGCAAAGAAGCATGAAGAGGCTATGAAAGTGCAGTCCAGTTGCAGTGAGAGATCCTAGCATTTTGAAGATACCATGGAATGACCATGAGAAACAGCAGAAACAATGGAGTAGATCCAGTCAGTGAACAGAAGACAAGTTGTATATGTTGCACAAGGCAGAGCTAGAGAAGTGATCCAAGCTCTTTGGAAGAGTTCAGAAGATCATGAGTGGATCCCAAATATTGAACAGTTGAAATTATGTTTTGCTTTGATAGTGACTGTATCTTGATTTCTCCCTCTTAAAGTAAGAACATTATTTTACAGGAGTCTACAGTTGAGAGACTTTGAATTTTGAAAAACCTTGGATTTTAAGATTGGTTACTAAAATTTTAATGTGTTTGAATTTGTAAAGACAGTGGAACTTTTATGTTCTTAATGTGAGATCTTGGGAATGAATAATAAAGGAAGAGGGTTTAGTAGTGATGTCAAGTTGACAAGGGGTCAGTTGTACTGGGTGGTTTTTGTGTGGTTTGTGTGTCAACTTGACAAAAGCTAGAATCATCAGAGAGAGGAGCCTCAGCTGAGGAAATCCCTCTTTGAGATCCAACTGTAAGGCACTTTTTCATTTAGTGATCAATGGAAGAGGTCCCAGCCCATGGTGGTTGGTGCCATCCCTGAGCTGCTGATCCTGGATTCTATAAAATGATGAGCTGAGCAAGCCAAGGAAAGCAAGCCAGTGAGCAGCTCCCTTCTATGGCCTCTGCATCAGCTCCTGCTTCCACGATACTGCTCTGTTTTGAGCTCCTGTCCGAATTCCTTCAGTGTTGAAAAGCAATGCTGAACTATAAGCCTAATAAACGCTTTCCTCCCCAACTTGCTCTTTGGTCACAGTATTTAATCACAGCAGTAGAAATCCTAAGACAATTTGTGTGTGTGTGTGTGTGTGTGTGTGTGTGTGTGTGTGTGTAGCACATGGTCTAGATATCCTGGAGTTGGCTGTTGTGAGCCACCCAATGCGAGGGCCAAGAACTACTGAACATCAGTACTCTGAAAAAGGAGCAAATGCTCTTCTGATGTGGCTCCAGCCACAAGTAAATCTGTGATTTAAGAAATACGTAAAACATATTTATGTTCTGTCATATTAACTGCCAACTGTTTCCCAAAGCAGATTCTATTTACTCATTCATGCCTTATTTTGTACTGAAACGCCATAACTTATTCATATTTACATATGAATGGAATAAAAATATTTACATATTTTTATAAATAATCATTTCATATATAGATATAAAATAATCATTTTATATATATATATATATATATAAAGTAGATACACACACACACACACACACACACACACACACACACATAGTTCTAGCCTAACTCAAGTTTATATTGTCAAGTCACTTTAGTGCCTCAATCACAGTTCTTGATGCCATGCACTAAAATGGGGATTTACAGCCTGAAACAATTGGCACTTTTGGGGAGTGGGGGGAAAAGAGGACCAGTTTACTAAAATGAAGTAAAATAACAATGAAGTTTGAGTTCTGGTGTGTCCTGTTACAGGAATTCTATAGTGAGAATTTTCTCTGTATGACCAGTGACTTCAATTCATTAGTTTGAGCCACTGGGAACTTTATCACCCAGTTCCAACTAGTCCAGATGCCATTACCACCTGCAATTTCAGTTAACTAGACACTAATGAAACTAGAGTTCACCTTACTGATCCTTAATTGATTTAGGTAGTACGTTCTATGACTACAGAAACCACAATCACTTTTGCCAACTTTGGACCCACTCTAATAACCAGACCACTGTTGCCTTCTTCATACCCTCCTAAAGGTTTTTCCAATTAACATTTCCTACATGCAAGGCAAATGATCTCTCGTCTTACCTTACCAAAAAGAAGTCACTTTCGCTTTCTATCTATTCCTCCAACCCCTGGCAAAATTACTTACAGTTGTGCTAGATCTATCCTCCTATCAACTGCTCCTGCTGCTGGTAAGTCCTCCTCCAAGGACTTTGGTCTCAGTCAAGCCACCAACCTCTCTCTTTCTGATTTGCTTCAAAGGGCTCTGATGGCCTAGAGATGTGTGAGCTTAAGCATTTCAAATCCCTTTCTTTTTGGATGGGGGCATTTCCCTGCCTTATGTATGATTGTAGGAGCAATTCATCCGCCAAATCCTTTTCTAGGACAATATTACTGAAAAAGTAATTGCCCAATCAAACAGTTCTCTAAACTCATAATTATCATACACATTAATCTAGTGACAATTCTTCAAACTTCATAAATGGCTGCCACATTTCCAAGCTCAACAAAATATTCCAGTCTTTATCTCCAGAACTTCAACTCTGCTGATGACTCACATTCAAAATTTTCAAGATGTTCTTCAGTCCAACCCTCAATGCTTACTTTTTATTTTCTTCTTATATTCTCCATCCTTTACTCAGATTTTAAGCACTCATGAGGTTCCACCTTCTCACTAATATAATTTTTATTCTCTATACACTCTTTTGCCCCCACTATTCATTCTCATTGTTTTAATTACCTTTTTTCTTCTTCCTTTATTTATTTGTACAACCAAAGCTTTAGTGACTTAATTACCATCTTGAGTGTTATGCTAAACTCAAGAACAATAAATCCTTCATTTCCATAAAGCCTGTTTCATCTGCTGAATTGATTGAACTAAACTGGGTTACCTGGCATCATCAAGTCAGGAATTACAGAATCATCTGGACCACCAATCCAAGCTGATTTTCAACTCCAAACACTAGTTAAATATTCCATGTAGCAAACACTACATCACTGCCCTGTGAGCATACCTCAATCCCAGCCCCAACTACATTTCTAGCCAAAACAGTTATTTGTCAATGAATTTGACAATGAAGTCAAATGGGCTGATGTAAAAACAAAGAGAACTAGAAAGACATTATCAGGATCTATCTTTGTGTTGAAAAGTGGAATTCAAAAAAAAAAATGGACCAGTTAGGATTATAAAGCGCTTACAACTCCAATTCCAATTCCATCTGTTACTGGGATTAAGCTTACTCCTATATTTAAATGTCTTACCTGAATATTATACCTGAATAATACATCCTTCTGACTTCTTCAAGTCTGCTAAATTGTTTAGTTTCTATAACGTGCAACAAAGAATTTCAACTAACACATATCCCCTTTCCATCTTTAAAACAGAAGTCTTAAATCAGATCTTGTCACCTTCCCAACTGAATCACCAAATACGGCTCTAGGATCCCCATTTTCCCTGCTCCCCTTCCTTCCCCAGTCTCTATACATCACACATTTGGAGTGCTACAGGGAAACCTGATCATAGCACTTATCTTGCATGGGTTCCTGTCAGTAAGACTATGTCACCTCTCTTCCTACCTGCTAATAAAACCCAAGTTTATCTGGAGAAATAATCATCCCTAAACATTTATTTGCCATCACTTTCTACACTAACCCCTTTCGTCTTGAAAATAAGTTATGACAGATTTGGCTTGCTGGCTTTTTTTCTGTGTCCTCACAGAGTAGAACTCTCTTCTTTTTGGCCGAAAAGATAAATAAATAAATTCTACTTTGAAGACTTAGATGTTGCTTTCTATGACAAAAACAGAAATACCAAAGAAAAATAGACTCCAGTATTTTAACTCTGCTCCCTTATTTTTCTAACACAATTCTTTGCTACTTTGACTTATAATTTCCAACCACTTTTATACAAGTAGTTTTCTCTCCTTCCCATGTAGTACTTCAGTATTGGTGTGCATCTTTCAGTTTCCCTGCACAGTTCATTACTGTTACATCTCCAAACATCAAAGATCAATAAATGATAATCCATTTTCTAAAACCAACAATCTCCATTGCCAGGAACTCCACATAGATGTCTCGTAAACATTTTCTATCATAACATTATTCCTTCCAGTCTACTGCTTTGCACAGGGGCAGGACTCCATCGCAGTGCTTACTCACTGAGGAACTGTCAGTTGATTCACTCTTTTCTTCACGTTTCTGCTTCTTGCTCTTCTTTTTTTTCTCTTTCTTCACTCTTTTTGAATGCTTTTCCTTTTTCTTCTTTTTCCTCACAGAGTGTTCCTAATAATTTTGAACAAGTATAAACATAATTTAAATCTTACTTAATTTTAATAGTAAGGCATTTTGAGTGGAATGAAAAATCCATGCTACAAAAAACTTTACATCTTTCATGAAAAGAAAAATCATGACTATCCATAAAAAATTCTCTAAAAAACTTGCATAGACTTTTTGTAAGATGAGCACTACTAATCAAAGTAGTAGCTCAGATTTCTTACCAGAGAAGATATGAAAAAAAGTTTTGGTTATTTGTATGTGACAGGTATTACCAAATAAATATAGATATATACATACAACCATTAAGTTTTAGTGAAAGGTAGTACAGGACCAGGACCACAGAAACTAATAAATATTAACATTTAAAATTTTCTAAAAAACAGACTTTTAATATTCTTACAAGAAAAAAAGTGAGTAGATGAAGGGTATATAACCTCAATTAAATCTTTCCATAATGTATACAAAGGTCAAAATACCAGTGTCCTCTGTAAATATAAACAATAAACATCTGCCAATTAAAAATAAAACTAACAAACAAACAATAAATAAATAATCCTACACCAATTGTGAGGGCACATGCCAGAAGGCAAACTTTTAAAACTTTGTAAAGGGAGAAAAGGAGGCTCAATAAAAATAAATAAAATAATTAATTAAATAAAAATAAAGACATGAAGCTTAAAGCATGTACTTTCAGATTTAGAAGCTTCCTACAAATAGTCCACTTATTTATAACTAAATCTACCAGCCAACACAAGTAACAAAATCTTTTCATATCATCATGAACTTGTGAAGACAGATATTTTATGGTCTAACGAGATAAATTTTAATAATACTAACCACCTGATAGTGAACATATTACTGTTAATATGAATTCAATCCCCAGAAGACACAAGGTAGGAGAGAACTGACTCAGGCAAGTTGTCCTCTGACATGCACACATGTATCATCTCTCACACACACACACACACACACACACACACACACACACACACACACGAGAAAGAGAAAGAATACATAAACAAAGAACTGTTCCCCAATATTAACTTGAAACATACTTTAAAAAGAAAAGACATAAACTAGGCATAATGGCACATGCCTTTAATCCCAACACTTGGTAGACAGCAGCAAGCTGATTTCTGTGCTTTTGAGGTCAGCCTAGTCTACATAATAAATTGTAGACCAACCAGAGCTACAAAGAAAAACCCTTCCTAAAAACACAAATCAAGAAAATAAGTCCTATTATTACTGCAAGCACAACTGGTAATATTCACCTGTGAAAACTGTTCAATTCGCTCATTCACATCAGGTAACATCCACGTATCTTCACCTCTCAATTGCTTAAGTTCTTTGCACCTTTGTTCTTTTTCGAAATTACTTTTAGCCTACAAGGAAAGAATAAAAGGATAAGGTGACAGCTGATAGATCCACTTTTCATATATAAAAAGAAAAATTGGTAGCACTTTCATATAAAGATTTCTAATGAATAAATGGTCTATTTTGACAATAAATTTGTTTCTCTAGTATAAAAAAAGATTTTTGAAAACCTAACAATAGCTTTTCTTTGGAACTACCAACCTTCAGTAAATCATGGTACAAATCACACACAATATCCTGCCCAGGTCTAGCCTTTGTCCCCCTTTCTCCCTGTCACAAATACAACTTGGAATCACTTTAGGCTTCATCACTCCTGATGCTAGTTCTTTAGAAAGTTATGAAGCTGAATTTTCCCATGCCTTTAATAGGCAATATCTGTACCCCAACACTTTGTCTCAGGAAAAAAAAAATAGTTATCTTCTTTAAAAAAAAGGGGGGGGGGATCAGCCGGGTGGTGGTGGTGCACACCTTTACTCCCAGCACTTTAATCCCAGATACCTGTGATTTCAAGGCCAGCCTGGTCAACTGAGCAAGCTCCAGGACAGGCTCCAAGGTTACAGTGAAACCCTGTCAAAAAAAAAAAAAAAAAATCCCCTCCCAAACTCCCCCCCCCCAAAAAAAAATTAGCCAGGCGGTGGTGGGGCACGCCTTTAATCCCAGCACCCTGGAGGCAAATGCAGGCAGATCTCTGTGAGTTCAAGGCCAGCCTGGTGCTATTTCCAGGACAGCCTCCAAAGCTACACAGAGAAACCCTGTCTCGAAAAAAAAAAAAAAAAGAATAAAAAAAAGCAAAAAAAAGACAGGATAGGAGCTGGAGAGATGGCTCAGAGGTTAAGAGCACTGACTGCTCTTCCAGAGGTCCTGAGTTCAATTCCCAGCGACCACATGGTGGCTCAGATCTGGTGCCCTCAGCTGGCCAGCAAGCATAGAGACAGACAGAACACTGTATACATAATAAATAAATAAATCTTAAAAAAAGAAAGGATCATACTGCTTGTTTCTAGTCAGTGGTCAACAGCCAAACAATGCAAGGTTTTCTCAAGTAGTTTCTTCTGCTTACTCATCCACTTCTCAAATGTCAAAGCTGAGTTTGATCATAAAGTAAATGCCTATGAAACTCATCACAGCTTACAAAGAATTTCCTACCAAAACTGCTGGAAATACCAGACAAACAATAATAAAGAACATTATTATAACTATTGTGAGAACAATGAATAATCACAACGGTTTACTTGTCCAAAATTTGCTGCTCATTTATTCCCTTAAAATGTGACTGGAAGAGTCATTCTTCCTGTCTTTTCTATTTCTTTTCTACTATTTTTATATGCACTCTTTCATCTTAAACCCACCCACCCCCCAAAAAATCGTTACCAAACATTCTGTTCTTCAACTAGGGTTGGAGGGATCACCAGTGTATTCAGATGACCTACTTCCAAATCAGCCGCTGCCATGACTCGGGCTGCGACATAAATGGTGGAGTCGTCAGACGTAACACACTACATAACAACTGAGCAACCCAGGCAACAGAAATGTCAAGAACAGATGGCGTAAAAGCTAAGGAAACTGGGAGGAAACCAATCGCATCTCTCTGCAAAGAAAATGAGCAAATGGAACCGGCCAGAGCATTTAGAAAACACAGCATTGTAAAGAGACCTCAGTCAGACCGGGCGAGATATTGAAGTAACGGGAGGAGGAGGTGAGCTGCCTCCCAGGAGTCTCAACTTTACGGGATCTGTGTAAAGACAGAGTCTCTGGGAGTGCTGGCCGAGCATGTAGAAGTTCTCGGTGCAAGCACTAGTTTTAAAAGGAAGAAAGAAAGCCCTGAAAAGCGGCGGTACCTGGCGTAAAACATTGTCCCTGGCAAGTCGGGTCTGTTCTTTTCGGTCTTCGATACTCGTAGCACTTTCAAATCTTACACCGAACGCCGCCATAGTTATTACTGTCGTAAAGCGAGGACGCCGTAAGGAAACCTCAGTTTGCGGCTGTCGTAATTCAGAACCCAAATCCAGATTTCATAGTAGTAGTCCAGGGCGTTACTATGGCCAACGGAGCAGGCGGATTCAGAAAAAAGTTTACTAGCCTGGAAGACTGCTGGAGGACTGACATTTTAAGTGAACTGGATTCGCTAAACGCTGAGTTAATATCAACAGGAGTTATTAAGCATCCTGCACTATATTAACTCCTTTCTTGCCTAGACTCTTAAAAGAATTCAAACCTCAACGTTCTTTTCTGACATCCTGTGATGGTGCACCAGGCTAAAGGGAAGCCGGTAAGAAAGTCAGGAGAAAATAGGGGAAAAGAAAATAGAAAAAAAAAAAACTTCTTTTAAAATTTAGTATTTGTTGTTGTTGTTGTTGTTGTTGTTGTTGTTGTTGTTGTTGTTGTTGTTGTTGTTGAACGCTGTCTAAATATACTGAAAACCGAGTTCCAGGGGACCCAACATCCTCTTCTGGACTCCACAGGTACTGCACCTTTGTGGTGCACTTTACTTACAGGAAGAGAAAACACTCATAAAAAAATATTTTTTAAAAAAATCTACAGAGATTGAAACTAAGTGTTGCGCAAGTCTGGCTACAGGAAGAGTTCTCATCACCCTGAGAAAAGATGCATTGGGTGGAAGATTATCTCTCATAAAGAAAACAGGAACTTCTTTATTGTGTTTCTTGCGTCTTGCATAATTAAGTCTCTGTATCAAAATACTAGTCCTTATTTATACTTCATTTGATTGTTTCACAGGGATGGTAATACGAAAACTGAAAGGAACCATTTCTCCTTTTACCTCTGGCAGCTAAGCAGAATTTAAAATGTCCAAACCCCTTCCCCTCACCAAGTGCTATTGTTAGATTTGATTCATTATGCTTGGGAGGCTGCACCCTTTCAAATACACCTGTGCATCTAAATCAAGATAGCTGATTGGAAGGGCTGTTGCAACTGCTCACCCAATACCAAAGGCACCTAGAAGGGCATGCAGTGAAATTCTTCTAGTCAGTTTGGTGGTTTTCAGTAATGTGCCTTCTCTGTTAAGTCAGAAGTGCTTTGAAAGTTCATTTTGTTGTTAAGGAGCAATACCAATGAGCTTTGGCATTGAAGAGTGACAGGAAATGAAAATGTCAGGAAACCGGAAACTATATTTTGAAAATTTCCCTACTTTTCTTCCCTGTTAACCATGAAATTATTTATAAAGGGTGGTAACCCAAGGCCTGGTTCCACAAGGGGTCCACACAAGGCCTCATCTGGTCCCTTTGGTGGGTGGGAGATGGCTGGGGGTGAGAAACAGACAGGTACACCATGCAGAGAGATGGGGTATAGAGTTTATTTAGTGGTTTATAGAAGGGGAAGGAAAGAAGAAGTGGAGAGGGAGGGAGGGAGGGAGGGAGGGAGGGAGGGAGAGAGAGAGAGAGAGAGAGAGAGAGAGAGAGAGAGAGAGAGAGAGGAGAGGAGAGAGGCAGAAGCTGCTTCTCCAAAAGACAGGCAGACAGAGAAAAAGTGGGCAAGGGCTGTGGAGGAGGCAGGAAATCGCTGAAGAGGGGAGCAGAGCTTGTCTCTTAAAGGGATAGTGTACCTAGATGACAGACCAGGCCAACAGATTACAACAACCCATCACAAAATGCACGAGTTATGAGAGACCAGACTGACATTGTTACAGCTAAGACAGAGGTGCCTGACTTTGTGTAGTTGCCTGTATCTCCATTAATTCCACAGGGTTTGCCCTGCTCCAACTGTGTAAAGAAAAACACAGGTAAGGCCTAAACCCTGTTAGACCTTGTCCTGTTTGAGGACAGTCTAGGCAGGCTCATAGATGTTGAATTCTGTCCTTCTCATAAGTCATGGAGTTGAGCCATTCATAGAAGCTACCCTGTAGCTATGCTTTCACTGCCTCTTCTGCCTCAGCTTCCCTCCATTCTCTCCCCTCTATCCTTCTTCCTTTCTTTTTCTTTCTGCTCACTTACTTCAATTGCTGGGCCTCCTTCCAGTTTTTATTCCTACTTAAGGCCTTTGCATGCCATTCATATTCCAGGTCAAACAAATATCCCTTTCCCTGATCACAAAGTGTAGTGTTCCCATCTTCACACTACTCCCCAGATATTTTCACATCATGATTTAATGCTGCTATAGCCCTCTAGTTCTACTTGAAGTTGTTTTTGCTGCCCATTTTCTTGTTTCCTGGATAACCCCCTGGATAACTACCACATGTGAGTTCAAGATCTTGGGTGAATGGCTGAATTTACATAAATAAACTGCATATAATTTTAAATAATAATTATAAATAACTGCTTATAATTTAAGAGTTTCTTTCATATTCTTTATAATTCTTGCAAGATCTAAAAAGTATTAATATAGAATCTATACTTTAAAACAAAGTCTGTGGATGAAGAAATGGCTTAGTAGTTAAGAGGTTCTGTTCATGTTGAGGCCCCACACTGGGTTCCCAGCACCTACACAGGCCACAAAAATCTGTAACTCTAGTTTCATGGGATCAGATGCCCTCTTGTCATCTTTGTGGGCACTGCTTGCATGCAGTATACTTACATAGAGTTAAAACATTCATACACAAAAAAGAAAAATAAATTAATTAAAAAAGTTTTAATCCTTGCCAAATTAGACAACATATTTGAACACAATTATTTATATGAAACAATGTTTTGGAGAGGTTAAATTCTGTCATGTGTAATACAACTGTCAAACACAATAAAGACCATCTACAAAATTTCCCATAAAATAAAGGTACATGGGTGTTTGAAAACAACATTATTATACAGTAACATGCATAAATTAATATACAAGGTATAGAAGGATATTCAGTTTCACTAGGAGAGACAGACATACACAGAAAGAGAGAGGGGGGAGGGAGGGAGGGAGGGAGGGAGAGAGAGAGAGAGAGAGAGAGAGAAAATTACTTCTTTGAGGATGAAATAGAGCCAGTGAGGATGACTGTAGTCAGAGACTGTTCACTTGTTCCTAAGAAACTGATTGTTCCTAAGAACAGGAATTTATAGACTTTGGTTTACATGTTGGATGGATTTGAACACAGTGGAGATCAGTCTTTACAGAAGTCAGAAGGTGAAGGAATACTTTCCATAATTATACTCATTGATGATAATGTTAATGTTCTCCATGGTGACATGTCTACCTTAAAATTTAAAATTCTGTTTTTCACTTTACTTACCTAATGTGGAACACAAAATGTGGTGATTTGCAGAGAAGATTACATCTGAATACAAACTACTCTGATGGTCAGAGAAAATTAGTGATCTGTTCCAAGTTAAGAACCTACTAAGAAATGCTTTTCTTAGACACTTAAGGTCATGCTCAACCTCCTTAGCCTATCAGGGAAATGCAAATCAAAACAACTTTGAGATATCATCTTACACCTGTCAGATTGGCTAAAATCAAAAACACCAATGATAGCCTTTGCTGGAGAGGTTGTGGGTAAAAGGGTACACTCATCCATTGCTGGTGGGAATGCACACTTGTGCAACCACTTTGGAAAGCAGTGTGGCAGTTTCTCAGGAAATTTGGGATCAACATACCCCAGGACCCAGCAATTCCACTCTTGGGAATCTACCCAAGAGATGCCCAATCATACTACAAAAGCATTTGTTCTACTATGTTCATAGCAGCATTATTTGTAATAGCCAGAACCTGGAAACAACCTAGATGACCTTCAGTGTAAGAATGGATGAAGAAAGTGTGGAATATATACCTATTAGAGTACTACTCAGTGGTAAAAAAACAATGACATCTTGAATTTTGCATGCAAATGGATGGAAATAGAAAACACTATTCTGAGCAAGGTAACACAGACCCAAAAAGATGAACATGGGATGTACTCTCTCATAATCGGTTTCTAGCCATAAATAAAGGACATCGAGCCTATAATTCGTGATCCTTGAGAAGACAATAAGAAGGTGAACCCAAAGAAAAACATATAGTTATCCTCCTGGATATTGGAAGTAGACAATATTGCCGGGCAAAAATTGGGAACTTGGGGGTGGGGTGGTTTGGGGGCAAGGGGAGATGGGGAGAGAAAAGCGTGAAGGGGAGGATAGGGAGAGCTTGGGGGAATGGGATGCTTGGGATATAGGAAGGGTGGATATGGGAGCAGGGAAGCATATATCCTAATTAAGGGATATATAACAATCTTAGGATTGTTAAGAGACTTGACTCTAGAGGGGTTCCCAGGTATCCATGGAACCTGGTAGTTCCGTGGGTAGCTGAGGAGAGGGAGTCAGAAAAGGCCAGATCCTTTAGCCATACTGATGAATATCTTGCATATCACCATAGAACCTTCATCTGGCGATGGATGGAGATAGAGACAGAGCCCCACATTGGAGCACCGAACTGAGCTCCCAAGGTCCTGATGAGGAGCAGAAGGAGGGAGAACATGAGAAAGAATGTCAGGACCTGAGGGAACCTTCATCTGGTGATGGATGGAGATAGAGACAGAGCCATACATTGGTGTACCGGACTGAGCGCCGAAGGTCCAAATGAGGAGCAGAAGGAGGGAAAACATGAGCAAGGAAGTCTGGACTGCGAGGAGTGCTCCCATCCACTGAGATGGTGGGGCTAATCTATTCGGAGCTTACCAAGCCCAGCTGGACTGGGACTGAAAAAGCATGAGATAAAACCGGTCTCCCTGAACATGGAGGACAATGAGGGCTGCTGAGAAGCCAAGGACAATGACACTGCATTTGGATCCTACTACGCATACTGGCTTGGGGGGGGGGGGCTGGCCTGTTTGGATGCTCACCTTCCTAGACCTGGATGGAGGGGGGAGGAACTTGGACTTCCCACAGGGCAGGGAACCCTTACTGCTCTCTGGACAGGAGAGGAAGGGTGAGTGGAGGGGGAAGGGGGGTAAATGGGAGGCGGAGAGGAGGTAGAAATTTTTAATGAAAAAGAAAGGAAGATCAAAAATTAGTTGAAAATTCTCACAAGTATGCATTTATTTCATGTGATTAATGTCATGAAATCATGGAGTAATTCACATTGTTATTTCAATACTGTTTTTGAAAAATTTTGAAACATTCATGTTCTAAAAAATATTTTTCTTAAAGATACTTTGGCTAAATTTCTGTGACTAAACTGCTATTTGTCTTTCTGTATTTATTTCCTTTTAAGCTTTTGCTCTTGTCTGTAATAAAAATTATTATGGAAGATGTAATTATTGTAGGAAGAATGTAAGGGTATTCACTGTGTACAGAACCAAGTCAGTCAATAAACCATCCTACTGTGCTAGCCTCAAAACAAATGTTGGGAAAAGAAACATAATTAGTGTACTTAGCTTATTAGGTGGAAAGATCTATGAGATGTAAAGATGTTACAAAGAATTTGTTTTATAAAGCTCCAGGGAGACTGGGCAATGATGGCACATGCCTTTAATCCCAGCACTCGTGAGGCAGAGGCAGGCGGATCTCTGTGAGTTTGAAGCCAGGCTGGTCTATAAGAGCTAGTTCCAGGATAATCTCTAAAACTACAGAGAAACCCTGTCTTGAAAAACAAAACAAAATCTTCAGAAAGGTTTTTATGTTTTCTTGAATTTTTTTCTTCCTCTGGATCACTTACATCTTAGCAGGTGACCAATCATGACTTAAAAGACTTATTGTGAATAAATGATTAAGACACACATAAAATATTAATACCCACTGTTTACTACCATGTTATTCAAAAGGCAAGCAACCATATATACTGCCTTGCTTGAAGAAGTGTTTGACAAAATAAGCAATACTGTCATTTATAAATTTTCTTGTTCTAAAGAAATCAGTTATATTCTGTAGATAAAAATTACATAAATGACTTTTTCTATTAAAAACACCCCCATAACCTCATATATTTGAATGTTTAGTCATCAGGGAAAGGAGCTGTTTGAAAGGACTTAAGAACTAGGAGGAATGGCCCTATTGGAATTGGGTTGGCCTTGCTTTAGGAAGTGTATCCCTGGGGATGGCCTTTGAAGCTTCAGAAGTCAATGTCAGGCCTAGTGCAGTGGTATTTTATTTGTGTTTTAATAAATACAGCTTGCCTGAAGATCAGAGTGCAAAACTAAGCTACTAGAGGCCAGGGAGTGGTAGCACATACCTTTAATCCTGAACTCAAGACACCCTGGGCATCACAAGATTGAATCTATCTAAAAACGAGAAATAGAACTTACAGGAAGGTGCTCCCAGTTCTCGGGAGTCAGACACCTTTAATCCCAGCACTAGGGAGGTGGAGACAGGAGTGATATGGCTGGGGCAGAGGGGTGTATATGGCAGGAGGATACAAGAGCTCATTGCAGTCTGAGATTTGGTGGTGAGCATTGCAGTCTAGTCACACTGAAGACAGGATCACACCTTTGCCTGACTGAGCCTTGGTAGACATAAAAGCCCTCTAATGGCTTGACTCCTTTGCTTTTCTGATGTCCAGTTTGGTCCCCAATATCTGTCTCTGGGTTTTCATTATTTGTGCTACAGCCTAGTCTTTCTCTGTCTGCAGATCATGATGTAGCACTCAGCTACTACTCCAGTGCCAAGCATTATGCCATATTTCCTTTCAAGAATAATGGACTAAGGTTTGAGTGTTCTAACTACATGTATACCTTTATCCCAAAACAGGGCATCAGATTCCACTATACATGGTTGTGAGCCATCTTGTGGTTGCTGGGAATTGAACTCATGACCTCTCGAAGAGCAGTCAGTGTTCTTAACCACTGAGCCATCTCCCCACTGGACTAATGCTTTAAAACTGTGTGCAGCTTCCAATTAAATATTTTCTTTTAGAAGAATTGCCTGGGTCATAATAGATCTTCATAGCACTATAATGGTGACTTAAGCAATGTATAAAGACAGTTGTTGTGCAACTGTTGGCAAACACATTTTTCACTTAAAGAAATCTGCACTCACATATGTAACATTCTGCAAAGAGGGGACCAAACACAACACCACCCAAAGCTCTGTGTCTAGATTATAGTGAACGTTAAAATAGAGCATAGTCTCAATTATCTTTTCTACTGCTACATTAATTTATTTTCTTGTTTCAAACTCACATTCTTTCATTCTCTATTTAAGCCAACAGCTATAGCTCCAACAACAGCAGCAATGGAATGAGTTGTTATTTACAGGATACATTGCTAAGAATTAGAAGTTACTCACAGAGTTCAATCAAGGTGAGAGATATTTACGTTCTATACAACTCACTTTGACAGCATTTGGCAGAAAATCAGAGGGGTGAGGCTTGAGGCAGGAGGAAAATGACAAGAAATGTTTGGAAACAGCCATCAGAAAAACTTTGTGAACCAGAACACAAAAAGTGATAATGAACAGTACAAGCAAAACATAATCAATCCATAGTCTGAAATTCTGACATGCAGACTGTATGTGGTACAGCATTTACGAAAGGGAGTATTGAATAGAATCTGAAGGATCTTAAGGGAGACCTTTGAATACCTATCTGTGAAAGTGAACCCTCTGGGAGGTCTTATTGAGCTATTATTGTTATTATTAAGTAAAACATAACGTAGAGATGTATGCTCTAAAACCAAGGTAGTGGCTAAAAATAGAATTAAAGATGTCAAGTTACTGAAAAGACATAATATTTATATAGAGCAACCTAAAGGAAAATTAGTTAAAAATATATTTTGGTAGTTATTTTAGCAACATACTAAATAAAGAGTGTGGATATTATTTGCTCAAAAAATTAGCCCATATCTAAAATAGTAGCTACATACGAGTCATGACATGGCTGTACTTTTTGATAATTCTTCAAGATTCATCTATATTCTATATTGTACAAAAAGAAGAGCTGAAATGGGGTATGGTAGAAACCACTATCCCAGACTCAAAGAAAATAGATCCCTGCAACACTAAAGGTGGTGCTAATCTCTGCAACCTTTGCAGGCATGTGATCTCGGCTTTGCCTTACTGCTTCTATTAGGAAGCTTGTCCCAGTGGCTTCCAGATGTCATTTCTTGAATAACAACTTAGAACACTCCATAGTTCAGAGAACCAGTGCCAGTTGTTGAGTATTTCCAAGCCAATTGTGCATCCTAGAACTGGGGGAGATAACCACAGTATGTATTGAAGAATCTACCATTGATGATCTACTGTCCTTAAGCCTCTATTCTAATTACTGAAGGTGACATTTTGAGTCTCTTAAAATGAGTTCCAGTTCAGAACCGGTATCTAGTCATGGCCAAATGCCTGATTACTTCTTTGTATATAATCCAAAATAGAAAGTTATAGTCTATTTTCAGAACTGTGCAAGAAACATTGTGTAGGTATTAGGCAGTATAGCAGGTTCCTTCTTTAAAGAAATCCAGCCTTGTTCTCACTCAAAGAGCCTTGGATCTTCAGACTGGCTCTAAGACCTAAGTCACTGTTTTGGTAATATTAGTTAGACTTGATTAGAATCCTTCTGCTTCATACGAATAAAGCAAAAAATTAGTATATTCTCATCTAATTATTTTTAAGGACAATAGTATGAACTAGAAATGTGAACTAGAAAAATCCACAAGGACATCATTGCATCTATGGCTATTGGATCTTTTGGTGCTAACTCCTGGACTACTGGAAATCTTATGAACATATGCATAGGAAGGTCACATCTATTAACTTGGTAGAAGCTGACAGATAAATGAACATTCTACATATATGCCTGTATCAAATTTTACATATTCACAAGTCCTCTATAGCTTCTTCAGGAAATCGCAAGTGAAGAGGATCTTCGCTAATTTGTAGTAGGGGGGTGTGCCGGGCTGCATTCTGCTGCCCGGCTAGCTTAGCCCCGAAATAATTACACAGAAACTGTATTCATTTAAACACTGCCTGGCCCATTATATCTAGCCTCTTCTTAGCTAACTCTCACATCTTGCTTTAACCCATATCTAGTAATCTGTGTGTTACCACGAGGTCGTGGCTTACCGGGAAAGACTCAGCATGTCTGACTCTGATGACTCCATGGCAGGTCTCTCTGCCTGCCTTCTTCCTCCCAACATTCTGTTCTGTCTACTCCACCCACCTAAGGGCTGCCCTATCAAAAGGCCAAGGCAGCTTCTTTATTCAACCAATGAAAGCAACACATCGAAAGAAGGACCTCCTACACCATTAATTCAACAAGATTCTCTCAACATTAACATTTTAGATAGGTTTATGTGCTTTTTTCCTGGTTTTGAACATCATCTTTACTCTAGGGCTACAATAATCTTTACTGTATTCTTTCAATTTTAGCACATATTTTGTTATTTCAAATCCAGCACATCTTTTATTTTCTAAAAATCCCCATTTTCCTTTCTATAGACCAAAAGACAGAGTAGACATTCTTTAAGATGCTTGTTACACATTTCTTATTAATTAATCAAACCTTTATTTGCTTTTTTTTAAGGTGGAGATTTTGTGTTCTGAAATGACATTTTATGTTTGTTTATGTGTTTGTATAAAGGTTTGGGAACCTATAAATAGACCCACACCAGGTAGGGAAGCGACCTTTCACTGTCACTACTTTTCTCCTCTTCTTTCTTCCAGAGGGCATTCGATGGTCATGCCCAGCATGTCCAGCTTCTCCTGAGAAATTATCTTATCGTTATAGTTTACTAAAACTAGAGCCACATCAGTTACTTGTTGTCCTGCTGCCTGCATGATTTGGAATCCTCTAGTGTGGGTGTGGGTGTGGGTGTGGGTGCGCGCGGGCGCGCGCGCCTGTATAAGTCTAATGATCCCTAAAGGGATTTTGTGATTACAATTGTTGCACTGTGTTCTGCTTACTTATACTTTTATACAGACTGCACATCCTAACTGCTCAGCAGTGGAATATCCAAACTGCTGGGGTTGTTGGGAAATGCATTATCTAGAAGATTAACTTGGGGTAACGCCATAGGAAACCCATGCCTTGTATCACAGAAAAAAAAAGGGGGGGGGGATAAATAAAAATTGCATTTGGACTGAAGAATGGCAGCGCTAGGAAACAGACTGTGCAGAACATGGAGATGTTTCACACATTAATGTGGGCTCCTTGTATCCTTTCACAACACATGTAATTTAGCAGAAATTCTTGGATTTCTACCTCTAAATCTACAACCCAAAGCTTACTGTTCTCCTATGTACAATGCCAACACATTGACTATAGCAAACCAATAATGACTTCTCATTTGGATTGCATTAAAACTTTCCTGACTGACCCTTCTACTTCCACTCTAATACCTTTACTGTCAAATCTTCACACAGCAGCCAGAATTTCCTTTCAAAGTAGAACTCAGGATGTCATTTGTTCCAAAGAGCTTGCAATCTCAGAATGATAGCCAGCGATGTTTTGGCATATGCTATATTATCTCTGACCTTATTTCCAACTGGAAGCAACTCTCATTATCTACATGGGGGGCGGGGGAGGAGTTGATTCTGGAACCTCTGGAAGAGGTCAAAACCCAAAGAAACTCAAATCCATTATATGAAGTAAAATTTAAATGTATCTAGCACACGTATTCCTATGACTTTAAATGATCTTTAGTTTACCTCTAATACTTAACACAGTATAAATATATGCATGTACTTGTTACACTGTTTTATTAGTGTATTAGGTGTGGTTCTCTAGAAAAATTTAACCAACAGAATGTATATTTATTGTAAAATGGGTATTTGTTAGATTGGTTCACATGATGGAGTATGTACTTGAACAAGAGCCATCTATAAACTGGAATGAAAGAGGAAACCATTAGTTGCTCAGGTCATGATGCTGACACAAGCACACAAGATAAATTTATTTCAAGACAGACATAACCACAATGGTATGTAGGAAGTCAGAAGCTAAAAAAAGCAATGCATGTTCACAGCCTCCATAAGATTATAACAATTTATATTTTCAAATTTTCAGCTAAAATTCTTAAAGTATGGAAAACAGGAATCAAATTGACATAGTCCCATTATTATTTCTTAGCCTTTTAATTCACAGGGTTCTAATTTGAACTGGTTATATCCAAAATCATACAATTTTAAAACGATAGGCAGACAGCCAATATTTCTAATCAAATTATTGCTCCTCTCATCCACCAGATACTTTCATTCAAAAGCTGGTATACAATAAAAGAGTGACTTGTGAGAAACAATACATCACAATATCTTAATATTCTAATAAAACTTGAGGTCATTTCCTTCATTAACTAAAGATAAATAATTTTTCAGAATTATAGTGATAATTGAAAAATCCTAATTGTAAGCTAGAGTTTACATTTTCTCTTAGCTTATAACAATTGTTTTATAAAGAAATTAAAAGTTATCTACTAAAGACTTTAGGAGAAGGCCACCAAGATGTTCACAGTGGCAGTTCTTTAGTCTCAAGGAAATGCCAATCCCAATAGTGGGGGTAGACAGCCTGAAGCTGTTGGAAATGGGAAGTAATGAAATAACCTACAAACACTTCTTAATTCTATGGAGAGAAAGCATGCAGTAAGGTGAAATCAGGTCCTACAGGGACAATGAACTTACTTCTTAACTATACTCATGACTGAGACCCAAGGATGCCATTTCAAAGGAAAAGAAATGATGGAAATGACACAAGGAAGAAATGTCTTATTTTTCTGTTTTACTTTTAGACGGGGTCTCACTATGTAACCCTAACCAGTTTTGACCTCTGGGGCTCAGGCTTCCGAGCAGCTAATACTATAGGTATGACCCTATGTCTGCCTTTAAGCTTCTAAAATATCCAAAAATAAAGAAATAGTCAAATTAGCCTAAAGAGCCGATATACACTTTAAAAATTTTCTTCTTATGATCAGTCAAATATGGCTAACTTGTTTACTTGGAAACTTAAGTTCACAAACAACACATTCAAACTTTGATTTAGGACCAGCTAACTTTGCTTTTTCTGTTCTTTTTTCTTCTTCGAGACAGGGTTTCTCTGTGTAGCCCTTGCTGTTCTGAAACATGCTCTGTGGACCTGAATGATCTCAAACTTACAGCAATCCTCCTGCCTCTGCCTCCTAAGTGTTGAGACTAAGACATGGGCCACCACCACAGCTTTATATCTTTCTTTAAAATGTATTTAACCAGATGTGGTGGCACATGTATTTAATTCCAGTACTTGGCAGAAATGTATTCGAGACCAGCCTGATCATTTTAGCTACTTCCAGCAAAGTTACAACTATAAAGTTAGATCCAGTAGATCCACTAAATATTTTTATTGTGTGTGTGTGTGCGTGTGCGTGTGTGTGAAAGTACAAAAAAAAAAATTTGTTGGAGTCAGTTTTCACTTTTTACCAAGTGGGTACTGGAGACTGAACTCAGGGTATTAGGCTTGGTGGCAAATGCCTTTATCAACTACGCATCTTACTGGGCCATATGTTCTTATGTGGTTCTTATCTTTTCCAATGCTTTGATTATTTAATACCGCCCTTCCTGTTGTAGGAATATACATAAAAATAAACTATAAATTTATTTTTATTACTTCATAACTAATCTTGCTACTGTTATGAATACTATTATAAATATATATTTCTAATGGTTTTATGCAACTCCTGTGAAAGTGTGGTTTGGCTACCAGTGGTCCTGTCCCACAGGTTGAGAACCACCATTTTAATATATAAATAATATCTTAATTTTTTCAATATAAATAATATCAAACTATTCTTAGGCTGTTGTGTTACCAGGTCTGTTGTTATACCAGGTCTGGAGAGGTAAAAGCAGAGAACTGGGTACTTAGATTGAGACCAAACTGCACTACATGAGATTCTCTCTCATAAATAGAAAAGAAAGAGAAAATTGTATATTCAAATAGAAGTCTCATTTGAGAGTGTCTTACTATAATTTTTAATCTGTTAATTATAATGTTTTAAATAAAGTTATAGTCTTAAAGCATGTACATGTTGCTTTTAATTATGTTTTTTGATTGAGTCAATTAAAAAATCATAAAAGTTTCTTCCTGGTCAATTCAGTCTGGCTAGATATTCATCAATTTTAGAAGTACTTTCCAAGAACATGCTTTTGGTTTCACTGACTAGATGAAAATGCCTCCATTCTTCCTAGATTGGAACAAATGATGAATTAGAAAAAACAGTCAATTGTGACTGAAAGAACAAAGTTTGGTGTGGCTGATAACATTTTAACGTTTGCAATTTAACTGTTAAAGAGAACTATTTGAGTTGTCTTTAGAACTTAAACCCATAGATGAGGAATAGTAGTGGTTCCTGGCAATTCATCAGTCAGGATTGGTAGTTATTTCAGCCATTAAAAAGTAATCTTTTTCTCAAAGGTTAATATCCCTTTCAGCCTCCAATTTACTTTTTTATATGTCATTTATGATTACCAGGAACATAATATTTACTATTTGTTTGCTTTTGTCAGCCTCACCTTCTAGAAAGCAAGCTTCCTAGGAAGGACTTTGCTCTTGTTTTCTGCTGCTATGTTTGTTTGTGGTGATGGGTATTAAATCCAGGGCTTCCATTAGAAACACCTGTTCTTTCACTAAGCTACAACCCAACCTCCTTTACTTGCTTACAGCTTCATTCCTAGTACTTAATAGTAAATGGTAGGAGTTTAATGAATATCTGTTGAATGAAGTTTCTATTACTTCTGAGAAATATGTGGCTAAAGTTTTCCTGGGCATCCCCAGTGTGCTAGAAAGACGTGGTGAGAAAGTTGCTATGATTTTCTTAGGAACAATCAGTTGTAAATAATACTTCAGATAGTGTCCTGTTGTCCAGGAGTCTTCAAGTCATTAAAAGGTTACATAATTGCTTCATTTTGATCCTACATAGTTTAGGATCTTTATAAACACTTTATAAGGAAAGGTTAGCTTCAAAATGCTGTACACTTTCACAAAGATTACAGACCTTTCACAAGTTAATGCCAATCACTTTTCAACATCATACTTAGAAGGCATGTAAGAGGAACCTATTTTTATGAAGTCAGCCAAAAATCACAGATAGAATGTTACCTCTGTAATCTCTGCTCTCAGTTTTCTTTTGGTAATGTCTCCCAAAGCTTCCTCATTATTTAAAGGGATAATTTATCTTCCTTCGAAGAAACAGATAGGCATTTTTTTTTTCTTTACACCTGATATGTTCAGATCAGACCTTCTGAAGAACAACACACCAATTCCCCTCATCATAGTAGCTCTGCAGAATGCTAACATCACCCAGAGCCTGGCAAGAAGCCTCCAATTCTCCATTACAGAAAACATGGTAATAACGATGAAACACAGGACATGGATCAGGGCATCCTGCTAGGCCAAAGGGCTCAACGGCTTTGTCTTTACCAGGATTTCTCTTGAGGTGCCATGGAACCAGCACATCTTGGGAATGAAAAGAAGTCCGGTTTGTATGAACAGGCAGCTCAGAATTAGGAACTTTCCTTGGCTTACATCCTTCCTCCTTGATATTATCAGTGGAGGGGACAGAAGATGCTAGGTCTTCACTACCTTCATCAGACATTTGATTTACTAGCAATCCTTCAGTGGCTATGACATTGTTTATCTCCTTTTTATCTTGCAGGCAAATTTTGCTTCCTCTAAGGTACTTGGATTTGTGATTTTTATATTCTTGTTCCATTGCCCAGACATATATGAGGGCCTGCCCACCAGGTCTCAGGAGACGGACAAGTTCTTGGAGAGCTGCCACTCTACGCTCCTAAAAGAAAATTTAAAATGA
Source organism: Arvicola amphibius (assembly GCF_903992535.2). Taxonomy (NCBI): domain Eukaryota; kingdom Metazoa; phylum Chordata; class Mammalia; order Rodentia; family Cricetidae; genus Arvicola; species Arvicola amphibius. Next base: position 73,105,542 of record NC_052049.1, on the reverse strand, counting down.
AATGATTATTATTTATCAATCCAGAGGAGAGAGAAAAAGGATGTGGAAAATTATACTTATATGTAATTATAATAAAATTATAATTAAATGTAAGACCATGTGTAGGTGTCTCAAACTGTACATAAAACATCTGGCTAAGGCACTTTTAAACAAGTCTACAGACTAGACCTGAATGAATTTAATTCCCAGTGTGGAAATTACAAGATGGAAACGAAAGATTCCCTGGCCTGAGAACACCAGGTTCTGAGTACAGTGAAGTCCTGGAATGCAGGGAACAGAATCACAGATAAAAAAGGAACTGCAGGGAAATGCCTCCAAAGGCTACATGCAAAGTCCTCTAAAGGTATCTTTGAGTCCCCATGCTGCATGAGCACTAGGTGAAATTCCAAGGAAATCAGCAAAAGAGCAGCTGGGACGTTAGAAAGCAAAGCAAAGGTTTTAGCAATCACACAATGTTGGAGACAGAAGATGATCTTAGGGTCTTCAAGGTACAATGGCATAAATAGAAACTAAGTTTAACTTGAAACTAAAGGGAGGAACAGAAAGAAGTAACTATAAACTGGCCACAATAGAGCAGAAAGTCAATCCCTAAAGAATTAAACTGATCAGTTTATATGTACTTGTTGGTCTTAATTAACTGTTCTCTGGAAACAGACCAAAGAATCTATACCATTTAATATAAACTGTCCAGATGTTATAATAATTTATATATTATTAATATAATTAATTATAAATATATTATTAATAATAATAATTGACATTTGCATAACTAGGCCTATGGGCATGGTTTTCTCTGGATATGTGACCAAATAAAACTGCGGAGCAGATGTGCACTCTCTCTCTTGGGTGGCTGCGGCAGGAGAAAGCCTTGCAGTTGGTCCTCATCACCCTTGGGCAGCACAGTAGGACAATGGCAGCTGAATCAGCAGCTGTGTCTAAGTCATTCTGTATGCATGAGTCTTTTTCCATTGTACCCCTTAATAAATTATTAACCATACTTTGTGGGTTTTGGCATCAAATAACAATAATAATAAGAATAACTATAATAATAATCTTGATGCATAGTCAAAACAATCATGACCAAAGCCCAAAAAACAGAGGCAAAGACAGACTAGAAAAATAAACCCAAAGCCAGAAGAAGGCCCCAAGGTGTCCACCTCTACCACTTTACACCTTACTCCCCTTAGACAAAGGGTTCCTTGAATTTAGAAGTACCTAGACTGCCTGCTGGACTACCAGCCAGTAATGCCAGAAATCTTCCTATCTCTGTCAGTCTCAGCACTAGAGTTACAGGTGTGCATGTGAGAAGCATGCCCAGTTTTTATGTGGGTGCTAGGATCTGAACTCTGGCCTTCATGCTTGCACAGAAGTGCTCTGAAGTACTGAGTCACCGCTCTAGCCCCAAGAATACTTTAGTATACATAAAAGAAAGGGTGTATAACTACTGCTGATGGGGAAGCAGGGAGAGAAAGAGGGAGTGGGAAAGACAGAAGAAAAAGAAGAAGAGGAAGAAGGAGGGGGGACAGGGGGAGAGGGAGAGGGAGAGAGAGAGAGAGAGAGAGAGAGAGAGAGAGAGAGAGAGAGAGAGAGAGAGAGAGAGAGAGAGATTTAATGAAATTCTTCCACTTTTTCAGTGGGAAAATGAACAGAACTTTCACTTTTTAAATTCTGGAGTATGTTTTTCACAGTTATTTGGATTCTTTGTAACTATCACTTACAGAGAGACAAGGAAGTAGCAAAATAGTTTTCACTTCAGAAAGACTGCCTGTGAAAGTCTATTTTCAACTGCTTATGTATTCTCGGAAACTTTACCCTCAGTTTTTACAGACATAAAAGGAGATATCTATTATTATTTCTATTGGGTTTAGACACTTTTTTGCCACCTATTAACCACAAGGTATGACCTCTGTCTCTCCTCCAGAGATACTCTGTTCACTATTATTTATCCTTTTATAAAAGATGTAAAATTATATATCACAACCTTCTAAGACCATGCAGTGTTTCAAGAAGGCAACTGCTACAAAATTTGAGAAAATTCAAGTTCAGTGAGTAAGTTCTATAATCATTCCATCACTCAGGTATTTCAGTGGTGTGGGAGGTCCTTCTGTATATACACTGCTTTTATTGGTTAATGAATAAAGAAGCAGTCTTGGAATGTGATAGGGCAGAGTAGAGCTAGGTGAGGAAAACTAAACTGAATGCTGGAAGAAAGAAGGTAGAATCAGAGAGAAGCCGTGTAGCCTCAGCCACGGACAGACACGCTGGGACCTTGCTGATCAGCCACAGCCACGTGGCGATAAACAGATTAATAGAAATGGGTTCACCCAAGATTTAAGTGCTAGCTAGCAATATGCTTAAGTGATTGGCCAAGCAGTGATTTAATATAGAGTTTCTGTGTGATTATTTCATCGTCTGGGCAGCTGGGAGCAAACAAGCAGTTTCTTACAACATTTTAGTTTTTATATAGATTAAAACCAAGATAACATATTTAACATGTATATTATTACTAGTCTTATAAATTGTTTTTTTAAGTTTCCCACATTTCTTCCAGTTGATTTGCTACTTGCTATAGTTTCTATTAATTCAAATAAAAACCAAGTGATGTACTACTTGGAAATAAGACTGGGTTTACACAATTGTTTTCATCCTAATGGTTTGTAGTTATTGACCGCTATTTTCTGTAATATACTGGCTGTTATACCATAGAAAAATACAGTTATTCTACATCCAATGTAATTAAGAAGTAAGCATTATGAATTAATTAAGAATTAATTAATTAAGAATTAAGCTACGGAGATGGCACAGTAGGTAAAAGCTCTTGCTACTACTCAATGACCTGAATTCAACTCTGGAAGGACAGAATTCACTCTTAAAGTTGTTTTCTGATCTACACATGTACCCTTTGGCAAGTGCACACTGACATCAACACACACACACCCTAACATAAATAATTTAAAAAATTTTACATATCACCATTTCAATTACTTTGCAATAATCTAGATTATAAATATGTTAAAACAACTATTAACATGTGTCCAGTCAAAAATAAAACAAGATTTATTTTCCATCTTAAAATGAGTAATAAAACCTCAAAGACTTTAAAATAACTAAGCTAATATATTCATAAGAGTAGAAAAAATTCAATGAAGACATAAAATATATAAATTTCAGAATAATACAAAACACATGAATTTTAACGGTAAATTACATATATCTGATTCACAGATAATTATTAAGCTAGAATTCAAGTCAGCATAAATTACCAAAAATGAAGCAGAAATTTAAAAGAGGGTAGCAAAATATAACATATATTATCAATTCAGAATTCAAAATATAGTCAAAATAGTACTTTTAAAATAAAGAGTTTAATGACACAAAAAAGATATGCTGCCAATATTTAAACACTTTATACCTAAATAAATACTTAAATAAAAATAGCAAAGAGAATTCTTCAAGTAAAAGAAAGCTAGTTTTTCAGAAACCTTTAAAAGTGCTTTAAAGAAGGAAGACTAGAAAGAGTAAATCTTGAAAAGTACAAATAAATATCACAAGCTTAAAACAACAAAATTTATATAAAACAATAACACAGTGGAAATCAGAGGAGCTAAGTGTTATTCTGATGTCTTACATTGCTAGAAGGACTAAGCCTAACAACTCAAGGTAGCCTAATGTCATGGGTAGACATTGGGTACCATGTTTAGTTATTAAAAATAACTAAAGACTTTAAAACAGAAAGCTAAGGGAAGAGGAAACACTACATGACATTGATGAGGTAAGTAATCAGAGAAAACTGTTATCAGTTTTTGTCATTGTGGTAAAATGCCTGAGAAAAGCAATATAAAATGGAGATGTATTTTACTTCATAGACTTTCCAGTTTCAGTCCATGGCCATTTGGCTTCTTGTTCCTAAGGCTATGTATGATAGGCTCTTCAGAGAAGACAGCATCCTGGCAGAGCTGCTCACCTTGATGGCAGCTATGTAGCAGAAAGAGGAACAGGACCATGAAGAAATATGCCATTCAAAGTCACTCTACTAGTGAGTTCCTTACTTCAAATCAGGCCTCACTTCCTCAGAGTCTATACAACATAAAGGATTCAATGAATTAACACACTGGTGTAGTTAGCACCCTCATGACCCAATCACCTTCCAATAGAGCCACCCCAGCTCGGGGCCAAGACTTTAATACATGAGCCTTTCTAATTTATTTTTGGAGGCTACTTCATGTTGAGACCTTGACAAAAAATAGGAAAATAAAGAAAAAAATTAATAGCTATTTTGACTCACACACATACAAACTTTCTCTGTCATCTTAATTACAAGTTTTACAGAAGGAAAAGCAATACTCACCGCAGTTGAAAAATGATGAATGACAGCAATGGAGATGCAAGCATCAAAAGACCCACTTCGGAATGGAATAGACAGTGCATCACAGACTAAGGCCTGAAACTTCCTCTCTCTACAAATGTCCAAAAGGTTCTGGCTATGATCACACCCAATCTATGATAGGGAAAGAAATGTGTAACGTTTAGTTTGCATATCACAAGAGGTTTATTTTATACATTAGACTAATCATACAAGCTTTATCTACATAAACATACAATCATAAGCCATAAGAGTCAGTACAAAGTCATGACTATAGTCAGGAAAATCAGTCATTACCAAATAAAATAGAGAATTTAGGTCAGATATGGTGGTACACACCCAGCATGCTAGAAGCAGAGGCAGGCAAATCTCTACAAGTTCAAGGCCAGCCAGTATTACACAGTGAAATCCTGTTTGTTTTTGTTTGTTTTTTTATTGTTGCTAAAGAATACTTCAATTTATAAATCTATTGAATCTTTTTTCTGTTAAACCCCTAGCCCTACAATGAACATAGTGCTGAATTCACAATTTGTAAAGTTGTGCTTGTTTAAACCTTTCTGAATAAATGAATGAGAGCCACTGATGGCAGCAAGCAGAGGAAACATTCCACTTTCCCAAACAGGTAAAGTCCGATGAGTCCCATGACCACCTGATTCTGTGAAAGCGTCTGAGGACTTCCCATCTTCAATACAGCTTTATGATTTCTGTTTAAACTTTCCTGTTTAGTAATACGCGCGCACACACACACACACACACACACACACACACACACACACACAAAGTATAGCAATACTATATTTGCTATATCTTTTACATATAATTCAACATGGGAATGTCCCAAATGACTATTAATAACAGCATCAGTACTATTCCTAATTTTTCCTTTGGTTTAAGATCCATGTCTGAATGACCACATTTATGTATTTCCATATATATCTGTATAATTCAGCTAGTAAACACAAACTCAAAATAGAAACACCATACAAATATACAGAATTTTATGTTGGTCACATTTCCTTACACTTAAATACAGTTCAAAAATAATCAGAGGGCCAAAGTAGGCCCAGTTGTTATCAACAACCGAATCTGACTAAAAGTCAACAGAAAGACATCCAATCTGACTATAAAACAAAGCTTTAAAAATAGGGCTCAATGATTATTCAGAAGAAAGTTGCTAAGAACAATAAAGAAAACAATAACAGAAGTCAATCCAAATAAAAGGAAATGTCTCTCTCCTCTTGCTAGATGCTTTTGACAGTTTGGACACAGCATACCTTTTCACTAACAAGAAAGCACAGGCAATATGCCACATAAATCCCACTGCTAGAGAAGTCACCCATGCCTGGCTCAAGACTTTCATCTTTCATTTGTTTTGCTGGAGCCTTCCACAGACCATAGTTAAATCATGTCTTTTTTCCCCTCCTCCTTTTATAAATACCAAGAATAGTATCAAGTACTTGAAATTCTTCATAATAATGCTTCACAATGTCCACAACAGAGCAGAGAGATACCCTATTTATAAGTAAAAACAGGAACTCAAGAACTCTTGCAAACATATTTCACTGTCTTGGATGGAGATCAAGAAAATAAAAATTTACATTAGGCTTAAAAGTATTTTCTAACTCTTTCCTATTTGTATATATATTGTGTGTATACATGTGTGGCAGAAGGGCCGCTTGTTGGTTCCCGGTCGCCCGGCTAGCTTAGACCCGAAAACAATCACACAGAAACTGTATTATTTACATCACTGCTTGGCCCATTAGCTTTAGCTTCTTATTGGCAAACTCTAAGTTAGGTTAAATTTAACCCATTTCTATTAATCTGCATATCGCCACGTGGTTGTGGCTTACCAGCTAAAGTTCCCAGCATCTATCTCTGGTGGCTCCACAGCTTCTATCACTCTTCCCTTCTTCCTCCCAGCATTCTGCTTACTCCCCCTCTTCAAGCTAAGTTCTATCCTGCTAAAAGGCGCAAAGCAGTTTCTTTATTCATTAATGGTAATCAGAGCATACAGAGGGAAATCCCACATCACATATGTGTTCATGTTCATGTGCAGGCATGTAGGCATGCATGTGTTAGTCTTTGCATTCCACCTTGCTTAATTCAGTGTCTCTGGTTTACAGCCCAGTACAGCAGGCTAGCTTACCCACAACCTTCCAAGAATATTCCTGTCTCTATCTCCCATCTCACTAGAGGAGAGTGTGAACTACAGACACCTGATACCATATCTGGATTTTATGTTTATTCTGAGAATTTCCACTCAAGTCCACTTATTTGTGTGATAAGCACTTTACTGATTGCCATCACCCCAACTGAAACTTCTTTATTTTTAAAATTTTCAAAGAAAAATAAAACAAATCAAAACCCTAGATATGTATAAGTAAAACAAAAGAAATCATTAAAATTAAGTTCCATTTTCTACTATTAAAAACATAACTTTTAGAGCAAGCAAGGAATTGATGCTTACTTTACCAAGTGAGAAAAGAAAAAACCCTTCAGCGTGTCAGAGTGGAAAGTGGACAGCACAGAATAGGACTTCCAACCTTTTCTAAAATCAAAATGTCTCACAGCTGAAGCACGATTAATAAAAACTCAGAGACAGAAATTGGGATTCAACCTAAAGGTCAGAAAAGCAAAAGAGCCAGCCACTAGCTCTTATCTCTACCTCAGTCTGAAATGGTGATCCTGTCTCTGGGAATCTCAGAATGAGACTGAGACTGAGAGCTGTCTCCTCTAGTTCTGGGATTAAGGGTGTGCATCATTACCACCTGGTTTCTATGGCAAACTAATGTGGCTACTGGCATTAAAGGTGTATGTCATTATGGCTACTGGGATTAAAGGTGCATGCCATTGTGGCTACTGGGAGCAAAGGTGTGTGCCATTGCTGCCTGATCTGTAAGGTTGGCCAATGTGGCTGTTTTACTTTTCTGATCCTCAGGCAAGCTTCAGTTATTAAACTACAAATGAAATGCTACTACAACAGTGATGGCAATGTGATAAAAACTCTCCTTATATAATGTTGCTGACAGTGGCAAGTCATTTAAAAAGCAATTAGTAACACTATGATCATAACAAGGTCCACAACTTTTTAGCTTAATAACCACTCTTCTCAAAGGCATTTTTAGAAATAACACAAATTATAGAAAAAGCTAACCAGACTAAGACCCACTGACCTATTTATTTGGAATTCACCTAGGCAGATTCTTTGTAACATATCTTGAGTTAGTTATATTTCTATGGTAGAGATGACGGAATTTTCTGGCAAAGAAAGTATAGAATATAGTATAGAATAGTGAGGCCAGAATAGACTACAGATTTAAAACCTGATCTTCTTATCTCCTAAATCTACATTTTCTCTTTTGTCACACTATCTTTCAATATACATGTCTACATACAGTAAGAACTTTTTGTGTGTTTCTTATTATAGCATACATACTCAATAGGAAATCTACCATCCTAACAAAACTAAGTGCACAATAGATTATTTGGATGTGTGCATGCACGCATGCACATGCTGTTGGAGTTGGAACCTAGAACCCAAAACTCACATTGTGCCACTGAGCTAAGATTCCATTCTATCAGTTATTTAAAACAGCACTAAACTAAAATGACCATATATACAGAAATGCCATCTATTATAAATATTCTAAACTCCAGAAACTTAGAGACAATTAATGTAACAGTGAGGATAATTGATAAGTATTATCAAATTCCATAAACTATAGTATAAATATTTATGGGAAAAATAATTAGAAAATATACACATTATAAACTGGTTTATTAGGGTAATAGGAATACAGGTAGATAAATATCTTTCAATAATATTCTGAATAGGGCTTTGTTTTTCTTAAAAATACACACCATTTGGGCTACAGATATGGCTCAGCAATTAAGAGTCCTTGCTACTCTTGCAGAGGACATGGGTTTGATCCCCAGTACCCATACATGGTGACTAGTTATCTGTTAAAAAACTACAATTCCTGGGGATCCAATTCCCATTACTGGCATTTAATAACAACAGTTTTGCACATAGTGCATGTACATACACACAGGCAAAACACAAACATACATAAAATAAGTAAATAATTTTTTAAACAAGAATATATATGTATATACATATACACACACAATTTTTAAAACTATGAAGAAAACATTACAGCTAGAGAGATAATTCAGTGGTTAAGAGCATACACTGTTCTTAAAGAGGATTTCAGTTCAGTTCATAGCACCCTCATCAGATGGCTCACAACACCTCTAACTCGAGCTCAGGGGATCCAATGACGTCTTTTAGCCTACATAAGCATTGAACTCACATACCTAAATCCATGTTCAGACATATAAATTATAACTTTTAAATATTATTTTAAAAGAAAAGATTCAATTGTAGAGAAATTAAAATGGCAATACATAAAGTACAGAGAAATACAGTTTAAAAGCAAGAAAAGGAGATACTAAAATCTACATTTAGTTCCAACTTCAGTATAGTATAATTTGAGGTTGGATATTGTGATATCCAGCTGTGTTCATCAAAAAATTGGACTGTAATTTTCTTTTTGTTGTTGTGTCTTCATATGGTTTTGGATCAGTGTAATACTGACTTACTGAACACATTTGGTAGTGTTCCTTCACTCTCTATTTTGTGGAACAAGTTATGAAGGATTTGTATGAGGTCTTCATTGAAAGCTTGATAGAATTCAACAATGAAATGTCTCTGATCCTGAGTGTTTCACAGAATGCTTTTGATTATAACTTTGAGCTCATTGACTATAGTGGGTCTGCAATATCTTCTGGCTTTAATTTGTTATGCATCTAGAAATTTTATTTTTTCAAGATTTTCCGGCTCTTTCGACTAATAATTTCCATAGTAATTTCTAATTAATATTATGTATTTTATTGGAATATTTGGTGAATCACACACTTAATCTCCATTTTTAATCACAAAATAAATTTGTGTTTTCTCCCTCTTTCTTTTTTTGTCAGAAAGCAGAGTCTATTCTAAAACCTTTTGGAAGAAGTTTTTAAGAAGTTAACACCCTGCAAGCATGGTAGGACATGCCTTTAATCCTAAGACTTGGGGCGCAGAGGCAGAGAGATCACTATAAATTGGAAGCCAGCCTGTTCTACATAGCAAGTTCTAGGGCAGCCAAAGCTATATCACACTTTGTTTTCCCTGTTTTGTTTTGTTTTTCCCTGCTTGTTTGTTATGCTCAAGTTCACCAGAAGAACTAAGATAATAGGCATGTATTACCAAGTCTGGTTTGAATATCTTATCTTGAACTGTAGGATGGAATTCTTCGTGACACATCAAAAACCTACTTCCTCAATGTGAGCAAACGTAGTCTGTTATTCACAAAATAAAATAGAGCTACACATGACAACAATCCATGGGTTTCACATTGTGCCTCGATGGAAAGCTGCTTTTCATCTGCCTCTTAGTGCCAGCCCTACTTTCCCTTAACTCCAGGAGTAGTTTTTTCTTTGTGTCAGTACAAAGTATGAAAGGTGGGAAAGGAAGCCAATATTCCAAATAATCTGAGATAGTTCAATAACTTCCATATAGACTGACTCATTTACTCTGACTCTCTACCTTTGCTTCTTCACCCCCAATCTTGAGAAATAAAAACTCTAGTCATCACAGAACAGTGACAATATGAATTTTTACATCAATGTCTACCTCACAAAGACTTTATTTACATGAGAAGAAAAAAGTGACTCAAAGAAATGATAACAAATGAAAGCAGACACATGTAAAACTAGAAATGGCTTTAGTACTGGCTCTGACATAGTAAATTTGAAAGTTTTTAAATCTATGAGGCAATACTCTGAACAAATGAGCACTGGTTTAGACCCAGAAGGCACAGGAACAAGTCTCTGTTATTCAGGTGCAGGAGCTGTGCTAAAGATGTATCAACTGGCATTCATCAGCTCATCACCAGTTGTTCTTGGCATTTTGACTAGTTGTCGCTTTCTGTAATAGTCTCCAACCGCTGTGAGAGCATTTTTGATGAGGTGCAAGAAGTTCACTTACTTACTGTGTTTCTATCTTTGTGCCTTCCTTGTAGTGGTTCCTTGTCATAGTATGTCATAGTATATACTCTTATTTAGGTTGCTGCAGACTAAAAATTAAGAAACAAGTCCAATCTTTTCTTTTAGGTGTGTGTGTGTTCATATGTGGCTAAGTGTACATATGTTCATGTAAGTATGAAGGCAATAAGTCAGCCTCAGTTGTCATACCTCAAGTGCTGCCCAACTTGTATTTATGAGACAAAAGTCTCTCAGCGACACCTGGGGCTCACTGATTCAGCTACACTGGTTGGTTACTGAGCCTGAGGGATCCTCCTGTCACTGGGATAGCATCACATACCACCACATCCAGTTTTTTATGTGGGTACTTGGGAACAGAACTCAGGTTCTCAAGCTTATGTGGCAAGCATTTTATCTACTGAAGTATCACCCCAAGACTCCTCCAATTCTTTTTTATCCACCTAGATATTTATGACCATTATATTCTTTGTAATTTTTCCCATCTTTAGATTTTACTTTGTAATGTGACTATCAATAAACTATCTTATGTTTATCAACTATAGATTAGAAAGGATTTTATAGCAAGGTTTTCAATATTGGGGCATACTAATAAGAGAGTGATAAAGCAGATGCATAAAGCAAGGAAATCATAGAAGAGGAGCAGAAAGCTTTGAAGAGACACAGAAATAGAACATCTGCTGTAAGACAGCATCTTCTATATAGGACAAGGAAGATACACCCAGAGTCTCAACAATATACCTGCCTAAATATGGCTAGACCTGAAAATGACAACACACCTTACATGCTAATGTGGATAAGAGAAATTTCATAAGGCCCCACCCCTGCATAAAAAGCAGGACAATTAATGACTATTAAGAAAGGGAGAATCAGTCTATCAGTCTTATTCAGGTAGGAGTGTTCCCTGAAGGCTAAGTAATCCCAAACTGTCATCCCAAAACACACGCGCGCGCGCGCACACACACACACACACACACACCAATAAATTGACTCAAAAGGTTGTATTTATACATACATATGAATATTTGTGTGACAATAACAGTGAAATAAAAGGTTATAAATGTAATAGGGAGGGAAGCATAGGAGGAATTGAAACCAGGAGAGGAAGGAGTGAAAAGGATGTTAAATACAATATTCACATATGAACCTCCATGCCATTTTTTCAGTTTAAAGAAAACAGAAGCAATTACTTGCCATATATAACTTCTTGTTGATGCCAAGGTACTTTCCGTTTCCACATCCAATATCTGCCACTAGAGAACCACTCGGCAAAGCTTTCAGGAACTCCGCGATGCGTGGCCATGGGCTGTGTCTTGTGCTGCTGAAGTGCCTTGCAATCAAATCATAGACACGATGAACATGCTTTTGTTCCAGCTGGCATGCTTCTTTACTGCTCTCTGGAAGGGAAGGAAGTGTGGCCTTCTTCTGTTTGTCGCAGACCGAGGAGTAACCTAAATGAGAAGAAAAACACTCTGCATCCAGGTGTGGTGGAACATGCCTATAACCCCACCACTATAAAATCTGAGCAGCAGAACCACCATTAATTTGAGGGCACACTGTACTACACAGTGAGTTCCACACTGTCTAGGCTTATAGAGTGAGACCTATCTCAATCAATCACTCAATCAATAATAAAAAATAGATAAATAATGAATTAAAATAGATTTATTAAATAATAAGTAAACAAATGTTAACTTTTTTTTTTTTTTTTTTTTTGGTTTTTCGAGACAGGGTTTCCCTGTAGTTTCTAGAGCCTTTCCTGGAACTAGCTCTTGTAGACCAGGCTGGCCTCGAACTCAGAGATCCGCCTGCCTCTGCCTCCCGAGTGCTGGGATTAAAGGCGTGCGCCACCACCACTCGGCTCAATGTTAACTTTTTATGCACAAGAGGTATCAAATAAAATCAATATATGGAGCAGGATCGAGGGGTAGTTAACAGCTGCCAGGGGAAGAGGAACAGGATCGAGGGGTAGTTAATGGCTGCCAGGGGAAGAGGTACAGGATCAAGGGGTAGTAAACTGGCTGCTAGGGGAAGAGGTACAGGATGGAGGGGTAGTTAACGGCTGCCAGGGGAAGAGGTACAGGATCGATGGGTAGTTAACGGCTGCTAGGGGAAGAGGTACAAAATCGAGGGGTAGTTAATGGCTGCCAGGGGAAGAGGTATCGGTTTTCTTCAGTTACGTAGCCACTGATAAGTTGTCCATGGTCCAGAAAATAATTCTACACCACATTCAAGTAAGCAATTCTAATTACACTCAATGAGTCAGGAAACAAAATGCAAAACAAAACAAGTAAGGAGTTGGGGATTTGTTGGTAGAAAGAGAGTCAGTGGGAGAAGAGTAATAGTGAGTGAAAATGACCGAAATTTACAACACATGCACAAAACTGTCAAAGAATAAAGAGGAGGAAAGAAAAGGAGGAAAAATCTGCAAACTGAATAAAAAGACCCAGTGAAATGCTTTTAGTGTTTCACTTATAATTAATAACCATCCACAACAATGACACATTTGCATAAAAAATCTAGCTTCTCTCTCTAACCAAATTTTTTTTCTTTTTTTTTTATTAAAGATTTCCATCTCCTCCCCCTTCCCTTCCCTCCCTTCCACCCATACCCCTACTCCACCCCTCTCCAAGACAAAGAGCCATCAGGGTTTCCTTCACTATGTTAAGTCCAAGGTCCTCCCAGCTCCCCCTAAGTCCAGGAAGGTGAGCAACCAAACTGACAAGGCTCACAGTGAGCCCGTCCATGCTGTAGAGGTCATGTTCATTGCCGTTGTCCTTGGTTTCTCAGTCCTTCTCCGCCGTCAGCCACATTTTAAGTAGCTTGAGAATAGGAGCTTTGGCTGCCAGTAGTGTTAAGACTTATCAAATACCAAACATATTTTAAAGTATCACAATTTATAAACTCACTTACAGTGTTAGCAAAATTAGCAAAAACTCATTTTCAGCCTCACGAATAGAGTAATTTCAAGTTTTTTAATAGGATTATCATTTTCAGAAAAGAGGTTTGGTTAAGATTTATTTTCATTTCTATTCATGTGTATGTGTCTCTGTGTGCATACACCATGTGGAAGGGGAGTGCCTGTGGAGGCCAGGGGAGTGCCTGTGGAGGCCAGAGGTATCAGATCCTTTGGAGCTGGAGTGACAGTTTGAAAACATAGGCACTAGGAAGAAGCAAACTCAGGTCCTCTGGAAGAGCTACAGCTGGACAATTTCTCCAGCCCTGAGATAAAAGAGTTTTCATTTATTTATTTTTTAAGATTGCAGCTAACTAAAATGGCTATTGTTACAGGCTATCACGAATTGAAACACCTGTGATGTAAAAAGCATTCTCTGATTACTGTCATTACAAATTAACATTTATAAAGTAAAAGAATTTTCTGCTGATTTCAAAAAATAAATATAGAGAACAACATACTTATATAAACAAGTCAGAACAGCATCCTGTGTGTGAAGTTCTTCTCTCATCCTTACAGGTTTCCAAACTGACTAAATTATGAACCTCCACTTACTACCCCAGAGTCACTCACACAAGCAATCTGTCATCTCCAAGTTCTCTGTTGAGATTTAAAAAGAAAAATTAAAGGCCTGACAAGACTTGCCAAGAAAAATCATTTCTCCATAAGAAATTTTTTATTGCCTTACAATCCCAACACTCTTAGCTACTACTTCAAAAAATAAAGCCTTTTCTTGGCACTCAAGGATGCTAAAAGACCAAATATCGGGTAAATTAATGATGAAATATAGCCTCTGCCTTCAAAGAATATAAACTCTGATGGAGGTAGCTCAGAGAAGTGCTATGAAAGTCTAACACATGCAGAGTACAGCAGATGTTACTGGAGAAGTTAAGAAAAAGCTTTCCTAAGTATTGACGCCTTTAAAGGGTTTCCATACCTCATTTATTCTGATGCAGAATAGATGAAATTAGAGACTTACTACAATTACAGGGCACACGCCTCACTTTCCTAAACGTAAATGATGTTCGAATTCCCCGCTTGCTTAAAGTCAAGTCTCCGATGTCACTGGTGATTATTCCACCTTTGAACTGCTCAGATGCTGGGACAGTATCAAATTTTCTGGGTGTAATTCTGAAGAAAATAAGTAAAATAACTTACTTGGCATTATAGTGACAACATTTAGGGAATACAACAAATGCTGGGATTAAAATGCTGTTTCAAATACATGACATTCTACAAATTACAATGCACTTGAAAAAGAATATACATATAGCAGGTTGGAATTTTGTTATTTTTTTCCAGAATAAACATTAAAAAGTTGATTCCCTATGCTGGCGTGCTTTTTCAATTTATTCTCCCCTTCACCAAAGATCTTAACAAGCAAATAATTGGTATACCATTTGTTTGTTTCCTCTATCACACTCTTCCCCATCTCTGACAACTTATGCCTTTTTCTCCATCTCTTTCTACAACATGCAAATGCACACTCACAGTCAGTCAGTCACTTTGGAAGTAATGAATGTCAATGTCAACCTTCAAATATAATGTTAATATTTATTTTTCTTCCTCCTAATAATATAAGAAAGAATGTATAACCCTTACATCAGCTTTAAATTAAATATTAGTATGACTTAGAATCCAAACTTTCATATATAACTACTGTTAACATTTAAGGACATAATATACCTTCAATAAAAAAAGTGGGATCAAAATAGTATCTGAGAAATGTTATGAAATAATCTTTTGTATACTGTGAAGATGTGTCACTCTGAATAGGTTAATAAAAAGCTGAATGGCCTAGGCAGGATTTCCAGGGAGAGAGGATGCTGGGAAGAAGGGGAGATGCCAGGAGACTTGGAGCAAGGATGGGTAAGCCGGGGAGGTGGTGGCGCACGCCTTTAATCCCAGCACTCGGGAGGCAGAGGCAGGCGGATCTCTGAGTTCAAGGCCAGCCTGGTCTACAAGAGCTAGTTCCAGGACAGGCTCTAGAAACTACAGGGAAACCCTGTCTCGAAAAACCAAAAAAAAAAAAAAAAAAAAAAAAAGAACGGGTAATACAGAGTAAAAGTAACTGAACCACATAAAAGAATATGGATTAAAAGATATAGATTAATTCAAATTATAAGATCTAATTAGAAACAAGCCTAAGCTATTGGCCAACCTTTTATAATTAATAATAGTTTCTGTGTCATTCCTGGGGAGCCGACAGTCCCGATGAAAAAGTCTGACTACATAGAAGCTTTAGTATTTCTAAGAAGAGATTGTTTCACTATATATGCAAAATAACTCCTTATTTTTCACTTACTATAATGTTATTATTCTTAAAAGTTTAAGAATGAGCAACAACAGAGCCTGAACCCCAAAAGAAAACCTGCTTATTTTCAAAATTCTAAGAATACTTGAGAAAATTGATTAGATTGCATTTAAGTGCAAATATTTTAATGGCTATGAAAAAGAATCAAAATCAGGCCATTTATTTTTTATGACTCAAACTTAAGACAGTTATTCTTTGTTCCCCTAAACTCAATTCTCAGGGTGGCTCCTAGTGTTGCAACAGAACACCAGCTGCAGCTTCCCCTCCCCACTGTCCACACCTCCTGTGGATATCAAAAACTCACCTTGGCTTTTTCCTCTTTGTTGTGTCCCAACCTCTCTCTACTTCTAGCAAACACTCAGTTCAATGACAGAAAATCCTGAAGAAGACCAGGTACCAGGTAGGCTGCCCAGGGAGGGACCTTCTCCATTGTTTCTGTTTCCCAAGCTAATTCTCAGGGTAGCCCCTGGGCTGCAACAGAACACCAGCTGCAGCTTGCCTCCCCAGCCTCCATCCATGTATCTGACGACTCCCACAGACCATCCCCACATGGCCTCCCCTCCCTATTTCTTCTCTGTGTCCCAGCCCCCAAATTGGGCAGATAACCTCTACTTGGGCAGACACCCCTACTCAACCACAGGCCATGCCTGCCAGAAGACCAGCCCTGAAAACACAAGTGGATACCCCATGCTCAACCACAGGCCACACACCACCAGAACACCAGGAAGGCTGCCAACAGATGTTCTGCAACTTCTTGCTTCCCCAGACCCACTCCCCAGGGTCATCCACAGCTCTGTAACAGAATATAAGATGTAGCCTTGCCTTGCCCCTGTCCATACCTCCTGTGGGACTCATGGTCCATCCCCCTCTAGGCTACTCTCCCACTTTGATTCTGTATCCCACCACCATCTTGGGCACTACTACTTGCTCAACCACAGGCTATGACTGCCAAATGACCAGGTAGACTGCTCCCGAATTTTCTCCATTCTCTCTGTTCCCTCAGACCCAATATTTAGGGTCATTCCTATCACTGCAACAGACTATCTCCCCCTGGTTTCCTTTTCCCCCAGCCTCCAACATTAGTGAGCATTCCCATGAACACACAAGTCAAGGAGGCCAGGAAAAGGCAAAACAGTCAACATACAACCCAACAAAGGCAAACCTAGACTTAAAATCACCTCAATCCCAGATGCCTAGATGCCAACACAAAAACACAGTTCATAACAGGAAGGGAAATATGTCTCTACCAAAGCCCACCTATCCTACTACATAAGGCCCTGAATATTCAACATAGCTAAAGCGCAAGATAAAGATCTTAAAACCAATGATATGAAATGGCAGAGGAAATGAATAAAGCCCTTAAAGAAGAGAGTACAGGGAGAAATAGCAGGAATGAGGGGGTTAACTGGGGTTTGAGTGGAAATGCAACTTCCTGGAATCTGTGTGGGTGACCCTAGTGAGGACTCCCAGCAAAAGAGGTTATGGAGTCTGAACTGACCATTTTTGTAGCCAGGCGAGGTTTTTAGTGGTGGGACTGGGTTGCATTTAGTTGTGCTGTTGGCCGAAGGGGTGCTGAGGAAATTCCTAAATATCCTAAGCTGGTACTAGGACAGAAGATCATTCTCTGAAACTGAAAGTATCGTTTCTTAGTAAAACATCTATACAGCTCACTGAATGTGAGAGACTGAGCTCCTCTCTAAAGTCTACATCTACATCTATATCTATATGTACAGTGAATAAAGTATGGAGCTTTCACCCTTCTGTTACAGTCACTTTGGTTCAAGACGATATTCTGCAGGCTCTGGAAAGAGAAACATGGAGCCAACCTATTGGAGGAGAGAGCCACTTGTTTGTCCCTGGCTACTTAGCCCAGAAATAATTACACAGAAACTGTATTAATTAAATCACTGCTTGGCCCATTAGCTTTAGCTTCTTATTGGCTAACTATTATATATAAATTCAACCCATCTCCATTAATCTGTGTATTGCCACGTGGCTGTGGCTTACTAGCTAAAGTTACGGCACCTGTCTCTGGCGGTGGGGGGGGGGGGGTATATGGCTTCTCCTCTGGTTCCACCTCCTTTCTCCCAGCATTCAGCTTTGTTTTCCCCACCTACCTCTATTCCCTGCAAAGACCCAAAATACTTTCTTTGTTAACCAATGGTATTTCCAGCATACAGAGGGGAATCTCACATCCCCAACCCAGCTACAAAACCTTCAATCTACAATTTGTCCCACTTGAAAGATGTGAAGGAGCAATGGTGGCAAAGAACTTGTGAGAGTGGCCAACCAATATTTTGTTTAACTTGAGTCTCACATCACAAGAAGGAAGCTATTACCTATACTGCCTAGATGTCCAGGGACAAAATATAACTGTCAAGAAAAAATAATAAAATGATTCCTAATGATATTCTGATCTGCTCACAGATAGGGGTCTTGTACCCTCATCATCAGAGAGCCTTCCTCCAGCAGCAGATGGGAGTGGGTGCAGAGACCCATAGCCAGATATTATGTGGGTGAGAGAAACAATTTAAATTGGAGGTCTACCAGGTCGTTCCCACCCCCCAGAAATCTGGGAAACCTGCAGAAGAGGGGAAGATAAGAATAAGAGGAGATAGAGGGCACCAGGACACAGCCCACTGAATCAACTAAGTAGGGCCCACATGGTATGGTAGACTGAATAGGAATGGCTCCCATAGACTCATGTGTTTGACTACTTAGTTCATATAGGGAGTGGTGCTATTAGGAGATATGATCTTGTTGGAATAGGTGTGACTTTGTTAGAGGAAATGTGTCACTAGGGGGTCTGCTTTGAGGTCTCAAAAGCTCAAGTCAGGTAACCTCACTGCCTGTGTATCAAGATGTAGAACTCTCAGCTCCTTCTCCAGCACCATGTCTGCCTGAATGCTACCATGCTTTTCACCATGACATTAATGTACTAAACCTCTGAACTGTAAGCCTACCCTAATTAAACGTTTTCCTTTATAAGGCCTTCCATGGTCATGGCGTCTCTTCAGAGCAATAGAAACCTTAACTGAGACACATTGGGTTAACAGAAACTGAAGCAGTAGGCACAAGGTCTGGATGAGTCTGTACCAAGTCCTCTAAATACAGGTTATAGTTGTTAGCTTAGTGTTTTTGTGGGACTCCGAAAAGTGGGAGTAGGTGTATCACCGACTCTTTTGCCTGTTTTGGGGACTCTTTTCCTTCTATTGGGCTGCCTTGTCCAGACTCAATATATAGGTATTTGCCTTGACTTATTATATCATGTTTTGTCCTGTTTGTCATCTCTTGGAGGTCTGCTCTTTTTGGAAAAAGAAAAAGACTAAAAGTATGGATCTGGGGAGATGAAGTAGAAGAGAGCTGGGAAGCAAGGAGGATATGGAAACTGGCCACAATATACTGTACAAGAGAAGAATCTATTTTCAATAAATAAATAAATGAAAGCACAGGGCAGGTTATTAATAACATGATCATTACCTTGAATATTTGAAATGTGTGAGTTAAAATTTATAAGCAGATCAGAATTCATAAAATAATCATGGAATATTTTAATTTTTTTATATGCATACTTTTTCTCACACACATAAATTCTAGCAATATAATGTACTGACCTCAAACAACTAAAGATGCATTTCTACCAAAACAAAGAAAAAGTTAACTTTCAGATGATTAAGCAAAAGCAATGATATAGCCGGGCGGTGGTGGTGCACGCCTTTAATCCCAGCACTCGGGAGGCAGAGGCAGGCGGATCTCTGAGTTTGAGACCAGCCTGGTCTACCAGAGCTAGATCCAGGACAGGCTCTAGAAACTACAGGGAAACCCTGTCTCGAAAAACCAAAAAAAAAAAAAAAAAAAAAAAAAAAAAAAAATGATATAATAAGTGAGAAAAAGTAAGATGTAGCAAAGTATTCACAACTGAGAACTATAGGTTTTCTCTATTACACTTAAAATTTTTCTTTAAATTTAAAATCTTTTTAGAATAAAAAGGCAATACATTAAAAAGAAAACAAAACAAAGAAACAAAAAAACTGCATACATCCTAGATGGTTTGTACCCATATAATTTGATGTGCAGGCACAGGACATGGCTTCAGTAGTTCAACAGAAAAGAATAAGAAATCTTACAAAACAGAAAGTTTCCCATCAGTCACCAAGGTTACCACAATACATACCCATGAGTCCAAAGGTATCTAGATTCTCCTGTCATCACCAGCAAACTCCGACGAGGTAACATAACTTGTACAGTGACACCCTCTGGGTGCTTAAAATCCATAACAATCTTAGAGCAAAGACAAATGTTGAAAGGTTATCACCAAGAAAAGAAGGGTTAATACTGAGTCTACTGTCATACATTCCAGGAATTAAGGATGGTTCATTAATGCAGACCATATTTCTAGGTTAACAGCTAAGTAATGCTAAAACTTCCTCTAACACAATAAAGACAGGTGACCCAGTGGGGTGACAAACTTTTATATTGAAATATGAAGTGAAGTTCAGGAATCCACATTTCTAAGAACATCCCAGGAAACTATAAGGCAGACAGTAAGAGGACCACAGCATGTGAAGCACTAAGGCAGTGCCACACAGGATTCTGTAGCCAAAGCACTCTCCTAGTCAGGCTCTTTGGATTCTGAATCCTGTTTAAGAGTCAGTTAACATCTCTCTTCCCTAGTTTTCTTAACCCTCACAGATTGCTGCATGAATTACATAATAAAGGATATGGAACATAGAGAAAAGTATCAGATTTTTACTACCCATGGAATGCTAATAAGTAATGACCTAAGGGAAAAATAATTATTAGATTCTGAATCTTAGTTAACCTCTGTGGTACTCTGAAAGCGATAAAACACATTAAATACTAAAAGATGTCCAAGAAAACAGTATAACTTTCTCTGATGTACATTCAAATATTCTAAATGGCCCTGCAAAAAATACAATACTCAAGAAGATATTCTGTCTTAGGAACCCACCAAATACTACAAACAGAAGCAGTTGATGAACAAGAATTTGAAGGGCATAGCACAGAACTGAGAACAGTATTTTTTGAGTGAACAAATCAACATATTTCAAAAATAAATGTAAGCTGGGCAGTGATAGTACACGCCTTTAATCCCAGCACTTAGGAGGCAAAGACAGGCAGATCTTTGAGGCCAACCTGGTGTATAGAACAAGTTTCAGGAGAGCCAAGGCTACACAGAGAAACCCTGTGTTTTAGTTTGTGTTTTTATTGCTGTAAAGAGACACTATAGCCATGGAAATTCTTATAAAGAAAACATTTAATTGGTTATAGCTCCAGAGGTTCAGTACATGATCATTGTGTGGGGAGCATCATAATATCTGCAAGCAGGGAACAGGAAGTCAACTGACTATCACACCGAGGAAAGCTTAAGCAAAAGAGAACTCAAAGCCCTCCCCCACAGAGACACACTTCCTTCAACAAGGTCACACCTCCTAATAGAGCCACTCCCTTTGGGAGGCATTTTCTGTCAACTGTCTCAAACAATAAAAAAAAAAATTAAAAATTAAAATTAAAAAAGAACTGTTTTAGGCTAAAGAGAGGTCCTGAGTTCAATTCTCAGCAACCACATGGTAGCTCACAGCCATCTAAAGTGGTATCTAATCCCCCTTTCTGGAATAAAGATGTAAATTCAGATACAACACTCATATACATTAAATAAATGAATAAAATAAATGTGGCCAGAAAATATAAGTAGGAAAAAGGAATTTAGCCTGTATCCTCCTTTAAGATGACTATATCACAGTAGCTGGAAAAAAAAAAGTTAAATAAATGTGATTAACTATCACTGCTATTCAGAATAGTATCTGAACTAACTATATATGGATCTAACTAGATAATACATAAAAACTATCTGTAAATAATAACTGGACAAGTTTACATTTATTTCTTTTTTGTATCAATCTAAGCATAGCAAAGTGACGGTATTTAATTATCTACAAACTTTCTTTCCCAAATGTTTACAAATACTTTCATTTAGTCACGTTCTAACAACAGTATTCATAAAAGTTATGCAACTTATAGTTTTACAGATGAAGTATGCTTGTTTATCACTGGCTTAGAATGTATAAATATATAAAGGACTAACAAATAGTTGGAGAGATAAAGTAATATTTGATTAAAGCAAATATATTAAAATGTTGATAGAAGGCTCTAGGGAGCAAGTTTAGGGGTATTTACAATTATATCAACTTTTCTGTATGAAAATGCTTATAAGAAATTGAAGAGAAAAGGGGGTAAAATCTAACATGTCTTGTTAAAACCAACGACTGAACAAAAACACCAAGACTCTCCTGGCTCCATTTGAAGGAAGAGATGGGCAGGCGCCAATGCAAGAATTCCTCCAACAACATGAAAGGCAACATGACATCACCAGAAACAACGGATCAAGAATCAAGAAGAATGGAACACCCTACTCCAGAAGAAATAGAAGAAATCGACTTTAAACGGAACATTATGATAATATTAGATGACCTTAAACAGGAGGTGAAAAACTGCCATAAAGAAATTGAGTCGACAAACAAAAAGATTGAGGAAATGGATAAATCAAAGAGACTCAAGAAAAATAAGAAAAACAAGAAAAAGCAATCAAACAGGTTAGGGAAACAGTTCAAGACTTGAAAAATGAAAAGGAGGTAATGAAGAAAACACAAACTGAGGGAAGGCTGGATATGGAAAATTTGGGTAAACGAACAGGAGCTGCAGAGACAAGTATTACCAACAGAATACAAGAGATAGAAGAAAGATTCTCAGACACTGAAGATACTACAGAGGAAATAAGCTCACTGATTAAAGAACAAAATAAATCCAAAAAATTCTTAACACAAAACATGCAGGAAATCTGGGATACTGTGAAAAGACCAAACCTAAGAATAATAGGAGTAGAAGAAGGAGAAGAGATAAAAATCTAAGGCCCAGAAAATATATTCAACAAAATTATAGAAGAAAACTTTCCCAACCTAAAGAAGGATATTCCTATGAAGGTACAAGAAGCCTACAGAACACCAAATAGACCGGATCAAAAAAAGCATCCCCTCGCCATATAGTAATCAAAATACAAAACATACAGAATAAAGAACAAATATTAAGAGCTGCAAGGGAAAAAGGTCAAGTAACATATAAAGGGAAACCTATCAGAATTACACCTGACTTCTCAATGGAAACTATGAAAGCCAGAAGGTCTTGGACAGATGTACTGCAGACACTAAGAGACCATGGATGCAAGCCCATGGATACTAATTCCAGCAAAGCTTGCATTCACCATCGATGGAGAAAACAAGATATTCCAGGACAAAAACAGATTTAAACAATACGTTGCCACAAACCCAGCCTTACAGAAAATACTAAAAGGAAAATAACAAACCAAGGAAGCCAAAATACCCATAATAATACAAACATCTGACAATCATCCACCAGCACAACTCTAAAAAGGGAAGCACTCAAACTCTACCACCGGAGTTAACAACCACTGGTCTTTAATATCACTGAATATCAATGGACTCAATTCACCTATAAAAAGACACAGGCTAAGAGAATGAATACGAAATCAGGACCCAACATTCTGCTGTTTACAAGAAACACATCTCAAACTTAAAGACAGACACTACCTCAGAGTAAAGGGTTGGGAAAAGGTTTTCCAATCAAATGGACCAAAAAAGAAGCGGGTGTGGCGATACTAATATCTAACAAAATTGATTTCAAACTAAAATCAATCAGAAGAGATGGAGATGGACACTTTATACTCATAACAGAAACAATTCATCAGGAGGAAGTCTCTGTCCTGAATATCTATGCCCCTAATACAAAAGCACCCACTTATGTAAAAGAAACATTACTAGAACTCAAAGCATACATCAAACCCCACACTCTAATAGTAGGAGATTTCAACACTCCACTCTCACCAATGGATAGGTCAACCAGGCAGAAACTCAGCAGAGAAATAAGAGACCTATCAGATGTAATGAACCAAATGGACCTAACAGACATCTATAGAACATTCCACCCAAACAGAAAAGAATAAACCTTCTTCTCAGCATCATATAGAACCTTCTCAAAAATTGATCACATAATTAGTAACAAAGCAAACATCCATAAATACAAAGAAATTGTAGTAACCACCTGTGTACTATTGGATCACCATGGAATAAAGCTAGAATTCAACACCAATTCTAACTCCAGAAAGCCTACAAACTCATGGAAACTGAACAGTCAACTACTGAACCACACCTGGGTCAAGGAAGAAATAAAGAAAGAAATTAAAGTCTTCATTGAATTCAACGAAAACAAAGACAAATCATACCCAAACCTATGGGACACTGTGAAAGCAGTGCTAAGAGGAAAGTTCATAGCACTAAGTGCCCACTTAAAGAAAATGGAGAAAGGACACATTAGAGACTTAACAGTACAGCTGAAAGCTCTAGAAAAAAAAAAGAAGCAGATTCACC
Source organism: Arvicola amphibius (assembly GCF_903992535.2). NCBI lineage: Eukaryota > Metazoa > Chordata > Mammalia > Rodentia > Cricetidae > Arvicola > Arvicola amphibius. Next base: position 73,081,405 of record NC_052049.1, on the reverse strand, counting down.
CAGAAGGAGTAGAAGACTGGAAATAATCAAACTGAGGGCTGAAATCAACAAAATAGAAACACAGAAAACAATCCAAAGAATCAATGAAACAAAAAGCTGGTTCCTGGAGAAAATCAACAAGATTGACAAACTCCTAGCCAAACTAATCAAACGGCAGAGAGAGAACACGCAAATTAACAAGATCAAAAATGAAATGGGGGACATAACCACAGACACAGAGGAAATTCAGAGAATCATTAGATCTTAATACAAAAGTCTGTATGCCACAAAATTGGAAAATGTGAAAAAATGGACACTTTTTTTAGATAAGTACAATATACCAAAATTAAATCAAGATCAGGTGAACAGTTTAAACAGACCTGTAAGCCCTGAGGAATTAGAAGCTGTCATCAGAAACCTCCCTACCCAAAAAAAAAAAAAAAAAAAAAGCCCTGGACCAGATGGTTTCAATGCAGAATTCTACCAGAACTTCCAAGGGGAGCTAATACCTATACTCCTTAATGAGTTTCACAAAATAGCAACCGATGATTCATTGCCAAACTCCTTTTATGAAGCTACAGTCACCTTGAAACCAAAACCACACACAGACTTAACCAAGAAAGAGAATTACAGACCAATCTCACTCATGAACATCGATGCAAAAATTCTCAATAAAATACTGGCAAACCGAATTCAAGAACACATTAGAAAAATTATCCATTATGATCAAATAGGCTTCATTCCAGAGAGGCAGGGCTGTTTCAACATACAAAAATCTACCAATGTAATCCATCATATAAATAAACTGAAGAAAATAAAAACATATCATCATTTCATTAGATGCTGAAAAAGCATTTGAAAAAATTCAACACCCCTTTATGATAAAGGTCTTGGAGAGATTAAGGATACATTAACGTTCATTCCAAAATATAATAAAAGCAATATACAGGAAGCCGACAGCTAACATTAAATTAAATGTAGAAAAACTCAAAGCCATCCCACTAAAATCAGGAACAAGACAAGGCTGTCCACTCTCTCCATACCTCTTCAATATAGTACTTAAGTTCTAACAATAGCAATAAGACAGCATAAGGACATCAAGGGGATTCGAATGGGAAAGGAAGAAGTCAAACTTTGTTATTTGCAGAAGACATGATAGTATACATAAGCGACCCCAAAAATTCTACCAAAGAATTCCTACAGCTGATAAACACCTTTAGCAATGTGGCAGGATACAAGATCAACTCCAAAAAAATCAGTTGCCCTCCTATACACAAAGGATAAAGAGGCAGAGAGAGAAATCAGAGAAATATCACCTTTCACCAACAGCCACAAATAGCATAAAATATCTTGGGGTAACTCTAACCAAGGAAGTGAAAGACCTATCTGACAAGAACTTTAAGTCTTTGAAGAAAGAAATTGAAGAGGATACCAGAAAATGGAAGGATCTCCCTTGCTCTTGGATTGGGAGGATTAATATAGTAAAAATGGCAATTCTATCAAAAGCAATCTATAGATTCAATGCAATTCCCTTCAAAATCCCAACAAAATTCTTTACAGACCTTGAGAGGACAATAATCAACTTTATATGTAAAAACAAAAAACCCAGGATAGGCAAAACAATCCTATACAATAAAACTACTTCTGGAGGCATTATTATTCCTGACTTCAAACTCTATTACAGAGCCACAGTAATGAAAACTGCTTGGTATTGCCACAAAAACAGGGACATTGACCAATGGAATCGAATTGAAGACCCAGATACTAACCCACAAACCTATGAACACCTGATTTTTGACAAAGGAGCTAAAAGTACACAATGGAAGAAAGAGGGCATCTTCAACAAATGGTGCTGGCATAACTAGATGTCAACCTGTAGAAGAATGAATGTAGATCCATTTCTATCACCATGCACAAAACTCAAGTCCAAATGGATTAAAGACCTCAATATTAATCTGACCACACTGAATCTGATAGAAGAGAAAGTGGGAAGTAGTCTACAATACATGGGCACAGGAGACCATTTTCTACGTAGAACCCCAGTAGCACAGACAATAAGAGCAACAATGAATAAATGGGACCTCCTGAAACTGAGAAGTTTCTGTAAAGCAAAGGACACTGTCATTAAGACAAATAGGCAATCAACTGACTGGGAGAAGATCTTCACCAACCCCACATCAGACAAAGGTCTGATCTCCAAAATATATAAAGAACTCAAGAAACTAGACTTTAAAATGCTAATTAACCATTAAAAATTGGGCATTGAACTGAACAGAGAATTCTCAACAGAAGATGTTCGAATGGCCAAAAGACACTTAAGGTCATGCTCAACCTCCTTAGCAATTAGGGAAATGCAAATCAAAACAACTCTAAGATACCATCTTACACCCCTCAGAATGGCTAAAATCAAAAACACCAATGATACCCTATGCTGGAGAGGATGTAGAGTAAGGGGAACACTCATCCATTGTTGGTGGGAATGCAAACTTGTGCAACCACTTTGGAAATCACTGTGGCAGTTTCTCAGGAAATTGGGAGTCAACCTACCTCAGGACCCAGCAATTCCACTCTTGGGAATATACCCAAGAGAAGCCCAATCATCCTACAAAAGCATTTGTTCAACAATGTTCATAGCAGCACTATTTGTAATAGCCAGAACCTGGAAAAAACCTAGGTGTCCCTCAATAGAAGAATGGATAAAAAAGGTGTGGCACATATACACTTTAGAATTCTACTCAGCGGTAAAAAACAATGACTTCTTGAATTTTGCAGGCAAATGGATGGAAATAGAAAACACTTTACTGAGTGAGGTAACCCAGACCCAAAAAGAGGAATATGGTATGTACTCACTCATAAGTGGATTCTAGCCATAAATAACAGACTTAGAGCCTATAATTTGTGACCCTAGAGAAGGTAAATAAGAAGGTGACCCAAAGAAAAACATATTGCTATCATCCTGCATATTGGAAATGGACAAAGTTTCCGGGCAGGGGTTGGGAGCACGGGGGTAGGGGTGAGGTGGGGATAAGGGGAGATGTGGGGAGAGAAGGAAGGAGAGGATGGGGAGAGCTTGAGGGAATGGCATGGTTGGGATGGAGGAGGGGTGGTTTGGGGAGCAGGGAAGTATATATCTTAATTACGGGAGCCATTTTAGGGTTGGCAAGAGTCTGGACTCAAGACCGGTTCCCAGGTTTCCAAGAAGATGTCCCCAGCTTGTTTATTGGGCAGCAGAGGAAAGGGTGCCTGAACTGGCCTTGTTCTATAGCCACACTGATGATTATCTTGCATATTACCATAGAACATTCATCTGGTGATGGATGGAGATAGAGACAGAGACCCACACTGGAGCACTGGACTGAGCTCCCAAGGTCCTGATGCGGGACAGAAGGAGGGAGAACATGAGCAAGAAAAGTCAGGACCGTGAGGGGTGCATTCACCCACTGAGACGGTGGGAGAGATCTAACGGGAGATCACCAAGACCAGTTGGAATGGGACTGATGGAACATGTGATCAAACAGGACTCTTTGAATGTGGCTGACAGTGAAGGCTGACTGAGAAGCCAAGGACAATGGCTCTGGGCTTTGATTCTACTGCATGGATGGGCTCTGTGGGAGCCTTGTCAGTTTGGATGCTCACCTTCCTGGACCTGCAGGGAGTTGGGAGGACCTTGGACTTCCCATAGTGTAGGGAACCCTGACTGCTCTTTGGCCTGGAGAGGGAGGGAGTGGCAGTATGGGTGGAGGGGAGGGGAGGGAAATGGGAGAAGGGGAGGAGATGGAAATTTTTAATAAAAATAAAAATAAAATTAAATTAAAAAACAATGTATGTAGTTTTCGATTTTCTGAAGTTAAGCTACAGTCCACAAAGAAGGATAAAATAATTAACAAAACTATTTTATTACAGATGATCATCGGTGCATTAAATTAAATCCCATGCTGTGATAGGGAAGGATTCTAGCAGATTTGTTTCCAATTCACCAACAAATTTATCAGTCATTGTGTCAAGCATGAAAGATTTCACAGTTGAATGCAAAGTGTAGGTTCTCACTCACCTAAAGGTCAGAGACCCACATTGGAGCACTGGACTAAGGTCCCAAGGTCCAAATGAAGAGTGGAAGGAGTGAGAATATGGCAAGGAGGTCAAGACCATGAGAAGCTGACTCACTGAGACAGTTTGCCTGAGCTAATGAGAGATCACCAACTCCAATTGGACTGAGAGTGAAAAGAGCATGGGATCAAACTAGTCCACTGAATGTGGCTGACTGTTGGGGCAGACTGAGGGGTTATTCACAGTGGCCCTGGGATTTGTCTCTACTGCATGTTAGGATTTGAAAGGAGAGGGGTATGAGGGAGTGGGAATTGGACTGGTATTTTTTTTAAGTAATAAAAAAAAAATTTATGGCCAAAATTCAACATTTTACAAATGGAACAACATTTAATGGGCTGGCCCTTGAGTGGGTGTAGTATACAGAACAGGAAGAAGGAAGTGAGGCAGATGGCTCAGTCAGATGCCACGCCTCTCCTAAGTTGGGCAGATGCCATGCCTCTCCTCTTTGAGACAGACGGGATGAAGCTCCAGCACGAGATAGACATACACTAGAATCTTCCCGGTAAGGCACCATTTCGTGGTGCTACACAGATTATTAGATATGGGTTAATCAAGATGTAAGAAGCTGAAACTAATGGGCCAGGCAGTGTTTAAATGAATACAGTTTGTGTGTTGTTATTTCGGGGCATAAGCTAGCCAGGTGGCTGGGAGCTGGGCGGGAATGCAGCCCACCGCTCCCTACTACAGAATGGCGCCCAAAGTGGATGGCTGAATCCACAGAAAGCCTGAGAAATCTTGGGAAAGAATAGACTAAGGCATGTCTTCTTGGTGGCAGCAATTTCTCGGGTCTATTCTGTTTGCTAGAGGCAAGCAGACGCTCTCGTCTAGGAGGGGCTTCCTGGCTCAGCTTTGGCTGCAAAACCCTTCAGCTCATTTAGGAGGTCCTACTACGATACACTTAAACGGTGTTGATGGAAAGCTGAGCACATGTTTTTCGGTTTTTGGCTGTAGGAGGAAAAAGGTTGTGCCATTTTGAAGTGCCAGCTTTGTAGGCTGTCCTGCCGGGGCAGGCTCTAGCTCTTTCAAGCGGGCGGTCCTGACTATGGAGCTTTTGATTGTTGTTTGACACTGTTGCAGCTTGCTTTCTGGCAGGGACCTTGAACTGCCACAGAGCTGTGGTGATAAACATGGCTACAGCTGGTACCTCTGCCATGAGGCTGGAAGGCTAGGGAATGGGTTGGATCTAGCTGTCAAGGCCATAGCTTTGGTCCTACCTATGTTGCTTGGTAAATTAGAGACTCGTGTGGTCAGAAAAAGAGAGATATACAGTAAGGAGAAATTCAAAGACAAAGAAAACCTCTAAATGGTTTCCAGTGTGTTAAAAATATATGCAGGCTAAAGGTTAAAGTTCTTAAAAGAAAAAAAAGAAAGAAAGGAAGTAGTTTGTTGTGGTGGTACACACCTTTAATCCCAACACTTGGGAGGCAGAGGTAGATTAACCTCTGTGACTTCAAAGTGTGGCAGCACACACCTTTAATCCCAATGCCTGGGAGGCAGAGACAGGCAGATCTCTGTGAATTCAAAGTGTTGTAGCATACATCTTTAATCCTAGGCTGAGACAGTGGATCTCTGTGAGTTCAAGGACAGCCTGGTCTAAAGAGTTATTCCAGGACAAAGATATACAGAGAACCTATCTCAAAAAATAAAAGTAAATATAAGTGAAATAGAGGTTAAAATAAAGTCGTATAAGATGGAAAATACACAGAGAATCTTGATACTGTATACTATTATGCTCTCTTTGAATTGTTTGAATGCTGAGGAAGAAGCAACAGCTGCTAAAAGATATTTGTTTATAAATATGCTGAGCTAATCCAACATAGACATTTTGAAAATACCTTGACTTCAAAATTTGGATCTAAGGATATGATACTTTGGAAAAGAGATTCTTCTTTTATTTTTACAGAAAATGAGACCCTATGGATTGCTCCTATCCCAATATGGTATGATAGACCACGTCCTCCTGAAAGGTTGCTGTGAACACCCTCAAAAAATTACTTTGCTCAACTGCTGACTGAGAGGAACCTAGCACACAGGTTACACCATGAAAGATCTGATTAACAGCACCCCCACTCAGCAGGAAGCAGTTTGGAGAGAAATAACTGTGCCCATATTCCCAAATATTGTTTATAAATATTCTTTTACATTTAAAGGGGGATATGATATAGATATGAATAATTTGCATTGGTATGAATTTTAAGGTCAATTTTGTTATAAGTATATGTATTTCTGATCTTGATTAAGGTATTGTGAATGTGCAGTTCTTTTAAGAATGTAATGTATACTTAGGAAATATAGGTTGTTAATGAATAATCATTGATAATAGTCAAGCTTGTAGTCATGTTAGTTAGATTTTCTAGATATATAAAGATATATTTCAGTTAGATAGGCATTCCTAATATCTTTCAAAGACTATAGAATATGGCATTTAAATGTTTTAATAACTTAGGGTTTTTCATGATAATAAGACACATCTGCTCCTGGCAGCACCAATGTACTTCAAGAGGAAGATGGGTATCGAAGAGGTTAGCCATTTGGGCAAGAAACTGCTCTTGCCTGGACTGTTGGCATAAACTGGACACAAAGAACCCACAGAAAGAGGACTGCTGGACTTTCCTAAAGGTGAGATGATCTTTTGGGGTTCCTGATTCATAAAAGAGTCTACGAGACATTCTACAGGACACAGCAGAAAGTGACTGAACTGTCTTTGAAATTTCCTGCTTCATGGAAATGTCTCTAGATACTATGGGCCTGTAGTCTGAAGATGGATGCCCCAACGGTACAAAAGAACTTTGGGTGACTGTCCAGGTAGCAAGATGTCTCTGTGATTTCCAGAGTTTTGGAAGTAGTTTACTTCTTGTTCACCTAGGTAACATTATTCTTCTGTAGTCTTTGATGGAGTTGAAGAATAGATAGATAGTTATAGTTGTTTTCCTTTGTTATGATAAAAGATAAAATAGATATAAATACTGTAACTGTTTTGTTATATGTAATTTTGCTATGTTAAAGTTAAAGCCTTTTTTGTTGTTTAAACAGAAAAAGGGGAAATGATGTAGGTGTGTCTTCTATCTATCTGATGATTTCATTGGTTAATTAATAAAGAAACTGCCTTGGCCCATTTAATGGGCCGGCCGTTGGGTGGGTGGAGTAGACAGAACAGGAAGAAAAAAGTGAGGCAGATGGCTCAATCAGATGCCACGCCTCTCCTAAGTTGGGCAGATGCCATGCCTCTCCTCTCTGAGACAGACGCAATGAAGCTCCAGCCCGAGATGGACATACGCTAGAATCTTCCCGGTAAGGCACTACTTCGTGGTGCTACACAGATTATTAGATATGGGTTAATCAAGATGTGAGTAAGAAGCTGAAACTAATGGACCAGGCAGTGTTTAAATGAATACAGTTTGTGTGTTGTTATTTCGGGGCATAAGCTAGCCAGGTGGCTGGGAGCTGGGCGGGAATGCAGCCCGCCGTTCCCTACTACAGAACAAACATTTAATTCAAACACTGAAATTCACTGAAACAATGAAATTCAAACACTGCCCCTGGCATCAAAGGAAGGCAATACTTTTCAAATTCAGAAACTGCAATCTAACCAAATAAGAACAGACAAACATAAACACGAAACTAATCAATTTCAAAACATTTGTCGTGATATACACAGCCCATATGTCAAGGAAAAATACTTAATAACCAATAACACAAGGTTATAAGAAGTATATTTTAGTGTATAGAGAGTACTTATTACTAATGGATATTATTGTCCTGTCCTTGGTACTACATCTATCAAGCTAGCATCTACCACCTAAAACATTTCATTAAAAACTAGTCTTGGGTCATTAATTTATAAATAGGTATGAACTAGAATCAAGTTTTTGCCTTATCTAGTTCTTAGCCTACTCTCAGTACCATTATATAAAGATCTGAAGACAATTACATTGGCTTTACATTTCTAGTTTCTAACATTATTTTGGAAAATTTTTAAAAATGATGATAAAAACTTCCATCTGGGGCTTACATTCTTTATAACTGTTCTTTGTCTAAAAGAATATAAATGTAGGAGGTTAGAGAGATACATCAGTGATCAAGAGCATCAACTGTCTCTTCCAGAAGACCTAGGTTCAAGTTTCAGCCCTACTTAGTACATGACCATTTGTAACAGTATTTCCAGGGGATCCAATAACCTCTTCTGGCTTCCACAGGTACTGCATAAAAATGAAACACAGAAGAGCATACAGGCAAAACAAACAAAAAAAAGACAAACATACACAAACAAAACATCACAAAAATTTTAAAAATTCCCTTAAGATGATATATAGCATTAATATTCCAGCACTTTCTAACTCAATGGACAACTATAACAGCAAATAAAACAGTCAACAATCCGGGCGGTGGTGGCGCACGCCTTTAATCCCAGCACTCGGGAGGCAGAGGCAGGCGGATCTCTGTGAGTTCGAGACCAGCCTGGTCTACAAGAGCTAGTTCCAGGACAGGCTCCAAAGCCACAGAGAAACCCTGTCTCGAAAAAAAAAAAAAAAAAAAAAAACAGTCAACAAAATGTGAGTTTTCTATATATACAGAGAGGGAAGAGAAAGGAGAAGAAACACCAAACAGATATTCCAAAACGGAAAAACACCACAAAAATTAACTATATCAATGAATGAATCTAACTACAAATTAGATATGAATAGACTGTCTTCTGACTTCACACATTATTATATGTGTACTTCTCTACTATATGTGCTTTGACACATGAAGGCCTGTACTCGAAGACACACAGATAAATCTGAACCAAAAATGCAAGCATAAACAACAGAATACATGAGATGGAAGGGAGTATCTCAAATGCTGAAGATACAACAGAGGAAAAAAAAACAGGCTCAATGGTCAAATAAAGTATTAAATCTAACAAATGCCTAAGACAAAATATCCAGGAAAAAAGGGACACCATAAAAGTCCAAACCTAAGAATAATAGGGATAGAAGTCGTCCAACTCAAAAGCATAGAAAATATATTCAAAAAAATCATAGAAGAAAACTTTCCCAACCTAAAGAAAGATATGCAAATGAAGGTACAAGAAGCTTACAGAACACCACACAGACAGCACCAATAAATTAAGTTCCCACACCACCTTATAATAAAAAAAACATACAGAATAAAGGAAGACTATTAAGAGCTGCAAAGGAAAAAGGCAAAATAACATAAAATCAGGCCTTTCAGAATTACATCTGACTTCTCAATGGAAACAACAGAAACCAGAAGGTACTGGTCAAGCATTATGCAGACATTAAGAGAACACAAATGCCATCCCAGACTTCCATACCCAGCAAAACTTTCAATCACAATAAACGGACAAAACAAGAACCAGATTTAGCCAATACCTAGTCACAAACCCAGTCCTACACAAAGCACTAGAAGGAAAACTCCAACCCAAGGAAGTTAGGTACACCCAGAAAAACATAGAAAATAGGTGATCCCACAGCAGCAAATACCAAAGAAGGGAAAAACACACACAACATCACTAGCAATGAAAACTAATATGAAAGGAACTAGCAATCATTGGTCATTAATATCCCTTAATATAAATGGACTCAACTCACCTACAAAAAGACACAGGCTAACAGATTGGATACAAAAACAGAATCCATCCTTCTGCTACATACAATAAACATGCCTCAACCTCAAAGACAGATATATCTCCTCAGAGTAAAGGGGACCAATAGAACTGAATCGAAGACCCAGATATCAATCCACACACTACGAACACCTGATTTTTGAGAAAGAAGTTAAAAATATAAAATGGAAATAAGAAAGCATATTCAACAAATGATGCTGGCATAACTGGATATCAACATGTAGGAGAATGAAAACAGATCCATCTTTATTGCAATGCACAAAACTCAAGTCCAAATGGATCAAACACCTCAACATAAAACTATCAAACTGAACCTTATAGAAGAGAAAGTGGGAAGTACACTTGAACACAGGAGACCAGTCCTTAAATATTTAACTCCTGTAGCATAGACACTGAGAGAAACAATTAGTAAATGGGACCTCCTGAAACTGAGAATCTTCTGTAAAGCAAAGGACATGGTCAACAAGACAAAACAGCAGCATACAGAATGGGAAAAGATCTTCACCATCCCTATTTCGGACAGAGGGTTGACCTTGCAAATATACAAAGAACTCAAAAATTGGTCATCCAAAGAAAAAATAATCCAATAAAAAAAGGGGTACAAACCTAAACAGAGAACTCGCAAATGATTAATCTAAAATGGCTGAAAGAGACTCAAGGAAATGTTCAACATCCTTAACCATCAGAAAAATGCAAATCAAAACAACCCTGAGATTCCATTTTAGACCTGTAAGAATGGCCAAGATCAAAAACACTGACAACAGTTTATGTTGGAGAGAATGTGGGGTAAAGGGAACACTCCTCCATTGCTGAAGAAAAAATATATAGCTCAATAAAAACAATTAAAATAAAAAATAATAATTATTACATAAATTAAATATTGTTAAGAGGGGAAAAAACAACCATCTCCATAATTTTTAGTTTCATTTTTCAAGTTATGTCCTGGTCAAATTTTAATTTATAATAAAATGTTTATTGTCATCCTTAGATGACCAAGTACCTATGGTTTTTGCTGAACTGATTATCTGCCCACTATTCCTAGCTCATTATCACAAGGAAATTTATGGTAAGGGCATTGCTTAAAACACACCTAACCACAAAAGACAGGCTGCAGTTACTTAAAACACTTAAATGAAACATTAAGCAATTATGCAGTGTGTCTATTATTCTCACATGTCCTGAGGCATCTTACCCCTTGTTGGTAGCTCACTAAGTTAGACCTTAAGCAATAGAGCATGAACTAACCTTCAGGAAACATCATGTTACCTGAGATACAAACTTAGTGTAATTGTGCTTTTCTTACTTACTTTTGTTGGGTCCCTAGAGGACAGGCTTTGGCACCCCCACTTGATCTGTTTTGCACTCTTGTGGTGGAACCTCCATTTTGCCACACCAGCACGAGGGACGTTGGGATTAACACACAACTTCAAGTTCTGCAGACAAGCCTTTATTCCACTTTCTCACACAGTATATATAGCCCTCAGCAGGAGAGGCCAAGCCAGCAAAAACAAGAAGCTCATCATCATAGGGGTAAACATCTTTAGAAACATTGATGAAAATCACAGATTGTTTTGTTATTATTGTTTTTTGCTTTTGTTTTCAGAACAACCAACCACAAGAGTGAAAAACAGTTCAAGTAGGGGTGCAAAGGCCTGTCCTCTATGGACCCAACAACTTTTAAGTATGCTCACATGAATACATATTAAAATATGTATGTGTACATATATGAGGTACTTTTCTGAGGTACAAAAGCACTTAAGGTGACTTCAATTTAACTGTAAAAGCAATACAAATATCTCAGACAAAAAAGTCAAGACTATATTAGTTCTCTATAAAATATATACTACTATTTCAAGTTTTGTTTTGCTTTGTGTTGGATTTGGTTCTTTAACAAAGTTTCACTCTATAAGCCACGTTGGCCACAGATTCATGGCAATTTACTTCTTTTAGTCTCAAGAGTGTTAGGATTAATGTGTGAACAGACATATCTGACAACATTTTTCAGACTTATTTTTTAGAAATACTACGAGACTTTTAAAAATACTCTAAGGAGCTGGGCAGTGGTGGCGCACGCCTTTAATCCCAGCACTCGGGAGGCAGAGGCAGGCGGAGCTGGGAGGCAGAGGCAGAGGCAGGCGGATCTCTGTGAGTTCAAGACCAGCCTGGTCTACAAGAGCTAGTTCCAGGACAGGCTCCAAAGCCACAGAGAAACCCTGTCTCGAAAAACAAAAACAAACAAACAAAAAAAAAAACTCTAAGGATAATGATAAAATTAAGGCTTAGAGTAAAATGAGGAAAAACATGATAGGAACAACTTGGGATAAAACATTTAAGAATTAAAAGCTACCATAGGAATTTCTCAAGAAAGGAGAGAAACTAATATTATATAGGCTCTTGGATTTTAGGTGGGAAGAAAAAAAAAAAACAGCAAAAACCAAAACAATGACATTAAAAAACTAAAACAATGAAGTAGCTGAAAAATTTCTTTCAATGATACAGTAAGCTGATAAAGGCACTATACATTATTCAATAGGCAGCTACATACTATACTATATATAGCAGTCATATCTGCTCCCCTCCCTGCCTCTCCCCTCCCCTTCAACCCTCTCCCAAGGTCCCCATGCTCCCAATTTACTCAGGAGATCTTGTCTTTTTCTACTTCCCATGTAGACTAGATTTATGTATGTCTCGCTCAGTGTCCTCATTGTTGTCTAAGTTCTCTGGGATTGTGATTTGTGGGCTGGTTTTCTTTGCTTTATGTTTAAAATCCACTTATGAGTGAATACATGTGATAACTCTCTTTCTGTATCTGGGTTACTTCACTCAAAATGTTTTCTAGCTCCATCCATTTTCCTGCAAAATTCAAGATGTCATTTTTTTCTGCTGTGTAGTACTCCATTGTGTAAATGTACCACATTTTTCTTATCCATTCTTTGGTCAAGGGACATTTAGGATCTTTCTAAATCCTGACTATGACAAATAATGCTACTATGAACATAGTTGAACACATGCTCTTGTGGTACAATTGAGCATCCTTTGGATATATATCCAAAAGTGGTATTACTGGGTCTTGAGGAAGGTTGTTTCCTAATTTTCTGAGAAATCGCCACACTGACATCCAAAGGGCTGTACCAGCTTGCATTCCCCATACAGAATGAGAAAAGATCTTTACTAGCCCCATATCAGAGGTCTGATCACCAAAACATACAAAGAACTCAAGAAGTTGGTCATCAAAAGAAAAAATAATCCAATAAAAACTGGAGTACAAACCTAAACAGAGAACTCTCAACAGAGGATTCTAAAATGGCTGAAAGACACTTAAGGAAATGTTCGACATCCTTTGTCATCAGAGAAATGCAAATCAAAACAACTCTGAGATTCCATCTTACACCTGTAAGAATGGCCAAGATCAAAAACACTGATGACAACTTATGCTGGAGAGATTTGGGGTAAAGTATATAGGCAGCTATACACTACATTTTAGGAAATGAAGCACTTTCATGATTGTTCTGAGAAGCAGGTTCAATAATGTGCCATCCCATTCTTTCTTCACAATACAGGTCACTTGTGCAACTTAGAATCTGATACCAACTCAATGGTGACAGTTTTGCCAATAAACAAGAATCTGCTCTTCAGTGGCTCGAAAAGGAGTCTGTTCCAAAAGGCACATCCTGTGCCTCACCCCCAACCCCCACAAAAGCCCCAGAAATCTGGAAGCAGCCCCCCCATGCCAGCAAAAGAAAAAGGCTAAAGACCTATCAGAATTATACCCAACTTCTCAATGAAAACTATGAAGCCAGAAGGTCCTAGACAGATGTAATGCAGACACTAAAACCATGGATGCAAGCCCAGACTACTATACCTAGAAAGCTTTCAATCACCACAGTTGGACGAAACAGGATATACCATGACAAAAATAGATTTATACAATACCTATCCACAAATCCAGCATTACAGAACATATTAGAAGGAAAACTCCAACCCAAGGAAGTTAGCTATTCCTACAAAAACACAGGAAACTGATACTCTCAAACTTCATACCAGCAAACTCCAAAGAAGTGAAACCTATACACACTATCACCGAAATATAACAGGAATTAACAATCACTCGTCATTAGTATCTCTTAATATCAATGGATTCAATTTCAATTCACTTATAAAAAGAGATGGGTTAACAGAATGGATATGAAAATAGGATCCATGCTTCTGCTGCATACAAGAAACACACCTAAACCTTAAAGACAGACATTACTTCAAGGGTTGGTAAAAGATTTTCCAATCAAATGGATCTAAGAAACAAGAGGGTGTAGCTATTCTAATATCTAAAAAACAGACTTCAAACTAAAATCAATGAAAAGAGATAGAGAAGTGCACGTCATACTCAACACAGGAAAAATCCAATAAGATGAAGTCTCAATTCTGAACATCTATGCCCCAAATACAAGAACACCCACATATATAAAAGAAACATTACTAAAGCTTAAATCACACATCAAACCAACACACTAATAGTAGGAGACTTCAACACCCCACTCTCACCAACGGACAGGACTGCTAGACGAAACTAAACAAAGAAATAAGAGACATGATACAAATGGACGTTAACAGACATCTATAAAACATTTCGCCCAAATACAAAATAATATACCTTTTTCTCAGTACCTCATGGAACCTTCTCTAAAACTGACCACATACTCAGTAACAAAGCAAACCTCAACAGATACAAAAAAGTTGGAGTACCCTCCCCCCTGTATCTTATCAGATCACCATTGCATTAATGTTAGATTTCAACAACAACACTAATTGTAGAATGTACTCATGGAAATCGAACAATGGTCAACTGAATCAATTAAAGACTTCCTAGTATTCAATGAAAATTAATGTACAACACACCAAAGCCTATGGAACACTATGAAAGCAGTGCTAAGAGGAAAGTTCATATCACCAAGTGCCTACATAAAGAAAATGAAGAAATCTCACACTAACGACTTAACAGCACACTTGAAAGCTCTAGAACAAAACAAAGCAGACTCACCCAGCAGGAATAGGCAACAAGAAATAATCAAATTGAAGGCTGAGATCACTAAAATATGAAGAAAGAAAGCAATACAAAGAATCAATGAAACAAAGGGCTGGTTCTTTGAGAAAATCAAAAAGACAGACAAACACTCATCCAAGCTAACCAAAAGGCAGAAAGAGAATATCTAAATTAACAAAATCAGCAATAAAATGGGGGCCATAGCAAAGACACTGTTAAATCCAAAGACTCATTAGGTCATACTTCAAAAACCTGTACTCCACAAAATTAGAAAATCTAGAAGCAATGGACAATATTCTGGATAGGTACCACATACAAAAATTAAATCAAGACCAGATAAACAATTTAAATAGACCTGTAACCTTTAAGAAAATAGAAGCAGTCATCAAAAGCCTCCCAACCAGAAACAGTCCAGAGCTAGATGACTTCAGAGCAAAATTCTACAAGAAATTCAAAGAACTTAATAATATCTGTACTACTCAAATTGTTTCACACAATAGAAACAGAAGGAACATTGTCAAACTCTTTTTACGAGGCTACAGTAACCCTGATACCCAACCAAGAAAGGTAAATACTCAATAAAATATTAGCAAACCAAATCCAAGAACACATCAAAAAATCATCCACCATGATCAAGTTGGCTTCATCCCAGAGATGCAGGGATGGTTCAACATATGAAAATCTATGAGTGTATTCCACCATATAAATAAACTGAAAGAAAACAAAAACATGATTAGCTCATTAGATGCTGAAAAGCCTTAGACAAAATCTAAAACCCCTTCATGATAAATGATTTGGAGAGGTCAGGGATACAAGAAAAATACCAAAATATAATAAAGACATTATATAGCAACCTGACATCCATCATCAAATCAAATGGAGAGGATCTCAAAACGATTCTACTAAAATCTGAAACAAGAAGAGGCTGTCCACTCTTTCCCTATCTGTGCAATACACTACTCAAAGTTCTAGCTAGAGCAAGGGGTTAAAAACTGGAAAGGAAGAAGTCAAACTTTCACTGTTTGCCGAGGATATGACAGTTCATATAAGTAACCCCAAAACTTCTATGAGGGAACTTCTACAACTAATAAACACCTTCAGTAATGTAGCAGGATGCAAGATCAACTCAAAAAAATCAGTAGCCCTCCTATACACAAATGATAAAAGGGCAGAACAAGAAATCAGAGAAACATCACCCTTTACAATAAATAGCCACAAACAACATAAAATATCTTGGGGAGACACTAATCAAAGAAGTAGGAGACTAGTATGAAAAAAACTTTAAGTCTTTGAAGAAAGAAACTGAAGAAGACATCAGAAAAAGCAATCTACAGATTCAATAAAATCCCCATCAAAATCTCAACACGATCCTTCACAGACCTAAAAAAAAAAAAAAAAAACCCAGCACTCAACTTCATATAAAAAAACAAAAAACTCAGGATAGCCAAAACAATCCTGTACAAGAAACAAACTTCTGGAGGCATCAACAATCTTAGTTCAAGCTCTATTATAGAGCTATAGTAATGAAACAAGCTTTTTGAAACTGTCAACATTTTGAAACATGTCAAAACAGACATGTGGACCAATGGAATTGAATCGAAGACCTAGGTATTAATCCATACATCTATGGACATCTGATTTTTGACAAAGAAGCTAAAATTTTATAATGAAAAAAGAAAGCACCTTCAACAAATGGTGCTGGCATAACTAGATGTCAGCATGTAGAAGGCAAATAGATCCATATCTATCTCCATGCACAAACCTCAAGTCCAAAAGGATCACACACCCCAACAAAATGATCGGCACTGAGCCTGATAGAAAAGATAGTGGGAAGTAAACTTCGATGCATGGGCACAGGAGACCACTTCCTAAATATAACACCAATAGCACACACTCAGAGACCAACAATCAATAAATGGAACAACCTGAAACAGAGAAGCTTCTATAAGGCAAAGGACACAGTCAATAAGACAAAATGGCTACCATTTTGAATGGAAAAAGATCTTAACCAACTCCACATTGGATAGAGGACTGATCTCCAAAATACACAAAGAACACAAAAAACTAAACATTAAAATACCAAATACTCCAATAAAAATGGGGTACAGATCTGAACAGAGACTTCTCCACAGAAGAATCTCATATGGCCAAAAGACACTTAAGGAATTGCTCAACATACTTAACAGGGAAATGTAAATAGAAATGACTCTGAGATACCATGTTACACCAGTCAGAATGGCTAAGATCAAAAACACCAATAATAGTTTATGCTGGAGAGGATGTGGAGTAAGCAAGCAGAACACTCCTTCATTGCTGGTGGAAGCACAAACTTGTACAGCAATTTTGAAAATCAGTACAGCAGTTTCTCAGAAAATTTGTAATCAATGTACCTCAAGATGCAGCAATACCACTCTTGGGCATATACCCAAAAGATGCACACCCATACCACAAGGATATTTGCTCAACCGTGCTCACAGGAGCCTAAAAACCTAAAAACATCCGAGATGTAAGTCAACAGAACAGATAAAGAAAATGTGGTACATTTACACAAGGAATACTACTCAGTGGTAAAAAACAATAAAATTTGCATATAAAATGCAACGGTGAAAAACAATGAAATTTGCATGCAAATGCATAGAACTAGAAAAAAAAAATTCTGAATGAGGTAACCCAGACCCAGAAAAATAAACATTTTATATACTCACTCATGAGTGGATATTAGATGTAAAGCAAAGGATAACCAGTCTGTAGTCCACAACCCCAGAGAAGCTGGGTAACAAGGAGAACCCTAAGAAAGACATACATAGATCCCCCTGGGAGGGGAAATAGAAAAGTACTCCTGAGAATATGGGGAGAGTGCAGGGTGTTTGTAGTGGGGGAGTCAACAAGGAAGGGCAAAAGGGGAAGGGAGGGGAGAAGGGGAGGGGGGAGGAGGAAAACAGGAGGGAATAGGATGGTGGAGACTGGGGAAGGACAGAGAGGGAGAGCAATGAAAAAGAGATCTTGATTGTGGGAGCCATTATGGGGTTAGCATGAAACCTGGCACCAGGCAAATTCCTAGGAATCCACAAGGATGACCCCAGCCAAGACCCTAAGTAATAGTGGAGATGGTGCCTGAACTGGCCTTCCACTGTAATCTGTAATCAGATTGATAAATACCTGAATTATAGAACCTTCAACCAGCAACTGCTGGAAGAAGAAAAAGGAGATGAGTCAAAGAGAAGGAGGAGCAATAATATGAGCAAAGGGGTCAACACCATAATGGGGATACCAAGAGAAACAGCTGACCTGAGCTAGAGGGAGCTCACGGACTCTGAACTGATAGTAGGGGAACCTATATAGGAACAAACTAGGTTCTCTGAATATGGGTGACAATTGTTTGGATTGGGCAGTCTGTGGGGCCACTAGCTTTGGCTGTGGGACCAAGATTTATCCCTAGTGCTTCAACTGGTTTTTTGGAGCCCACTCTTTTTGCCAGGATACCTTGTTCAACCTAAATATGGGAGGAGGGCCTTGGTCCTGCCTCAAAGCTACATGTCAGACTTAGTTGATTCACCATGGGAATCCTTACCCAGTCTGATAGGGATGGGGTGGGGGGAAGATGGAGGAAGCAGGAGGAGGGGAAAAAGTAGTAACTGGGATAGGTATGTAAAATGAGAAAAGACAGTTTTTAAAAAAAAAAAATAATTAATTAAAGTTTAAAAGGAAGGAAGGAAGGAAGGAAGGAAGGAAGGAAGGAAGGAAGGAAGGAAGGAAGGGAGAAAGGCTGCCACAAGCAGACAGGTTTCCAATGGTACACTACAAGAAATTATAGGAAATTTCTTAAAACAACTGTGGATGCCTGCTGTGCCAAGGGTAAGAAAACCTGCACCCAGGTCATGGGTATAAGGACTTCCTTTTCAGACAAAAAAAAAAAAAAAGAAGGTTTCAAGCAAAGACCCTAGTGGACAAGCCGTGATGAGTCTTTACCTAAATGGAAGGCTCCAAGTTTGAAAACTATTTTAACCAGATTAACTCATTTTATCCTTACCATAATCTTTTGGTCAGGAAAATAATTTTAATAACCCCACTTGATAAGTAAAATAAAAGTTCAGATTTAGAACCCTACTTTAAATAGGATAATCTGAAATGTTAATTTTGAAATGTTCAAAATCTCAAAAATTTACTTTCCCTCAAACTATCTTTTAAGGTAAAATCTGTGCCTATAACTCATATCCTTCCTAGCTTTTACATAGAAAGTTTTAACAAAAAAATTAATCATTCCACCAGCAGATGAAAAGCACATCTCCAGAGAGAAGAAATGGAAATACTGATCAACAAGATTTCAGTTCGAAAAAACACAAGATTCCTCTCTCTTACATCATTTAATTAAGCACTTCCAGTGTTTAATTTCATATTTCCTTGGGAGGGAGGCAAATTTCTCCAGGAGAAAAGAAGCAAACTCCTACCTTTGACATACCTTCTTTCTTACAGTTTCCCAGGACAGCAACAAAGCTAGCTCACTTGTCCCTGCTCTTTCTTCAGTCTTTTTCAGAACCAACCATTATGTATAATCTAACATGCTCCTTCTGATCTAATGTTACAGGGCCAGCCTTTTCCTCTAAGCAGGCAGTGCGAATAAGAACAATGTATTTCCATAACTCAGTGGTGAAGTGTGAAATGGCCATAGACCTACAATAAAGTTTGCCATCATTTTTCTCAATGGGGAGCTGAAGACATGCTGATCTCACTGGTCTTTTTCTTTTTTTAATTTCTCAGCTTTGGGAAGAAATGTTACTCACTGATCTTCTAAAACTACAAGTAATAATTGGCAACATAGAAAAAGAACTGTTTTTTCTCCCATGCTCATTATTTCTAAAACCTTCTATACAAAAATCTACATATGTAAGTGATAAGATGGTTTACAATAGCAAATAAATCATATTGGTTTTTTAATCACAGCAATAAGATGATCAGAAGAATACAGCAAAGGTTAAGAAGCCCAAGTATTTAAGCTATAGAGATGGGAACTGTACAGATATAGGTGGAAAGGACAAAAGGAGGAAGAGGGGAGGAGGGAAGAAGGGTGAGATGCAAATAGTACTTGCCTTCAGGAGAGATATCAGATTTTGAATAACCCCTAGTCAGATGCTCTCATATTTCAAAAATTATTTTGGATTTATTTTTTTTTTATTTCTGTCTGAAAGTCCATTTGAAACTTGTATATACTATAAGTGTTACATCTCTGAGAGGAAAGGTCTTCTGGCAGTAGGAAGACAGGGTATACCAATGTCATACCACCAAACTAACTTAACAAAATAATTTTTGGGAAAGACACAAGAGGGTGTTTGTCTCTGCTTGGAAGAAAAGCAGCAAAGAAATGAACAGGACATTGGCCTTATATAGGATTTTTAGGGGGAGGAAGACCTCTCCAGGGCGGCCTGATCTTGAGGCAAGTTCAGGAATTGCTGTAATTCTCTGGCCTGATCTTGGGGGCAAACTCATGAATTAATGGAATTTTGTTGCCTGATTGCAGGTTTTTTTTTTCTTTTCTGTAGGGTAGAGCTTAGCCACCTGCATCCCCAGACAGAAATGGCCATTAAAACTGTAAGAGTAGTCTTGAGCGACAGGGCCTGGGCCACATGCCTCAAGGGGCTAGGTCTGGCTATCAGAGTAGTCGGGGTCTGATCCCTCATTCATTGAGGGGCTTATATTCACCATATTAAAGCATGGTTCTGCATGTATAGCAGCTCAAGCAAAGTGCAAGAGAAATCAAGAACTGAATAAATAAACATGGGCCTTTCCTTTACCTGGTGGGGCAGAAACTATCCTCTGCTAACATTTCTGAAAGGCCTGACTCAAGTTACCCAAGTATAAAGGTCTACCATGTGGCCGGGTGCAGTGGCACATGCTTTTAATCCTAGCACTCAGGAGGCAGAGGCATGTGGATCTTTGTGAGTTCCAGGCCAGTCTGGTCTACATAAGGAGATCAAAGCCAAAAAGATTACATCTAAAACAACAAAGCTAAATAAATAAATAAATGAGTAGTTTATGTATTTGTATTTCAGTTCTGGCATTATCTCATTATCCTACTTCATACAGTGACTATCGTTTGCCATCAGGTGACAATGAAACAAAGGCAGGTCAAAAATTGGCCAAACAATACCAGAGAAAATCTATCTGTATTTCACCCAACTGCTAATTTGAAATGTATCAATAAATTATAGACTTTCCTGGCATCTGATGACAACTTAAAAAGAAAAGAAGTGAGGGGTGGTCATTTAGGAACTAACGTGCTAACAAAGTTCTTTCCTTTTAGAAATTTTAATTCATTTTAATTAGAATGGATATTCCCACATGGGAAAACAAGGCACTGTGCAAGGTAAAATAGGCTAAAAGCTGATTTAAAAACAAAAGGAAAGAAAAAAAATGCTTCAGCACTTACCTCTGACCCCAAACTGAGAGATATAATCTCATCCTCAAATGCAGAATGTGTGTCAATATGGGCAGGAATTCCTGAGATAGAAAACATGACAATAACCTGTCAGAATGGCTAAAATCAAAAACACCAATGATAGCCTTTGCTGGAGAGGATGTGGAGTAAGGGGTACACTCATCCATTGCTGGTGGGAATGCAAACTTGTGCAACAGCTTTGGAAAGCAGTGTGGAGGTTTCTCAGGAAATTCGGGATCAAACTACCCCAGGACCCAGCAATCCCACTGTTGGGAATTTACCCAAGAGATGCCCAATCATATTACAAAAGCATTTGTTCAACTATGTTTATAGCAGCATTATTTGTAATAGCCAGAACCTGGAAACACCCTAGATGCCCTTCAGTGGAAGAATGGATGAAGAAACTGTGGAATATATACATATTAGAGTACTACTCGGCGGTAAAAAACAATGACATCTTGAATTTTGCATGCAAATGGATGGAAATAGAAAACACCATCCTGAGTGAGATAACCCAGGACCAAAAAGATGAACATGGGATGTATTCACTCATAATTGGGTTCTAGCCATAAATAAAGGACATCGAGCCTATAATTCGTAAAAAATCCTACAGAAGCTAAATAAGAAGGTGAATCCAAAGAAAAACATATAGTTATCCTCCTGGATACTGGAAGTAGACAAGATTGCCGGACAAAAATCGGGAATATAGAGGTGGGGTGGGATGGGGGGAGGGGGGATGGGGAGAGAAAAGTGTGAAGTGGAGGATGGGAAGAGCTTGGGGGAATAGGATGGTTGGGATATAGGAAGGGTGGATATGGGAACAAGGAATTATATATCTTAATTAAGGGAGCCATTCTAGGGTTGGCAGAGACTTGACTCTAGAGTGTCCAGGAAGACGCCCCCAGCTAGTTCCTTGGGCAGCTGAGGAGAGGGTGCCAGAAATTTCCAGATCCTATTGCCATACTCATGAATATCTTGCATATCACCATAGAACCTTCACCTGGCATTGGATGGAGAAAATGACAGAGCCCCACATAGGAGTACCGGACTGAGCTCCCAAGGTTCTGATGAGGAGCAAAAGGAGGGAGATCATGAGCAAGGAAGTCAGGACCATGAGGGGTGTGTTCACTCATTGAGACGGTGGGACAGATCTAACGGGAGACCACCAAGTCCAGTTGGAATGGGACTGATGGAACAGGGGACCAAATCGGACTCTCTGAATGTGGCTGATGGTGGAGGAGGACTGAGAAACCAAGGACAACGGCGATGAGCTTGAACTCTACAGCATGGACGGGCTCACTGTGAGCCTTGTCAGTTTGATTGCTCACCTTCCTGGACTTAGGGGGAGTTGGGAGGACCTTGGACTTAACATAGTGAAGGGAACCCTGATGGCTCTTTGGCTTAGAGGGAGGGAGTGGGGGTGTGGGTGGAAGGGAGGGGAGGGAAGGGGGAGGAGGAGGGGAGGAGATGGAAATTTTTAATAAAAAAATGAGAAAGAAAACATGACAATATCACTTCATTGTCCATTTTAGGTTTAGACTACATGCATGTAGTCTCACATAATTATGGTGAAAAGATTGTTTGGTTCTTAAGAAGGTACTATAATCTCAGTTAGAGGGAAACAGAATGAATATGACTCAACAAAATTAAACTAAATCTAAAACAGGATAACTCGACATCAAAGTAAAATGACATTGAGAACTGACTTTAAATAAAGTCTCAGGAGTAACTGCTTAAATAGGACACTTTCCATTCACAGTCCAGAAGGTCAATGTGGAAGATAAATACACGTCATTCTTTTGCATAAACAGTGGGATTCTCAAAGACTTGGACAACAGAGGCCACTAATACACTAAATACTTAGTGTATTAATAATTAAGATACCACTTCTTCCATTCATTGGTATGGCAAATGAGTAGACATTGGTAAAGAAGCTATAACTCAGAGAAAAGATAAAAAGAAGAAAGATACATCCTACTAAAGGATGTACAGACTGGTAGAAAGCCAGACAGGAAAACAAGATATTCAAGTACTTACAATATTAACACCACAGTACACATCTAAAGTCCTAGCCCTGCGGGAGCTGGGAAACAAGCAGCTCAAGTTTGAGTCAGTCTTGAGGGCTGGGAATGTAGCACAGTGACTGGGTTCCTGTCTAGCAGGTACCACGCTGTGGCGATACTTTGTGCTATAATAATTAAGTTTGCTGAAAGATCAGAGTGCAGTGCTAGCCAGTAGTTAACCACAGAGGCGAGGCACTTGAGAAAAGGAAAGAGGAAGTGATATGGCTCAGTAGAGAGAAGAAGTGATAATAAGGTGAGGTACAGAAAGGAGCTCAACCCCTTTCAGCTGAAAAGTTAGCTAAGTAAGTGGTGGCTGTTGCTTGCTCCTTTGTCTCTCTGATCTTTCAGCATTTATCCCAAAATCTGATTCCAGATTTTTATTATAATTCACGCTACACTAGGTCCTAAGTTTAATCCTCAGCATCACAATAAAACACTAAAAAATAAAATATAAAGCATTCCATGATTTAAAAAAAAAAGTGGGACAAAAAGTGATTCCTTTGGGGTGGGGGGAATCACTTAACTACAAATATCGGGTGAAAATGCTATTAATGACCTACCTATACCTAAGATTTTCACTGACAAATACTCCTAGAATTATTTTACACATTCTAAAGCAGGAGGAGAAAAATCATCCAACCAGTCAACTTTCTTCTTTTCTGTGGCTAACTTGCTTCTTCTGTTATGCATTTCTTGCATAATAGCTACCAACTCCCTCTCTAACATGTTGAGAGAGGAACAAAAACCACAAACAGCAATGTATATCCATTTAGTTATGTTTTATAATTGGAAGCTCCTCAAGCGATGGAGGTACAGACTACAAAGAATAAGAAGTAATACAGATACTGAATATTATTAAAGCAGTCTAAAATTTAATTTTAGATTAAAAAAAAAACACTGAATTTTGATCTTGAAAAGTTTCATAACCTTAATTCTGAAATACACAACTGGGATATTAAAGAAGAAACAAATGGGGCTGGAGATATGGCTCAGTGATTAAGAGTACTAGATACTCTTCCCAGAAGACCCAGGTTCAGTTTCCAACACCCACATAGCAGCTCACAACTATCTATAACTTCAGTTCCATGGGACATGATAGTGTCTCTTCTGACCTCCTAGGGCACTAGAGTCACACGTGATTCACAGACATACATACAGTCAAAACACACACACATATGGAGAGAGAGAGAGAGAGAGAGAGAGAGAGAGAGAGAGAAAGAGAGAGAGAGAGAGAGAGAGAGATAAAAGAATATAGATAACCTAAAATGAAAGAAAATGCTTTTTAAAAAATAAACACCTACCATGCCCAGGCTCATACTGATTTATGGTCAACTGATCAGGTTTATGTTTAATGTAACCTTCATTCAACCATTTTTCCAAAATGCTGTTGTAAATATCAGGAAGACCTAAAATTGATAACCAGAAAAGCAAAGCACACTCAGAAACTATATATTTAACCGAAAATAAATAAAAGTAACACTGATACTAATCTGAGCTTTTAGTGTTGTGGTCAAAACAAAAAAGATGACAAATCCACAGGCAAAACAAATTAAAAATAGACCTATAAGAATATTTAAAGTTTTTACACCATTGACACAATCAAATAAAAAGCACAAAATAATAATTTTACTAATAACAAATTTGACATTTTGTAAAATGATAATAAACTTAATATACATTGAAATGCCTTTATCCAAAAATCACTGTTTAATATATACCTTATACCAGGCTGAAAGTAATCTTATATCTTATTTTTGATGTGCTTGTGTTTTGACTATGACTCATCACACAGGCTTAGATATGGATATTTTCCATTGGAAGCATCATATCTGCTCTCAAACATCCTCAGATTTTGGAGAAATTTGAATTTTCTATTTTCAGATTTACAGAGACTCAACCTATAGACTTTATGTTAGAAATACTTTGTCAAATTTTAAATATCTACAAGGCACAAGGAGTATATATGTGAGAAACACGCTATAAGTGGATGATAGAGAACTACTTTTAAAATATGAAGCTATTCATGTTCAACTGTGTACTTGAATAGATACACACATTTTGGATATGAACTGATTTCATAAAAAGTGAGAAGAATGTGTGTTAAACTGATTAGAGCACATGTTTCTAAAGGGAAGAAGAGAAAAAAAATAGAAGTAAACAGGAAAACACAAACTGAGCTAATTCTAAAAAAGAAAAAATATATATACTGAAATAGGAACTATAGATGCAAGCATCACCAACAGAATATAAGAAGTAGAAGAAAGAATCTCTGGTGTTGAAGGAACTACAGAAGAAATAGATATATGGGTCAAACAAAATGTTAAATATAAAAAATTTTCTGACACAAACATCCAGAAAATCTGGGACACTATTGAAAGACCAAACCTAAAATCAATAGGAAGAGAAGAAGAAGATTTATAGCACAAACACAGCCCAGAAAACGTTTTAAACAAAATCATAGAAGAAAATTTTCCTGACCAAAAAAAAAGGGCATGCCCATAAAGGTACAAGAAGCTTACAGAACACCCACCGAATAGATTGGATCAGAATCGAAAGAACCGTCACCACATAATAATCAAAACATAAAACATACAAGATAAAAAAATAAAATAACATATAAAGATAGATACATCAGAATAACACCTGATTTCTCAAGGGCGATTCTAAAAGCAGAGATGCTAGCTCAGACTACTATACTCAGCAAAACTTTCAGTCATCATGGATGGAGAAAACAAGATATTCCATGACAAAGTCAAATTTAAAAAATTTCTATCCACAAGTCCAGCCCCACAGAAAGAACTAGAAGGAAAACTTCAATGCAATGAGGTTAACTAAACCCACAAAAACACAGGCAATAAATAATCACATATCAGCATATCCCAAAGGAAACACACACACACACACACACACGTTTGCACACACTACCAACAACAACAATATAAGAAAACAGCAAGAACTCAAAATCATTGTTCATTGATATCTCTCAATGTCAAAGGACTTGATTCCCCAATAAAAAGGCACAGACTAACAAAATGGACATGAAAGCAACATCTATCTTTCTGCAGCATACAAGAAACACACCCCAACATCAAAGACAGACGTCATCTCAGAGTAAAGGGTTAAAAAAAGTTTTTCCAAGTAAATAACCCCCAAGAAACCAGCTGGTCCAACTATTCTAATATCTAACAAAGTAGACATCAAACCAAAATTAATCAAAAGACATGGGAAAGGACATTTCATAGGCATCAAAAGAAACATCCACCATGATGACATCTTAATTCTCAACACCTTTCCTCAAACATAAGGACACCCACGTTTGTTAATATTAATATTGAGAGACTTCAATACTCTGCACTCCCTAATGGACAGAACACTCAGACGAAAACAGAGAAAATACTGGAGTTAATAGATGTTATGAACTAAATGGATCTAACAGATAACTACAAGAATACTTCAAGCAAAACAAAAGAATATACCTTCTTCTCTGAACCTCATAGAACATTCTCCAAAATTGACCATATACACAGTCACAAAGCAAGTCTCAAAAGATAAAAGAAAATTGAAATAACCCCCTACAACCTACCAGAAGAACATAGATTTAAGTTGAATTTCAACAACAAAAACAGCAGAAAAACTACAAACTCATAGAAACTGAACAACTCTCTAATGAATGACTACATTATAAAGGAAGAAAAAAGAAAGAAATTAAAGACTTCCTACAAATTCAATGAAAATGAATGCAGAATATATCCAAACTTATGGGACACAATGAAAGCAGAGCTAAGAGAAAAGTTTACAGCACTAGTGCTTTTATCAAGAATTTGAAGAGATTGTATACTAGCAACTAAGCAGCACACCTGAGAACTTAGAACCAAAATAAGCAAATACCAAGAAGAATATATGTCAGGAAATAATCAAACTGAGGCCTGAAATCAATAAAATAGAAACAAAGACAGCAATAAAAAGAATCAATGAAACAAAGAGTTGGTTCTTTGAGTAAATTAGTAAGACAGACAAATCCTTCTAAAAAATAACTAAAAGACAGAGAGGGAACATGCAAGTCAACAAAATCAGAAGGAAAAAGGGGGACATAATAGACACCAAGGAAATCCAGAAAATCATTAAAAACCTATATACCACACAACTGGAAAATCTAAAAGTGACAGACAAATTTCTTAATAGATTTCACTAACCACAGTTAAATCAAGATCAGAACTAGAAATAGTCAATAAAAGTCTCTAAACCAAAAAAAGGCCAGGGCCAGAATTCTACCACATGTTCAAAAAAGAGGTAATACCAGTATGCCTAAAATGATTACCAAAACAGAAAAAGAAGCAACAATGCCAAGTTTATTATGAGGGTAGTCATCCTGATACTGAAACCACACAAAGACTCAACAAAGAAGAGAATTAATGACCAATATCCCTCAAAATATTGAACACAAAAATATTCAACAAAATACTTGTAAACCAAATCCAAGATCACATAAAAAAGAGTATCAACCATGATAAAGTAGATTTTATCCCAAAGATTCAGGCATGGCTCAACATACAAAAATCAGTCAATATAAACAAACTGGAAGAAAAAAAATGATCATCTCATTAGATGTTGAAAAAGTGAAAAAAAATCCAACACCTCTTCATTATATCCTTGGAGAGATCAAGGATATAAGGGATATACATCAATGTAATAAATGTAATATATAGCAAACCAATAGCCAACAACAAATTAAATGGAGAGAAAAATCAAAGTAATCCCACTAAAATCAGGAACAAGACAAGGCTGTCTACTCTCTCCATATCTATTCAATATAGTACTTGAAGTTCTAGCTAAAACAGTAAGACAGCTAAAGGAGATCAAGACAATACAAATAGGGGAAAAAGTCAAAGTATCACTATTTGCAGATGATATGATAGTATAGATAAGCGATCCCATAAATTCTACCAGGGAACTCCTACAACTGATAAACACCTTCTGCAAAGTGGTTGAATACAAGCTTAACTCAAAAAGACGTAGCTCTGCTATAAACAAAGGATAAACAGGTAGAGAAAGAAATCAGGAAAACAACACCCTTCACAATAGCCACAAATAATATAAAATTTCTTGGTGTAACTCTAACCAAGCAAGTAAAAGACCTTTATGACGAGAACTTCAAGTGTTTAAAGGAAAAATTGGAGAAGATATCAGAAGACAGAAAGAGCTCCCATGCTCATGTATCACTAGGGATAATATAGTAAAAACGGCCCTATTATCAAAAGCAACCTACAGAGTCAATGAAATTTCTATTAAAATCAAAACATTCTTTATAGACCTTAAAAGAATAATACTGAACTTGATATGAAAAAACAAAACACCCATAATAGCTAAAACAATCCTGAATGATAAAAGAACTACTGGAGTTAGCACCATCTCTGACTTCAAGTTCAACTACAGAACTATAGTAATAAAAAGCACATGGTATTGGCATAAATACACATTGGTCCAGGAAATACAATTGGAGACCCATGCATAAATCCAAGCATCTATGAACACTTGATTTTTCTCAAAGTAGTCAAAATTATATAATGGAAAAAAAAGAAGTCATCTTCAACAAATGGTGCTGGTCTAACTGAAGGTTGACACAAGAAGAATGCAATTTGAGACTTATCTATAAAGTTGCACAAAATTCAAGTCCAAGTAGATCAAGGACCTCAACGTAAGTCCAGGTACACTAAACCTGACAGAAGAGAAAGTGGGAGACAGCTTTGAATGCATTGGCACAGGAGAAAACTTCCTGAACAGAACACCAAAATCACTGACATTAAGATGGACATTTAATAAATGGAACCTCATGAAACTGAAAAGCTTCTGTAAAGCAAAGACATCATCAGTAGGAAAAACAGAAGCCTATAGAATGAGAAAAGATCTTAACAACCCTTTATCTTACAGAGGGGTAATTTCCAAAATATAAAAAGAACTCAAGAAATTAGATATCAAAAAATCAAATAAGTCAATTTAAAAATGGGGTATAGATCAAAACAAAGAATTCACAACAAAAGAGTCTCAGATGGCCAAGAAACACTTATAAAATGTTTAATACCCTTAGTTATTAGGGAAATGCAAATCAAAAGACCCTGAGATTTCATCTTACACCTATCAGAATGCTAAGATCTAAATCACAACTGATATAAAGCAAGGTGAACAGGCCACTCATACAGCCACTTTGGGAAATCAGTTTGGTGATTTGTCAGAAAAATTGGAAATCGATCTACTTCAAGAACCAACTATATCACTGTTAGGCATATATCCAAAGAATGATCAATCATACCACAAGGACAAGTGCTCAACTATGTTCATAACAGCTTTATTCCTAATAATCAGAACCTGGAAACAACCTAGATGTCCTTCATCAAAAGAATGGATGAAGAAATGTGGTACGTTTGCACGATGGAGTATTACTCGGCTGTTAAAAACAATGACATCATGAAATTCATAGGCAAATGGAAGGAACTAGGGAAAAAAACCATCCTGAGTATAGTAACCCAGACCCAGAAAGACAAACATAATACATACTCACTTATAAGTTGATAATAGCTGTAATGAATAACCATGCTACAATCCGCAGACCCAGAGAAGCTAAGTAACAGGGAGGGTTCAAGGTGGAATACTTGGATCTCCTTGGGAACGGGAATTAGAATAAATTTTGTGGGTGGACTAGGGGTGGATGGGGATGGGAACAGAAGTGATGAGGAGGCATGGGAAGGAGAAAGATAGTATTTAAAGAGATGCATTTCAGAGTGCAACGGAAACTCTGAAGAATCTACAAGGATAACCCCAACTAAGACTCCTAGAAATAAGGGATACATAGCCTGAACTGGTCATCTCCTGGAATCAGGCAAGACTTCCATTAGAGGGACTGGGCCACCAAACTAGCCATATAACCTTTAACTTATTACCTGTCTTGCCTATAAGATATGCTAGGATTAAGATAGTGAAGAAATTGTGAGAGTGGCCAACCAAAGACAAGTGTAGTCTGGGAACCATGCCACAAGAGTGAGCTCACCCGACACGGCCTGAAGCACCAGGACCCAGAGGCTCAGTGGCCCAGAGACCTAGGACAGAAGCAAACATGGTTGAAGAAAAAGATGTCAATGTAATGATACCTAATGATATTCTGCTATACTCATAGACTGGTGTCTAACCTAGAAGTCATCAGAGAGGGTTTATCCAGCCACTTGTAGAAACAGATGCAGAAACCTACATTCAACCATTATGCTAAGCTTGCAGAATCCTGCTGAAGAGAGGGAAGAAAGATTGTGGGAGTGAGAGGGGTCAAGGAAACCCACAGAATCAACTAACCTGGTTTTATAGGAGCTCACAGAGACTGGACCAACAATTAAGGAGTCTGACTTAGGCACTCTGTATATATTTGACAGTTGTAGAGCTTGGTGTTCTTGTAGAACTCCTAACAGTGGGACCAGAGGCTGTCTCTGATGTTTCTGCTGGCTTTGGGGATCCTATTCTTCATACTGAGTCACCTTGCCCAGTCCTAATACAGGAAGAGGTGCTTAGTCTTACTGCAACTTGATATGCTATGTTTTATTGGTATCCATGGGACGTTTGCCCTTTTCTGAATAGAAATGGAGCAGTAGAAGGGGGAGCAGAAGGGAAGTAGGTGAAGAGGCTGGGATGCTGTGGGACAATGGTCTTTTAATCTTTTATTTTGTATTACTTTAATAAAATGTTGACAGGCCAGTGGCCAGGTAGGGCAACCAGGCACGTACGAGAGGCGGGGGATGAGAACAGGAGAATTCTGGAAAGAAGAAGCAGTCTGCAGTTGCCACCCAGATGCAGAGGAAGCAAGATGAGAATGCCTCGCTGATAAATGTACCAAGCCACATGGCTAACAAAGACAAGAATAATGGGCTACTTTAAGATCAACTCCAAAAAACCAGTCGCCCTCCTATACAAAGGATAAGGAAGCAGAGAGGGAAATCAGAGAAGTATCACCTTTCACAATAGCCACAAATAGCATAAGATATCTGGGAGTAACTCTAACCAAGGAAGTGAAGGATTTATTTGACAAGAAATTTAAGTCTTTGAAGAAAGAAATTGAAGAGGATACCAGAAAATGGAAGGATCTCCCCTGCTTGTGGATTGGGAGGATCAACATAGTAAAAATGGGAATTCTACCAAAAGCAATCTATAGATTCAATGCAAACCCCATCAAGGTCCCATCAAAATTCTTCACAGAGATTGAGAGGACAATAATCAACTTTATATGGAAAAACAAGAAACCCAGGATAGCCAAAAAAATCTTATACAATAAAGGTACTTCTGGAGGCATTACCATCCCTGACTTCAAACTCTATTACAGAGCTACAGTATTGAAAACAGCTTGGTATTGGCATAAAAACAGAG
The DNA here is from genome assembly GCF_903992535.2 of Arvicola amphibius. Classification (NCBI taxonomy): domain Eukaryota; kingdom Metazoa; phylum Chordata; class Mammalia; order Rodentia; family Cricetidae; genus Arvicola; species Arvicola amphibius. The sequence continues at coordinate 73,049,756 of NC_052049.1, read as the reverse complement.
AAGTTGACCAATGGAATCATATAGAAGATCCAGATCTTAAACCACAAACCTATGAACACCTGATTTCTGATAAAGGAGCCAAAAGTACACAATGGAAGAAAGAGGGCATCTTCAACAAATGGTGCTGGCGTAACTGGATGTCAACCTGTAGAAGAATGAAAGTAGATCCATATCTATCACCATGCACAAAACTCAAGTCCAAATGGATTAAAGACCTCAATATTAATCTGAACACACTGAGCTTGATAGAGGAGAAAATGGGAAGTACTCTACAACAAATGGGCACAGGAGACCGTTTCCTACGCATAACCCCAGCAGCACAGACATTAAGGGCAATATTGAATAAATGGGACCTCCTGAAACTGAGCAGCTTCTGTAAAGCAAAGGACATTGTCACTAAGACACAAAGGCAGCCTACTGACTGGGAAAATATCTGCACCAACCCTGCAACTGACAAAGGTCTGATCTCTAAAATATATAAGGAACTCAAGAGACTAGACTTTAAAATGCTAATTAATCCAAATAAAAAATGGGGCGCTGAACTGAACAGAGAATTCTCAACAGAAGAAGTTCAAATGGCCAAAAGACACTTAAGGTCATGCTCAACCTCCTTAGCTATCAGGGAAATGCAAATCAAAACAACTTTGAGATATCATCTTACACCTGTCAGATTGGCTAAAATCCAAAACACCAATAATAACCTTTGCTGGAGAGGTTGTGGGGTAAAGGGTACACTCACCCATTGTTGGTGGGAATGCACACTTGTGCAACCACTTTGGAAAGCAGTGTGGTGGTTTCTCAGGAAATTCGGGATCAACCTACCCCAGGACCCAGCAATTCCACTATTGGGAATCTACCCAAGAGATGCCCAATCATACTACAAAAGCATTTGCTCAACTATGTTCATAGCAGCATTATTTGTAATAGCCAGATCCTGGAAACAACCTAGATGCCCTTCAGTGGAAGAATGGATGAAGAAACTGTGGAATATATACATGCTAGAATACTACTCAGCGGTAAAAAACAATGACATCTTGAATTTTGCACGCAAATGGATGGAAATAGAAAAAACTATTCTGAGTGAGGTAACCCAGATCCAAAAAGATGAACATGGGATGTACTCACTCATAATCGGTTTCTAGCCATAATTAAAGGACATCGAGCCTACAATTCGGGATCCTTGAGAAGATAATAAGAAGGTGAACCCCCCAAAAAAGATATAGTAATCCTCCTGGATATTAGAAGTAGACACGATCGCCAGGCAAAAATTGGGAACTTGAGGGTGGGGCGAGACGGGGCCAAGGGAAGATGGGGACAGAAAAGCGTGAAGGGGAGAATGGGGGGAGCTCGGAGAAATGGGATGCTTGGGATACAGGAAGGGTGGACATGGGAGCAGGGAAGCATATATCTTAATTTATGGAGCCATCTGAGGGATGTCAAGAGACATGACCCTAGAGGGGTGTCCAGGTTTCCAGGGAGATGCCCCCAGTTAGTTCCTTGGGCAGCTGAGGAGAGGGAGCCTGAAAAGGCCAGTTCCTATAGCCATACTGAGGAATTTCTTGCATATCACCATAGAACCTCCACCTGGCGATAGATGAAGAAAATGACAGAGCCCCACATTGGAGCACCGGACTGAGCTCCCAAGGTCCTGATGAGGAGCAGAAGGAGAGAGAACATGAGAAAGCAAGTTAGGACCGTGAGGGGTGCATTCACCCATGGAGACGGTGGGACAGAACTAACGGGAGATCACCAACTCCATTTGGATTGGGACTGATGGAACATGAGAACAAACCAGACTCTCTGAATGTGGCTGACGGTGGAGGCTGACAGAGAAGCCAAGGACAAAGGCGCTGATCTTTGACTCTTCTGCATGGACAGGCTCTGTGGGAGCCTTCTCAGCTTGGTTGATTACCTTCCTGGACCTGGGGGGAGTTGGGAGGACCTTGGTCTTAACATAGAGTAGGGAACCCCGATGGCTCCTTGGCCTGAAAAGGGAGGGAGGTGGGGTATGGGAGGAGGGGAGGTGAGGGAAGGGGGAAGAAGAGGGGAGGAGATGGAAATTTTTAAATATAAAAAAAAAACAAAAAAAAAAAGAAAAAAAAAAAGAAGCCTGAGCAAACAAGTCAACCAGTTACAATTAATGTAAACTTCTGTGTGTTTTTTTGGGACTGAATGGCTACGGGACCAGGTGAGACAGAAACCTCTGTCAACACTGGGAGAAGATGGAGGAGAAACTGCAGTCAGGATGCAAAATAAATAAACAAACGAAGGAAGGAAGGAAGGAATAGAAGTAGACAAGAGCTTCAACTTCATCTGTATAGTTGAACTTTTATAACTAAACCAGGCCACTTACTGAATGAAAATGGTCTAAATATAATCAGTCACCTCAAAAATTGACCTACAGATGACATGCACCTCAACTACTGTAGATTTCTTATATATCACATCATTCTTCTCATGCCAGTACCCGCTGTGCATTAATATGTACTTACCGCCAGGTAAGGGCTTATCTTTATCCACAGTGTTGTTCTCATAGTGGAATTCATAACCAAAATGTTTAACTCTTCTGTGTTTTAAGGACTTTTGAACTGTATAAAGAAAATAAACTGCTTGAAAGAAAAGGACAGCACACTTCATATTTCACTCAGCATTATAAGGAGTTGTTAGATAATGACAACTTCTCCTAATTGCTAAATTTCCTGTTTTAATAGCACTACCCATATTGTTTATATAATTTGTTTCATTATGCTTAAAACACCTATTAATGTGAGAGGAATATGCATATATCCTGCCACTCACAGGGTTGCTAGTTATCTGGAAAGAGGTAAAGCAGCTCTCATGGGATGTCCTATACCAGTTAGTGCCAGAAAAAAATCTCAGAGCAGAGAGGAAATGTTGGGATCCAGGTCAGTCTACAGCCTTCTCAGAGACCCCGATGAAACAACTAAAGGAACACTAGCTCTGTGTCCTTGCCTAGCAGCAGATCTGGCAAGGTTCAGTCTGGGGCCCAGGACAGGGCCTTGGAGGAGTCAAGGATTCAGATTCTGGGAATCTGACTTCTCCCCATTGAACAGACTATATTTATCAGTCCCAGTCCTAAATGCTTAGCCTGTGACACATGAGTCAAGTCAAGAAGTAAACAAGATTTTAAACAGTGGAAGATCTGATAAAAGCTATGTTAACATTACTCAGACTAGAGTTTAGAACAGGTCGCTAATACAAATGTTATATATAATACTGTTGTTAAAAACTATTACTGGAATTAGCTTGGACATGGTGTAGGCAAGCCTACTTGTAAATAGGCTTGCCTACACCATGTCCAAGCTAATTCCAGTGATCTTGAGGAAACAGTAAAATGCCAATAAACCTATGGTGTACAATGAAAGCAAGAGCAGAAACAGGATATTTTCCAAAAATCTAATTTATGGGCCTTGTAGTTTTACTTACAGTTCTGATTGCCTGTGTCTCCTGCCCAATCAACACTTTCCAAAAGCATTTTCTCATCCTCAGAAGAAATAATTTCTTCTACCACCAAGAGGCCGGGAGGCAAGGCTTGAAGCCCCAACTTTTTCCATTGTGCTACAGGAAAACGAATTAAAATACTCATATACAAAATCTGAACTTCTGGAAAAATTAAATTCTGCACCAATGTCACAGTTTGAAAAGCTCTAAATCACCATTTTCAGAAGAATGCTGAAGGCCCACAGAAAGTGCAAAAGCAAAGATCAAGATCAGAGTTGTACTGTACTGTACTCTTTATAGTTCGTTTTAACAAAGAATGGCACTCAAGTTTTCTGTTTGCACATGATTGAGTCACTTTGTAAACCTCATTTGAAGACAAGGTTTTTCATATACTTATAAACTGCTATTAAAAAATGTCAAGGGTAAAACTACAAAATGGGAATGGAAACCACAAGATTAATTCATTTAATACAGAAAAAGCTTTAACAAAGTTCAACATTCCTTTATGATACAATCTCTGAAGAACTAGAAAGTACCATACCCCAATATATAAAGACTACATTTAACAAACCTATGGACAATTATGCTAAACAGAGAAAAACTGAATATATTTCCTCTAATATCAACAGCAATGAGACAAGGATGTCCTCTCTCTACTAGGATTCAATATAGGGTTTGAAGTCTTAGCTAGATCAATAAGAGGAAGAAATAGAAGGGGTTCACCTAGAAAAAGAAGCCAATGTATCTATCTATAATTGTGCCTAACATCCTTATCCAACAGAAAATATTAAAATTCTTTTAGGTATATAACCAGGAGCAGGATAACTGGATCATATGAAAACTCTGTTTCAAACTGTCCACATTCTTACCAGCAGTGAGTAGGGGCTCTTCTCTTTCTGCATCAGCCTTTGATCCCAACAGGCACAGCACAAGCAAACACACCAGCATATACATGTGTACACACACATACACACAGACCACCACCCTCCCACACACAAAGAGTAATTGATAGAGACTCCGTAAGAAGAAAGCTCACACAAAAAAAAAATAAGTAACTTCAAGGTACCTTGTTCCACATAATTTGAGTACAGAATGATCTTCTGCCCCAAATCATCAATGATTTCTTTTCCATTGAGGTTAGCATATGCTTTCCTGGATTCTTCGATAGTTTTGTATATTACAAAAGCATAAGGTTTATTAGGTGGCATTAAGAGAGCTTCCATGGGTCCACAATTCTCTAAAGCCAAAAGCAGTTGCTTCCTACTCACACCATTACCAAGACCACCATTGGCAACAACCAGGCTCTTTAAAAAAAAGGGGGGGGGGAGTAGTGAGGTAAGTAAAAAGCAATTGATATGACCTATTTATTTGAAAATAAAATAAGATCATTATTTCAGAATATTATAATTAAAATTGTTCTTTTTTCCTTGTTTATTTGGTTTGCTACTTCATACAAAGTATATAAGCCAATTTACTGAATATTTTGGAGGAAGTTTTCCTATGCTATAAACATTTATTTTAAATAGTTTGCAATGGTGATATATTCATTTCTTCATAACCAGAAATGAAGGTTAAAATCTAACTTCCTATTATGTTCAGAAATACAAATCAACATAATGAAAAAGGACAAGACATGTTTGTTTTGAGTACAATAGTTTGCTGATTCCATGAGTTGTACTAAGTTCAAGATTAGTAAATTAATGTTCATTTTATTACACAATATGAGGATATCTACAACATTCCTTGAAAAGGGTGTAACAGAATTATCATCAAACTGGATAATGAAAAAAGATAAAGCTCTCTTCCCCAGAGGACAGCCAAATACATTTGTACAAACAAGTATAAGGATACACATAATAAACTCATTATTACAATACTATATTAAACAGCATAAAATTTATTCTCATATTACTTTATCATGGACGTCATTCAATAAGATGTTTTCATTAAAAATATTATAACAATTTAGTTATGTGTGGCCACCACTACAAAAAAAAAAAAACCACTCCCATTTCCCTAAATCTGACTCAAAGACAAAAAGGAAAAAAAGTACTTTTTTTTCTATTCTCATGTACTTAATACAACATGATTAAAAAGACCAGCAACCTATTAATTCTTAGCAGATCCTGCAGCAAGCTCAGTTAAGTGTCCCCTAATTGCTCTCTAGACAAAATCAATTCAGTTTAAGACTAGTTACCTAGTGAAAACAATAGAACCCACAGGTTCAGTTCTGCAAGCCTACTCCCATCAGCAGGAAACTATCACCTACACTTATGACAAAATAGCTATAACTCAGTTCCTGAGATTCCCTGCTCAGGGGCTATTAAATTACTAGAACAGCTCACAGAACTCAGTGAAACACTGCTCATGGCCACTCATTCATTATATAGGTTATTAAAAGGCAGCAATTCACTGCCCTCTCTGAGGACACCACCCACCAGCAAATTACACATGCTCCAATAACCAAAAGCTCTCAATTCTGTCGTTTTATAGTTTTATGGCACCTTCCACACAGGCATGACTGAATATATCATTGGCCACTAGCTGTTATGGTTTATATATGTGAGATGTCCCCTACAGTCTCAATTCTTTGGATACCTGATCCTCATTGGATGGCACTGTTTGAAGAGGTTATGATTATATGTAGCCTAGCTGGCTGATACTGGATACTAGAGGTGGAGCTTGTAGGCTGTAGCTCCATCTAGCTTCTTCTCTAGCCACTTCCTAGCTATCATTTTAAGATGACTAGCCACTTCGGGCACCCAAGGCCATAGGACCCAGTACTGCAATAATGCCTTTTCTGCTATAATAGACTATAGTTTAAAATGGTGATTAAAAAAAATTCCTTCCTCCTTACTCTGTCAGCTATTTTGTTGTAGTAATAATAAAAGTAACTACCATAGTGATCAACTTCCCTTCCCCAGAGAAAGTTTGGCTAAGATCCAACTCTCCAATCATACCTAGGTGTCTGTAGTGGGCAGAGGTCACTCAGAAGCCATTAGTCACTTCATTTGTAAATAAAAGACAACTAAATTCATTCCTGAGGGTCTTTAGTATGAGTTTTAGGTATGGCATATATACTATATCCAGTTTAGAAAAAAAAAAAAAGCCAAGGCCAAAAGTACTGTTCATAACTAAATAAAGAGAGAAGTGAGTTACATTGAGTTATAATCTAAAGCCCAGGAATCCTCACAGTAGCTCATAGCATCTCACTTAATTATTTCCAACAGACAAGAAAAGGTTTTCTAAATAAGGACTAATGAAAATAGTTTATATTATATAAACAAAATACTTTGTAAAATAGGGAAGGTAAGAAAAGAAGAAAGATTATATTAAGATATTGAAGATCTACATTCAAGTTTCTATTCAATCACATACTAGTTTATATTGAGGGAGATTAACTTCTCAAAGATGATAGTTTTCCCATCTAGCTTTTAGAGAATTAATTAAACATAATAATGAATGTTAAATTTGCTTTATTAACTAAAAAGATTTAATATATAATTGCAACATGCTCTAGTTCAGCGGTTCTCAATCATTAGAAAACCCATACATCTGGTGGTCTTGGGAACTGAGACTACGCAGTGGCAAAATCATGGTTATGAAGAGGCAATGAAAAACTTTCATGGTTGTGGGTTCCTAAGACCATCAGAAATATGTTTTCCTATAACTGTGAACTATATGTTTAGAATCGCTCTATTTCAATCCACACTAACAACATGAATTCAAACTATAGACAATACAAACAGAAAATGAGCACATCGTATCACACGTATATTTAATACAGGTGCAACATATCACTGAACAATTACAGCTTTAAGCTACACTTCAAAATATTAATATAATACATTACAAGATTGATACAGCTACATTCAAGTGATAATAACACTTTAAGGTCACCTGAGTGGGATAAGATACTGCCTGGATGCCTTCATGTTTCAGCAACACATGCCTGGCTTTACTCTGTTTCCTTAAGAACTTCTTCTCAATTTTGTTAAGTTTTAAGCCACCTTTATGATTGATGTTCATAGTAATACTGTAGAGAAGAGGGATAAAAAGTGTAAATCTTAAAAGTCCTGAAGAAATAATTATGTTATTCATATTTTCTATGTTTATAAAAATTTGTTTTGTAAAAACAAATTAGTTTCCTTTCAACAACCTAGACAAGTGAAAACCATTTTAAAAAGTGAAATACTTCAGAAAGTAAGAGAAATTCATGACACGTCATCTGCTAGCTTAAGTCCCCCATAGTGATGAAAACTGTGGGAGAGCAAGAATGCCAGCATATGGTACATACCCAGGAAATATGGGGGAAGAATAAAGGAATGTTGAGTGAGCATTTATGCCTCTTATGACCTTAGTGCCCTGACCATACAATTATAACACACTGCATGGCTTTGTGGAAACTTCTAAGTTAGCTGAGCAAAACAAATACATACCAAAAAAAAGAAAGAAAAAGAAAATATATGACATAACTTCATATAATTAACTACTAATAGGATTTCTGTTGCTTGTGTCATAACTACAGACAAAAACACAAAATCAATGTAATTGAAAATATTTGGAAATTTCAAATTAGAAGGATCAGAACATACGGATCTTTAAAAGGAAGTATTCAGTGAGGTAATAAAAAGCAAACGATAAACAGAAATGTCCATCAACAGCAGTGAAATATTATAATAAATTGAGTTTTTTTTTCTTCCTTTCTCCTTATTTTCTTGTTCTGTTTTGAAACAGGGTGTCACATATCCCAGGCTGGCCTCCAACTTACTAAAAGGCTGAGGATGAGCTTGAACTTCTGATACTACTGCTCTGTATCTCAAAGATGTGCTGGCTGGCTGGTATTACAGGTGTGCATCCCACAAGTCCAGTTTATGCTTTTTTTTTTGTTTGTTTATTGAGACGGTTACTCACTATGCAGCCCTATCTGACATAAGACCCATAAAAGTTATCCTGCCTTAGTCTTTGTGTGCTGGGACTACGAATGTGCACACCATGCACATAAATATTTTAGAGCAGCAAGTGCTAGTTGAGTGCTACACATTTCAAAGTTAACAAACAAAATAAACTCAAATAAAATTACACTTTAAAACAGTCAAAATTAATTACTAGACTTCATTTAAGGACAGAAGAAAAATGGCATTAGTTCAGTTTCCTAGAACACAGAGTACTTGTTGGACGGTAAAGTGAGTAAGGCAGGCTGGTTGGACAAAACAGGTCAACTGTAATGAGAATGAGAAGACCTGCAATATCCTTTCTGCAGCAAGAAGAAATGCTGATCTAATTTACACTGGAGACATAGAAGGAAAGACACAGGGAGAGGGGAGAAAGAAAAAAAAAGTTCCAAAAGATCAACAGGCCTTGGTGATTCCTGAGACGTGAACAGAGGAATCAAGGTCACTGCACAGTTGCTTGGATGCACCTTATGTGTTACAGGAGTTAGGGCACCAGATAGCAGCCATGATAGTGGTTCAGTGACCTCCAGTCTGAGCACGTACTCTGTTGGTAAGGAGAGTACAGAGACATAAAGGCTCTGCTACTAGCTAAGTACCAGAACATCTTGCTGGATCCTACCCCAACTGGCAACTGTATTGTGCCCATCCCTAAGTCAAAAAACTGAGATCTGTGGCTGGAGAGACAGCTCAGTGGTTATAAACACTGACAGCTATTCCTGAGTACCTGGATTCAAGTCCTAGCATCCACACGGTAGTTCACAACCATCTATAACTCTAGTTCCAGGAGATCTGACACACTCTTCTGCTTTCCTTGGGCCCCAGAAATACAAGAAGTGCACAGACACACATGCAGACAAAACACATGAACAGAAAATAAAAATAATATTTTTTAAAAAAGCTAATCAATCAACACATATAATGTGAATCTTTTGATTGTAAAACACTTATTAGCAAACACTAAGAACAAACCTAAATTCCTATCAAACAAGGCTTCACATACAGTTTTTAAAATACGAGAAATCAGTGATAAGAGTTGGTTCCAAGAGAGGGAAATAGGTATGTGAGTAAGGAAAGATAGTCTTTCATGGCTTTTGAATTTATAAGCTATCCAAAATGCACTATCTATTTTAAAAGAACACAGAAACAGTTAAGCAATTAGAAAAAAAAATTATCCCATTATTTATCATACCCCTTTCTCACTTTCTGAATTACATATTCTATGTTGTTATTTTTGCTTACACTTGGTGTTTATTATCTTTTCCTACAAGTGCATAGAAATTTAACTGCATGAAGTAGTGATTTAGTAATATTCACCGGGTAGCACTTAGCACTTAAACAGGATGTGATACCCAGTAGCAACTCATTATTTTTTGTTTGTTTGTTTTATAAACGTAGTAGAATTTGCCATTTTAGCTCCTAAACTTCTCTTCTCCAGAATTCTGATTTTGGCAGCCATCTTCAACGATTTCCATAACACCGGATGTGTATCCGGATTACATAAATGTGGGGGGCTCAAACTCTCACTACAGTCTTGGATTCCTGGCATACAGCTTGCAACAAAAACGTTCAGTGGTTATGTCTATTTAAGTCTTAGTGTCCGCATTATTGTCTAAGTCCTCGGGGATTGTGGTTTGTAGGCTGGCTTTCTTTGCTTTATGTTTACATGGGAAGTAGAAAGTAGAAAAAGACAAGATCTTCTGGGTAAATTGTATGCATGGGGACCTTGGGGGAGGATTGAAGGGGGGAGTGGAGAGGCAGGGAGGGAGGGAGCAGAGAAAACTGTAGAGCTCAATAAATATCAATAAAAAAGAAAAAAAAGTTCAGTGAAATCGACCAAAACCACAGGCTGATACCACCCCCACCCTACAGGCAGAAGGGCAGATCAAGAAGCGTGTAAGTCGCCAAAACATGGACGAACGTTTACTAGCTTACCTTTGCTTCACAGAATTGATGCTGACTGGAAAAGAACTAGAATCAAGTGCCGGTCTCCAACCACAAAAGCAGCTAATATAGGCATCCCTGGGCATTCATCCCACGCCAAACGCTTCAACACTAGACCCTACCAGAGCTGCCAATACCGAGGCATGCCTCGGCCCATAGACTGCACCCTTCCCAACCTGGGTGGGCCCATGCTGGCCAAGACAACGGACAAGGAGCTGACAGGAATAAGCTATGGTTTGCGACCCTCCGTCACTGCTAAAAACTGGTACCATACTCTTTTTTCTCTCCTCACCAGAGGTTTTTACCTCACCGATGCTTATTCTCTATCGTCAGCCAGCCCCACTGGAGCGTATAGAGCTACGCAACCGCTCTCACACCACCTCACCTGGGCGCCGCCATGTTGTAGACAATCGCACTACATTTCCCATGAGGCCACGGGGCTACCACAGCGCTCCCACAACACCCTCTCGCGTCCAAAATCTTTTATTGACGCTTTCTCGGCCAAGTGTCTGTAATCTGTTGTGCTGTTTGGCTGCTTTATGTGGATGGATAGTAATGATTGGAGGAGTACTACAACTGGCACGTTACTAAAACAGCATACTCCCTAAATGCATGCTAAGGATTTGACCCACAGATGAGTATCGTCCTCACCCTTTATTAAGGAAAGTTATCTTTGTAAAAGACCTAGACGGTTACAGAAAACCACAACTAATCAAGATGAAGATCTGTGCAGGCCAGTGTCAAATGTCATCTACAATACAATTCTTACACATAAATCTCAGAGATCTGCAGAGAAAATGTAGGTAAAGCAAATGGGGAGTCATCCATAAAGTCTCACTAACTAGACTGTTTACATATGAGTTGAACAAAACAATGAAAACAGACATGCTTCTAAGGTCATACAGAAAGTTCAGGAGGCCTTAACTCTACACAAAGAACTACAGGAAAATAAGGAATTCTGAGAACAAGAGAAATAGTCTTCTCCAGGGAAGAGCGCACCAGTTGTTATCCAATAATAAGTTGTCAGCCCTGAAAACACTTAAAAACAAACTATATTATACAAATGTAATAATTTGTATTTATGTATATATGCACAATTAATATTAAAAGAGGTCATGAGTTTGAGAGCATGGAGGAGCAGTATAGGAATAGATTTGGAGGGCAGAAATGCAATGGGTATATTACATAATTATAATCTTTAAAAAAGCAGAAATAGTAGGAACTCTAAAAACGAAGGAGGAGGAGGAGGAGGAGGAGGAAGAGGAGTTTTCTTTATTAATTAACCAATGAAAGCAACAGATAGATAGAAGACCCTCGGGTCTTCTCAAGGGTCTTCTATTAAAAAAAAGAAAACTGTTTGGCCTAATAGGTCAGAATATAGGTGGGTGGAGTAGACAGAACAGAATGCTGGAAGGAAGAAGGCAGTGAGGCAGTCGCCATGATTCTCCAACCCGAGATGGATGTAGGCTAGAATCTTTCCTGGTAAGCCACTACCTCATGGTGCTACACAGATTATTAGAAATGGGTTAATCCAGATGTGAGAGTTAGCCAGTAAGAGGCTAGAGCTAATGGGCCAGGCAGTGTTTATATGAATACAATTTGTGTGTTGTTATTTCGGGGCATAAGCTAGCCAGGTGGCTGGGAGCCGGGCCGCCAGGAACGCAGTCCACAGCTCCTTCTAGATACCATAGGCTCATTTAACCCTATGAATCACTTTAATAGAATACTTATTGTAGCAGGTGTTGCTCTTGGCCTTACTTGTTTTAAAATATGTTTTGGATTACTTCTGTAAAATTCTAAGACAGATAGATAAAAAGCTGTATATACTGTGAGGCTGCATAACCTTCACAATAATTAGATTTTGTATAAAAGAAAAGGGGATCTGTGGCAGAAATTTCTGCTGGTCTGGTGCCAGAGGATTAGCAGGCATCCCTTCCTGACCCGCTAAAACTAGGCTAGTGGGGACCCGGATAACCTTGGTACCTCATGAATCTGGTATTTGCACTTGGCAGTGTATTTTTGGAAGCTTCATTGAGGTTGTTTTGAGATATGGAAATCTACTAACTAAAGTGTAAACACAGGGAAAAATAATAATGCCAAAAGGCTAAGGGAAAGTGCTTTAGTCCACTTCAGTCCACCTAGGTTGAGGACCCCTGCAACTACTAAGGATAAGTTCATTCTCAAGGCATCTCTGAGTCTTCATTTTATGGACACGCGTGAACCCATGCACCAGCGCTGTGGTACCAGTGACAACTCTCCTGAGGTATGTATGGATCATTTGTTCCTGCTGACTTCTGCCAACCACCATATTTTGCTCCAAATTCTAGAGTCTAATTCTTCAGCTGCTATTCCCTCCACCTGCTCTAACTATCTGACTCTCCTTCATTTCTTGGTAAGAGTCTGACTCCTGGAGCTACTACATCTCTCTGTGCATCTATGCCCATGTGGGCATCTGTCTATTTATCCTATCCTCCTCTACTGGCTAAGTAACCACATAGAACTGCCTATTTTATCTACTATTACTGCAAAACACACACTGGTGTGCCAGCAAGCTCCTCTAATCCTACTAGACCCCGAGTCATTTGGGAAGGGATACCTTTCTTCTGCAATTTGGGACAAGTTTTCAGTCCACTTGGGGACACACAGAATTGAAAAACTTGTCATCACTATACTTCCCTTTGCTCTCAGATCCTTTCTTGAGCTTTCTCTAATCTCCCTCTAGGAGCTGCCTGAAACCCTGCAGTTTCTCTAAGGCAGTCTAGACTACCGCACTATCTCTCAGGTCTTCTTTGAAGCTTATCTACCTCACCACACATGCCTTGGAGTTCTGTTTCATGACCTTTTCTCTTTTCCTTTCCAGATCATATTTAATTAAGACTCACTGTATTGCTGCAAATGGCTTGGCCTCACTGCATCTCTGTTGTATGGAGACCACTTATTTGTTTCCTGGCCGCCTGGCAGTTCAGACCCCAAATAATCACATACAACCTATATTATTTAAATCACTGCTTGGTCCATTAGTTCTAGATTCTTATTGGTTAATTCTTATATTTTAACTTAACCAATTTCCATTATTTTATATTTTACCATGAGGTTCATGACCTACTGACAAGGTTCCAGTTTGTCTGTCTCTAATGAAGGCTCCCTGGCTTTTCTTGACTCTGCCTTCTTTCCCCCAGCATTCAGTTTAGTTTTCCCTGCCTACCTACGTTTTGCCTTGTGCAGGCCTAAGACAGTTTCTTTATTAACCAATGGTATTCACAGCATACAGAGGGGAATTCCACATTACATCTCCACGACAAAAGATTAGTACTGTTGTGTGATATTTTGACCACATTCTGACAATAAAGGTTGCTTTGAATCAGATGGCAGAGCTAGCTACCAGTGGACCAAAATTAACCATAGAGGTTTTGGAAGACTAAGGACAGATAGAGAGACTAGAAGTAGTAAGACAGTGCTTAGTGAGGCCTTTTGGATGAAGGAATGGAAGAGATAGAAATTTACTGGAGGTTTTCCTGATTTCTCTGATTGTTCAAGTTCTTACCCCAATATCTGACTCCTGATTTTTTTTTATCAATAAAGAATAATTAGTGAAGGGCCTAGGCCCTCACCCAGGCCCTCAGAATGTAGTCCCTTGTCTCAGTAGAAAGGGCTGTGTCCAAAACCCTGCTCTTCCTTTCCCTAATTACTGGAAAGAAACTGTCAGATATCTCCTATATGGTAAAGAACGGGGTTAACCAGTCCTGGAATCGCTTTACTGATATAGGTAGGATGCAGTAACCATAGCAACTGCAACAGAAGCAGTGGTTTTCCCACCACTGTAATTAACCAATCAACTTAGGACAATTTTCTCCAGCCCGACATGCACCAACCCTGAGACTATTGCTCTGCCACTTGAAAACCCCACAGACTCCCCTTATTCTAACCCCAATAAATACCGCACTGCACTGTGGCTCAGGGTCTCTCCTATTCCACCTGCTGTGTCAGATAGATGAGGACCCAAGTTAACTTGTAATCAAAACGACTCTTTGCTTTTGAATCAGATCTAGTCTTTTGGTGGTTTTGGGAGGTCCAGAGACTGGGCACATTTGGGGACTCACTCAGCATTCCCCAAACCCACCACGACTCTCTTTCATTGAGTCTTCGGATGCAAACCATCAGGTTACTTTCCGTTCTGCCAAGGAAAGTTCTGGTCAAGTTCTGGTTTCTGTTTCTGGCTTTTAGAGCTCTGGTTTCTGTTTTTGGTGTTGGAATTCCTTTTATGAAACTTGCATAAGATTCAGCGGATGTGTAGCAGACTGTAGGTTTGGGTGACCTGGAGACATCCCCGAACCCCACATGGTCAGATGATCCATCAGAATGGGATTGAACCCCGATAGTTCTGCTGGAGAGGCTGATCTAGTCATTACCACAAACTGATAATTCGGTGCCTCATTTTCAGATCTGTATATGGCAGGTTGTCTGGTATGCTATTGTATGTATACACGTGTGTTTTTTTCATTGTACTTATTCCTCTGTTTTGTTCATTTGGACACTCTGTGGTCACCCCACCACTTTGATTGTCTGATAAAACAGTGGATAGGTAAGAGAGCATATATCTTTGGCTTGGTTGACTATTACTATGTTGCTATTCTGTTTCTTATGCTCCTATCTCTGAAAAGCTTAAACTGTGATAAGCAGGTAGCTCCTGCCAAGTGGGGTTTGCATATTGCAAGAGAGGCCATTAGATGGGCTAACTGAAAGCAAGTTAGGCTGTCTTCTCAGTGTTGGTGTACCAGTACTTGGCTGTTTTTTACGTTATTAATTGTTTCTGTTGACTAACCACCCTCGTTTCTTGAAAAAGAGAGAGAGACATGGTAAGGCCCATCTCCTCTGCTGTTCTATTGTTCTCTGACTTGCAGCCAGCTATGACTTCTTCAGGGGTAGGAATGGGTGGCAGGGAGTTAATAGCCCCCATTTGATAAACTGCAAGTATGCTGAACAGAGAATCTGGGGTTAATTGCTATGGACAGAGAGGTTAACAATCTTCTGCCACTATGCTGCATGCTGCTCCCTCCCATGCTTGAGAATGGTATTCCTCACATTCTGCCCTGAGGGCTGCCCACTTGACTTCAGGCCAAACAGTTTGACTGGCCAAACAGGTTGAGGGCTGGGAGTTACTGCCTCTGGGTGCTAAACTACTGAAGGAAACCACAAGAAAAGTTTGATTAAAGTTTTAATACCAGGGCTATGTAAGGAGACATTGCTGTAATAAATCTGCTGTCCTGTCCTGTCACCTGGTTATCCTGTCCCTTTAAGAGACAAGCCTGTCCACTCCCAATCTCCCTCCTGCCCTTCCTGCCTAGACAAGCAGATCCCCTGCCTCCTCTCCATCTTTCTCTCTCTATGTCCTTCCTTCTCTCTCCCTCTCCCTCTCTCTCTCTCTACCCCCCCATCCATAACCCCTTACCCTTATGTTCTTCCCAATACGCACTACGTAAACTCTATACCCAAGCTCTTTCTGAATGGTGTATCTGAATGGTGCCTCCATCCCTGATCACCAGGGGACCTGCCAGAGTCACCCACATCATGAATGATAACAGACACTGTTCCAAGTAAATAAATGAGGATATAACAAATAAACAGACAAGCAAGCAAACAACAAATAATCAAATTCAAAATAAAAAGAACTTTTTAAAACTTGGTTAACTTCTTGTTTTAATTTGATTTCTTGTTTGTTTGAGACAGAGTAGTTGCATAGTTTTTCTCATCCCTTGATGAGATGATTCATCTGTCTCAAAACACAAAAGCAACAACAAAAAATGCAGTTTGCATCAGGGAGTTTTGGCACATGCTTTTAATGTCAGTACTCTGGAGGCAAGAGGATCTCTGAGTTGGTGGTCAGTCTGGTCTACAGCCAATGCAATACAGTCCTGTTAAGAAAAATACTCTCTACTGGTATACAGAAATCAAATCAAGCCAAATTAAACTGGATTAAAATGCCCATGATTTAATAAATGCATCACCCTCAGGTGGCTGAGAGTATGGCAGGGGAGATAAAAAACTGAGGGGCACATGCAAAACCCAGGACCACATGTTCTTCCTCTAGGCACCCCATAAACAATGACAAATATCCACAACCCATTAAATGACCAAAACCCACACACTCCACTTCTTGGGAATGTGAGCATTATTTTCTTAAATTTACTTCCAGATGTCTGTTGGGTGATGGCATTTTTAGTGTATCCTGAAAAAAATTGGATTAATTATCCAGTCCTGTGAGAGGTAGCTGTGTCCTTTATTGTCCAATCTCTGCATAATGGGAAAGTGCAGGGTTTGTCTCATGTCCTGGCTAGAGTAGTGTGTTTTCTGGATCATCTCAACTAGCCATCTTGAAATTGCTCTGAACAGTTTGTAGTTCAAAACCAATCTTTAAGTAGTGTTTTTCATCTTAGTGGTGTTATCATAGTCCTGGAGGAATTTTAGTGTGGGGCGCCATACTCCTTTTGGAGACTTCAAATGTCATTGTTAGGCTTGCCAGTGGTTTGCTGCAGAAAACCGATAGAGATTCAAACATGAAATCATGTACAGGAAGGTAGATGAAATCTTTTTGTAGAATTAGTATTCTATATGACCACTTATATATGCCAAAATTTAAATATATATGTGTATATATAAATAAATTTTATAAATTTTATACTTTAAGAAATGTTTTTAAAGAGTCAATATAAAACCAAAGTATTATGACATTAGTATCAATAAAATAGTTCTTACATTTTTGTTGTTCTACCCAATATCAGGTTGCTCTTCTGAAATGAGACAGATTTTAGATTTCACTTTAATAAGCATGTTTGGGCTTAGGAAAGGAGAGAGCCACCCTCCAAATCCAAAGTCAACTTTAATCTTTAACTGGACTGGCACTATAAAAAAGACCATTTGCATTATATGTCTGTAGAGAACAGGAGAAATGAACATTTGGGAAGATTCATGAAATTTTCTCCTTTTGAAAATGTGATATATCAATAGGCCAATTTACCATTTTTCTTGAGACATTTCTTCTGAATGATTTGTCTTTTTTCTTTAGACATCTCATTTGCTCAGTCATCTTTAGGTTCCTTTGCTAGATAACTTTATTATCCTAAAAAGAAACAAAACCCTCCCCAACCCTAATATTGGGAAAACCCTCTTTTGGCAAGTTATATCTGATCAAACGAATAGCATTTGTTAGTATTGTTAGTTTAGTTTAGATTAAACAGCCATGCTGTTTGATGACCTATTATCCTTCCAATTAAGAGATGTCTCTTGTTCAAATAGAATCAATTTTAATGGCATTCATAACTTTTCTTCTCCTGTGGAAACAAAAGCAAAATCCCTTCCCTAATATGACACATGTCCTTGTTTCCATTCTGAGGTCAGTACATCTTTAAGGAATATTGATGGATTTAATTCTGTAGTGTTTTCTAGTATCAGTGTCTCTCCACAGCTCTTGTTCCTTTCTCATTAGCATTTAGAAAATTCAAAGCTAATAAAGCATTAAGCAATTTATTTCTGGGAATATTTATTATCCCTTTCCATTTATTTACCATATCCTTTAGAGTTCAATTTTATCTTTCTTTAACTGCCTGCCTTGGGTATACCTATAATATGCTTTATATTATAATGAGCAAAAATCTTACATTTTTAATGACATATTATGGAACACTGTTTTTATTTGTACAGATATACTTACAATGACCATAACTTCTTGCAAATGTGTAATTACTGAATCAGCCTTTTCTGAACTGAAAGCAAGTGCTCATTGAAAACCTGATTAGGTATCAATGGTGTGCTATACATATTTAATTTTCCAAATACTACAAAATGTCATATATCCACCTGCTAGATTTCATTTCTTTGAGTACCTTTTAGGTTACTTCATACAGGTAATAGCATTTGTTTGTATAAAGAACAAGTAGAACATTTCCTTATTATTTACATGGCTTCTTGGCACATGGCAGAAAAGTCTTTTCTTAAACCTTTGGTATTGAGATGATGTTTATTTATTATGAAATTCTGAGGCTTTCAGGACATTTCCAATCAATAATTGATCAGTTTTTGCTTTACATTGTGGTAAAGGATCTGGCACACCTATATGGGATTGGATGTGTGTTATGTATATGTGATGATGCCTATTCCTGATTGTATCTTGTAACTAAATAAATGCTAACATCAATTCAGTACCATCTTGTATAAATTCAGTGGTTTCAAAATATAAAGCAACTTGTCAGGGGCCATTTCAGGCCTCTCCTTTCTCACAGGCCTTGAAGTAAACCTTGAGACAGAAAACTTACAGTTAACTGAAATATTGAGTGCTAATCTTAGAGTGCTAATCAAGGTCCGAAAAGCACCATAGAGTGCCCCCATTGTTCCTTGCTTATCGCTAACTGCAGGTGTTCTAACTGCTGTCGTTGCAACTACCGGCTTAGCTACTGAGCTGCCGAATCCCTCCTTCCCTTCCCCCCTCCCTCTGCCCGCAGTTCCTCGCTGGAGGACTATTTAAGACGAAAAGTTTGCTTCAATAAATGGAGACCTTGACAAGTGCATCCTGCCTGGTCTCGGTCCTTTCTCTCCCCATGTCTCTTTCAGATAGCGCCCCTTCAGAGGACCCTGAATAGCTGACCCGCCGGCAGGGTACAGTAACTATGTTGAGAGTTCCTTTAAAATCCCTTAGGATTTTATGATGAAAATAGCATATAATTCGACTTTTGGCCAGATTCTTAAGAGCTTTGATCCACTTTGCTTAAATTTTCTGATTTGTAACCTGCTTTTCCTGGTTTGTTTCCACCAGTAAAGAATGTAGAGCTCCAGTTATTTGTGTGTCCCATATAATACCAGGAAGGATCCAGTTAGTTGTCTTAATAAGTTGAATTCTCTTGCTTTTGGGATAGTTTTTGCTAATCTTTCCCCCCCAAAAAATACTAAAGGCTCTTTGCCAGGGCTCATTTTATTTCATAATTTGTCAATTTTATCATATTATAAGATACTATAATTTTTTCTGGGTCTATTTCTGCTTATTGATGAAGTCTCAATTTTCCTTTTAGAATTAACTCAGAAACATTTTCAAATAAGTTTTTAATTTTTTACTTGGTTTATGTGGTAAAAAAGATATATTCTAACATAGTATTTTCTTTCTGCATTAAAATTCCTGTAGGAGAATATTTGGAGGACAATATTACCAGAATCCAATTAAGATTTGGATCCACATGATCCACATGTATCCCCTGTAATTTCTCTTCAATAAAAGCCAATTCTCTCTCAATTTCACTGAAAATTCCTTTGGATTAATTACTTGTCACCTTCTATCGGAACTTATCCCAAAAGTACACTATACATAGGAAATGTCTCCTAGCACTCTTTGGAAGAAATTAGGTGTCTTCTTCAATAAATTTCTCCTAATTTGTGCCTTTTGGGGTCTATTTTTTTTGCAAATGTATTTTATAACCTAAATAATTAATAGAATCTCCTCTTTTATTTTTTCAGGAACAATTTGTAATTCCCATTTAGGCAAAACTTTGCCACATCCACGGCTGCCTCACCTGTGTGGAAAATGCCTCTCAGGTGGTGGCCATTTCAAAATGAGGGGCTCGTACTTCCCGGAGCTTGGCGCCAGGAGGCTCCCTGGCAGTCTCCTTGAGTTGTGGTGCCTGATCGGCCTCAACGACTCCGTTCACTTTGTTCCTGGCAATGGTTCTTTGCGTTGGCTCTGCTATTTTCTTTCTCTGTCCTATTTTTCTCTTACAAAAAAATTAATCTGTTCATCGAACCAGGAAATGTTCCCAACGGCTCCTTGAATACGGAGGAACTGATACGTCAGTTCCCTCCCTTGATTCAAGTCATTAATGTTATGATTTAGACTCCGGCTTGCTCTCTGGGGGAACTTATGGATACCCTAGAACAGAAAGAGCTCATGATAGGAGAAGATGAGTAAATTATGAAGGAAAATGTATGGAGTGACATGAGTTACCATCTATGGAAAGGCTAGCCAGAATGAGAAACCCCTGGTGCATTTTAGATAGGAAAGAAAGGCAGGCTATTCTTGACAATATGAAACCAGCCATTCAATATTGGAGCAAGCCCTGGGAGTGGAATCCTGAAGAATGGTGTTTGGGTTACCATGAGAACAGATATGATTTAGGGCCATGAGAAAGTTAGCAGTTGGTTAATGGTGTGAGACGAATTTCAAAGAAAAGCTCTGCCCACCTGGCCCTAACCACAAGACATACTGAAAACAATCAACTACCTGTAATCATTTTCTTCATGTAAAGCTTTTGTGTTTGCCAACTTCCTTCTGTAATCTCATAAAAGTGATGCTTGAATTTTAGTAAATTTGCAGCAGATTCAAAACTCATTAGAGTTGTGTCTGTCTGTCATTTGCCGAATCCCGGGTTCTTCTAGCCTTCACCCCTGTTCTCCCTCGGTCATCGATCTCCAAGAGAGTCGGTCCGTGGCAAAACTTTATTTCAAAAATTGTTGCAAGGAGAAGGACCTGCTTGTTCTTCCCAGACACTCTGCTAGCTTAGCCCCGAAATAACCACACAGAAATTGTATTAATTAAATAACTGCTTGGCCCATTATCTCTAGCCTTTTACTGACTAACTCTCACATCTTGATTTAACCTTTTTCTGTTAATCTGTATATCGCCACATGGCAGTGGCTTACCAGGAAAAATTCAGCATGTCTGTCTCTGGAAGCTCCATGGTATATCTCTCCTGCTTTGCCTCTCTTCCTCTCAGCATTCAGTTCTGTCTTCCCTGCCTACCTAAGTTGTGCCCTATCAACTAGGCCAGTGTAGTTTCTTTATTCATTAACCAATGATAGCAACACACAAACAGAAGGACCTTCTACACCAAAATATTCTTTCTAAAGTATCTATGTTTACTTCTGTTAGCAAAATGTTGTCAATGCAATGATAAACTATAGTTTCAGAAAATTCTTATGTATCATTTCCAATGGTCGTCTTACAAAATATTGGCACAGGATGGGCTATTTAACATTCCCTGTGGGAGAAGCTTCCATTGATACTTCTTAGAAGGCTGAGACTTATTATAAGTAGGCACTGTGAAAGCAAATTTTTCTGTTTTTTTTCTTGTAAAGTTATAGTGAAGAAACAATCTTTTAAACCAATAAGTATAAGAGGACATATTTTAGATAATAGGGAAGGCAAAGGAATTCCAAACTGTAGAGAGCATATTGGCTGAATTACTTTATTGATAATTCTTTCATTTTTTACCATTCTCCATTTTCTAGATTCCTTTTTAACAACACATGTAGGACAATTCCAAGGGCATGTTTATTTTTCAATATGCTGAACATCTAGTTAGTCCTACAGCACCTGTTCTAAAGTCTGTACTTTTCTATTGTTAAAGGTCATTGCTTAACCATTACAGGATTGTCTGTCAACCATTTTAAAGGTAGGGCTGTTGGTGCGTTTGTAATATCAGAAGCTGTTGTGCCCTGTTATTTTACAACCTGAGTGGTTCATGACTGTTCACTGTAATATCTTCTAATATTTTCCACAGAAACATATATTAATTTAAGGTTTTTGTTTCTAACATTGGGGAAATGTGAATCTGAGTATTTTATTGTTGTTGTGAATCTCATCACCCCAAATTCATAGCTATACTAGCTATATATGGTTTTAAGTTTTATTTCTGTCCTTCTGTCCCTATAGATTCAACCCATCTTATGCTCTACTTTACTTGAGATAAAGTTGTAATCTCTAAAAGCAGAACATTTATCTCCTGAAGAGGCCAATTTGGATGCCAAGATTCTGATGAAGTTATAGCTACATCATCACCCGTTTCTACAACAACTTAAATGACAATGTCATTTATTCATATTTTTAATTTTGGTCTTCATTTATTTATAGAAGCTTACAAAAATACTGGCTTTATAGTTTCTCCTGAAAATTTTGTTCTTTTCTACAGCTGTTCAATTATACAGAGCAGTATGGTTTCTTATAATAGGCATTATGTTCTTTAATTGCTCTGGGAGGGAATTTCCCTTAAGATGGAGGGAACAAATAAATGGGATTTGGCATAGGACTCATGGAGTTTATTTATGACAAAGTATTATCTTGAATATCCCTTGTTGACTTACATTCATTATTCAAATGCCAGTCTTTGACACAACTTTGAAACACTGGAAAGGAGGGGCATTCTGAATAGATTGTGCTTATAAAAAACATTTTTTGGAGTACCCTGCCTACAATCCCTTTTAAAGGGATTGCCACAATTATAATACTTGACATTTTGATTTTTTTCTCAAATGTCTGGAAATCACCTCTCCTATCTACACATCATCATGGTGACAAGATTAAATATCAATTGCATTTTGAATCCATTCCCCTTTAGGCCTTTCATGGCCTAATTATATGCTTCTATAGAGAACTGTCATTCTCAAAAGTCAGAGATTCAATTCTTATTCATCTAGCTTCTGAATTTGTTATCATTGTATTTGCTGCTGAAAGATTTCTTTTTTATTGTCTTTATTGAGCTATATATTTTTCTCTGTTCCTCTCCCTGCCTTTTCCCTGCCCTTCAACCCTCTCCCATGGTCATCATGCTCACAATTTTCTCAGGCAATCTTGTCTTTTACTACTTCCCTTGTAGATTAGATCAATGTATGTCTCTCTTAGGGTCCTCATTGTTGTCTAGGTTCTCTGGGATTGTAATTTGTAGGCTGGTGTTCTTTGCTTTATGTTTAAAAAGCACTTATGAGTGAATACATATTATAATTGTCTTTCTGGACATTATAATGTTTTCTAGCTCCATCTATTTACCTGCAAATTTCAAGATGTCATTTTTTTTTCTGTTATGTAGTATTCCATTGTGAAAATGTACAACATTTTGCTTATCCATTCTTTGGTTGAGTGCAAGCTGGTACAACCCCTTTGTATATCTGTATGGAGATTTCTCAGAAAATTAGGAAACAACCTTCCTCAAGACCCAGCAATACCACTTTTGGGTATATATCCAAAAGATGCTCAATTGTACCACAAGGACATGTGCTCAACTATGTTCATAGCACCATTGTTTGTCATAGCCAAAGCCTGGCAATCAATCTTTTAAAGAAATCTATAAAGGCTTAGTTTGGGCCCTATATAAGTTTAGTAATTAACTCATTTTTCTTTCTCATTTCTCTAATTCTGTCCCAGGCATTCAAAGCTGCTAAATGTCATAAATCTATGTTGTGGTCATCATATACAGCTTGCCTTTTTATAGTGGCATAAACTCTTTCTCCAAGAAATTGATTTTGGGAGATTTTCCTACCTCTGGCTTGACTCCACTGTTCAATAATCTTAGCCTATTTTCTGAATCAGGTACTCCATTGTAATTGCATACCAGGCTCTAAAATATTGTTAATCAATTCTATCCAGTCTTAAGGGATAATTTTATAACAAATTGATCATGACTTTAACATTCACTTCACAAAAAGTTAATGCATTCTTTATGAGACTATTGCTTCCTTGAACCTCCTTAAATTTATCATTGGTACAGGAGTCCAGTTACATGTGACATAACCTCCACCATTTGACAATTCTTATACAATTACTGGATATATTAAGGTTGGTTGGTTGAAAACCTTAGGCTGTTTCTCTCTATTCTTAAACTGCAAAGCTGAAATTGGTTCTTCATTAAATTTCTCTATATGGATATGAATATCTCTGTAATGTGTTTTACTAGGTTTTGCTAAGACCTGTATCTTAGCACACAGATGAACCAACTTTTTTGATAATAAAACAAATATGGTAAAGTTGGTTATGTTTACAATTGACATTATATAAAGCCTATCTAAATTAGATATCTTCTTATTTAATCATGCCATTTTCAAAATGTCTAGAATATTATCATACAGAGATACAAATCTATACAATGTAATGGTGTTTCCCATTTTTAATTTGGGAAAAACTCATTTAATTTCTTCTTTTAAGAATTTCCAATTGTCTTATCAAATCTACTGACAATGTTTTTTTTTTTTTTTTTTTTTTTTTTTTTTTTTTCTCATGGTTTATTTTTTTTTATATTTAAAAATTTCCATCTCCTTCCCTCCTCCTCCCCCCTCCCTCCCCTCCTTCTCCCCTTTCTCTCCCCTCCTTCTCCCCCTTCCCTCCCCTCCCCTCCACCCATACCTCCCCTCCCTCCCTCTCAAGGCCAAGGAGCCATCAGGGTTCCCCACTCTATGCTAAGACCAAGGTCCTCCCAACTCCCCCCAGGTCCAGGAAGGTGATCGACCAAGCTGAGAAGGCTCCCACAGAGCCCGTCCATGAAGAAGAATCAGAGCCCAGAGCCATTGTCCTTTGCTTCTCAGTCAGCCCCCGCTGTTGGCCACACTCAGAGAGACGGGTTTGGTCGCATGATCCATCAGTCCCATTCCAACTGGAGTTGGTGATCTCCCATTAGTTCTGTCCCACCGTCTCCATGAGTGAACGCACCCCTCTCGTTCCTGACTTTCTCCCTCATGTTCTCGCTCCTTCTGCTCCTCATCGGGACCTTGGGAGCTCAGTCCAGTGCTCCAATGTGGGGCTCAGTCACCTTCCCCATCTGTCGCCAGCTGGAGGTTCCCTCACGGTCCTGACTTTCTTTCTCATGTTCTCTCTCCTTCTGCTCCTCATCAGGACCTTGGGAGCTCAGTCCGGTGCTCCAAGGTGGGGCTCTGTCATTTTCTTCATCTATCGTCAGGTGGAGGTTCTATGGTGATATGCAAGAAATTCATCAGTATGGCTATAGGAACTGGCCTTTTCAGGCTCCCTCTCCTCAGCTGCCCAAGGAACTAACTGGGGGCGTCTCCCTGGAAACCTGGGAACCCCTCTAGGGTCAAGTCTCTTGACAACCCTCAGGTAGCTCCTTAAATTCAGATATATGCTTCACTGCTCTCATATCCACCCTTCCTATATCCCAAGCACCCCATTCCTCCGAGCTCCCCCCGCTCTCCCCTTCACACTTTTCTCTCCCCATCTTCCCTTGGCCCAGTCTTGCCCAACCCTCAACTTCCCAATTTTGCCTGGCGATCGTGTCTACTTCCAATATCCAGGAGGATTACTATATCTTTTTTGGGAGTTCACCTTCTTATTATCTTCTCAAGGATCCCAAATTTATAGGCTCGATGTCCTATAATCATGGCTAGAAACCGAATATGAGTGAGTACATCCCATGTTCATCTTTATGGGTCTGGGTTACCTCACTCAGAATAGTGTTTTCTATTTCCATCCATTTGCCTGCAAAATTCAAGATGTCATTGTTTTTTACCGCTGAGTAGTATTCTAGCATGTATATATTCCACAGTTTCTTCATCCATTCTTCCACTGAAGGGCATCTAGGCTGTCTCCAGGATCTGGCTATTACAAATAATGCTGCTATGAACATAGATGAGCATATGCTTTTGTTGTATGATTGGGCATCTCTTGGGTAGATTCCCAATAGTGGAATTGCTGGGTCCTGGGGTAGGTTGATCCCGAATTTCCTGAGAAACCGCCACACTGCTTTCCAAAGTGGTTGCACAAGTTTGCATTCCCACCAGCAATGGATGAGTGTGCCCCTTACCCCACAACCTCTCCAGCAAAGGTTATTATTGGTGTTTTGGATTTTAGCCAGTCTGACAGGTGTGAGATGATATCTCAAAGTTGTTTTGATTTGCATTTCCCTGATAGCTAGGGAGGTTGAGCATGACCTTAAGTGTCTTTTGGCCATTCGAACTTCTTCTGTTGAGAATTCTCTGTTCAGTTCATCGCCCCATTTTTTAATTGGGTAAATTGGCATTTTACCGTCTAGTCTCTTGAGTTCCTTATATTTTAGAGATCAGACCTTTGTCAGTTGCAGGGTTGGTGAAGATCTTTTCCCAGTCAGTAGGCTGCCTTTGTGTCTTAGTGACAATGTCCTTTGCTTTACAGAAGCTGCTCAACTTCAGGAGGTCCCATTTATTCAATGTTGCCCTTAAAGTCTGTGCAGCTGGGGTTATGCATAGGAAACGGTTCCCTGTGCCCATTTGTTGTAGAGTACTTCCCACTTTCTCCTCTATCAATCTCAATGTGTTCAAATTAATATTGAGGTCTTTAATCCATTTGGACTTGAGTTTTGTGCATGGTGATAGATATGGATCTACTTTCATTCTTCTACAGGTTGACATCCAGTTATGCCAGCACCATTTGTTGAAGATGCCCTCTTTTTTCCATTGTGTACTTTTGGCTCCTTTATCAAAAATCAGGTGTTCATAGGTTTGTGGTTTAAGATCCGGGTCTTCTATACGATTCCATTGGTCAACTTCTCTGTTCTTATGCCAATACCAAGCCGTTTTCAATACTGTAGCTCTGTAATAGAGTTTGAAGTCAGGGATGGTAATGCCTCCAGAAGTACCTTTATTGTATAAGATTTTTTTGGCTATCCTGGGTTTCTTGTTTTTCCATATAAAGTTGATTATTGTCTTCTCAATCTCTGTGAAGAATTTTAATGGGACCTTGATTGGGATTGCATTGAATCTATAGATTGCTTTTGGTAGAATTGCCATTTTTACTATGTTGATCCTCCCAATCCACGAGCAGGGGAGATCCTTCCATTTTCTGGTATCCTCTTCAATTTCTTTCTTCAAAGACTTAAAGTTCTTGTCATATAAATCCTTCACTTCCTTGGTTAGCGATACTCCCAGATATCTTATGCTATTTGTGGCTATTGTGAAAGGTGATACTTCTCTGATTTCCCTCTCTGCTTCCTTATCCTTTGTGTATAGGAGGGCGACTGATTTTTTGGAGTTGATCTTGTATCCTGCCACGTTACTGAAGGAGTTTATCAGCTGTAGGAGTTCTTTGGTGGAGTTTTTGGGGTCGCTTATGTATACTATCATATCATCTGCAAATAATGAAAGTTTAACTTCTTCCTTTCCAAATTGGATCCCCTTGATTCCCTTATGTTGTCTTATTGCTATTGCTAGAACTTCAAGCACTATATTGAAGAGATAAGGAGAGAGTGGACAGCCTTGTCGTGTTCCTGAATTTAGTGGGATAGCCTTGAGTTTCTCTCCGTTTAATTTGATGTTAGCTGTCGGTTTGCTGTAAATAGCTTTTATTATATTTAGGAATGACCCTTGTATCCCTAATCTCTCCAAGACCTTTATCATAAAAGGGTGCTGAATTTTGTCAAATGCTTTTTCAGCATCTAATGAGATGACCATATGGTTTTTTTCCTTCAGTTTGTTTATATGATGGATTACATTAATAGATTTTCGTATGTTGAACCAGCCCTGCATCTCTGGGATGAAGCCTACTTGATCGTAATGGATAATTTTTCTAATGTGTTCTTGGATTCGGTTTGCCAGTATTTTATTGAGAATTTTTGCGTCCATGTTCATGAGTGAGATTGGCCTGTAATTCTCTTTCTTGGTTGAGTCTTTGTGTGGTTTAGGTATCAGGGTAACTGTAGCTTCATAGAAGGAATTTGGCAGTGACTCTTGTGTTTCTATATTATGAAATACCTTAAGGAGTATAGGTATTAGGTCTTCTTGGAAGTTCTGGTAGAATTCCGCATTGAAACCATCTGGTCCTGGGCTCTTTTTGGTAGGGAGGTTTCTGATAACAGTTTCTAATTCTTCGCGACTAACAGGACGATTTAGAGCATTTACCTGGTCCTGGTTTAACTTTGGTATATGGTATTTATCTAAAAAACTGTCCATTTCTTTTACATTTTCCAATTTTGTGGCATACAGGCTTTTGTAGTAAGATCTAATGATTTTCTGAATTTCCTCTGTGTCTGTGGTTATGTCCCCCTTTTCATTTCTGATCTTGTTAATTTGCGTGTTCTCCCTCTGCCGTTTGATTAGATTGGCTAAGGGTTTGTCAATCTTGTTGATTTTCTCCAAGAACCAGCTTCTTGTTTCATTGATTCTTTGGATTGTTTTCTGTGTTTCTATTTTGTTGATTTCTGCCCTCAGTTTGATTATTTCCAGTCTTCTACTTCTCCTAGGTGAGTCTGCTTCTTTTTTTTCCAGAGCTTTCAGGTGTGCTGTTAAGTCACCAATGAGTGCTTTCTCCGTTTTCTTTAAGTGGGCACTTAGTGCTATGAACTTTCCTCTTAGCACTGCTTTCATTGTGTCCCATAGGTTTGAGTATGTTGTGTCTTTGTTTTCATTAAATTCAAGAAAGACTTTAATTTCTTTCTTTATTTCTTCCTTGACCCAGGTGTGGGTCAGTAGTTGACTGTTCAGTTTCCATGACTTTGTGGGCCTTCTGGGGGTAGCATTGTTGTTGAATTCTAATTTTAATCCATGGTGATCCGATAAGACACAGGTGGTTACTAATATTTTTTTGTAACTGTGGAAGTTTGCTTTGTTACCAAGTATATGGTCAATTTTCGAAAAGGTTCCATGAGCCGCAGAGAAGAAGGTATATTCTTTCCTATTTGGGTGGAATGTTCTATAGATGTCTGTTAAGTCCATTTGGTTCATTACCTCCATTAAGTCTTTCAATTCTCTGTTAGGTTTCTGTCTGATTGACCTGTCCATTGGTGAGAGAGGAGTGTTGAAGTCTCCAACTATTAGTGTGTGTGGTTTGATGGCTGCCTTGAGTTCTAGAAGTGTTTCTTTTACATAAGTGGGAGCTTTTATATTAGGGGCATAGATATTCAGGATTGAGACTTCATTCTGAAGGATTTTTCCTGTTATGAGTATAAAGTGTCCCTTTCCATCTCTTCTGATTGATTTTAGTTTGAAGTCAACTTTGTTGGAAATTAGTATGGCCACACCCGCTTGTTTCTTAGGGCCATTTGCTTGATACACCTTTCCCCAACCCTTTACTCTGAGTAGGTGCCTGTCTTTGTGGTTGAGGTGTGTTTCTTGTAAACAGCAAAATGTTGGATTCTGTTTTCGTATCCAGTCTCTTAGCCTGTGCCTTTTTATAGGTGAATTAAGTCCATTGATATTAAGTGATATTAATGACCAGTGGTTGTTAACTTCAGTCATTTTTAGTAGTAGAGTTTGTGTGTTTCCCTTCTTCTAGTTGTGCTGGTGAAGGGTCGCTAGATGCCTGAGTTATTGTCGGCGTTGTTGGACTCCTTGGTTTGTGATTTTCCTTCTATTACTTTCTGCAAGGCTGGATTTGTGGCTGCGTATTGTTTAAATCTGTTTTTGTCCTGGAATATCTTGTTTTCTCCATCAATGGTGAATGCAAGCTTTGCTGGGTATAATAGTCTAGGCTTGCATCCATGTTCCCTAAGTGTCTGTAGCACATCTATCCAAGCTCTTCTGGCTTTCATGGTTTCCATTGAGAAATCAGGTGTAATTCTGATAGGTTTCCCTTTATATGTTACTTGACCTTTTTCCTTTGCAGCTCTTAATATCTGTTCTTTATTCTGTATGTTTTGTGTTTTGATTATTATATGGCGTGGGGATGCTTTCTTTTGATCCAGTCTATTTGGTGTTCTGTAGGCTTCTTGTACCTTCATAGGAACATCCTTCTTTAGGTTGGGGAAGTTTTCTTCTATAATTTTGTTGAATATGTTTTCTGGGCCTTTGAGTTGTAATTCTTCTCCTTCTTCTACCCCAATTATTCTTAGGTTTGGTCTTTTCATGGTGTCCCAGATTTCCTGAATGTTTTGTGTTAAGAATTTGTTAGATTTGTTTAGTTCTTTAATCTGTGAGTTTATTTCTTCTATAGTATCTTCAGAGTCCGAGATTCTTTCTTCCATCTCTTGTATTCGGTTGGAAATACTTGTCTCTGAAGTTTCTGTTCGTTTACTCAGAGTTTCCATTTCCAGTCGTCCCTCAGATTGTGTTTTCTTCAATACCTCCATTTTATTTATCAGGTCTTGTACTGTTTCCCTTACCTGTTTGATTGCTTTTTCTTGTTTTTCTTGTTTTTCTTGGGTATCTTTGAGAGATTTATTTATTTCGTCTACCTTTTTGTTTGTCATCTCCATTTCTTTATGGCAGTTTTTTACCTCCTGTTTAAGGTCCTCTATTATTTTTATAAAGTACTGTTTAATGTCGGTTTCTTCTATATCTTCTGGGGTAGGGTGTTCAATTCTTGTTGTTTCGGGATGTCTGGCTTGTGGTGATGTCATGTTGCCTTTCATGTTGTTGGAGGAGCTCCTGCATTGGCGCCTGCCCATCTCTTCCCCAAAGAATGATGGATCCTTCTGCAGACTGTGAGGTCCCCTTGCAGGCCAAGCAGCTCTCAGACAAAGGCCTACCTTGCTCCGGGCAGTCAAATGAAGGAGGGGACCTCCCACCGGCCTGGGAGCACTCAATTCCAGGTCCCCAGAGCCCAAACAGGCTGAGCTGTGGGATTTTGTGGCCCCAAAGACGGGAGGATGAGGAAGGGGGAGGGGGGGAGGATTCTGGGTGCAAGCTGGGAAGGGACAGGGAGAGAGAGGCGGTATCCGGGGAGAATAACCCCTGCAGGAAGAGCAGGAAGTGTGCTGGTGGCAGGGGGAGATGTGGAGAGTCGGTGGTCCCTCACCGGGCAGCTGCCGAGGTTCGGGCACTCACTCCTCACTCACCCCAAAGAACGATGGATCCTCCTGCAGACTTTCAGGTCCCCTTGCAGGCCAAGCAGCTCTCAGACAAAGGCCTACCTTGCTCCGGGCAGTCAAATGAAGGAGGGGACCTCCCACCGGCCTGGGTGCACTCAATTCCAGGTCCCCAGAGCCCAAACAGGCTGAGCTGTGGGATTTTGTGGCCCCAAAGACGGGAGGATGAGGAAGGGGGAGGGGGGGAGGATTCTGGGTGCGAGCTGGGAAGGGACAGGAAGAGAGAGGCAGTATCCGGGGAGAATAACCCCTGCAGGAAGAGCAGGAAGTGTGCTGGTGGCAGGGGGAGTTGTGGAGGGTCGGTGGTCCCTCACCGGGCAGCTGCCGCGGTTCGGGCACTCACTCCTCACTCACCCCAAAGAACGATGGATCCTCCTGCAGACTTTCAGGTCCCCTTGCAGGCCAAGCAGCTCTCAGACAAAGGCCTACCTTGCTCCGGGCAGTCAAATGAAGGAGGGGACCTCCCACCGGCCTGGGTGCACTCAATTCCAGGTCCCCAGAGCCCAAACAGGCTGAGCTGTGGGATTTTGTGGCCCCAAAGACGGGAGGATGAGGAAGGGGGAGGGGGGGAGGATTCTGGGTGCAAGCTGGGAAGGGACAGGGAGAGAGAGGCGGTATCCGGGGAGAATAACCCCTGCAGGAAGAGCAGGAAGTGTGCTGGTGGCAGGGGGGGTTGTGGAGAGTCGGTGGTCCCTCTCCGGGCAGCTGCCGCGGTTCGGGCACTCACTCCTCACTCACCCCAAAGAACGATGGATCCTCCTGCAGATTTTCAGGTCCCCTTGCAGGCCAAGCAGCTCTCAGACAAAGGCCTACCTTGCTCCGGGCAGTCAAATGAAGGAGGGGACCTCCCACCGGCCTGGGTGCACTCAATTCCAGGTCCCCAGAGCCCAAACAGGCTGAGCTGTGGGATTTTGTGGCCCCAAAGACGGGAGGATGAGGAAGGGGGAGGGGGGGAGGATTCTGGGTGCAAGCTGGGAAGGGACAGGGAGAGAGAGGCAGTGTCCGGGGAGAATAACCCCTGCAGGAAGAGCAGGAAGTGTGCTGGTGGCAGGGGGGGTTGTGGAGCTCTACTGACAATGTTGATGAAGATATGGTACCTATTGATGCTGCAAAGAACAGTAAAGCCCGAATAGATTTCAAAGTAGCTACCTAGTTTGGAAGAAGCCTGAGAAGGGGTTTCAGGGAAAGCCCAGAATCCAAGGGAGAGAGAGAGAGAGAGAGAGAGAGAGAGAGAGAGAGAGAGAGAGAGAGAGAGAGAGGGAGAGGGAGAGGGAGAGAGAGATCTGAAAAACACACAGGGTATTGTTCAGATAAAGCACATGAAGTGAGGGACTGCCTAAATGCAGAAATAGCCAGTCTACAGTGAGTGAGTCAGAGCCTAGGTGCTTGTGGAGTTTGGGTGGTAGCTGGAGACTGCTTCAGAGATGCTACAATGGGAAAATCCCAAAGTCACTCAGAGTCTTGGGGAGAAAAGAAAAGAAAGCCTAGCTGGGTGGCCCTGGAGTCCCATGTACAACTCTGGTCTGTGTCAGTGGCTAAAAGATCACAGGCAAGTGGCTTTTTTATGAATTAGTACCCCAAATCTTGGGCAACAACTGTTGCATGAGTAATAAAAATCCAGAGACAGATATTGAGGTTTAACATGAAGATCAAGAAGAGCAAAGCAGCCAAGCGACTAAAGAGCTCTTACCTCTAAGAAATCTTCAAGGTGACAGAGAGCAAGTTTCTGTCTCATCCCAAAATATATCCTTTTCTAGCACTGGAATTAAAAGCATGTACCACCACTTCCTGAACTCCATGGCTAACTAATGCAGCTTCTGGAATTGAAGGACTATGCAACCACTGCCAGGCCTGTATGGCTGACTAGTGTGCATTCTAATCTTCAGGCAAACTTCATTTACTAAACTACAGAAGAAATTGCACTACCCTCCATGGCTGTCTAAATACCTTTATCTCTGGGTCCAGTGACTTTCAGGACAGTTTTGATAAATCTGAGTGTATATACACTCAACAAAAGAAAGAAGAGACAAAACCCAAGACAATTCTGACAAAAGAGAACTGATTATTATAAGGGAAAGGTTGGGGGTACTGAAGCCATGATGGCTCAGTGGTTAAGAGCATTTGATAACCTTGTAAAAAGCTGAGGTTCTATTCTCAATACAACATGATTGCTCACGGTTGCCTATTACTCAAGTTACAGAAGGCCTGATGCCCTTTTCTTGCCTCCTCAGTCACTATCGATATGTGAACATATATGCACACACACACAAATATAATATTTTTAAAATTTAGGGGCAGCCGGGCGGCGGTGGCGCACGCCTTTAATCCCAGCACTCGGGAGGCAGAGAGAGGCGGATCTCTGTGAGTTCGAGACCAGCCTGGTCTACAAGAGCTAGTTCCAGGACAGGCTCCAAAGCTACAGAGAAACCCTGTCTCGAAAAACCAAAAAAAAAAAATTTAGGGGCATATCATGAGTAGACAATAGCTAAAAGGTAGGTTCACTAAAGGGTGAGAGGATAATCTGGGGATGTCCAAGCAATGGTGGCAACTCAGCTTCAAGTAGAAAGGCAAAGCAGATACATGTAATGTATAGGCATTATACCAAAAATTAAGTTAGCCCATGAAATATGTTGAGCCCCAAAGCCTGAAGTCTCCAGAAAAAAATAATTCACAGAGAAACAGAATAACATAGTGGGCACTGAAAATTATGGGATAGGGTTGGTGCTGGATTGGGGCAAAATTTTGTTGGGTAATAAGGGAATGTTCTGGAGATTTATATTATTTTATATGTGGGCTCATGTAGCCCTGGTTGGCCTTGGAATTCCTGATACTCCTGTATTTATCTTCTGAATGATATGTGTGCATACCTCACCTTTCTAGGAAGTTCTGAATCCAGCTGGGAGGAACAGCTTTGAAGCCCTGTAAATGAGCGTCCATCACTGAGTTAAATTCACAATGACACCCATAGGAATAATCTTCCTCAACGTTAACAAAAATATCTATGGGATGGGAATTTGCCTTCTAGCTCCCTAATGTTCCATAATGTATTAATGGTATAAAGATTAATGTTTTAAATCAATTAATGCTTAAAATGTTTACAGAACGAGAGACAAGTTTGCAAGATGTGTAACGAATACAAGACTAGAATAAAGAATGAGTGGGCCAAGTGTGGTGGCACATGTCTTTAAACTTAGCACTCAGAAGGCAGAGACAGGCAGATATCTAGGTTTGAGCAGAACCTCGTTTACACAGTTAGTTCCAGATTAGCCAGGGCTACACAGTGAGACTGTTCTCTAAGGAAACAACTCATCTACCTTCAAAAGGAGAACAGGAAGAAGGGTTACAGTAGTCACCTCACAGACAGGTAAGTGCAGGCAGGAAGCAGTCTCTTTTATAGGTATGGATGCTCAGTGATATCTGTCAGTACCCCCACAACCTTTGCACTGCTGCCTGAGAGCACACTGTGATGGGCCTTGAAGAAACAGAGACCCCTACATGAGTGACTATCCATCACTGGAAAGAACCAGAATCCAAATAATCCCTTGTCCTGCTGCCATGTGTAGAAGTGCTGGAATGTATGAAATAAGGCCTAATGCTCTGTATACAGCAGTCTGTGGCAATCATTATGTTAAGTTCTGGAATTTGAACTTAAAACATAGTACACTCTAGGGAAGGTACTCTATCCTTTATCCCTGAGTTATATCCCACTTTTTTTGACAAAATCTCAGTGAATGGTTCAGACTGGCCTGGAGCTTTTGATGCCTCCTGTCTCAGCCTCATGAGTGGCTAGTATTATATAAATGCACCAGCGCATCCAGTTATGACCATTGTTTGTTTCTAAAATATGTACTTGTCATGTGGTACAATCCCAGCACTGGGGGGAGTGTAGGTTAGTGGGTAGGGGAGGGCAGAAGTTCAAATTACCCTCTGTTACAAAATTTTAAACCAACCTAAGACTTTGATACCCAGTTTCAAAGAAACAAGAAACCACCTATACATACACTGTTAACTATATATGTAATTTCTATGTCTTTATGTCTGAGCCAAAATGTAATTTAAAATTCAAAATTCAAAATGTTGTGTTGTGATGTGGGATTCCCCTCTGTATGCTGTGAATACCATGGGTTAATAAAAAATTTATTTTGGTCCTGGCAAGGCAGGATAGAGGTAGGCCATGGGGGGGAACTAAACTGAATGTAGGGAGAAAGTAGGTGGAGTCAAGAAAATACCATATAGTCGGGCAGTGGTTACACACACCTTTAATCCCAGCACTCGGGAGGCAGCGGCAGGCGAATCTCTGAGTTCGAGGCCAGCCTGGTCTACAAGAGCTAGTTCCAGGACAAGCTCTAGAAACTACAGAGAAACCCTGTCTCAAAAAACCAAAAAAAAGAAAAAAATAAATAAAAAGAAAATACCATTTAGTCACTGCTGGGAACAGAGGAACCTTGCTGGTAAGCCACAGCCACATGGCGATACACAAATGAATAGAAATGGCTTAAATTAAGATGTAAGAGGGGGCTGGAGAGATGGCTCAGTGGTTAAGAGCATTGCCTGCTCTCCCAAAGGTCCTGAGTTCAATTCCCAGCAACCACATGGTGGCTCACAACCATCTGTAATGAGATCTGATGCCCTCCTCTGGCCTGTAAGCAGACACACAGACAGATTATTGTATACATAATAAATAAATAAATATAAAAAATGAAATCTTTTTTAAAAAATTAAGATGTAAGAGCTAGCCAATAAGAAGTTAGAGCTAATAGGCCAAGCAGTGATTTAATTTATACAATTTCTATGTGGTTATTTTGGAACTGAGCAGCCATAAGCAAACAAATGCCCTTCCTACTACAGTGTTGGGTTTGGAATGTAGCTTAGTTATGTAGGATCTCCTGAATCCATCCCTCTGTTTTGGATTGAAATATTCCATTCTGCAGGGAAGTTCCTAAAGCAGGAAGGTAAACAAATATATCCACGAAACTGACCAGATTCACTAGGTTCCTCCCTACTGGGGCAAGCAATAAAAACTGAGAGTCACTTTCAGAAGGGCAAAGCCAAGATGGGAAGCTGACTGGAAGAAACAGAACCCAGCTAGCTGCCTGGAAAAACAAAACCCAGCTAACAACTTCCTGGGAGAGGTTTAGACCAACTTTCTAGCCTGCTGAGCTGTGCCCAGCTTTGTGAGCTGTCACTATGCTGGGGTGGGCTTGGGGTTTTTGAGTCATTTCTGCTCCCATAAGCAATTCGTCATCCATATAACCCCAATAAAACTCATTGTTTCACCAGGTTGGACTTTGGTGGTATCCATATTTTGATCTGTCATGGATACCATATCTGGGGTGAGTAGATGTTTCTCCATGTAAAGTTTTGTCACATAACACTCTCAGCATCACATATACACACAAATACAAAGTAGAAAAACATCCAGAAAAATATACAACCAAGCAGGACAATGTTTCTCTGAGAAATGTAACTTTGCATCTCGTCTGGGAAGTGTAGTGATGAGCTGCAGGCAGGCCTGCTTTTCATCCCGCCTGGATCCCACACAGCTAGCATTACATGTGAAATAACAACACACAATTGTATTCTTTTAAACACTGCTTGGTCCATTAGCTCTAGCCTCTTAATAGCTAATTCTCACATTTTGATTAACCCATATTTAGTAATCTGTGTAGCACCATGAGGGGTGGCTTATCGGGAAGATTCCAGCCTGCATCCATCTCGGAGAGAAGAGTCATGGTGACTATCTAAGTTCCCTTCTTCCCAGAATTCTGTTCTGTCTACTCCACCTATCTAAATCCTGCCCTATCAAAAAGCCAAGGCAGTTTCTTTATTAACCAATGAGAGTCCTCCATCAGGGAAGGACCCTTTTACAAACATACCAATACTTTGGTATGTTTTTTAAAAATTTTTATTGCTTTATAAATAGTACCATTCGAAATTTCCACTTATTCCCCTCCTCCCATTTCCCTCCCGCTCCAACACACACCCTCCCTCCTTGCCCTCCAGTCCTAAGAGAGGGTGGGGTACCCTGCCTTGTGGGAAGTCCAAGGCCCTTCCCTCTTCATCCAGGCATAGGAAGGTGTGCCTCCAAACAGACTAGGATCCCAAAAAAGCCAGTACATGCAGTAGAGAAAAATCTCAGTGCCATTATCATTGGCTTCTCAGTCTGCCCCCATTGTCAGCCACATTCAGAGTCCAGTTTGATCACATGTTCGTTCAGTCCCAGTCCAGCTGGCTTTGGTGAGCTCCCATTAGATCAGGCACACTGTCTCAATGGGTGGACCAACCCCTCGTGGTCCTGACTTCCTTACTCATTTTCTCTCCCCTTCTGCTCTTCAACTGGACCTTGGGAACTCAGTCCATCTCAACCATCCCACTCCTCCAAGATCTCCCCAATCCTCCCCCTCTCCCAACTTTTGCCTGTTGATCTTGTCCAGTTCCAATTTCCAGGAGGATCTGTATATGTTTTTCTTTGGGTTCACCTTATTATTTAGGTTCTCTAAAATCACGAAGTATAGGCTCAATGTCCTTTATTTATGGCTACTATCTACTAATGAGTGATTACATAGCATATTCATTTTTTGGGGGGGTCTGGGTTATCTCACTCAGGATAGTGTTTTCTATTTCCATCCATTTGCATGCAAAATTCAAGATGTCATTGTTTTTTTACCGCTGAGCAGTACTCTAATGTGTATAGGTGCCACACTTTCTTTATCCATTTTACCATTGAGGGACATCTAGGTTGTTTCCAGGTTCTGGCTATTACAAATAATGCTGCTATGAACATAGTTGAACAAATGCTTTTGTAGTATGATTGGGCATCTCTTGGGTATATTCCAAAAAGTGATATTGCTGGATCCTAAGGTAGGCTGGCTCCCTATTTTCTGAGAAACTGCCACACTGATTTCCAAAGTGGTTGCACAAGTTTTCATTCTCACAAGCAATGGATGAGTGTTCTCCTTACTCCACATCCTCTCCAGCATAGGCTATTATTGGTGTTTTTTATTTTAGCCTTTCTAACAGATGTAAGATGGTATCTCAAAGTTCTTTTGATTTGCTTTTCCCTGATCACTAAGGAAGTTGAACATGACCTTAAGTATGTTTTGGCCATTTGAACTTCTTCTGTTGAGAATTCTCTGTTTAGTTCAGTACCCCATTTTAACTGGGTTATTTAGAATTTTAATATCTAATTTCTTGAGTTCTGTATATATTTTGGAGATCAGACCTTTGTCTGATATGGGGTTGGTGAAGATCTTCTCCATTCAGTGGTTTGCCTTTTTGTCTTAATGACTGTGTCCTTTGCTTTACAGAATCTTCTCAGTTTCAGGAGGTCCCATTTATTCATTGTTGTTCTTATTGTCTGTGCTACTGGGGTTATACGTAGGAAGCTGTCTCCTGTGCCTATGTATTGCAGGCTCCTTCCTACTTTCTCTTCTATCAGGTTCAGTGTGGTTGGATTTATATTGAGGTCTTTAATCCATTTGGGCTTGAGTTTTTGGTATGTTTTGAACACGTAACATTTGTGTCATTTAAATAAGAGTATTATGAGCCAAAACCCTGAGTCACTGGCTGCTCTTTACTTTGGCTCTGCCAGAACCTCTCTTTAACCCTTCAAACACCCATATCAAAGTAATACTTATCTGACTTCCTTGAAAACACCCAGGGCTTCCTTGTTACTTTACAGGGTCATATGGGATTGCAGCTTGCCTGTGGGACAGACAGACAGACAATATTTGCCTCTTCCTTGCTGTGCACCCTTGAACAAATGGCTTAACTTTTTTGAATTGACATTAGTAAGACAGGATCTTTCAGATTTTCTGTCAGAATGACCCAAGGCAGGTACAGGGTCCTCTGAAAAGCCACCTAGCAAGTAGAGGTCCTTGTGGTACCAATTTTGAGGCTCTAGGCAAGTACTCCTAGGTCCTTTTCCTACAGGACTAAAGACTGCCTATGAAATGCAGTGGGGTTTCTTAGGCATTCAGTAAACATGTCTGCATCCTCCTATTGCTGCCTGTTCCAACTTATATTGGGTTCATGAAGCTGGGGAAACTGAGGCCAAATGGGAAAAAAGGTGGCAACTCAATACTTGAAGGACAGAATGGAATGATTGTGGTGCAGTTGCTCCATGGAGAAAGTGGAGGCCCCTGTCAACAGCTAACCTAGGGTATCCATCCTGCCTGCTCAGAGGACCCTTGGAATGATTCTTCCCCTCCCCCATCTCCTTTCAGTGTGGAGGGTACAAAAGGCTCTGAAACAGACTCTGACTATGAAAGGGCCCTTGTGACATCACCACAAGGTTACAAAAACACAATTTGTGGAGACTTGCCAGGAAAGCACCTGAAGTGAAGTAAACAAGTGAGAGCCAACCAGTTTGGCCCTGGGTCTGTCCCCATCATAAGGGACCACAGTTAATACATAAATCAGATGGATAATAATAAATGTGGTAACTGAGTTCTTGTATATACCTTTCCATCTTTCAGTGCAGGGTCTGTTATTGCAGGCCCACTGTGTGACTATTATAACTCAATCTACTGTCCACCACAATGGCCATCAACTACAAATTGTTGAGTGTGCAGTGAAATACTTCCCAGGAAATTAATGAAACTTATTACAAACTGGTTTTGAGCTGGCACCACAAAGAGAACCCTCTGAATAGAGAAGAGGCCAAGAAGTTGAGGCAGGTATCTGAGGCAGATGCTAAAAGTGATAAGTATATGAGAGTGAGGTCTATGAAAGAGCTGCCAGAGGCCATGGCTCATCCTCTGGTTTACATGGGACTTTCTCTTTGGACTTCAGTAAATTCCAGGCATTCATGAATGCCTTCCAGCTCTCTGATAACCTGGGCCATGGTCTGCACCATCTTCTTTTCTACTTCTCTTGTGTGTTGAACCAGACTTCAAATTAGACCTATAAACAATAAAAATAGTGAATAGCTGCTGTTCACCTTCAAACCCTAGACAAAGTTTTAGGCAGCTGTTAACCTCTGTCATCTGCACCATCCTGTCATCTTCATCCTTACCTGTTCTTCCATGTCCTTCTCCAGGATTACCATCATTCTCATAGGTGTTCCTGCTCACCTCTCAACTCTCCCACTTTTCCTTACCCATTAATTGAATAGTGGGTAATTGACAGCTCTCCCAGACCCAGGTTTCCATTGCTGGTTAATAACTGTGTTGCAGGAGTGGCTTTCCCTTGTAGGTCCTGTCCTTGGAGACCTCTGGCCACCAGGATACACCCTCAGACTACTGTGGTGGCAAGGCCTGGCCACTTGAGGCACAAGAGTGCCTAGTGAGCCCTCCTCAGAGGTGCAACAGTCAGATTCCCACCCCCACAATTTCTCTAACACTCTCTCTACATGCTGAACCATTTCGCCAAGACCTCCCCCCAAATATTTTGTATCAGAAGATGAACATGATAACATTTTCCACTGGTATGCTTATAACTAGAAGACAGATAAATGTAGTGGGGAGCTGAGGGCAGCATTCCTGCCCGGCTCCTGTGGCGCCCGACTAACTTTACCCGAAATAATTACACGGAAACTGTATTCTTTTAAACACTGCCTGGCCCATTAATTTCAGCCTCTTACTCACATCTTGACTAACCCATATCTAATAATCTGTATAACACCACGAGTGGTGTCTTACCGGGAAAGATTTAACATGTCTGACCTGGTGGCAGGCTTCATCGCATCTGTCCCAGAGAGGAGAGGCAGGGCAATTGTCTGAGCCATCTACCTCACTTCCTTTTTCCTGTTCTGTGTACTCTACTCACCTAAGGGCTGGCCAAGGCAGTTTCTTTATTAAAACAGAAGACCCTCCCATATCAGATAAAAATGCACACTGGGGCTAAAAAGCTGACTCAGCATTTAAGAGCATGGTTCCTCTTTTACAGGAACCATGTTTGACTTGTAGCACCCATGTTAGTTCATGACCATCTTTAGCTCCAGGCACAGGGAATCAAAAACTTTCTTCCAACCTTCATCAGCAACAGCATATATATGGTGTAAAAACACACATGCAGGCAAAACACTCATATGCATAAAATAATAAAAAAGAAATCTAAAAAGGTTTTAAATAATAATAAGTGCTGACTATCAATATGATGATGTTATGCAGATAAAAAGATGCAGCTGTTATGAGAAGCAGCCAATCACTTTCACTAAACAATAGAACATAGAACTATAACATGACTCAGATATATTCTTAACAGAACTTAATTTATAAATATCCATAGCCTTATTCATTATAACTAAACATTAAAAATCCTGGATGTTCATCCAATTATAAAAAAATAAAATGTAATCCATCCACATAGTGGAAGAGCACCCCTATAAACTGAAGTGAAGTACTGATTCACGCCAAAGCATGGTTGAACCCTGAAAACATTAAGAGAAAGAAATCAAACACAAAAGGCCACAAATGTGTGGCCTCATTTATATGAGATATTTGCAATATGCAAGCATATAAAGTAAAGTGATAGCTTCCCAGGCTAAGGGAAAGAAGAATGGAAACTATATTTCACAATGTATGGCATGTTTTACAGTCAGGCAGTGAAGGGAGTGGCATAACCTTGTGATGTCCTTAAAAAACATTAAACTGTACACACAAAATGGTGGATGTGAGCCTGATGGTGGTGGCACATGCTTTTAATCCCAGCACATGGGAGGCAGAGACAGGTGGATCTTTGTGAGTCGAGGCAAACCTGGTCTACAGAGTAAGTTCCAGGACAAGCTATAAAGCTACAGAGAAACCCTGTCACAAAAAACCAAAAAAAGGTGGATATTACAGTTTAGGAAAAACAACAATTATTTAAATAAGCTTTTTCAGAAATACCATTTTTTTTTCTGAAAGAATTCATAGCTATCCCATTAATCCTAAAAGAGATGGTGAAGAACTTGGGTCTACATGAAAAAATAAAGGTGCCAGAATTCCTTAAAATACTTGACTTGTGCTCTCAGGACACCTGTAAAGAGGTAGTAGTAACAGAGCTGAGAACCAGCCTGGTTTTTCTACAGCAGGCAGTTTCTTTCCTAGCCACCCAGCATAGCCAATGCCTTAGAGGCACTAGCTGGACCTGGGGACCTTAGGTATAAGTCAGGGTGTGTAGTGAGGGGCTGCGGGCTGCGTTCTTGCCACACGGCTCCAGGCCACCTGGCTCCTGCACGGCTAGCTTTATACCCGAAATAACAACACACAAATTGTATTCTTTTAAACACTGCCTAGCCCATTATTTTCAGCCTCTTACTCACATCTTGACTAACCCATATCTAATAATCTTTGTAACACCACGAATGGTGTCTTACCAGGAAAGATTCAGCATGTCTGACCTGGTGGCTGGCTTCATCGCATCTCTCTCCCTAAGGAGAGGCATGGCAGTCTGCTCAGAGAGGCGAGGCAGGGCAATTGTCGGAGCCATCTACCTCACTTCCTTTTTCCTGTTCTGTCTACTCCACCTATCTAAATTTTGCCCTATCAAAAAGCCAAAGCAGTTTGTTTATTAGCCAATAAGAATCCTCCATCAAGGGTGATTAATGTTTCAGGTGCTGGTGGAGATAAGAGTAAACTGATTTGGAGGTCAACAGGACATTTCCTGAAGGGGCAAATCAAGACATATGAAATTACCCTCTTCATTTCAAATAAACTTCACTAGTATCTACTATACATGACACATTTTGTGTGTGTGTGTGTGTGTGTGTGTGTGTGAGTGTGTGTGTGTTTCTGACTAGTTATAAAGAGTACAGATCAGATGACTCATTTCAGAGCAACATACACGATCAGACATTAGAGCTGGGGTGATGTGGGAAGGTATCAAGATTTCTCTCAGCCTGGATGTGCAGTAGCCAGGAAGCTCCACTTTGCTTCAGGACATCTAGTCATGTGCAAGGAGAGGCTGACCTACTGATTGTTCTTTGAGAAGACCCAAGGCTGAGAAAGGCCAGGTGCTTCTGGTGCCAATATGTGAATGTCCAAAGCCCCAAGCTGTGGAAACTTCAGAAAACTACCAGGAACATCACACAATATGGAACAAGCCTCATCTGCAGAGACCAGGGAAAGGGCCTCCTTTCTGAGCATAGATACCATGAGTGGAAGAGAGACTCACAGGAACCAAGGGAGGGAAAGGTGCTTCTCAAGTCCCCTCCTTCTACCACCTCTATTGCTGTGTGCATGGGGCATGGGGAGTCAGATGGCCTTACTGTCCCTTTGGTCACCTAGGCACAGACACCACTTCCCCAGTAAGAAGACTCAGAAAGACTGCCAGTTTTGAGGGCCAGACATATGGAACATGGACAGTCACTATTGGGGACTCTCTCTGTTTGCACTACTACAGCAGTGACATCAGCCAATACCTACAGAACTGAACCACTGCCAACGCGCCCAGAGAATAAAAGCTGGGTGACTGCTGTATTGTGCCTCTGGGGGAAGATTAGCCAGGCAGGATGTACACAGAGAGCTCAGCACCACACCATGCCTGCAGAAGCATGCCCAAGAGTGTCACACACAGGGACCTGAACAAAGTATCTGTATTGCAATACTAAGATTATTTTCTTTTCAAAATAAATCTTATTGTATATTTAAAAAGACAAAACCAAAATGTAGCGGCGGTCGGAGGAGTTTGGAAATAACCAAAATAGTCCTTTTATAATAAATCAGTTTTAATAAAAGGAGAAATAAGGGAACTTACAGAACCAAGGGTCCAGCGAAGCAGAAGGTAACGCGGGGGACAAAAAACAGGGGCTCCTTCCGGGACCCGGTCCTTTTAAAAGGACCTCACTCCCCTGGGGCAGCCACGCCCCTGAACGCAGGGATTGGGCCAGCTGCCCCAACATCTCCCCCTTTTTTCTAAATAAGGCAGATTCAGAAACCAAATACAACTATATACAATGGGAACAGATCATATAAAATTACAAGAAGTAAACAATATTAGGCGAGGAACATATAACAAAAAATTTTACTAATCATTCTACTTTGGGAAGTCTAAATAATGTAGAAGGTAGCTATAATTATCTAATCTTCAACCCCATCAAAGATCTGAGAAGGAAAGTAATATTACTAAAGCAACCAGGAAGCACAAACGAGAAACTTTCAAAATGTGCAACAGAAGACAGAGACAATTGACTACCTGGGCAACCACACGAAATCTTGATAGCAATGTTGAGGCAACCAACTTTGGCTGAGGCCTGATAAAACCTGACATACCATTATACAACAGCAAGGAACCTTTAGTAGAACTATCCTTATCCTG
The DNA here is from genome assembly GCF_903992535.2 of Arvicola amphibius. Lineage (NCBI taxonomy): Eukaryota > Metazoa > Chordata > Mammalia > Rodentia > Cricetidae > Arvicola > Arvicola amphibius. Next base: position 73,005,628 of record NC_052049.1, on the reverse strand, counting down.
TCTTGGCAAGATAAGACAATTTCGTTTTATCCACTTATGGATATTTTGTAGCTTAGTCAGTAATGGAGGTATGGGCTTTTCTTTGCCCAAAAGCCAGTTCTGCCAAGAAGAAGACAAACTCCCAGTGGAGTGTCTTTGGTGCTCAACGTTCTCTCGGGAGTAGAGCATTGTTGCCAGGAGTGATTGTGTCTCATAATTACAAAACTCTAGGTTAAATTAAAGGCCATGTTCTATAGTTCTTCAAAGAGGTCGAAGATTATGCTATCTATACTAAATACAACCTCTATGTGTCTAAAAAACCTGATTATCCTAAATATAAATATGACAAACATATAATTCTCAACACTTATCTAACTGTATGACTAATAGAATAGACAACTGTGCAATAAATGAAGACAATGATTTCCAAATGTAAACAGGGTCATTACATAAATAATATCTGAGGTAGAAATGTACATTGCAATATAGTAAACAATGTCATTACTTAGATAATATCAGAGGTAGAGATGTACATTGCAATATGGTATACAATGTCAATATAACAATTGTTTTAAACAGAGGTAGTATCATACTCTCATACAATGTTCAATATATCAATATACAAGAATCAACACTCATATAGTTTTCAAAAAACAATAACTCACAAAAAATCAATTATTCCTTAAGATCACCAGTTAATCCCTCCCCCCTTTTTTGATATAAATATATATGTATATATATACATAATTTATACCCCTGAGTCCATATAAAGCCTTCTGCTCCAACACCAAAATAAAAAAAATAAGTTGGGATGCTCTCCTAGGTTAAATGCAAGCTGTCACAATCAATTTTGATTCTTCTTGGAGGGGATTTCACTGGGCACTGTCTCATTAGATTCTTAGTGATAAAATTCATCAGGGTCCAGATGCAGGATTGCTATTGCAAAGGGCTTGGCCAGAGGGTCTTGGCCAAAGCCCAGGAATCTGGATGTATCAAGACTCTGTAGTGTAACATTCACAGTCTAGGTATTCATCTGCTCTGTGCTGAAGAAAGGTCTATCTCATTGTCTGAGAAGCCCTACATGTTTGAGAGATCAAAACATATTCAGAATAAATGAGAATGGTCCATTCCTCTTAAATGTAAATAGATTTTCACCTCTGTAACACTACAAATATTCAGTTTGCATATTTCTTTGGAAATAATTCAGGAAGGTACAGTGAGAAAGGAAAGAGCAGAATTTGGAGTTTTTGAGTTTTTGTGACTTTCACAAGTCTGTATCTGTCTCTGTCTCTCTTTCTATGTATGTGTGTTTGTTTGTGTGTGTATGTGTGTGTGCATGTGTGTGTGCAAGAGAGAGAGAGACAGAGAGAGACACACAGAGAGAGAGACAGACACAGAGAGAGGTTCAGTTGGAATTTCCTTGTTTTTGTATTTCCAGAGCAGGACTCAGGGCCTTAAGCATGCTAGACAAGTGCTCTTCCATGGGATAGATCTAATTCCTCTTCTCATTAGCCACAAGGTCGACTTCAACATGATTCAGGTTCCCCATTTGTGCAGTGGACAGTCTAATACAGTGCATACATCAGAGTGTGGTTCTGAGCACTGAGAGATGACGCTGGAAAGCTATTGAGACTGGTCACACACATTAGGTCTAATTTGTTACTGTATAGTGGTAAAGAGGAGGGCAGTTTCAGGTAGAAGTCAGTCCAGGGAGGGAGAAGCTGCCTCCCTGAATAAAGGAGACACAAAGAGGCAGACAAATGACATGGAATGACAGAGACCAGTGTCTCATCCACTGCTGGCCTTTTCTGGTTGGGAAGCTTCCATAGTCATTCCTCCCCTATGTGTGACATTCTGAGTCTTCTTGCTTCTCATCATATGGCTAATTTACAACATGCAGTTCCTTAAAAGTTTCATGAGCTTTCTCTCATTGCCTGTCAGGAGACAGAAAAGCCAGGACACAGTCAGATTGCTTAGGGATATCTGGAGAAGCCCACTAGGAATAAGCAAACACATTTCCTGCCTGGATGCACTGAAATAAAAAGGGAAGGAACCAGACCTCAAGTATGCTCATAGTTTAAGCAGATGAAGTTAGATTAGAGTGACTCTAGGAATGGAAACATATCAAGTGGTTCCCCCACTATCCTAGGCATCTTCCTCCTAAAAGATTTATGCTCAGAATGACCCTATTTCACAGTAAAACAACTGAGCTACCCATTAATGCTTAGATGATTAAGCTAGGCCTTATATCAGTCCTGCATTCTGCATAAAAGTATTGTAGTGATTTGAATAAGAGTGTCCCCTACACGCTCATATATTTGAATGAGGGAGGGTGAAGGGGGCTATCTGAGGATTAGGAGATGTGACTTGTTGGAGTAGGTGCATCCTTGTTGGAGGAAGTGTCATTTCAGGAGGGCTTTGAACTCATGCTAGGCCCCATTCTCTCTCTTGACCTTCTGATAAGAATGTAGCTCTCAGCTACTATTCTAGTACTATGATATCATGAGACCAAGTCTCTGAAATTAAAGCAAGGCCCCAATTAAATTTATTTTTTATAAGAGTTGCCTTGGTCATAGTGTCTCTTCACTGCAGTAGAACAGTGACTAAGACAGTCCATCATAAGCTGAAACCACTAGCCCAAAATTCTCTGTGTGGCAAGGCATGACAAAGGAATGTGCCTTGCACCTGAGTGGCATCAGTTTTAGAGATGCCATAATCATTGTTGCTGTGGCAAATTCCCAACCTGCCATCACTTTGGGGGGCATCAGACAGAATTTTTGAAAGTTCTACATGTGGTTTCTGATTAACCTGGACTGTGTTATTTTTTTGGTGACATGGTACTTATGGGGGAAGTCCCAGGGGATGAGAAAGATAGAAAAGATAAAAGTTGGTTGGTAGGTCTTACACAAACTTTGTCCTAGGCCAAACACATTTATTAAGAAGTAGAGCATCATATATACTATTTAACAGGGGAAAGTGGCCAAGGTCAACAGAGATCTAAGTCAGAAAATGTCAGCTGAGAGAAAATGGGATATATCAGACACAACTACCTAAGTCCTGTATAACCACCACCCAGGGGGAAGAGTGAGGTCCTAAGAAACCACAACCTTAACTCCTTTGAGGCACTGGTTCCAGCCTTAGAGCAATTTCACTAATTCTACTCCTGGACAAGGACACAGACCTAAATTTCTCTTTTTCCTTTCTTTGGGGAAAGTCCTGGATAGGTCTGACTTCCAATCTCTGATCCTCCTTTTGGTGGTGGCTTCCTTTCCTGCATTCCTTTTGGGCTTTAATTATAGTTACTTTTATTGTCATTGATATTACCATGTGCAAAAATGGACCACAAGACATACAAGGAAACACACTTTAAGAGTTTTATTAATAAAGAGTGGGGAAAGGGAGAGAGAGTAATGCACAGGCATGTCTGGAAGAAATGTGGTGGGAAAGAGGGAGTAGGGCTGGCATGATGCATATAGGGGCTTACATAGCTATGCCATGCCATGCATATAGATTATGTGTTCATACTATGTATGTACATAGATTATGTAGGGCATAAGACCCTAAGATGACTAGACATTTTGCTTGGATGCTGATGGTGCATGTGTGACTGTGGAATTCTGGAAATACTAACACCTGGGGTGACTAAGTACTTTGCCTGAATGCTGACAGCTGTGGGACCCTGGACATGATGAAAATGATAAGTCATTGTTTCTTATGGTACTAGGGATCTAGGTACCATATAGTACTAGGTAACTAAGGCTTCTTCTATATCATGTACATACTTCACCATGAAGTTACATACCTTGTCCACTAGAAGTGGTCCTTCAATATAAACATTTCTGTGCCTTTTAATCACACATATATATTAAGCAATAAAAAACCTACTGGCACATAACAAGTACTACATGCTACAGGTACCCATTTCCTCATTTCTTGTGATCTGTATATGGATTTTGTTACACAGATAAAGGGACTGTGGTAGGGGCATAGAACAGAGAACAAGGTGGTTTCTTCCTTCACACTTATGAGCTGAGCACAAGCTAAATGTAAATCTTTCTTTCAGTCCTGAGTCTGTAACTGTTCAATCATGAAACTCAAATCATGTGTGCAGAACCTTTGCCTCCTGCCAACTGACATTCTACAGTTTTTAACCATTGAAAGGCCAGAAGAGCATTCATTTTAGACAGAACACCCATCTGATATTATTTTTATCATCACTTCTATTTTGCACACAAGAAAACTGAGGCACTGAGAATTCCTCAATATTACATAGCTGGGGCATTGCAAAGCTAGTCTTTCAGTAAAGTGCTTGACTGACTGAGCAGCAGAAGTTGCCTGCATGAGTGTTGTTTTAATGAGTTTCTGTGTCTGTCAGATTCTGGACCTTGTCAAAAGCTTTGTAGAAACTTTATCACTTAAATTCCCTAAGTACTCTACTGAAGAGTGATGTAAAGCTCAAGGTAAGGTAGAGAACTAGATGCTCAGGAAACATAAGTAAACAGCTCGAGGACATGGCCAGCAAATATCTAGTCTAGCTCCTAAATGTTCTCTGGGTTTCAGGGAAGATATATGGGAGATAAGTACAGTACTCAAGTCAGCTCTAGAGACAAAAGAGCAAGGTAGTTCTAGATAGGGTAGTGAGAGGATGGATAAGAAGATGGTGTGAGGGCAGGATGAAGATGTTGGAAGAGGTAGTGAGGACGGACTTTTAAGGTGGTTCAGGTTAGTGGGAGAGAGTAGAGTTTCTTGTATTTTTATTAGCATGAAGGTTCCAGTGGAGGCTAGAAGATGTTGAGTCCCCTGGAGCTGGGGTTAGAGGCATTTGTGAGCTGTGTGCTGTAGATGATAGGAACCAAGCTCAGGTACTTTGCAACCAACATAGCCACATAACCGTTGACCTACAGGCTATTCTGCCTATGAGATGTGTTAGTGTAAAGGTGGCACAGAGACTGTGGTAATGGCCAAATAATTACTTGTCTACCTTCAGATCTATGCCATGAGAAAGCCTAGCCTGGCACAGCCTGGAGCACCAAAAGCCAGAGGCAAGATAGCCCAGACACCTAGGATAAAATCAAACATGACTGGCAAAAAAATTCTACTATATTCATAGATCAGAGTCTAGCCCAAATTGTCATCAGAGAGGCTTCATCTAAAAACTGCTGGAAACAGGTTCAGAGACCCACAGCCAAACATCAGATGGAGCCCAGGGAATCCTGTTGAAGAGAGGGATGAAGGAATATAGGAGCAAGAAGTGTCAAGGACATTATAAGATAAGCCACAAAAACCAACTAATCTGGCTCATTGGATCGCACAGAGACTGAACAGACAATCAGAGATGCTGTATGGGACAGACTAAGACCCTCTGTATATATGGAAGAGTTGTGTAACTTGATCCACTTGTGGTGACTCCTTATAGTGGGGGCAAAGGTTGTCTTTGAATTTTTTTTTTTTTGCTGGCTTTTGGGGCCATATTCTTCATATAGATTGCCTTGCCCAGCCTTAGTGCAAGGGGAGGTGTTTAGTTCTACTGCAAATTGATATGTCTCATTCTGTTGATATCCATGGGAGGCCTGCCTGTTTTTAAATAGAAACAGAAGAGGAGTAGATGGGGCTTGGGGCAGAGAGGGATGTGGGAGGAAAGACTGGTAGTAGGAAACTGCTGTTCAGTTGTAAAATAAATATATAACTAAATAAACAAATAAAGAAAGAAACCAGATTGCATTTTGAATTTATTGACTTTTAAAAGTCCAGATACTGACCAACATAGCAAACCTGCCCTCTAAAACCCAGACACTACCCTGTTAGCAAATCACAGGCAGTTATGAACACAAATGTAGTACATGTTAAATTTAAATTCCTCTTCAGTACCATCTTATTTGCTACTGGTGATATAGTTATTTGTACATATGAGCTAGAGAATGTAAAAGAAGATAGAAACAAACATCTAAGATTTTATAAGCTAAAGCTTTGCATTTTGTAAAAAGTTGCCTATAACATTGGGATCCTTATAAACATATTGCTGCTTGTCACGGGTCACCTAAAACAGCATAGGACTAAAAATAATTAACTCTTCTCCTGGGAAACCATTTAACTTACAAATAATGAATACACACTTTTCACTGTAGACAGAAGTTTCTGTCCTGCCCAATACTGCAGCCATTTGGTTCCAAAGAAACAGAGGTTTATATTAATTATAAACTGTTTCACCTATTAGTTCAGGTTCATTATTAATTATCTCTTACCACTTAAATTAACCCATAATTCTTACCTCAGTAAGGCATTGTCATTTTGTTTCCCTGTGACTGACTGGCGACTGTGTGTCTGCCTTTCCACTTCTCATAATTTTCCAAGTCTGGTCACCCCACCTATACTTCCTGCTTAACTACTGGCCAATCAGCATTTTATTAAAAACAGTACTAGAGACAAATTTTTACAGTGTATAAGAGCATTATTTCATTTCACAATGAAAAGCATATTTCTATTTTACTTCTAATCACTAACATTACAATTATAATAAAATATAGTTAAATTACAATTACAATTTACAATTTTGAAAACTGTAATTTCTTACCTTAAAAATGTATTCTTCTCTCATAAAAAACATCCAAACCACAGTCTCCACTCCCACCCTCCTCCCAGTCTCCCCCACCTCACCTCTTCCCCATATCTACTGCTCCTTCCTTTCCCTTCAGAAAAATTCAGGCTTCCCAGTGATATCAACTGAATACAGCATAACAAGATTCAATAAGACTAGGCATAAACCCTCTAATCAAGGCTGGAAGAGGCAACCCAGTCAGAGGAAAAAGTTCCTCAAGGAGGCAAGAGTCAGAGACATACCCACTCACATTGTTATGTGTCAAACAGAAACCCCAAGCTAAACAATCACAGCATGTATGCAGAGGGCCTAGCATAGAACCATTCAGACTCCATGGTTGCTGCTTGAGTCTCTGAGTCCTTATGAGCCCTGCTTCGGTGATTGTATAGGTTATGTTCTCCTGGTGTCCTTCATCCTTTTGGCTCCTACTATTCCCCATCACACTTCTGTAGGGCTCTCTGAACTCTGCCTAATGTTTGGTTGCTGGTCTTTATATATGCCCTCATTGGCTGCTTTTGGAAGACTGTTAATGACTGACCTAGGCCTTGATCCTGATTCTATGAGTACTGCAGATTATCATTAGAAATCCTTTCATTGACCTTTTATTGTTCTTGTTCTAGCCTAGGTCTCTGAATCATCTAGCTTCTGAATCTAGTTCACCTAGGAGATGTGAGGCATGGGTTCCCTCTCATGGCATGTGTCTAATAGGTTACACTTATAGGCATGTGTAAATGAATCCATTAGAGCCCAAGATAAGGGGGTGTCAAATAATTATTTGTAGCGGGCGTGGTTGGCTGGCAATGGGAAATAAGCAAACTAGCCTTATATGAAATACTCAGCTTTAATAAAAGGAGAAAATGGTAAAAACTTACAGAGCCAGAGTTCCAGCGAAGAGCAGGGAACCAAGAGAGCAAACAACCAAAATACAGATCTTTTAAAGGTATTTTGTGCCCTGGAGGGGTCACACCCCTCAGACAAGGGATTGGTCAGCTACCCCATCAATTATTGTGGAACACTCATGAAGAACAAGGTAGGGAACCACTGTGGTCCGCTGATCTGTGGATTCTGGGAGCTGTGATCAGATCTCCAACAACCACCAAAGAGAGTGAGTAAAATGACCAAATACACAGATAGAAAACTACACCCCTAAGTCCAGTACCCCCAAAAGCTATGGATGAATGAATTCCCATAACATAGACTACTCATTGGTTGGCTACTCCTACACGCTCTGAGCCACTATTGCCACAGCACATCTTGCAGTCAGTTAAAGTTGTGAGTTGGAGATTTTGTAACTGGGTTGGGTATAGACTTAAATTCAGCAACATAAGAGATAAGAAGCCAAGGTCAGGAATGATGCCCTCCTGCAATGAACAATGTGACAAAAGCAATGTGAGATTTATTTCTGTCAATGACCAGGGTCCTCCAGGATGGGTTTGGGTCATTGTAGTATTTATACAATATCTTGAAGTGCCCACTTCTAATATTCTTCAGGACTCCCATGATGATGCACTCAGACATGCCTGTAACCAAATAGATCCAAGAACATAGTTATACTCACACAGTGGAAGGAACATTGGGGACTCATGACTTAAGATTGGGATCTGAGGCCCAGCTCTACCACATCACCTTGTTGGACTTGACTAATTACTTTCCTTCACATGTATACTAGGAGGATGGTCAAGGAGCACTGCCTCTGGAAGGACAGTGCCTGTCTCAGTCCAGAAGTCACTGGAGGCCACTTCAGCTCTGTCATTGCTGTGCTACAGACATTAGAAACCAGGAGATAGACTCAGTCATTGAGAAACTGCTTAGGCAGAAAGACTCTAGTTTATAATCAGGAGTTGGTAAATTTTCCATTTGGCTTCCTTAACTTAGTGCCTGGAAGAAATTATAACAACTAGACTGGAAGCACAGGGTCAGGGGTACCAATACTCTTATCAGAACACTTGGAAGGCTTCCACAGACTTTAAATGTATTCATGCATATTCCCTCTTCTTGCTCCTGTTAAACTCTTAGAAGCTCGGAGTACTGGTTTGGTGTGACAGCTTGAAGTCTACAGAAATGAAGGAAGAGACTGCATTCAATGTCAAACACAACAGAACCAGAGAAGTAAAGAGTCAAACTATCCCTGGTGTGCAGTGGGAGCATATATTGGGTTACAGTGCTTTTAGCATAGGAACATTTCCAATTAGGATGAAGGACAAAAGCTGTACCAAGTCTACAAAACTGTCAGTGGTGAAGCATCAGGAACTAGGTGCTACATAGCATTAGCAAGGACCCAGTCTCCTGTGTCAGGGGTAGGTGCTAGGTCCCAATCCTGGTGCCTGACAGTTATAATCTGGCTTGCTTCTGGTCTTCTCCCATTATAACCTCCCACTATAATCTCAAGTAATTTTTCTTTTGCTTCACCTAATTTTTTGTTTGTTATTTTTTAAGACAGTGTCCCACTGTGTAACCTTGACTGGCCTGGAACTGACTATATAGAACAGACTGTCCGAGAACTCAAATATCTGCCTGTCTTACTTCCTAACTGTTGGAATTAAGGGCATATACAACCAGGCCTTGCCTTCCCCTCACCTTCTTTTGCTCTCCATCTTCAACCTGTGTCCTTCCATTTTAGGGGGTATTTGACTATTGAATTGTATGATCAGTGCCTAACTGGAGGAAGGAGAGAAGGCCCATCCTGAAGCCTCTTCCACTGTCCACCTCTAGACAACATGTAGGGTGTTAGTCAATGTGGCCTAAAATAGCTTTAAGGGCTAAAAAGTACCCATTGAATCAGGGACCATCATTTCTTATCAGAAATCATGGTGTCTGCACTGAAAATAGCCACAGATGGGATATATGGAAGATGCCTTAGTTGCACTAAGAAAACAAAAGATCTATTAGTTCCATAAGCAATGGACCTTTGACATTGCAAACCTATGACACAAAGAGTCTTTCTGTCCAAAGTAGGCAGCACCAAAGAGATAGTCATGCATCTTCTCAAACAATGATAGCATCAACATACTCTCTTTCATCTTTTCTGGGTAAAAACTGGTAATACCAGGACTTCATCCTGTGTCAGGGGAGATGTTCAGAAGAATTTCAAGGCATTCCTTGAGGTTCTAAAACAAAACTGCAGATATTTGTAATCAGAACTAACAAAAGCAGTCAAGCAGTTATGGATGGTAACCTGGAGGCAAATGGTTACCAGTGCACCCTCATCACTAATAAAGAAATGGTGCTATCAGGGACATGGAGCATTTCAATTGTACCTAAATACTGTGCCATAAAAATTAGGGATCTGTGTTTTAGAAAAGGGTGCTTTCCTATAGGTCAAGAAGTTAAAATTAGAAATAAGTTACAAACTGGAAATAATTTTGGTTCTTCTAGTTTGTGTAGGAAATCCTACAGCCAGTAGCCTTTAAGTTACCCACCCACTGGGGCGTGACCTCTTATACTATTTATGCATCTGGCCTCTTTTCCAGCTGTGGGATTCAGTTGCTTTTCTTCATTCCAGCAGAGGGTATTTATTTGTGAGTCTACCCCTAAATAAATAGCCAGCTATTATTATCAATTCTGAACTAGTGTGGGATTTCTTTTAAGCATCCTTCTTCATCTGGTTCCCATGTGGATTTGAACTATACACCTACTGGGTGGATGGCCTAAAGGCCTAGCCAGTCCACAGCACAGAAAGTCTCCCAACCCTGCCCACTTGGCTTGCTTTTACCTAAGCAGCTTTTTGTAGAACCCCTGCCACAGCGGCGCTTACTGTGTGTGGCAACTTAGAAATTTCCCCAAAACATTCATGACTTCCATGTTCCCAGGTGCAGTTCTCTGGCATGGTTTGACTTGTGCAGCTTCTGGTTTGTGCTCCTCGCACAAGAGTTCTGGGTTTCTTGCTCCTTATATGGAATTGATTTAATTGCTTTTAATTTGCCAAGCAATGCATATTTCCAATATTTAGCCAGTACCAAGACAGGAAACTAAAGCAGCTCAGGACCAGTGTTGTTGCCACCTGTTACATTGCTGCTAGTCATAACTCTGCAACAATGACATCTGCTGGACAATTAAATCTTATTACACATAAAACAATTTACTGCATCTCTTAACAGGTAATTAATAAATCAATATGGAAGACTACATTAATACATTAATATTCAAACTTTTACTAATATTTTGTTAATACTATGGATTGTATTCTGCAAGGCTTATATGGTTATGGTGATACTTCCATTTATTGGATATTGGGACTCAGTTTTTTTCTTCATATTATATCATTAAGAAAGAATGTGGCACTTTTACGAATGATACAGTCTTTATAGACTAATAATGAACAGCTAGTTGACAGGATTAATACCATTGAAAATAAAAGTTACTTGAAAAAATTAATACTATTAAAAAGGGTAACATCAATTTGATAGACAATATTGAGTCCATATTTAAGGGTACTGAGAAATTATCTGAAAGAATTCATACTGTTGAATTTGACACTCAAAATTTGTTAAAAAGTTATGATAGGTTAGCAGATAAAGTATCTCTCCAGGATGGCAATATCTGCATGCTATCCAAGTAATGTCCAAGAATGAGGTGCTATCTTTAAAGGAGAAACTTCAGACCTTGGAATCACATGTGCAGAATGAGCACCAGAGGCTAGGTGCCTCATTAAAATCACAGGAAATATATTCAGGCTAGGAGATTCAGGCTTTACAAAAGACAATAGTAAAAAGATTTGAAATGATTGAGGAAATTATTGGAGCTGATGACCAGGGAAAGAAGGCACAAGGACAGGACTCAACATCACCAGTAGCTGTCAGAGATGATTTACCCAGGGTGTTAGCTTCCTACCCTGTAATCTACTCTGACAAAGCATCAAGTTCTAAAGACACAAAATGATCCAAAGAAGGCAGATGAATACCTATAGGGATGAATGATCTAAAAGAAATTAAGCAAGCTGTTGTAACTTATGGCTTGCATTCCACATTTGTTATGGAGATGATAAAGACATGGGCTTCTAGCATCACAGCAACACCACCTAAAAGATTCAGTTAGTTTCAGCAGTCCTGGATGATGAGCTCCAGTTGATGTTTAGATGTTATTTCAAGGAAGACGCTAAAATTCTAGAACAACATAAAAAAGCAAAGGACTTGAGACTTCCCAAGATCAAATTCTTGGTGAGGGCACTTATGTTGGCCCACAGTTTCAAGCACTTTATGATGAACAAATCTTGTCTCTATGCCACCAAGCAGCCTTAAATTCTTGGGATAGAATTCAAGAACTAGAAAAATGAATTGAGTCATATACCAAGGTTAAATAGAGCCAGAGAGAACCCTTTAGTGACTTTTTACAAAGATTAACTAAGGTTGTACAATTAGGAGTAAAAGACCCAGATACTATATGAGTACCTATTGAATCTCTGGGTTTTGAAAATGCCAATGTATAATGCAGAAAGATTATATCAGCACCTATGGATGAATGGATCCTGCATAGAATGGACATTGAGACATTTGACTATAATACTATATCTTGGGTAAGAGAAGCAATTTCCAAAGAATTGAGGAGACATCAAAGGGCCACATGTTTGAATTGTGGTAGAATAAAACATCTGAGAAGGGATTGTAGAAAAGGAATTCCTAGGAATAATATCTCCTCTGGGAATGGCAAAAATAGAAGGACTCAACCTTCAGGTATTTGTAGAAGGTATGGCAAAGGCTGACATTGGACCAATGAATGCAGATCAACAAAAGACAGCCAAGGCAATTCAATACCATCAGGAAACTCCTTGAGGGGCCTCTGAGAGGCTCCCAAGCCAAAAGTGGCCCAGTCATTTCCAGCCACTGTGGGAAGACATGCTTCAACAGGAAAATTAAAAAATCCAGAGCCTTCTATAAAAGACCATACTGTTCTAGATGATGACATAAACATGGAGGATAAGCCAAAACTTCCAATAGGAAATAGGAAATGTACATTCTAGCAGACTTCTATAAATGATCAAAGTCCAAAGCTATGAGTGTGTATAAATGGCATTGTAATTGTTGTTTTCATAGACACAGGTACAGATGTTAGTATCATTACTCCAGAATATTGGCATCCAAATTGGCCTTTTCAAGAGGCAGATGTTTAATTACTAAGAACTGGAACCATATCTCAAGTTAAACAAAATCATGAGATGGGTTGAGTGCATTGGGCCAGAAGGTCAAAGAGGGAAGCTGAGGCCATATGTGGCTAATATTGTAGTAAATTTATCGGGTCATGACTTGTTGCAGCAATGGAATATACAGATTAACATTCCTACAGTCCCAGAGACTCATAATTATGGGTAGGATATTATAAAGTACTATACACAAAGGTCAACAGCCATTCAGGCTGTACAAGAACATAAAGTAACTAGCAAACCTTTAGAGGTACCAGCAGCCATACCTTTAAAATGGTTAACTGAGAAACCAATATAGGTTAAGAAATGGCCACTAACTGACAAAAAGCTGTAGGCTTTAGAACAGCTGGTACATGAACAACTAGGTGCTAACCATATAGAAGAATCAACCAGTCCCTGGAATACAGAATTCTTCTGTATTTATGTTGAAAAGAAATCTGGTAACTGGAGAATAGTGACAGATCTAAGAGCTGTCAATTAGGTAATTTAACCTATGGGCCCTCTAATTCTATGGAATTCTTCTGCCTTCTCTATTACCAAAAGTATGACCTCTTATAGTTATTGATTTAAAAGATTGTTTCTTCACTATACCTTTACAAGAAAACGATAGAAAAAATTGCTTTCACAGTGCCTACTTATAATAATTCTCAGGAGATGTCAATGGACCGTCCTCTAACAAGGAATGTTCAATATGGAATGGCCACTTTGTGCCAATACTTTGTAAGTCAGCCATTGAAAATTCTATGTAAGCAATTTCCTAAGTCTATAATTTACCATTACATGGATGATGTTTTACTATCTGTTTAAGGCATAGACACTTTAGAAAGAATGTTTGAAAAAGTAAAGATAGTTTTTCCAAAATGGGTATTACAAATTGCTCCTAAAAAAATACAGAGTAGAGATTATCAATTACCTAGGTTATAAAATAGATTTACAGAAAATTAGAAAACAAAAGACAGAAATTGGGAGAGACCAGTTGTAGACTCTTAATGACTTCCTAAAATTGTTAGGAGATATTTCCAGTCTACAACTAGCTTTTGGGATAACACCTAGTCTAATAATTCATTTAAACAAAACTTTAGATGATGATAAATACTTGAATAGCACCAGAGAAATAACAGCTGAAGCAGAAAAGCAATTGACAGTTGTTGAGGAGAAATTATAGGCAGTACATGTGGATAGGGTGAATCCAAATCTTAATTGTATTCTAATCATATTGCCTTCCAGAATATCTCCTGCAAGAATTTTAATGAAGAGGAAGTACATTATCTTAGAGTGGATCTTTTTATCACATAAACCAAGTAAAAAATTAAAAACTCATGTGGAAAAGGTCTCCAAATTAATTATATAAAGTACCCAGCAGAGATTACAGTGCCTTTCACTACTGATGAAATAAAAAAAGTTATGGGAAAACAATGAACCATGGCAAAGAGCTTGTGCTAATTTTGGGGGAGAAATCAATAGCAATTTTCTCAAAAGCAATAAGAGAACTTTTTGGATTCTTTCCCAAATAATATGTGATGCTCCAATAACTGGAGCCCATACATTTTATACTGATGCAAATAAATCAGGGAAGGCAGGTTACAAATCAGAAGAATTAAGTAAGGTGCAACAAAGCCCTTATAATTCTGTACAGAAAGCAGAATTACATGCTATTCTCACAGTGCTAAGGGATTTTAAAGAACTTCTTAATATAGTTACTTATTCACAACATGCAGAAAGGAGTTGTCTTGCATATTGAAACTACTGAATTTATACTAGATGTTACAGAATTGACTTCATTATTTATCCTGGCACAAGATGTAACCAGAAATAGGCTTTGTCCTATATACATAACACACATCCATACAGCTATGCCAGGTAATGCACAAGTTAATGTAAAAATTGATTAATTATTGATTGGAAGTGTGTTGCAGGCCTCAGAATTTCTTATCATGTCAATAACAAAGGTTTAAAGAAAGAGTTTCCTATTACATGGCAACAAGCTAAGAAAATTATAAAGAGATGTCCTATGTGCTCTTTCTATAACCAAACTTCACTACCTGCAGGGACTAACCCAATGGGTACTTATAGGAATGAAATCTGGCAGATGGATGTGTTCGACTTTGCAAAATTTGGAAAATTAAATTATGTACACCATACCATTGACACTTATTCAGGTTTTCAGTGGGCAACTGCTTTAATCTCAGAACCTTCACAAATAGAGAGAGATAATGATCCAGCATATGTCCCTAAGAAAATGAAACAGTTTTTTGTTTATTATAATATTAAGCATATTACAGGTATACCACACAATCCTACAGGTCAGGCCATTATAGAAAGATCAAACTGAACCATAAAGGAAGGATATGTTAAACAGACAGAAAAGGGTGGAAAAGACTCCCAGAAATAGATTACATAATCTTTATTAACTTTGAATTTTCTTAACACAAATGAGAAAGGGACAACAGCAGCAGAGAGACACTGGATAATAGAAAAGTCTTTTGAATTAAATCGGTTGGTTTATTTCAAAGATATGTTGACCTCACAATGGAAGCCAGGAGATGTGCTATGTTGGGGAAGGGGTTTTGCTCTTGTTTCCACAGGAAAAGAAAAACTATGGATACCATCAAAATTCATAAAGGTTCAGTTTGAAAAACAGTAACCTCTTGAAAAAGAGAAATGACAGCTCATCCACAATGATGACAACCATACAGCTGGTAAGAAAACCTCACAAGGGTTGGGGCGGGGTTCTGTTCTTATCCTTACAGAAAAATACACATCTTCAAAAATACAAGATGGAAGTTTGGATGCTGACAGAAGGAAAAATAACTATATAATAAGGATTATCAAGAAAAACAAATATGACTTGTAAGGACAGGTGATCAAAACACCCACACTCATATATATATATATATATATATATATATATATATATATATATATATAAAATGTTTAAGCTTTCCTCAATGAACAATAAATTTTTCTGTAATAATCTTTGAGGTTTCCACAACAACAACTCAACCTGGTTGATATGATGTCATGATGTTAATAGCACTACTATAAGACCTGTTTTGGGTACCAGCTGCTCAAGATGGCTCCAACTTAGTTAGCTGAAATGGTGTACTTTTTTTTTTTTTACAAGGTTCTGGCCAGAACTCCAAATAGGAACCTCAGAAAAACCCTACCAAATACTCAGAGACTATTTGCAATTATACCAGACAGTATTCTTGGAACTTAACCATCATTTTACTTTCATAGGATCCTATACAAAGAACCTCACCCTCATGACAACTGGAAGTAATTCTAGAAGACTTCGTCTCCTCTCTCACCAAAGTTTGTTCTCAGGGTTAGGGACATCATTTAGGGATTGATTATAATTGGCATAGGGTTGGGTTGGGGGGAAATTTTATAGGCTCAGGGATCTCTTTGAAAAACAAAGGGAAAATTGGATGGCATAATAGATTAGTGTGAGCTTACTCACACTAATAATAATAGTGAGTAATGGAGTGAATACTTGTGAGCTATTATTTATAGGCAATTTACAATGGTATAGATTCTTGTATATTGATATAAACTTAAATTATATTGAATATGTTCTATGTTCATCCACCATATTTGTACACCTAGGCAAAGTTATTTTGTCATATTGTATGAACGCATGATTCTACCTCTGCTTAAAATGTTCTTGTATATTGATACAATTTTAGGATATATTTATCATATTGCAATGTACATTTCTATCTCAGATCAAGAAACTTTTACATTGTTTACATTTTGAGGTCATTTTTCCCATTCATTGCACAGTTGTTTATTGTATAATATTCTAAAATGAAGACTTAGCCTTTAAGTTATATATGTATTAAGAATTATAGATCAATAGTTAGACTAATAAGGTTGTTTAAATACATAGATATTCTATTCTGCATAGACAGGTGATCTTCAACAACTTCAAAGAGCTGTAGAATATGGCATTTATATAACTTGGGGTTCTATTGAAGTGAGACACAATTGCTCCTGGCAGCACTGATCTATTTCCAAGAGAATTTTGAGCACCAAAGACACTCTGCTTGGAGCTTGTTTTCTTATTGGCAAAACTGGCCTTTGGGCAAGGAATTGCCCATGCCTCAGCCACTGACAAGGTACATGTTATCTGGAAATGGTTAAGCAGGACACAAGGAAAAAGACTGTCAAACCTTGCCAAGACAGGGTAAGACAGTTTTTAAAAAAACTCCTGCCTCTGAAAATGGTCTGTTAGTTACTCTAGGCCTTAGCCAAAATTGATTGCTTCAACATTGCAAATGAGACTTTGGGTGATTGCCCAGGTAGCCAGTTATCTCTGTCATCTGTTGCACATTTTGGAAGTTGCTTGATTGCACTTCCTCCTTACTCCAGTAATATTATTTCCCTTCTCAAATCTTCAATGGGGTTAAAGAGTAGATAGTTGTAGTAACTTTCCTCTCATGACTTGGCCAAGTTATTTATTATACAAGACTTAAACTCCTTAGGATATGATAATTATTGAATATATTTGTTCTTATTGTATATAATTTGTATTAGTCTTAGAACTCTCTTATTTAAATGAAAAGGGGGGTGCTGTAGGAAATTCTATAGCCAGTAGCCTTTATGTTACCTGCCCACTGGCATGTGGCCTCTTATACTACTTATGCTGATGTAAAGTGTGCATCCGGCCCCTTTTCTGAATGTGGGATTCAGTTGCTGTTCCTTCCAGCAGAGGATTTGTGATTTGTGAATCTACCCCTAAATAAATATCTACTCTTCTCAATTCTGAGCTATCATGGAATTTCTTTTAAGCATTCTTCTTCATTTAGATAAGGGAACATGTGCCAAGCATGCACAAAACAAGTTATATCAACATCTTAGCATTTTGGGGGAGGGCTTTATGAAGCTCCACACCACACTGAGTTCTTACAGCCTCTTAGGGGTTGGGGCTGGGACAGACATTTTCTTCAATGGTGTAAATACTGTTAAGGTGCCCGTGTATGCATAAATAACTCTCCAAGGGATGCCCTTGTAAGCAATGATTACAAGGACCATGAGAATCATTGTTTCATTAAATTAAAAAACATGAAAATAGAAGAGATAGTTTGGGAAGAGGAAGGAAGTTAACAGGCATGGGAAGTATACAATAGCAGGTAACAGAAGGTGAGTATGGCAAAAATCATGTCATAAACATGCATGTGTGTGAATGTGTGTGTGTGTGTGTGTGTGTGTGTGTGTGTGTCCTCACTCTCTGTGTACTGATGAAGATAAACACAGGGCCAAAGCATGGTAAATAGGCACTCTATCACTGAGCTACAGCATTACCTCTAATCTTTAGAAATAACTATGAAAACAGCATAAGGGAATGGATTAAGGAGGTCAGGTCAACATGGGCATCATCATTTGATAATGGAAAAAGATAGGATAAGATTTAGGATAGAGACAAAAGCCATGTTCTAGTCTTCTTCTCCAACAAACTGTCTGTGTTGCAATTATTACACTAGGAGTTTACCAGAACACCTGTCCTCATCACCACATTTTGGTCTTTGGTAAGACACCTTACTCTATGTCAAGGTTAGTACTCACAGCAGTGTATGCTACATATCATAGAAGTTCTGGTTCTAAACCAAGTAAACTTCAAGACCCCTTTCAACCTATTGCATCCCCTTGCAGGTCATCAAATCAGAAAGTAGTATAAAGTGTCTCTTGTCAATACTCATGCCTTGATTGAGCATTATATACTGGATCTCACTGATGATAGATATTCATCCATACTCATTGCCCAGAGTTTTCTCCACTTAGGGAAATCTAAGAGTGAGTGGAAGGAGCCACCTCACTCCTCTTATTACTTTCTCTTACAGAAAATCCTGCTCTATTTTCAAAACCAGATTGCTGCTTTGCTGCAGGACAATGGTCTTTTATCCTGCCACTTGTATTATTTTAATAAAATGCTGATTGGCCAGTAGCCAGCTAGGAAGTATAGGTGGGACAACCAAGCAGGAAGTAGAGGTGTGGCAATGAGAACAGGGGAATTCTGGGAAGAAGAGTCAGTCTGCAGTCATGACAGAGGTAGCCCGACACAGAAGGAGCAAGATGTGAATGCCTCATTAATAAAAAGTACCAAAACACATGGCTTACATAGACAAGAATAACGGGATAATTTATCATGTAAGAATTTGTTAATAAGAAGCCTGAGCCCAACCAGTTTATTATTAATGTAGATCTCTGTGTGTTTATTTGGGACTGAGTGGCTGTGGGACCTCTATCAACAAAATGGCATCAATGTGGACAGCTAAATCTACTTTAAAACCTGAGTTTTGGAAGGAATTTTAGATGCAAAAAGAACAGAGTTAAGCATGGCTTGTTGATAGCAGCATTTTCTCAGGTGTGCTCTGTTTGCTAGAGGCAAGTGTGTCTCATTTTAAAAAGGCTTCCTGACAGTGAACTTCACAAGAGCAGGTCAGAGCCAGTGACATATGATGAAGCAGGCCTGAGACAGTGGCCTTCACAGGAATAGGTACAGGGGAGCAACTAATGAGGGAGTGAGCTAGAGCCAAAAATCTCTGTGGGTCTGGGTGTGAGTCTCCAAGAGTGCAGGCAGGAACCAGAGACCTCTGCAGGTCCAGTGAGAGTCTGGGACCTCCAAGAAAGTAGACCTGAGTTGGTACCTCTGCAGATCCAGGCATGAATCTGAGACCTCCGTGGGAGTAGGCAGGAACCAGACACCTCTGCCACAAAATAATCAAAACACTAAACATAAAGAATAAAGAAAGGCTGCCCCCATGTCCGCCTGTGTGTCTGAGGTGTCCTTGGAATGCCAGGTATCCCTGTTTCTGTGCTGAAGAGTTTTATCCAGGCAGGTGAGTGTGTGCTATCCCAGGGCAGACTGTCCCAGAAGAGAGCACAGACCCCCACCCAAGCTCCTGCTGCAGGATTTCTCTGTTCCACTTGACCCTGCGCTGCCCAGACGTCTGCCTGTGTGTCTGAGGTAGCCTTGGAATACCAGGTATCCCTATTTCTGTGCTGAGGAGTTTTATCCAGGTGGGTGAGTATGTGCTATCCTGGGGCAGACTGTCCCAGAAGAGAGCACAGCCCTCCACCCCAGCTCCAGCTACAGGAATTCTCTGTTCCACTTGACCCTGCCCTGCCCTGCCCTGCCCCCACATACTCCTGTGTGTCTGAGGTGGCCTTGGAATACCAGGTATCCCTGTTTCAGTGCTGAGGGGTTTCATCCAGAGGGACAGGAACTGTTCCTGCTCCTGCACTGAGGAGATCCACCTAAAGAGTCAGCCACAGTAGACTGGACCAAGACACCAAGACGCTCCTGGCTCCATTTGAATGAAGAGATGGGCAGGCGCCAGTGCAAGAATTCCTCCAACAACCTGAAAGGCAACATGACATCACCAGAATCCTGGCATCCCGAAACAACAAGAGTTGAACACCCAACTCCAGAAGAAATAGAATGAATTGACCTTAAACAGACTTTATGAAACTAATAGAGGGCCTTAAAAAGGAGGTAAAAAACTGCCATAAAGAAATGGAGATGGCAAACAAAAAGGTAGACAAAATAAATAAATCTCTCAAAGATACCCAAGAAAAACAAGAAAAACAAGAAAAAGCAGTGAAACTGGTAAGGGAAACAGTACAAGACCTGAAAAATGAAATGGAGGTAATGAAGAAAACACAATCCGAGGGAAGACGGGAAATGGAAATTCTGAGTAAACAAACAGAAACTACAGAGACAAGTATTGCCAACAGAATACAAGAGATGGAAGAAAGAATCTCAGACTCTGAAGATATCATAGAAGAAATAAACTCACAGATTAAAGAACAAAAATAATCCAACAAATTCTTAAAACAAAACATCCAGAAAATCTGGGACACCATGAAAAGACCAAACCTAAGAATAATTGGGGTAGAAGAAGGAGAAGAATTACAACTCAAAGGCCCAGAAAACATATTTAACAAAATTATAGAAGAAAATTTCCCCAACCTAAAGAAGGATAATCCTGTGAAGGTACAAGAAGCCTACAGAACACCAAATAGACTGGATGAAAAGAACGCATCCCCATGCCATATAATAATCAAAATACAAAACATACAGAATAAAGAACAGATATTAAGAGCTGCAAAAGAAAAAGGTCAACTAACATATAAAGGGAAACCTATCAGAATTACATCTGACTTCTCAATGAATACCACACAGCGAACCTGGCAGCACAATCTGAAGGAGCCCGCACCCCTCCGCAGGAATCCTCAGACCTGCCTGGAGGCCAGAGTCTGACCCCTTTGGGTGGATGGCCTTAGAACAGGAGCAGAACACCTGAGAACACTAGGGAAAGCTTGGGAGAGACAGGGATGGTTGAAACAGAGACAAGCCTGCAGAGGGAGCTGGGGGGAGGGGCCACAGCTCAGCCTTTTTGGGTGCCAGGGACCTGGAACTGAGTGCACCGAGGCTGGTGGGAGGTCCCCTCCTTCATTAGCCTGCCTGCTGCAAGGTAGGCCCTTTGTCAGCAAGCTGCTTGGCCTGCAAGGAGACCTGACAGTCTGCCAGAGGATCCATCATTCATTGGGGTGAGTGAATTGAATTCTTTGGGGTGAATTGAACTTCTAAAAGAAGACCCAAAGGGGATTATTCAGAGGAACAAATGGGCAGGTGCCAATGCAAGAATTCCTCCAACAATATGAAAAACAACATGAAAACACCAGAACCCAGCGAACGTATAACAGGAGGACTTGAACACACTAATCAAGAAGAAGTAGAAAAAATTGACTTTATGAAAGTAATAGAGTCCCTTAAACAGGAAGTGAAAAACTCCCTTAAGGAAATGGACGAGAAGAATAACAAAAGTTTGAAGAATTGAGTAAATCCGTAAATGATATCCAAGGAAACCGAGAAAAAACAATCAAACAGATAAAGGAAACAGTGCAAGACTTGAAAACTGAAATGGAGGCAAGGAAGAAAACACAACACAAGGGCCAGCTGGATATGGAAAGTCTATGTAAATGAACAGAGACTACAGAAACAAGCATAACCAACAGAATACAAGAGATAGAAGAAAGAATCTCAGATTCTGAAGATACCATAGAGAAAATAAATGCACTGATCAAAGAAAACAGCAAATCCAACAAATTCTCATCACAAAACATTCAGGAAATCTGGGACACAATAAAAAGACCAAACCTAAGAATAATAGGCATAGAAGGAGAAGAATTACAGATCAATAGTCCAGAAAATATATTTAATAAATTTATAGAAGAAAACTTCCCAAACCTAAAGAAAGATATTCCTATTAAGGTTCAAGAAAGCTTACAGAACACCAAATGGACTGGATCAAAACAATAACATCCCCTTGTCATATTATAATCAAAACACAAAACATACAGAATAAAGAAAGAATATTAAGAGCTGCAAAGGAAAAAGGTCAAGTAACATATAAAGGTAAACCTATCAGACTAACACCTGACTTCTCTATGGAAACCATGAAAGCCAGAAGGTCCTGGATAGATGTTTTGCAGAAACTAAGAGACCTTGGATGCAAGCCCAGATTACTATACCCAGCCAAGCTTTCATTCACTATAAATGGAGAAAACAAAATATTCCAGGATAAAAACAAATTTAAACAATACGTAGCCACAAATCCAGCCTTACAGAAAGTAATAGAAGGAAATTCACAAACAAAGGAGTCCAGCATTGCCCAAAATAACTCAGACAACTAGTGACCCTTCACCAGCACATCTCAAAGAAAGGAAACACACAATCTCTACTACCAAATAAAAAATGACAATCGGAGTTAACATCCACTGGTCATTAATATCACTGAATATCAATGGACTCAATTCACCTGTAAAAAGGCACAGGCTAAGAGATTGGATACGAAAACAGGATCCAACATTCTGCTGTTTACAAGAAACACACCTCAACCACAAAGACAGACATCTACTCAGAGTATAGGGTTGGGAAAAGGTTTATCAAGCAAATGGACCTAAGAAACAAGCGGATGTGGCCATACTAATTTCTAACAAAGTTGACTTCAAACTAAAATCAATCAGAAGAGATGGAAAGGGACACTTTATACTCATTACAGGAAAAATCCATCAGAATGAAGTCTCAATCCTGAATATCTATGCCCCTAATACAAAAGCACCCACTTATATAAAAGAAACATTACTAGAACACAAGGCAGCCATCAAACCAAACACACTGATAGTGGGAGACTTCAACACTCCTCTTTCACCAATGGACAGGTCAATTCGACAGAAACCTAACAGAGAATTAAGAGCCTTAATGTAGGTAATGAACCAAATGGACTTAACAGACATCTATAGAACATTTCACCCAAATAGGAAAGAATATACCTTCTTCTCTGTAGCTCATTGAATCTTTTGGAAAATTGACCACATACTCGGTAACAAAGCCATCTTCCACAGTTACAAAAACATATTAGTAACCACCTGCATCTTATCGGATCACCATGGATTAAAATTAGAATTCAACAACAATGCTACCCCCAGAAAGCCTACAAACTCATGGAAACTGAACAGTCAACTACTGAACCACACCTGGGTCAAGGAAGAAATAAAGAAAGAACTTAAAGTCTTTCTTGAATTTAATGAAAATAAAAACACAACATACTCAAACCTATGGGACACTATGAAAGCAGTGCTAAGAGGAAAATTCATAGCACTAAGTGCCCACTTAAAAAAAACAGAGAAAGCACACATTGCAGACTTAACAGTACACCTTAAAGATTTAGAAAAGAAAGAAGCAGACTCACCTAGCAGGAGTAGAAGACTGGAAATTATCAAACTGAGGGCAGAAATCAACAAAATAGAAACATTGAAAACAATCCAAAGAATCAATTAAACAAAAAGTTGGTTCTTGGAGAAAATCAACAAGATTGTCAAACCCCTAGCCAAACTAATCAAATGTCAGAGAGAGAACACACAAATTAATAAGATCAGAAATGAAAAAGGGGACATAACCACAGACACAAAGGAAATTCAGAGAATCATTAGATCTTACTACAAAAGCCTGTATGCCACAAAATTGGAAAATGTAAAAGAAAAGGACATTTTTTTAGATAAGTACCATATACCAAAGTTAAACCAGGACTAGGTGAACAATCTAAATAGTCCTGTTAGTCGCAAAGAATTAGAAACTGTTATGAGAAACCTCCCTACCAAAAAAAGCCCAGGACCTGATGGGTTCAATGCAGGATTCTACCAGAACTTCCAAGAAGACCTAATACCTATACTCCTTAAGGTATTTCATAATGTAGAAACAGAACAGTCACTGCCAAATTCCTTTTATGAAGCTACAATTAACCTGATACCTAAACCACGCAATGACTCAACCAAGAAAGAGAATTACAGGCCAATCTCACTCTTGAACATCGATGCAAATTTCTCAATAAAATACTGGCAAACAGAATCCAAGAACACATTAGAAAAATTATCCACTATGATCAAGAAGGCTTCATCCCAGAGATGCAGGGCTGGTTCAACATACGAAAATCTATCTATGAAATCCATCATAAGAATAAACTGAAGGATAAAAACCATATGATCATCTCATTAGATGCAGAAGGAGCATTTGAAAAATTCAGCACAACTTTATGATAAAGGTCTTGGAGAGATTAGGGATATAGGGTCATTCCTAAATATAGAAACGCTATTTACAGGAAGCCGACAGCTAACATCAAATCAAATGTAGAGAAACTCAAGGGCATCCCACTTAATTCAGGAATGCGACAAGGCTGTCCACTCTCTCCTTATCTCTTCAATATAGTGCTTGAAGTTCTAGCAATAGCAATAAAACAAAACAAGGGGATCAAGCAGATTCGAATTGGAAAGGAAGAAGTTAAACTTTCATTATTTGCAGATGATATGATAGTGTACATAAGCAACCTGAAAAACTCCACCAAAGAACTCCTACAGCTGATAAACTCCTTTAGTATCGTGGCAGGATACAAGATCAACTCCAAAAAATCAGTTGCCCTCCTATATACAAAGGATAAGGAAGCAGAGAAAGAAACCAGAGAAGCTTCACCTTTCACGATTCCACAAATAGCAAAAAATATGTTGGGGTAACTCTAACCAAGGAATGGAAAGACCTATTTGACAAGAACTTTAATTCTTTGAAGAAAGAAATTGAAGAGGATACTAGAAAATGGAAGGATCTCCCTTGCTCTTGGATTTGGAGGATCAACATAGTAAAAATGGCAATACTACCAAAGCCAATATATAGATTTAATGCAATCCCCTTAAAGATCCCATCAAAATTCTTCACAGATCTTGAGAGGACAATAATCAACTTTATATGGAAGAACAAGAAGCCCAGGATAGCCAAAATAATCTTATACAATAAAGGAACTTCAAACTCTATTACAGAGCTACAGTATTGAAAACAGCTTGGTATTGGCATAAAAATAGAGAAGTCGACCAATGGAATCGAATAGAAGACCCAGATCTTAACCCACAAACCTACGAACACCTGATTTTTGATAAAGGAGCTAAAAGCACACAATGGAAGAAAGAAAGCATTTTTCAACAAATGGTGCACTCATAACTGGATGTCAACCTGTAGAAGAATTAAAGTAGATCCATGTCTATCATCATGCACAAAACTTAAGTCCAAATGGATTAAAGACCTCAATATCAATTTGAACACACTGAACCTGTTAGAAGAGTGGGAAATACTCTACAACTTTTGGGCACAGGAGACCGCTTCCTACGTATAGCCCCAGCAGCACAGACATTAAGGGCAACATTGAATAAATGGGACCTTCTGAAGCTGAGCAGCTTCTGTAAAGCAAAGGACACTGTCACTGAGACACAAAGGCAGCCTACTGACTGGGTAAAGATCTTCACCAACCCTGCAACAGACAAAGGTCTGATCTCCAAAATATATAAGGAACTCAAGAGACTAGACTTCAAAATACTAATTAACCCATTTAAAAAATGGGGCGCGGAACTGAACAGAGAATTCTCAACAGAAGAAGTTCGAATGGCCAAAAGACACTTAAAGGCATGCTCAACCTCCTTAGCAATCAGGGAAATGCAAATCAAAGCAACGTTTAGATACTATCTTATACCTGTCACAATGGCTAACATCAAAAACACCAATGATAGCCTTTGTTGGAGAGGATGTGGAGTAAGGGGTACACTCATCTATTGCTGGTGGGAATGCAAACTTGTGCAACCGCTTTGGAAAGCAGTGTGGAGGTTTCTCAGGAAATTTGGGATCAACCTACCCCAGGACCCAGCAATCCACTGTTGGGAATTTAACCAAGAGATGCCCAATCATATTACAAAAGCATTTATTCAACTATGTTTATAGCAGCATTATTTGTAATAGCCAGAACCTGGAAACAACCTAGATGCCCTTCAGTGGAAGAATGGATGAAGAAAGTGTGGAATATATACATTAGAGTACTACTCGGCGGTAAAAAACAATGATATCTTAAATTTAGCATGCAAATGGAGGGAGATAGAAAACACCATCCTGAGTGAGGTAACCCAGGCCCAAAAAGATGAACATGGGATGTTCTCACTCATAATCGGTTTCTAGCCATAAATAAAGGACATCGAGCCTATAATTTGTAAAAAATCCTAGAGAAGCTATATAAGAAGTTGAACCCAAAGAAAAACATATAGTTATCCTCCTGGATACTGGAAGTAGACAAGATTGCTGGACAAAAAATGGGAACTTGGTGGTGGGGTGGGATGGGGGGATGGGGGGTTGGGGAGAGAAAAATGTGAAGTGGAGGATGGGAAGAGCTTGGGGGAATAAGATGGTGGGGATATAGGAAGGGTGGATATGGGAACAAGGAATTATATATATATATCTTAGTTAAGGGAGCCATTCTAAGGTTGGCAGAGACTTGACTCTAGAGGGGTTCCCAGGTGTCCAGGAAGACGCCCCCAGCTAGGTCCTTGGGCAGCTGAGGAGAGGGTGCCAGAAATGGCCAGATCCTATTGACATACTCATGAATATCTTGCATATCACCATAGAACCTTCACCTGGCATTGGACGGAGAAAATGACAGAGCCCTACATAGGAATACCGGAATGAGCTCCCAAGGTCCTGATGAGGAGAAAAAGGAGGGAGATCATGAGCAAGGAATTCAGGACCATGAGGAGTACGTTTACCCATTGAGACGTTGGGACAGATCTAACGGGAGACCACCAAGTCCAGTTGGAATGGGACTGATGGAACAGCGGACCAAACAAGACTCTCTGAATGTGGCTGACGGTGGAGGAGGACTGAGAAACCAAGGACAATGGCAATGAACATGAACTCTATAGCATGGACAGGCTCCCTGTGAGCCTTGTCAGTTTGGTTGCTTACCTTCATGGACTTAGGGGGAGCTGGGATGACCTTGGATTTAACATAGTGAAGGGAACCCAGAGAGCTCTTTGTCTTGAGAAGGGTGGAGTGAGGGTATGGGTGGAAGGGAGGGGAGGGAAGGGGGAGGAGGAGGGGAGGAGATGGAAATTTTTAATAAAATAACTAAAAAAAATAAAATTAGAATTCAACAAAAATGCTACCCCCAGAAAGCCTACAAACTCATGGAAACTGAACAGTCAACTACTGAAACACACCAGGGTCAAGGAAGAAATAAAGAAAGGAAATAAAGTCTTCATTGAATTTAACGAAAATAAAGACAAAACATACTGAAACCTATGGAACACAATGAAAGCAGTGCTAAGAGGAAAGTTCATAGCACTAAGTGCCCACTTAAAGAAAATGGAGAAATCACTCATTGGAGACTTAACAGTACACCTGAAAGCTCTAGAACAAAAGAAGCAGACTCACCTAGGAGGAGTAGAAGATTGGAAATAATCAAACTGAGGGCAGAAATTAACAAAATAGAAACACAGAAAACAATCCAAAAAATCATGAAACACAAAGCTGGTTCTTGGAGAAAATCAACAAGATTGACAAACCCCTAGCCAAACTAATCAAATGGCAGAGAGAGAACACGCAAATTAATAAGATCAGAAATTAAAAGGGGGACATAGCCACAGACACAGAGGCAATTCAGGGAATGATTAGATCTTACTACAAAAGCCTGTATGCCACAAAATTGTAAACTGTAAAAGAAATTGACATTTTTTTAGATGAGTACCATACACCAAAGTTAAACCAGGACCAGGTGAGCAATATGAATAGTCCTGTTAGGCGTGAAGAATTAGAAACTGTTATCAAAAACCTCCCTACCGAAAAAAAAGCCCAGGACCAGATGGTTTCAATGCAGAATTCTACCAAAACTTCCAAGAAGACTTAATACCTATACACTTTAAGGTATTTCATAATATAGAAACAGAACAGTCATTGCCAAATTCCTTTTATGAGGCTACAGTTACCCTGATAGCTAAACCACACAAAGACTCAACCAAGAAAGAGAATTACAGGCCAATCTCACTCATGAACATTGATGCAAAAATTCTCAATAAAATACTGGAAATCAAATCCAAGAGCATATTAGAAAAATTATCCACTACCATGAAGTAGGCTTTATCCCAGAGATGCAGGGCTGGTTCAACATAAGAAAATCTATCAATGTAATCCATCATGTAACTAAACTGAAGGAAAAAAACCACATATGATCATCTCATTAGATGCTGAAAAAGCATTTGACAAAATTCAACACCCCTTTATGATAATGGTCTTGGAGAGATTAGGGATAGAAGGGTCATTCCTAAATATAATAAAGCTATCTACAGCAAACTGACAGCTAACATCAAATTAAATGGAGAGAAACTCAAGGGCATCCCACTAAATTCAGGAATATGACAAGGCTGTCCACTCTCTCCTTATCTCTTCAATATATTGCTTGAAGTTCTAGCAATAGCAATAAGACAACATAAGGGGATCAAGTGGATTCGAATTGGAAAGGAAGAAGTTAAACTTTCATTATTTGCAAATGATATGATAGTGTACATAAGCGACCCAAAAAACTCCACCAAAGAACTCCTACAGCTGATAAACTCCTTCAGTAACGTGGCAGGATACAAGATCAACTCCAAAAAATCAGTTGCCCTCCTATACACAAAGGATAGGAAGCAGAGAGGGAAATCACAGAAGTATCACCTTTCACAATAGTCACAAATAGCAAAAAATATCTTGGGGTAACTCTAACCAAGGAAATGAAGGATCTATTTGACAAGAACTTTAATTCTCTGAAGAAAGAAATTGTAGAGGATACCAGAAAATGGAAAGATCTCCCTTGCTCGTGGACTGGAAGGATAAACATAGTAATAATGGCAATTCTACCAAAAGCAATCTATAGATTCAATGCAATCCCCATCAAGGTGACAACAAAATTCTTCACAGACCTCGAGAGGACAGTATTCAACTTTATATGGAAAAACAAGAAACCCAGGATAGCCAAAACAATCTTATTCAATAAAGGAACTTCTGGAGGCATTACCATTCCTGACTTCAAATTCTATTACAAAGCTACAGTATTGAAAACAGCTTGTTATTGGCATAAAAACAGAGAAGTTGACCAATGGAATCGAACAGAAGACCTGGATCTTAACCCACAAACCTATGAACACCTGATTTTTGATAAAGGAGCCGTAAGTTCACAATGGAAGAAAGAGAGCATCTTCAACAAATGGTGCTGGCATAACTGGATGTCAACCTGTAGAAGAATGAAAGTAGATCCGTATCTATCACCATGCACAAAACTCAAGTCCAAATGGATTAAAGACCTCAATATTAATTGGATCATACTGAGCCTGATAGAGGAGAAAGTGGGAAGTACTCTAGAACATATGGGCACAGCAGACTGTTTTTTATGTATAATCAGCCCAGACATTAAGGGCAACATTGAATAAATGGGACCTCCTGAAGCTGAGCAGCTTCTGTAAAGCAAAGGACATTGTCACTAAGACACAAAGGCAGCCTACTGACTGGGATAATATCTTCACCAACCCTGCAACTGACAAAGGTCTGATTTCTAAAATATATAAGGAACTCAAGAGACTAGACTTCAAAATGCTAATTAACCCATTGAACAGGGAATTCTCTACAAAAGAAGTCCAAATGGCCAAAAGACACTTAAGGGCATGCTCAACCTCCTTAGCTATCAGGGAAATGCAAATCAAAGCAAATTTGAGATACCATCTTACACCTGTCAGAGTGGCTAAAATCAAAAACACCAATGATAGCCTTTGCTGGAGAGGATGTGGAGTAAGGGGAACACTCATCCATTGCTGGTGGGAATGCAAACTTGTGCAACAGCTTTGGAAAGCAGTGTGGTGGTTTCTCAGGAAATTCGGGATCAACCTACCCCAGGACCCAGCAATTCCACTCTTGGGAATTTACCCAAGAGATGCCCAATCATACTACAAAAGCATTTGTTCAACTATATTCATAGTAGCATTATTTGTAATAGCCAGATCCTGGAAATAACCTAGATTCTCTTCAGTGGAAGAATGGATGAAGAAACTGTGGAATATATACATATTAGAGTAATACTCAGCGGTAAAAAACAATGACATCTTGAATTTTGCATGCAAATTGATGGAAATAGAAAACACTATTCTGAGTGAGGTAACCCAGACCCAAAAAGATGAACATGGGATGTACTCACTCATAGTCGGTTTTTAGCCATAAATAAAGGACATTGAGCCTATTATTCGTGACAATAAGAAGGTGAAACCAACGAAAAACATATAGTTATCCTCCTGGATATTGGAAGTAGACAAGTTTCCTGGGCAAAAATTAGGAACTTGGTGGTGGGGTGGGTTGGGGGTAAGGGGAAATGGGGAGAGAAAAGCGTGAAGGAGAGGATACGGAGAGCTTGGGGGAATGGGGTGTTTGGAATATAGGAAGGGTTGATATGGAAGCAGGGAAGCATATATCCTTAATAAGGGAGCCATTTTAGGATTATTAAGAGACTCAACTCTAGAGGGGTACCCAGGTATCCAGGGAGATGCCCCCAGCTAGTTCCATAGGCAGCTGAGGAGAGGGAGTCAGAAAAGGCCAGATTCTATAGCCATACTGATGATTATCTTGCATATCACCATAGAACCTTCATCTGGCGATGCATGGAGATTGAGAAAGAGCCCCACATTGGAGCACCGGACTGAGCTCCCAAGGTTCTGATGAGGAGCAGAAGGAGGGAGAACATGAGAAAGAAAGTCAGGACTGTGATGGAACCTTCATCTGGCGATGGATGGAGATACAGAGCCACACACTGGTGCACCGGACTGAGCGCCCAAGGTCCAAATAAGGAGCAGAAGGAGGGAAAACATGAGCAAGGAAGTCTGGACTGCAAGGAGTGCTCCCACCCACTGAGATGGTGGGGCTGATCTATTTAGAGCTTAACAAGCCCAGCTAGACTGGGACTGAAAAAAGCATGAGATAAAACCGGTCTCCCTGAACATGGAGACCAATGAGGGCTGCTGAGAAGCCAAAGACAATGACACTGAATTTGGATCCTACTATGCATACTGGCTTTGGGCGGACCTGGCCTGTTTGAATGCTCATCTTCCTAGACCTGGATGGAGTGGATTTTGGACTTCCCACAGGGCAGGGAACCCTTACTGCTTTCTGGACAGGAGAGGGAGGGGGAGTGGAGGTGAGGAGGAGGCAGAAATTTTTAATAATAAAAAAATGAAATAAAAAAATAATTCAAAACCAAATATCCTGACCAAAAAAAATATAGCTCTCACTATATATTTACTTCTGGCTTAGAAACCTCTAAGATGATCACAACTACCTTGAATTCTCACATAATGTCACCTCCACCTCTGCCTTTGTCCTGGTGCTGATTGTTGGGAGTAAGGTGTGTATCATCAAGCATGAGAAGAAAGGCATATTTCAGAAGTGGTACATTCTTTAACCGTAGGTCACCTTGAGTTATCTAAT
Source organism: Arvicola amphibius (assembly GCF_903992535.2). NCBI lineage: Eukaryota > Metazoa > Chordata > Mammalia > Rodentia > Cricetidae > Arvicola > Arvicola amphibius. The sequence continues at coordinate 72,974,047 of NC_052049.1, read as the reverse complement.
TGAAAAGAGTGAATATTCAATAAAAATTAAGAAAGGCCTCAACAATGTTGAAGAATCCATTTGAAAAAAAGTAGCTTCAGACAATGAATAACAACCAACAGTTGCTTTTTTCTTTTTTTCTCTGTATAAAGACAGTGCAAACTGGCATAATGTGGATGCTGTTGAATGAAGATTGTGGACAGACTATACAAGGAAGTAAGATTTCAGTAGTGCTTGGAAAGATGAATGCAAAATATCTGTTTGCTATGTATTCCTGGAGGAAAGAGACTCTGTTTTAATCACATTGGAAAATACCATACCTAGGATGAGTATAAAAACAGTGAGCATGTGATGTGGAAGGTGATGCATGTTGTTAATATGTTTTACTGTCATTGGTTAATAAAGAAGCTACTTTCACCAATGGCTTAACAGAGCAAACCCAGGCTGAAAGAGATATATAGAGTATGCACAGTCGGAGAGACGCCATGTAGCCACCAGAAGGGAAAGACACTAGCTGTCAGCTGGAACCTTGCCAGTAAGCCACAACACTAGTGGTAAAATATAAAATAATGGAAATTGGTTCATTCTAGTTGTAAGAGCTAGCTAGGAAAATGTTTAAACTATTGGTTAATCAGTATTGCAAATAATATTGTTTCTGAGTGATAATTTTGGGTCAGAACAACTGGTAAACAAGCGAGCAGCCTCAGCCTACAGGCATGCACTATAGCTCCATGTCTCGTTTTAAATGAAATCCCAGTGTGCTTCCTCCAAAGTCCATGTGTGAACTGCAAGCATCATGTCTCTACAATCAGAAGCTTCACTTTCTTCTAGGAGTCACTGCTTATAGGATGGATTTTGGCCTCACTGTATCTATTTTTGTTTGGATAATTGTTTTGTTTTTTTAAATATTTTTTATATTTTTAGATTTATAACATAATTGTATCATTCCCCTTAACTCCATCCAAACCCTCTTATATGTCCATTCTTGCTATTTTCAAATTCAGAGCTTCTTTTAAATTAATTGTTGACACACACACATATATATATGTATATATACATACATTCCTATATATTCACACACAAACATATTTCTAGACACACACATGTATATGTATTTAGAACATTCCTAAATACATAAATATATTCTACTAAATATTTATAATGTTACTTCAGTGTATGGTGTTAGGGTTGACCATTTTAATTTTTAAAAACAAAAAACTCCTGCTGCTTCTTTCTAATATCAAATTATTTTACTGAAATGTTCATTTTGATTATGGGAGTCATTCAATCAAGTAATTTACATCAGGAATTGATGGATAAATATATTTTCATGAAACCCAATAGTCTACAATGCTATGTTCTTTAGAAAATTTTGATGTACGATATTATGTATTCTGTTTGTTATTTCAGAGAACAAAGAAATAAATACTCTACAAATTAAGTCACAAATATGATGCAATCATCTGCCAAGATGATTAGTTAGCAATATGACAAAAATAATAATGAGGATTGAAGAATGTTACAAATGTTAGTTATGAAAACAAAACTCTTTGGGACAGGGATTGGACTCAAATGGTAGCAAATTATATAGGAGAAGTGTGAAGACCACATCAATTATGAGATATACTTGAAGATGGAAGCTGGACCAAGAGAATAAATTAAATTTGTATGCACTCATTTATTCATTTAACCGTCCATGAACCAGGTGCCTATTCTATCCCAGGGACAGTGTATGTCCTGCCTAACACTCTTCCCCCTAGCAAACCTGATAATCATTTCTAAAATTCACCATCAATCTATCCAATCTGTCATTTTCATAACCATTATAATCTTGATTTTTATTGTTCATTAGTGCCTTACATACAATTACCCTGAAGAATTTTTTCTTTATGGTTGAATCTTATTATCAAGAGTCCTTATTAGTAAAACATGCAGTATCAAGTTATGAACTCAAATATGCATATAGACACACACAGAATATTCATACATAACAAATATTGGAATGTTAACACCCTGCAGTATGTGTGTCTACTATACTTTTCTTCATGCCCCCATTTTTCTGTGTTTAGTGTATTATGCATTATGTTTGTACACACAGGTCTTACTCCCTTACAGTACAATAAGTCTCATCTGTGTAGAGGTGTGCCATGGACTTCTTCAATCCTTGAGTTTACATCAGTCCTTGGTAAAGGTCCAGTTATTTAAAGCTTCAAGTATACAACCTCCTAACAAGACTTTTTATTAACAAAAAAAAAAGAAAAAAAATCTCTCATTTTCACTAAAATGCTATAGAGCTGTAATAGGAAGGCAACTAGCTTCACTAAAAATATAATTGAGGAAATATGTCAGACTCATACAAAACTGCAAGGCCCTCCCTACTATACCGAGGCTGAACAAGGAGAACAGGTTCCAAAAAGCCAGTACAAGCAGTAGGGATAAACCCTGGTTCCACTGCCAGAGACCCTGCAGTCTTCCCAGCCATACAACTGTCACCCACATTCAGCGGGAATAGTTTGAACCTATGCTGGTTCTTTTCCTGTACAGTTGAAGGTAGTGAGCTTCCATTACCTCAGGTAGACTATTTCAGTGGGTGTCACCATCATGGTCTTGACCTCTTTGCTCATATTTTCACTCCTCCCACTCTTCAGCTGGACTTTGGGATCTCAGCCCAGTGCTCCACTGCAGGTCTCTGCCTCTGTTTCCATTCTGGTCCATGACTACATCAGTCCGACTACAGGGCAAGGCCAGATCAAGCACCCTCTCCACTATTGCTTAGAGTCTCAGCTGGGGTCATCCTTGTGGATTCTTGGTAATTTCTCTAGTGCCAGGATTCTAACTAGCCCCCAAATGACTCCCTCAATCAAGATATCTCTTTCCTTGCTCTCACCATAGAGAACTGTTTAATCCATTGCCAATTTGGCTATTTACTTATTATGCATTCAGGATTAATGTAAATTGTCTTATTTTCCTTGAGAGAACTTAGACAAGACTTGAAACATTAATGAAATCATTACCATTTCATGAGACTTTGGTCCTCTCTTAGTGGTCCTCTTTGTTTATTTGCAACTTGTGCTTCAGTTTTCCTCTGAGGTTGCAGGGGGTAGGATAGGAGGGTTGTGGAGCAGAATGGGATTTGTAGCTTGCAGGATTCGATGGATGGGATAGGGGTATTGGAGCAGCATACCTGCAGGAAACTTGCATGCTGGTTAGCTAGAGAAACTGATGCAGGTGGGGTTGGGACCTGGGGTTTTGCCCTACATGGAGGAGCTAGAGAGTGGGGTATCCTACTGGGTGGCTGGTCAGTTACTTCTTGGTCTTCTTGTGTAGTAGCAGGCTGTGTTTCAGAGTTCCACTGAGATTGTCATGGGGGATAGGAGGGTTTGGGGCAGAGTGGGACTTGTAGCTTGCAGTGTCCATGGATGGGATGGGGGTGTTGATGGATATTTAACATAGAATTTGTAAACAGCATTGATATTTACCACAATGCTAGGAGATGTGATAGGAGTGGGTTTGTTAAGGAACTACCTTACTATTCTCAGATGGGTGTGCCACTATTGATATACCTATAACCATGGGTCAGAGTTTACTTGTCTGGGAAACAAGTAGCTCCATCACTTAGCAACTGGACAAAGGGGATTGAAATATTATGTCACTCTAGGTTACATAGTAAGGTTCTTTCAAAATGAAATGAATCTGGATATTTGTGAAAATTCAACTTTTGCATCTCCCTCAATGCTTTTATTATAATAATAAAATAGAACTATGTCTCTGAGAAAATTGGCAGACTCCTTGTAAATAAAATGATCAGTGTCATAACTAATAACATGTATGTATCCCTGACTCCATGCCCTCAGATAGGCATATTATATCTACAGGACCCTCGCCAATAAATCATGGCTTCAGTCTAGAAACATCATACAAATTCAACTAAGGACAACTCACGGTGTCAAAAACCAATGCTTTGCCAAAATTCTCTGGGTCATGCAAGTTAAGTAGAGACCATGGAGCTTAAAATAGAGAGAGTGAAGGAGACTTGATATTTTTTTTTCTTTCTCATGGTTTATTTTTTTTTATATTTAAAAATTTCCATCTCCTTCCCTCCTCCTCCCCCTCCCTCCGCTCCTCCTCCCCCTTCCCGCCCCTCCTTCTCCCCCTTCCCTCCCCTTCCCTCCACCCATACCTCCCCTCCCTCCCTCCCAAGGCCAAGGAGCCATCAGGGTTCCCCACTCTATGCTAAGTCCAAGGTCCTCCCAACTCCCCCCAGGTCCAGGAAGGTGATCGACCAAGCTGAGAAGGCTCCCACAGAGCCCGTCCATGCAGAAGAATCAGAGCCCAGCGCTAATGTCCTTTGCTTCTCAGTCAGCCCCCGCTGTTGGCCACATTCAGAGAGACGGGTTTGGTCGCATGATCCATCAGTCCCATTCCAACTGGAGTTGGTGATCTCCCTTTAGTTCTGTCCCACCGTCTCCATGAGTGAACGCACCCCTCACGTTCCTGACTTTCTCCCTCATGTTCTCACTCCTTCTGCTCCTCATCAGGACCTTGGGAGCTCAGTCCAGTGCTCCAATGTGGGGCTCAGTCACCTTCCCCATCTGTCGCCAGCTGGAGGTTCCCTCACGGTCCTGACTTTCTTTCTCATGTTCTCCCTCCTTCTGCTCCTCATCAGGACCTTGGGTGCTCAGTCCGGTGCTCCAATGTGGGGCTCTGTCATTTTCTTCATCTATCATCAGGTGGAGGTTCTATGGTGATATGCAAGAAATTCATCAGTATGGCTATAGGAACTGGCCTTTTCAGGCTCCCTCTCCTCAGCTGCCCAAGGAACTAACTGGGGGCGTCTCCCTGGAAACCTGGGAACCCCTCTAGGGTCAAGTCTCCTTATAGAGGAAATAAACTCACAGATTAAGGAGACTTGATATTAAAGGGGAAACTAGTGAAATCTGACTAGTTTATGGTTTCATTAATAACTTTGTGTGAATCCAATGTTGATTTCTTAAGTTTGATAACTTTACAATGTGGATTCTATTAATATCAAAAACTTAACATTTTAATGGATTTCAATAAGACTAAGATTATTGCAACAAGAAGTAAAACCTGAAGTCTTTGTCTATACATTACCAATAAGTGCAATTATAAACACAGACCTGGTTTCCAATCCAACATTTACGTGAAGTGCCGGCCAAAATCATTGTGATATTTACCATTTCTGTCTCTAATTAACCAACGCTGAGATTGTAGTTTGAGTGTTCACTCCCAAATACACAGACTCTTGACATTGTGCACAAATAGAACTGTCTTCAAAGATGAATGAATTGACAGCTGTTAGCACACCTACCAACAGAGAATCCTGGAGTCCAGGAAACTTCTTCTTAAGCAGAACAACAGGAGCTCTAAGAGAGGTGCTCAACACAGGAATATTCATCATAAGGGACAGTAACACCCATTTAATCATGGTACTGGTTATGCTCAGTAAATCTACTCAGTGAATCAATTTGTTACGATACTCTTGTACCTCCAAGTCACATCCATTTAATACTAATTCAAGTGAAATAGTTTTATTATTTAAGGATCTTATGGATCACTTTTATGAGACTACAGATGTAGGTCCTGGTATGCAGCCCCACATTTCTAACTAATTGGAGCAGGACACCCACATCAAGAAGACTGAGAACAAGTATTTGACTATTGCTGTGTTTGCTAAGAATGTTATACAAATCAGATATCACTAGTTCTAAATGGCCAATAACTAGGCAGGTAGATGTTAGGCAGGACTTGCAGACCAAAAGAGCACATGGGGAAGAAAAAGGCAGAGTGACCAGTCAGACTCAGAGGAAGCAGGAGATCAACATGTCATGCTTAAAAAGGTACCACTGCATAGTAAAGAATAGATATGAAATATGGGTTAATTAACATGAAAGAGCTAGTTAAGTAGCAAGCCTAAGCAATTGGCTGAACATTTATAATTAATATAAAAGTCTCTGTGTGGTTATTTTGGAGAGGACTAACGGGCCAGAAAAGTCTGCCTACATAAATTAGAACAGTCATCTGTAGCTATCATTATTTAAGGAATACAAGGATCAAATGAAAAATGTCATTTGCTTAACAGCACAAAAAAAGATGGTAACCCTTACCAAATACCTTAGCTACTTTGCTTTTGCTGGGTTTTACCCATTATGAAAAATTGCATATGGATATTGCCAGTGAGTTTTTCAATGAAAAGCAAGAACTTCAAAGAGAAATTACTCACAGACTATTTTCCATTTTAAAAGTTTCACTTTCAATTGTTGAGAATTTTACTTATTTTGTGTATACTGTGAAGAGCACTTTTAAATTGTGTTAGTGGTTAAGAATTAATAGTTGATGGTTAAGGGGTAGTTTGTAAGACAAAACTGGAGGATGAAGAGTGTTGTGGAACGATAAGAACCAGGGCTCCAGGTCAACATCTCAGGATCTGGAGCCATGAACTTTTTGCAAATGTTTAAATTATCTTCCACTTGTTACCCTCATCTACTGAATGTGATTAATAATTAAACTTACTTTTATAAGTCCTTTGCATTTTGGTTTAATTAATAACAAATGTCATTGTATAAGGTACTATCAAGTATAAAATAAATCATTTCTAAATATACTGCTACTTTCTTAGAGATACATTCTATTGCCTGCCAGTCAGATATAAACAGCAAGGGGAGGTGGATGCAATTCAGAGCAAACAGTGGGAGGAGGAAGGATGCAATTCAGATGCAAATAGTTGGGGAGGGGATGCAATTCAGATGCAAATAGTAGGGGCCCTGATTAGCACATTGGGGCATTTTCTATCTTCCCTTGGTTTAAATATTATTTACAGTGCTTTTCTTTTTCAATTTTAAAAATTATTTTATGTGCATAAGTGTTTTGCTTACATGTGTATTTTGGTGCATACCACATGTATTCAGAGACAAGAAGAGAATATCAAATTCCTTAGGACTAGAGTTAGAGATGGTTGTGAGCCACCTTGTGGGTGCTGAGAATAGCACTCTGTTCCTTTAGATTAGAAACCATTACTCTTAATTATTGAGCTATCTCTCCAGTTCCTCAAGTTTATTTTAAAGAAAACTGAAATTATTTCCATCATGTGATATAAGATGTGATGATTTTAGGAGTAAATATTCTTTTAAGCCTTTTTGTTTTGTTTTGTTTATTTGAGACAGGCTTCTTAGTAGCTTTGGAGCCTGTCCTGGAACTTACTCTGTAGACCAGGCTGGCCTCAAACTCACAGAGATCCACCTGCCTCTTCCTCCCAAGTGCTGTGATTAAAGGCATGTGTCACAATCCCCCAGTTCTTTATGATTTTAAATATTCTAAAATGCTCTGCAATGGATTTTGTCTTGCAAATGCAATATAATAATTAATTTAATGTTTTTCCTTAATGCAATACTTTTAGAGACTTCCTGAAAATAAGTATATTCATTCTCTCAGTGTCAAAGTATTAATCTTGAATTGCAACCAAACTGAAGAAACACAATTCACCAATGAGCTGCAGCTGAGTATAATAGACTTTGGGAACTTATGGTCAGCCTGGGAAGTGTAGGGAGAACCAAAAGCTGCCAAAATCTATCAAGATGAAACAAAATCTTAACAATCATATCTGAGTCAAGGAAATTGATCTTTAATTAAATACTGAAAAATAAATTTGCAGGCCAATCAGATGTCACTAGAGAATACTTTCAAATGCTTACAGAGAAATTAACACTAAATCTATGCAAACTGAAAGGAAGATAGAAAAGGAGTAAACATCTCTCAGCATCAGGGAAGTGCTGCCCTGCAGCACCAAAACCAAAGACAAAACAGGAAAACACAAGTAGGCATCCTAAGTATAAAACAAAATAGCACTTATAATACATAAATGTGACATATTTATATAGAAATCTTGCTGTGGGAGCTTCTTCTGCTCTTTCAGCCAATAGCTGCTGAGAAACCAGCCCACTGGGGTGTGGTCTCTCTCTCTTTAAAAAGCTGCAGCAGCCCTTCATTTGCTGTCTTGCTTCCCGTTTGTTCTGCTTCCAGCTACTAGACTCCTTTCCTGATCCCTCAGAGGGCTGTTGTCTGGGAGGGTGATTGGTAAGTTTGTTTCCATTTAAATACATAACCATTCTATTAATCATAATTCCAAACTGGTGTGGGAATGTTTGTGACTTATGCCTTCAAAAACTAGTTGAACCAAATGGGGCTTTCATAAAGAATCACATAAAAACACATAAATATGTAGATAGATAAGTTAGATGGTGTGCTATTGTAATGATATCTATGTTCCACAAGTTATATTAAGTTTTAACATAATTTGTGTCAAGAAAACAAATAATTCATGGAGAGTTAGATAATATTATTCTGAAACTTATAAGGATATACCAGCAAAATAAACAAAAAAATAAACTTTGCCTTGAAAAGGGAAGGTCAAGTGTGAGGGCATGCTCCACCTGAACTCAAGACTCACTACCTATGAGGACCTAATCTTGATGCTATCTATGATTTAAGAATCAGATATGCAAAGAGCCAAAACAACAAGATTCCAGAAACAGACCTGGAGGTATATACTAATTGGGTTTTGTTTTTTAAAAGACAAAAATAACTAATGTGATGATTAAGAGCTTTTAGTTATTGTATTATGTTTCTGAGAGCTTCAAACACCAGTATACTCTACAACATACAGAGGATAAATAACTGAGGTTGCCAGACCCTGTTGCACATTGACAATGCAGTTCTGACATGCAAGGCTTGGGGAAAAATAGCCTTTTAAACAAATGTTGTTGAGACAGATGGATGGTGATCAAGTCAAAAGAAAAACACACAAATATTTGCCTTAAATGTCATATGGTCTACAAATCAAATTGCAGTCTTAAGAGCAGTATCTTTGAAGGACTAGGAAAGGGTCCAACAAGTGAGGAAGGCTTTGAATCTCTGTGATGAAATGAGTCTTCCTAGCAACTGTATGCTTGTGCATGCTTCCACAAAGGGGATATATTCTGATTATAAAGCAAACATTCATCAAATATTCATTCATAACTGTCAAAACACACAAATATCCCAGATGATTCAATAGATAAAAGGCTGTGCTAGGCAAACCTATATATACATACCATGCAAGCCAAACAGATGGAATAGAAGACAATTTTGATGCATCTCCAAACAATTAGTCTAAGTGAAAAAAATGACATTTTAAAAAGTCCCATACCACTTGTGGGATTTTAAAAGAGGATGATATATAGATGGAGTTTGGGATAGGGAGGAACCGGTAATAGGTAAGTGTACATGGCAAAGAGCAAGAAGAAATATGTCAGAGTTGGGACTTGGAGTTTTGATGTTCAGGCAGATACACACCAAAATGCACATAGCTTTATATGTACATCCATGTATTAGACAAGTAAACTGGAGGACCTAAATGACATTGATGCATTTTACTGACATTCATACATTATTTGGGATATTGACAGCACTGCTTTATAAAATTTTACCATTAGGGCAACTGTGCACAGCGCAAAAGGTTTTGCTGTTGTCCAATCCAATTCAAACCAACCTATGATTAACTTAAAAATACTATTTAGCTGACATGTGAGAGGTTTCATGCTATTTCAAGAAACAGAGTATTAGATTAATAATTCTAATGAGAACCAAAAGTGAAATAATTAAGAATTAAAGTCAAAAGAGGATTTAAAATAGTAAACTCAAGCAGCGTCTAATGTCTATGCAAGGATAGAATGGTATATCTGCAGGACTATGAAGAGTGGAAAAAGCCTGTATCACAATTTTTTTTTCACAATGTAAACACTAGTAGGGTAGCATGTGAGACAGTTCAAGTTCCGGGTACAAGATAGACGGGTTAAGGAAATGAGAGAACATGCCCTGCTTTGTTTGTTTTGTTTTTGCCAACTTGATGAGGGCTAAAGTTATCTGGCAAGAGGAACCTCCAAGTGAGAAAGTGCCTCCTTCAGATTGGCCTATAGACAAGATACTAGAGGAAATTTTTTTCAATTAATGACTGATGTTTGTGGGTGCTCCACCCCTAGATAGGTGGTCCTGAGTGGTAAGAATAGCAGATTGAGAAAGTCAAGAGGAGCAAGACAGTAAGGAGTGCTCATCTACTACATTCATGCTTCAGGTTCTTCCTCAGGTTCCTGCCTTGAGTTTCTGCACTGTCATCTCTCTGTGACAGAAGCTGGAAAAAAATCCTCATCACAAAGAGACTTTCGCTATGATCTTTACTGGATTAGTTAAAACCTAAATAGGGCAGAACTGATAAAAAAAATATTTTTAACTCAGCATGTGAAGGTACAATTGGAATGCAAGTTAGGAGCTCCTACTTTGATCTCCAGAATCCATACAAAGGTGGAAGAAGGGAACACACTGCACGAAGTTGTTCTTAACATACGTGTCATGGTGTGTTTGTGCACAATCTCTCCTCTCTCTCACACACACTCATACACTCTCCCCCACTTTCTCTCTCATTCTCTCTCTCTGTCTCTGTCTCTCTCTTTCTCTCTCTCTAACACACACACACAGAGAGACAAAAACCATAGTAAATAAAAAACTTTAAAATATATTTTTAAAAGAAGTACATGCCTTGTTTACTTGTGTAATCTGAAATACATCTGGATAGCTCAATGGTTCTTGTTGCAATATCCCAGCAACACATTGCCATGCTGCAGTTTGCTATGAGCCTGGACTGCAGCTGTCCATGAACTGCAGAATGTTTGGTTGCCCCTCAGCAATACTGCAATTTTAATTTACATTTGGGGAGCCACAGATCAGTTCAACAGTCTTTCTCATTTAATTGAAAGTATTCTGAAAATTGGGATGCTTGTTCTGTGCACAGACAATTGCTTACCACCTGCAGGACTTATTTATGTGCCTAGTCATTAAATTCTTATCTGTACCTGTTACAAAGCCAAATGCCCATCACTTCTTTTTGGAAGTATATTGCAGGGCATGAATTCAAACACTGGGAAAAAAAGATCATGTTTGGTAATAGAAAAGGAAAGAACAATTTTTATTTTGATTTTGATGCTACTGGGAGTGAATTTCAAAAATGTTCTATTCTGGGCGGTGGTGGCGCATGCCTTTAATACCAGCACTCATGAGGCAGAGGCAGGCAGATCTCTGTGAGTTCAAGACCTGCCTGGTCTACAAGAGCTAGCTCCAGGACAGGCTCTAAAGAAGCAGAGAAACCCTGTCTCGAAAAAACCAAAAAAGTTCTACTTTTAAAATTGGCTTAGTGCTTACTTCAATTGGTACATTTATGTTTTTCTTAGGTGTTGCTTCCTAGGTTTAAATAGAAATGATATTTAAAACATGTCACTGGCATATTTACAGGTATATGGACTAGATGGTGCATATTGGACACTGTTAGTTTCTATCTGTTGTCATTCTCATCAAACCTCTACATAGACTCCCAAAGGTCTTCGTCCCTTCATGAGCAAAAAATTGCTTCTTATTCACAAATCCATAGAATGGTTTGGAAAAATAAAACTAATTAGCTGCATGTTTATGTTGTGCTTAAATCAATAATGGCAGTGTGTTTTAATTCAGACCTAGGAGATTAGATACATAATGCATGGGCTTTTGTGAAAAATCTCATGTACTCCCATGGCTGGGAGAGCATAAGTCTCTACTCGTGTACTGACATTGCCAAAAGTCCATCTTGATTTCTACTTATTGTTCACAGTGACTTCAAATCTAGTGAGGAAGCATTTCAATCAAATGTATGAAATATCAACAATTAATCCCATAATTGTAGACAGATAATTCAGCCAACATAACTATACTATTTAGGATTTTATGTAGACTTTTCATTTCCTTGTGGCAACTAGAAATAATCACGTGAATGGAGAAGTTGGGAAGATTTTTGAGTGAAAAATCTGGACAGTTTGTAAATCAGTCTAGTATCTGTGAACAGAAATTATAACATGTTATGTAAATAAAAGGGCATATTATCTTTCCAGAAAAAGTATGTGCACATTCAGGATACCAAATGAATATCCATGGTATATCATGCCAGGTCAAAAAGCATACTCTACCAAAGAAGAAGCATTGTAAGCCCAGCAGTGGTGGTGCACACCTTTAATCTTAGAGTTTGAGGCCATTCTAGGCTACAAAGTAAATTCCAGGACAACCATGGCTGCTACACAGAGAAAACTTGTCTTTTTTTTTTTTTAAAATTCGTATTTATTCCAAACACAGCAGGCTGAAATCTCTTGGATCCAGATTTCAAAACATCGGCACTATTTTTGTTTCTAATTTGCCTTAGCTGTAAGGTCAGGCACAAGAAGAAAACTGGTCTTGAAAAAAATCTCATATGTGTGTATGTCTGCTAGTATATATACATATATATATGAATTTGTGTGTATACACACACACACACACACACATAGTCTCCCATTGAATTGTAACATTTAGCAAAACAAATTCATCAAAACACAAGCAGTAGCTGTGCTGAGGGTTCATTTAAGAACACATATATTAAGAATTTACAGCTCATGTCCTAGTCTTACACCTTAGCTGGTTTTCACAAATTCAACAGTACTAGATAGTCACAGTGCTTCTTAAGAGTATGAATCCAGGTTTTTCCCAAACTCCTTTGCTAAATACTGATTGCACGGACACAATTGAAGGGAAGGAGATATTTTAAAAGGCTAAAGGGAAAATTATTTAATATATTATGTAAAATGCAAAAAGTAATATACAAAATGGGCATTTCATAAACATCACATTTAGAGGACGTGACCTGCAAATTCTTAATATATATGGAACCAGAACATTTTAAAGGTGTTCTGTTGTAGTGAGGAGCTGCGGGCAGGCCTGTTTTTCGTCCCACCCAGCTCCTGGCCGCCTGGCTAGCTTATGGCCCAAAATAACAACACAAATAGTATTCATTTAAACACTGCTTGGCCCATTAGCTTCAGCCTCTTACTGGCTAACTCTCACATTTTGATTAACCCATATTTAGTAATATGTGTAGCACCATGAGGGGTGGCTTACCGGGAAGATTCTAGCCTACGTCCATCTTGGGTTGGAGCTTCATTGCATCTGACTCACTTCCCTTCTTCCCAGCATTCTGTTCTGTCTATTACACCCACCTATGTTCTGACCTATCAGGCCAAGCAGTTTTCTTTATTAATTAACCAATGAAATCAACAGATTGATAGAAGACACACCTACATCATTCTACAACTGGAGAAATGCAAATTTATTGAGCGCTTGCTTTGATCAATGGTGTTAGTCTTTATTTACAATTTGTCCACACTGCTTTTATGTAGAAGCCCAGAGGCAAACAGATCTTGAAGGCTGGGGTATCAGGCACTCCTACTTACTTTAAACTACCATCGTCTTCTAGTTTCTAGAAGCCTGGACTTTAGATTTAGTTTTAGTTTTTAGACGGAGTCTCATGTAACAAAGGTTGGCCTCAAGTCACTTGCTTCCTAAGATGATTTTGAGCTTCTATTCCACCTTCCTCCACCTCCCTAAAGCTAGATCACATCATGCCAGAATTTGTGCAATGCTTGGGATTAAATCCAGGGCTTTTCACATGCCAGGAAAGCATTCTATGCACTGAGTTACATCCCCATCTAGGTTTTAATACCAAGCCTGGAAAAAAGTGTGTGTAGGAATTGACTTTCCCCATAGTGTGTGGTACAGGAATTTGGTAGGCATAGACAGGGGTGATAAGTGGAACCACACACATGCTGATAGTCGGAATTACTACTCTATAAGGAAGTAGAGGCTCATTTTAAAGTATTTGTACTTATAACCATAAATCTGTGGTGATCTCACACTGGTCACAGAATCTTCTTTCTGTGGTGGGGAGCAGTTACTACAGAGACACAGAACTGGTCAGAGTACTGAGAATAATCAACTATGCATACTCAGTCCTAAGTAGGACATCTATATGAGCCCCATACCCATTTTCAGGCTCAAGGAACATCCAGTAAGAAGGAATAGGAAGCATCTAAGAGCTGAAGGATAGGGAGGATTGCTATGAAATGCTGTCTTCTGGAGATGGAATAGCTCTTACACTGATGGACTTCCAGCAGCTGTGGTTACCCCACAAGATAAAGTTGGCCAAAGTTCCAGCATCAATGAAGGAGCAGGTTCACTAGACTCCATCTTTAGTTAAAGAACTGTCAGCAATTGGTCTACTCTGGGAGAGGGAGAATCAGTTTTCTTCATGACTGTGGTCACTAATAGATTGTCCATGAAACAACGTGAGGCTCCACACCCACGTGACATGCACATTCAGACAGGAATAAGTGGGAAGAATTCAAGAAGGAATAGATGGATGGCTGAACAGATGAATGGGAGACAGAGAACAGGACATGAAGATGGAAGTGGGAGGTGGATGGGGAAAATAGAGGGTGGACTTGATCAAAATACACTGTATACATTGTTCATTATATCCTTTAAAAATAAATACTTTTAAAAAATTTAAAAGGACCACTAGTGCAAAAAAAGAACACATATAAATCACCAGTAATTACAATTTGAGCATATAACATGACAGATTTTACAAATAATCTGTCGGAAGAGTAAGGAAAAAGCAAGACCTAATTCCCAGCCAGAGTGGATGTATGTACAACACAACTCCTGCACCCAAGACTCAAGAAACATCATGTTAAAGTGGATGGAAATATTGAAATAGCCAGGGGGACACAGGCTTGCACTGAGATTGAGATTGTGCATCCTAGAAATGATAGGGAAACTTCAACACTATGAAGTTCAACTGTCTACACAAGACTTGAACAATGACAACACCAATAGGCATGCTGAGATGGAAGGGGGTATTCACCAAGGCTCTGCTGCCTAGACACAGAACTGTAGACAATCACTGAATGGTGAGAGGGAGAATAGCCCCTAACTGGCTACTCAATAAAAAGTCATGTGCTCTGAAATCATGTACACCAACCACACTTGACAGATCCAAAAGGTTGAATTAACATACATTTGTGTGTCAGGGTGTTTGCAACAACAAAAATCAAAAATAAGAGGCCAAGAATATGAGATAGAGTTGTGGGCAATGGAAACAAATGTAATTATATTTTAATTTATAAATTAATTAAAAATCAGTGGCCTTAAAAATATTTGTTTCATTTCTTTTTTCTATACAAATTAAAATATTTGTTTCATTTCTATTTCCCTATATGAATTAAATTATAGAACAGGAATCATACAAAATTAACTATCTATTAATGATGCTCTTTTAATTTTTCTTTCCCTCAGAGGTTAATATTTAATACTAACATTTTTCTTTAATGTTTGCCATTTTAAGTTGCTTTGTTTTTCTATTGTGAGACAAGAGATAAAAATATTGCTCACAGCAGGAAACCTCACCTGGTTTGTTTCTGTTTTGCATGTCTCTATCTAAGTTCCTTATATATTATATTGAGATCAAATATTTAGTATCCGCATTTGTGGTTTGTGTGACTACACTGTGAGATGATTTTAAAAAAAAATGACAAAAATATATAAAAGTGCTTCTGGTTCTATAAGCAAAAGAATATCCCACTTAAATTGAAATACAGACAAGGTTCATAGTATAAAATATTCTGATCTTAAATATTCTTTTTATTCTATTAATTAGATTTTTTGTTTCAGAAACTAAATGTATAGGGACTGGAAAGCTATCTTAGTGGTAAAAATTACTGGGATTGTTCAGAGGACCCAGGCTTGGTTCCCAGTACACACAAGATCATTTGCAGGCCTCAGTAACCCCTGTTTCTGGGGACTCAGCACCATCTTCTGGCCGCAGCGGGCACTGTCACAGGTAGTTCAGGTACATATAGCAGGCATAACACTCCAACACATAAATAAAAACAAGTAAGTCCTTTTCAAAAAAAATTAAGTGGGTAAACTTATGGAGATTTGACATCTAAAATGTGCTTTAATAGTTATTGAGTAAGCAGGAGGGTGACAGCTTCTAATACTTTATGCTTTCTGTAGATCATTAATCTAAATTAAAATGCTGATTAGAGCAAGGGCCTCACCAATGACCTCTCTCACCTCCAGAGGAGTTTGAATTGGAATGACCTTTCCATAGCATTTCCAGTCTAATAACTGCAAGCCTGATAACACATTTGCTTCACATAAATACACCTGTCATCTACGTCCACAAAACAATTTAATATTCTGCACATATGCCTGTCCTGAACAATGATGTGTGTATGTATTTATGTATAGAAAATGCAGTCAGCCCTGTTCATTACTTCCCTAGAGCCAACTTTTGAATTTACAAAAAACATGTCTTTCTAATCTTGATTTTAAAATGAAAAATATATTTTCCTCTGCAATTTTAAATTTTAATTTAAGTATAATTACACCACACTCACCATTTCCTTTCTTCCCTTCAAACTCTGCCATGTCCCGATTACTCCTCAAATTCATGTCCGTTTTATCATATATGTGTGTATACATACATATTTAGTATTTTGTTACATGCTTACATATACACACAAACTGCAGAGTCCATCCAATACCAATTATATAATTTCAGGACTATGTATTTAGAATCAGATAACCAATTAAGGGGTACATGAGACTAATTTCAGTTTCTCCTCTATTGGTAGTTTCCTATAATCTGTTTTCTAGGGGTAGGTCTATATCATTTCCACCATATTAGTATATCTACTGGTCTCCTCCTTGTTCATGTCTTGTTTAGGCAGCCATACTGCTAGAGTATTGGGAATGAATCTCCCTAACATTGTAGCTAACATTGAGGTACACTGATTTTCTATTTTTTTATTGCACTACTGTCTCTGTAGGGAATTGTGTTTGGGAAACTTAAATCTGCAAGTGTATGTGAAACTTTACTCCTGTCTTAGCGACATCCCTTTCTTTAATGAGCAGCACATTCAGCACCTACCTATGCACAAAAGCCAACTCAGAGGAACAATGAAAACCTGTAAAGGGAAAAGGATATGGTGCTTCTCCACCAACTCTGTGTCTTTCTAGCACAGACGATTTTCTGTGGTCTTTGATTACATTTCTTCATGAAACTACAGAACAGGTCATCCATTTGCACTTAGACTATGAAAATGCTTCATTATGGTAGAATTACAGGTCTTATTCTTGGAACAGCTGGGAAGGCTAATAGATCACTTTGAGCTAAGTGAAACCTTTTTTAAATAGTTAATAACAATGACAATAATGATTTCTAGCACACATCACCTTCCTTGTGCCAATCTAGCAATACTAATAGTATTAAATGTGACCCTCTCCAGCTATTACCAATTAACTTCACTCACCTTCAAAATAATTCCATTACTACTGACCAGGTTACATTCCCAGCCACTTCTTGTATCTTTATTGTTTGGCTTTCAGCTGTCAAGAAAGAGATGAAGATTTGGCTTTCAGCTGTCAAGAAAGCGATGAAGCCACAAAACCTGGAAACCTGCAGCACTTCCAGTGGACTTTCTGTTATGTTTATATCTTAACGGTAAATAGACACGGGACAGAGCAAACTTCTTGGGAGCTTTGCACAGTAACAGTGTGTTGTGTCTGGCCAGTACCAAATGATTAGCGCAATGCAGCTGACATCTTCATAATCTTCAATATGCTTTACTTGATATGTTAGGGACATTCAAAATCCCCTGTAATAGCTGTTTGGAAACATGATATTGAACATTAGAAGTTATTCTTCCCATTGAATTACACCTCTCCTCATTACGTTTTTCTTTTCCTTCCACTTCCAAACCCTTCCTAGCCCATTAACCACTAGTGTCCCCTATGCTTCTGTGAGTTCAGCATTTTAGCACCCACATGTAGACACAGAACTTGTTTTTCTACATCCGACTTAGCTTGCTTATCATGTTATCTTCCAGTTCCCCTATGATCTATACATGACAAAATTACACTGATTCTTAGGATTAAATACTATTCTATTGTGTGAACATGTTCCCTTTCTTCACCTGCCAATGAACAGTTATATTTCTTCAGTGTCTTGGTCACTGTGTCTTATATTGAACCATTAGATTGCATAAATATACAGATATCCCTTTGTTATCTTGATTGTGTTTTATTTGGATTTCTATACTGTACTGGGATTTCTGGTTTTGGGGCTTGTGGTATTTCAATTGTGAAGAGCAGCCAACTATTTTTCCATAATTACTGACAAATTACATACTCAGCCTTTTTCTGAGCAGTTGGCTATCAGATAATGAGAGAAAGGAACATAATTCACAATTTAATCACATAGACTATTGTATGGCATGGGAATGATTGCTAGTAAATTTATTATAATAAAATCTTCAAGGTATGGTTCAATATAAAAGATTGAAGTCATTTTAATTTAAATATACACATGCTGTCAGGGTCCATGCGAAGAGACCAAGAGGTAGCATTAGAACTCATGGAACATGGCTAGGCATTTGGAAAAGTCACAAGGCTGAGCGAGCCTTAGAGAGAAAAATCACCAGGGTCTGTGTGTCCTGAAGACCTCATGCTTTTATTGAGCATAACTGTGATTGTTACCTTTGTAATCACCACAGCACTCATAATCTATGGATCATATGAAAACTCAAGGGGTCTGTAGACCCTCACTGGGCAGTGATACTGGTACTTATAATAATAGTGACTGACTTCTCCAAAGCATCGCTGTTGGAGCAGATTAATGATTCAGCCACTGCCCTTAGAAAGAATTTAGACAAGTAGAGTTGTTAATAAGATTAGGTTAAGATAACTTTTTAATGACTTTGATGTAGAAAATCTTGGGGGAACGCTTTAAAGTTTAGAAAGATACACTTTTAATAGTTGAACAAGGGACTCATTGAGGTCAGGATAGAGGAACAATGACAGACTCACTATTTCTGACTGGATTTTTTCTTGCCAGGATGTGTTAAATATTCTAATAGGATTGCATACCTAAGTATAAGTGTAAATCAAGGAGTGTATTATAAAGCATGACAGACAAAATGGCAGCTGTTTCCTGGACTGTGTCTTTCTCATTATTAAACTCAGCAGCCTGAGAAGAAATTGAACTGATTTAAAAATAATATTTTATTATGATTTCTATCATCAATACTAATGTTAAACTAGTGCTGCTATCATCAGTATTATTTATATTTTAGCATACACTTAAACAAGTAAGTGTGCATATTTACATCACACTATTCTTTATTCAACAATCAAGAGATAAGGACTCTGAGATTTAGAAAATGTAAAAGTCCGGCGCTTAGCTATATACATGATATTCTCTCACTGAGCATTTTTTCCCTATCACTATTGGTGAAAATCAACTTTTGCTGTTACAAAAAGTCCTCCACATTCTTCTGCTTTGAAAACTTATACCCCAGCTGGTGAAACCATTTTAGAAGGCTGTGGGAACTTTAGAATGGGGTGTTGAGCTGAGTAGTGGGTCACTAAGGGTGTTCTTTGCACAGTGATACTGGACTGCTAAGTAGAGTCTCACTCAGTGCTTCCTAGGCTGCCACGGCTCCATAACCTCCCGCAACATATGATGCCAGTGCAGTCAATGTACAAAATCAATCTGTTCTCCATTAAGTGTTTTTTGAAAAGATTTCTTATCATAGCAACTCAAAGTAACTAATAGGGGATAGATAACATGCTGTGTTTTAGAATTTTTATTCCTTTATCCTAATGATTACTTACATTTTACATGGAATTGTTAATGGTAATGACAATTCTTTGGCAACCCTTTACAAATATATATATATATATTTGTATTTTTTTATTTTTTATTGAGCTCTATATTTTCTCTGCTTCCATCCCTGCCTCTAATACATATTTTTAATTCTTTTTTAATTGTGAGCTTACTTACAGGTTTTTTTTCTTTATTTTATTTTACATACCTACCACAGTTTTTCTCCTCTCTTCCTGTTCCCTCCCCCACCTTTCTTTTACCCTGCCCCATAATCTGCTTCTCTGTCTCCATTCAGAAGGGATAAGGTCTCACTTGGGAATCAACAAAGCATAACATATCTAGTTGAGGCAGGACCAAACCCCTCCCCTTTGCCTCAAGGCTGAACAAGGCATCCCACCATAGGAAATAGGTTCCTAAGAGCCAGCTGATACATCAGGGACAGGTCCTAGACACACTGCTAGGGGCCACATGAAAGACCAAGCTACACAACTGTCACCCAGATGCAGAAGGCCTATGTTCGTCCCATGCTGGCTTCCTAGCTGTGTGTCCAGAGTCCATGAGCTCCCACAAGTTCAGGTCAGCTGTCTCCATGAGGCGCAGGGCCAGCAGAGAGGTGGAGAGGTGGAGAAGTAGGAAAGAGGGGATGGGGGATGGGAATAGGAGGGATGGTCAAGTTGGGGGCAGGACAGAGGGGAGAGTAATGTAAGAGATACCTTGATATAGGGGGCCATTATGGGGTATGAAAGAAATCTGATGCCAGGGAAACTCCCAGAAACCCAGCAAGGATAAATCCAGCTAAGACTCCTAGCAATAGTGGAGAGAATACCTCAACTGGCCTTCCCCTGCAATCAGATTGGTGACTACACCTATTGTCTGTCATCATAGAGCCTTCACCAAGTACATGATGGAAGCAGATCCACAGCCAAGCACTGGGCCAAGCTCCAGCAAGCCAATGAAGAGGGAAAATGAGCAGGGGGGTAGGGCAAATAGGGTGTGGTTAAGATCATGATAGGAAACCCTTTACAAATATTCTACACAGCATGTGACATTCTCAATGTCATGCAGACTTTTAGAAACCTCTAGTGGGCAGATCTGCCATGTCAGATGTTTGAGAGATCTTGAATTCTTAGGGATAAAATGGTTTGAGAAATTTGCAGACAACATGTGTGAAGACTTGACCTAGATACTCTGGCTTGTATTGCTGTAGGAAGTCTTACAGCTAGTGGTTTCCTGCCCACTGGGGCATGGCCTCTTGTGCTATATATGCCTATGTGGAGCTTACCTCCGCTCTTTTCCAGTCTGTTATGACTGCAGTTCTGGTCTCCTTTCCAGCAGAGGAATCTTATTGTGAGTTTACCCCTTAATAAATAACCATCTATTTTTTCAATTCTGAGCTAGTGTGATTTCTTTTAAGCATTCATCCCTCATTGTACCAATGCCCCCTTCAAACTAGCCTTACACTTGGAAAACTCATGTTCCTCAGCCTAAAGACTTCCTCACTTCTGCTTCCCCTATCAGCCAATAAAGTATGAAAACTCACTTTTGAGTTTACATTTAAGCATATTTTAAAACATAAACAGAACCAAGTTAATAAGAGCTCATGACTGAAGTGTTTACCATCCTCAGCGCTTAGACTTACATGCAAGAGGTTAGTGCTAATTCCCATTGATGACTGAGGTAGCAAACAGCTAACATCTTCACCGAGAGAAACAGATATTATTTAACAAAATTAGCACTTTTGAAAATTTTCATTTTGATCCATAATATTGTGGTAATTGGCACTTTCGTGGGGAATAGTATTTGTCTTGTTCATGATTCTCTTCCTTGGCTCTGCCTTTGAATATTCCATTTTCTTTCTCGTGTATTCTTAGAAAGCAGAAATGTCGTCCTGGCAATGCAGGGTGTCATGTTCTCAGTGTATTCACGAGCAAGGAATGGGAGCCCACAATTTCTGTAATCAAGATGTCTGAGAGTCAATGTGCCCAGAATCTTCTCTTTAATCAGCTGTGATACCCTGTGCCCCGAACTCAAATTATCCTTGCAACAGGAGTACTCAAGTCTGAATAAAACCCAGGTTATTCCCCATGGCCCAGTTTATCTGTACATAGCCACAGGGAAGGCTGCCCCATCAATCAAGTCTCCAAATAAAAAGGTAATTATTTCATGGTTTCTCCAGAGCAGATGCAATGAGAGCAAGGTTGCTTCTGCTGGGAGTCCTGCTGTGGTGCCAAACAGCAGCAGTGATCTTACAAGACAGAAGCAATTATGTGCAAGGTGTTCCTGTCTTCATAGGTAGGAATGACTACTGGCCATTAAGACTCTCGTAGCCTTTCGGGCACACTACAATTCTAAACCTTTCAGGGACGTTTGCTAATTTAATTTTATTTTTTTTTTATTTTTTTTTCTCTCATGGTTTATTTTTTTTATATTTAAAAATTTCCATCTCCTTCCCTCCCCATCTCCCCTCCCTCCCTTCCTTCTCCCCCTTCCCTCCCCTCCCCTGTATGCATACCTCCCCTCCCTCCCTCTCAAGGCCAAGGAGCCATCAGGGTTCCCCACTCTATGCTAAGACCAAGGTCCTCCCAACTCCCCCCAGGTCCAGGAAGGTGATCGACCAAGCTGAGAAGGCTCCCACAGAGCCCGTCCATGCAGAAGAATCAGAGCCCAGAGCCATTGTCCTTTGCTTCTCAGTCAGCCCCCGCTGTTGGCCACATTCAGAGAGACGGGTTTGGTCGCATGATCCATCAGTCCCATTCCAACTGGAGTTGGTGATCTCCCATTAGCTCTGTCCCACCGTCTCCATGAGTGAACGCACCACTCTCCTTCCTGACTTTCTCCCTCATGTTCTCGCTCCTTCTGCTCCTCATCAGGACCTTGGGAGCTCAGTCCAGTGCGCCAATGTGGGGCTCAGTCACCTTCCCCATCTGTCGCCAGATGGAGGTTCCCTCACGGTCCTGATTTTGTTTCTCATGTTCTCTCTCCTTCTGCTCCTCATCAGGACCTTGGGAGCTCAGTCCGGTGCTCCAATGTGGGGCTCTGTCATTTTCTTCATCTATCGTCAGGTGTAGGTTATTCTTATTATCTTCTCAAGGATCCCAAATTTATAGGCTCGATGTCCTTTAATTATGGCTAGAAACTGACTATGAGTGAGTACATCCCATGTTCATCTTTATGGGTCTGGGTTACCTCACTCAGAATAGTGTTTTCTATTTCCATCCATTTGCCTGCAAAATTCAAGATGACATTGTTTTTTACCGCTGAGTAGTATTCTAGCATGTATATATTCCACAGTTTCTTCATCCATTCTTCCACTGAAGGGCATCTAGGTTGTTTCCAGGATCTGGCTATTACAAATAATGCTGCTATGAAGATAGATGAGCATATGCTTTTGTTGTATGATTGGGCATCTCTTGGGTAGATTCCCAAGAGTGGAATTGCTGGGTCCTGGGGTAGGTTGAACCCGAATTTCCTGAGAAACCGCCACACTGCTTTCCAAAGTGGTTGCACAAGTTTGCATTCCCACCAGCAATGGATGAGTGTACCCCTTACCCCACAAACTCTCCAGCAAAGGTTATTATTGGTGTTTTGGATTTTAGCCAATCTGACAGGTGTAAGATGATATCTCAAAGTTGTTTTGATTTGCATTTCCCTGATAGCTAGGGAGGTTGAGCATGACCTTAAGTGTCTTTTGGCCATTCGAACTTCTTCTGTTGAGAATTCTCTGTTCAGTTCAGCACCCCATTTTTTAATTGGGTTAATTGGCATTTTGCCGTCTAGTCTCTTGAGTTCCTTATATATTTTAGAGATCAGACCTTTGTCAGTTGCAGGGTTGGTGAAGATCTTTTCCCAGTCAGTAGGCTGCCTTTGTGTCTTAGTGACAATGTCCTTTGCTTTACAGAAGCTGCTCAACTTCAGGAGGTCCCATTTATTCAATGTTGCCCTTAAAGTCTGTGCAGCTGGGGTTATGCGTAGGAAACGGTTCCCTGTGCCCATTTGTTGTAGAGTACTTCCCACTTTCTCCTCTATCAAGCTCAATGTGTTCAAATTAATATTGAGGTCTTTAATCCATTTGGACTTGAGTTTTGTGCATGGTGATAGATATGGATCTACTTTCATTCTTCTACAGGTTGACATCCAGTTATGCCAGCACCATTTCTTGAAGATGCCCTCTTTCTTCCATTGTGTACTTTTGGCTCCTTTATCAAAAATCAGGTGTTCATAGGTTTGTGGTTTAAGATCCGGGTCTTCTATACGATTCCATTGGTCAACTTCTCTGTTTTTATGCCAATACCAAGCTGTTTTCAATACTGTAGCTTTGTAATAGAGTTTGAAGTCAGGGATGGTAATGCCTCCAGAAGAACCTTTATTGTATAAGATTTTTTTGGCTATCCTGGGTTTCTTGTTTTTCCATATAAAGTTGAATACTGTCCTCTCAATCTCTGTGAAGAATTTTAATGGGACCTTGATTGGGATTGCATTGAATCTATAGATTGCTTTTGGAAGAATTGCCATTTTTACTATGTTGATCCTCCCAATCCACGAGCAGGGGAGATCCTTCCATTTTCTGGTATCCTCTTCAATTTCTTTCTTCAAAGACTTAAAGTTCTTGTCAAATAAATCCTTCACTTCCTTGGTTAGAGATACTCCCAGATATCTTATGCTATTTGTGGCTATTGTGAAAGGTGATACTACTCTGATTTCCCTCTCTGCTTCCTTATCCTTTGTGTATAAAAGGGCGACTGATTTTTTGGAGTTGATCTTGTAACCTGCCACGTTGCTGAAGGAGTTTATTAGCTGTAGGAGTTCTTTGGTGGAGTTCTTGGGGTCGCTTATGTATACTATCATATCATCTGCAAATAATGAAAGTTTAACTTCTTCCTTTCCAAATTGAATCCCCTTGATTCCCTTATGTTGTCTTATTGCTATTGCTAGAACTTCAAGCACTATATTGAAGAGATAAGGAGAGAGTGGACAGCCTTGTCGTGTTCCTGAATTTAGTGGGATAGCCTTGAGTTTCTCTCCGTTTAATTTGATGTTAGCTGTCGGCTTGCTGTAAATAGCTTTTATTATATTTAGGAATGACCCTTGTATCCCTAATCTCTCCAAGACCTTTATCATAAAAGGGTGCTGAATTGTGTCAAATGCTTTTTCAGCATCTAATGAGATGACCATATGGTTTTTTTCCTTCAGTTTATTTATATGATGGATTACATTGATAGATTTTCGTATGTTGAACCAGCCCTGCATCTCTGGGATGAAGCCTACTTGATCGTAATGGATAATTTTTCTAATGTGTTCTTGGATTCGGTTTGCCAGTATTTTATTGAGAATTTTTGCATCAATGTTCATGAGTGAGATTGGCCTGTAATTCTCTTTCTTGGTTGAGTCTTTGTGTGGTTTAGGTATCAGGGTAACTGTAGCTTCATAGAAGGAATTTGGCAGTGACTCTTGCGTTTCTATATTATGAAATACCTTAAGGAGTATAGGTATTAGGTCTTCTTGGAAGTTCTGGTAGAATTCCGCATTGAAACCATCTGGTCCTGGGCTCTTTTTGGTAGGGAGGTTTCTGATAACAGTTTCTAATTCTTCGTGACTTACAGGACGATTTAGAGCATTTACCTGGTCCTGGTTTAACTTTGGTATATGGTATTTATCTAAAAAACTGTCCATTTCTTTTACATTTTCCAATTTTGTGGCATACAGGCTTTTGTAGTAAGATCTAATGATTCTCTGAATTTCCTCTGTGTCTGTGGTTATGTCCCCCTTTTCATTTCTGATCTTATTAATTTGCGTGTTCTCCCTCTGCCGTTTGATTAGTTTGGCTAAGGGTTTGTCAATCTTGTTGATTTTCTCCAAGAACCAGCTTCTTGTTTCATTGATTCTTTGGATTGTTTTCTGTGTTTCTATTTTGTTGATTTCTGCCCTCAATTTGATTATTTCCAGTCTTCTACTTCTCCTAGGTGAGTCTGCTTCTTTTTTTTCCAGAGCTTTCAGGTGTGCTGTTAAGTCACCAATGAGCGCTTTCTCCGTTTTCTTTAAGTGGGCACTTAGTGCTATGAACTTTCCTCTTAGCACTGCTTTCATTGTGTCCCATAGGTTTGAGTATGTTGTGTCTTTGTTTTCATTAAATTCAAGAAAGACTTTAATTTCTTTCTTTATTTCTTCCTTGACCCAGGTGTGGGTCAGTAGTTGACTGTTCAGTTTCCATGAGTTTGTGGGCTTTCTGGGGGTAGCATTGTTGTTGAATTCTAATTTTAATCCATGGTGATCCGATAAGACACAGGTGGTTACTAATATTTTTTTGTAACTGTGGAAGTTTGCTTTGTTACCAAGTATATGGTCAATTTTCGAAAAGGTTCCATGAGCCGCAGAGAAGAAGGTATATTCTTTCCTATTTGGGTGGAATGTTCTATAGATGTCTGTTAAGTCCATTTGGTTCATTACCTCCATTAAGTCTTTCAATTCTCTGTTAGGTTTCTGTCTGATTGACCTGTCCATTGGTGAGAGAGGAGTGTTGAAGTCTCCAACTATTAGTGTGTGTGGTTTGATGGCTGCCTTGAGTTCTAGAAGTGTTTCTTTTACATAAGTGGGAGCTTTTATATTAGGGGCATAGATATTCAGGATTGAGACTTCATTCTGATGGATTTTTCCTGTTATGAGTATAAAGTGTCCCTTTCCATCTCTTCTGATTGATTTTAGTTTGAAGTCAACTTTGTTGGAAATTAGTATGGCCACACCTGCTTGTTTCTTAGGGCCATTTGCTTGATAAACATTTTCCCAACCCTTTACTCTGAGTAGGTGTCTGTCTTTGTGGTTGAGGTGTGTTTCTTGTAAACAGCAAAATGTTGGATTCTGTTTTCGTATCCAGTCTCTTAGCCTGTGCCTTTTTATAGGTGAATTGAGTCCATTGATATTAAGTGATATTAATGACCTGTGGTTGTTAACTTCAGTCATTTTTAGTAGTAGAGTTTGTGTGTTTCCCTTCTTCTAGTTGTGCTGGTGAAGGGTCGCTAGATGCCTGAGTTATTGTGGGCGTTGTTGGACTCCTTGGTTTGTGATTTTCCTTCTATTACTTTCTGCAAGGCTGGATTTGTGGCTGCGTATTGTTTAAATCTGTTTTTGTCCTGGAATATCTTGTTTTCTCCATCAATGGTGAATGCAAGCTTTGCTGGGTATAATAGTCTAGGCTTGCATCCATGTTCCCTTAGTGTCTGTAGCACATCTATCCAAGCTCTTCTGGCTTTCATGGTTTCCATTGAGAAATCAGGTGTAATTCTGATAGGTTTCCCTTTATATGTTACTTGACCTTTTTCCTTTGCAGCTCTTAATATCTGTTCTTTATTCTGTATGTTTTGTGTTTTGATTATTATATGGCGTGGGGATGCTTTCTTTTGATCCAGTCTATTTGGTGTTCTGTAGGCTTCTTGTACCTTCATAGGAACCTCCTTCTTTAGGTTGGGGAAGTTTTCTTCTATAATTTTGTTGAATATGTTTTCTGGGCCTTTGAGTTGTAATTCTTCTCCTTCTTCTACCCCAATTATTCTTAGGTTTGGTCTTTTCATGGTGTCCCAGATTTCCTGAATGTTTTGTGTTAAGAATTTGTTAGATTTGTTTAGTTCTTTAATCTGTGAGTTTATTTCCTCTATAGTATCTTCAGAGTCCGAGATTCTTTCTTCCATCTCTTGTATTCGGTTGGAAATACTTGTCTCTGAAGTTTCTGTTCGTTTACTCAGAGTTTCCATTTCCAGTCGTCCCTCAGATTGTGTTTTCTTCAGTACCTCCATTTCATTTATCAGGTCTTGTACTGTTTCCCTTACCTGTTTGATTGCTTTTTCTTGATTTTCTTGTTTTTCTTGGGTATCTTTGAGTGATTTATTTATTTCGTCTACCTTTTTGTTTGTCATCTCCATTTCTTTATGGCAGTTTTTTACCTCCTGTTTAAGGTCCTCTATTATTTTCATAAAGTACTGTTTAAGGTCGGTTTCTTCTATATCTTCTGGGGTAGGGTGTTCAATTCTTGTTGTTTCGGGATGTCTGGCTTGTGGTGATGTCATGTTGCCTCTCATGTTGTTGGAGGAGCTCCTGCATTGGCGCCTGCCCATCTCTTCCTTCAAAAGGAGCCCGGAGGCGTTTCGTGTCCTAGACCAATCTTTGCTGTGACTGAAACTGGTTGGATCTCCCCAGTGCCAGAGGAGGACCTATTCCTTGCGTCACAATCTGAAGAAGCCAGCACTCCCTTGCAGGAATCCTCAGCCCTGCCTGGAGGGCAGAGTCTGACCCCTTTGGGTGGAAGGCCTTAGAACAGGAGCAGGACACCTGAGAACACTAAGGAAAACTTGGGAGACACAGGGACTGGGGAACCGACACAAGCCTGAAGACGGAAGTGGGGGTAGGGGGGGTCTGTGCTCTCTTCCAGGGCAGGTTACCCCAGGGTCCGCATTTACTCACCAGTTCAGATGGAATGTCAGGGCACAGGATCAGGGATTCCAGGCAGCCCAGGGTCGCAGCCCAGACAAAAGGGCCAAGGTGGGGGCAGGGCGGGATGGAATACCACACAGCGAACCTGGCAGCACAATCTGAAGGAGCCCGCACCCCTCCGCAGGAATCCTCAGACCTGCCTGGAGGCCAGAGTCTGACCCCTTTGGGTGGATGGCCTTAGAACAGGAGCAGGACACCTGAGAACACTAAGGAAAACTTGGGAGACACAGGGACCGGGGGACCGACACAAGCCTGCAGAGGGAAGTGGGGGTAGGGGGGTCTGTGCTCTCTTCCAGGGCAGGTTGCCCCAGGGTCCGCATTCACTCACCAGTTCAGATGGAATGTCAGGGCACAGGATCAGGGATTCCAGGCAGCCCAGGGTCGCAGCCCAGACCGCTAATTTAATTTTAACTTAGACTCTGGATGCATATGAATGCACACATAGATATTAATGATATATGGCTTGTGTTAGCTTCATTTTTGAGCAAGGACACATGTTTGGTGGATTAGTAACACAGTGAAGGGCTTAGGGCAGGAGCTGGTCAGCAGCTTAACAAGGCTTCAGTTTTCTATATCATAGGCTCTTTCCAGTGTCTTTATGATGAACACTTGTGATTCAGCAAACCCTGGTTTCCATGCAAGCATGCCCATCAATATGTAAAGCAAAACAACTTTGCAATTACCAAGCAGTTTTTGTAATCTTGTCCAAAAGAGGAATAGTCAGGATTTTTGCCCATTGTTTAGATTTCACTAAAGATATAGCAAGATATCCATATGCAAAAGAATAATGCAAGGGTATCTGTAATGTCAGAGAAAGATAGGTACCACAGGACCTCAGGACTTTACAGAATTGAGAAGGTTATTAATATGGATGCATAGTCTCAAGGGTTGGTTAGAAGAGGCCATA
Organism: Arvicola amphibius; assembly: GCF_903992535.2. NCBI lineage: Eukaryota > Metazoa > Chordata > Mammalia > Rodentia > Cricetidae > Arvicola > Arvicola amphibius. Next base: position 72,945,068 of record NC_052049.1, on the reverse strand, counting down.
GTATGTGGGGGTGGGGGAAGAGGCATGAGTGAGTATCAAGGAGGTTAATCTCTGGCACATGAACAAGGCATTCACATATCAAGAAGTCAGAAGAAACAACACTGAACGTTTTCACTATAAAATATTAGTTATTTGCAGATGGGCATGGAGGTGCATGCCTTTAATACCAGCACTTAGAAGGCAGAGACAGATGGTCCTCTGTGAGTTAGTTGTCAGATTAGTCTACTAGTCAAGTCTTATGACACCTTGGGCTACACAAAAAACTATGTATTGAAAAAACTCTCAAAGAAACACATGTACATGCTTAACTTGAGCCAAAATGGTACATGTATGAGTTTGGAAGCTTTAAACTATTAATGTCTATAATTTATATGTTTTATGGATCACCTAGAGAAAACAGTGGAGAATATAATTTTGCATTTTTCTTTCAACCCTCCCTCACTTTCATTCTATCGCAGTTAAATGTTATTAAATATATGCGTTCTCCTAATTAGCTGAACCCAGTGCCACTTTCATCTTGAAATGCCCTCGGAGATACACATTATACACTTGTTCTACTTGATGAGTTAATGGCTGTTTTTGCCAAAATCTGTGTAGAATAAAGTACTAAGACATCATTAGCCAGGACATACTCAAAGTATAATTTTGGTGAGAACAATCGATGGATTTTCCATATCCCTTCACTTACAAAGTGATTGGCTTTGATTTTACTTTTACAATCGATAGGTGAATAGAGGGGAAAAAGAGTATTTATAAAGTCTCATACCATGATTTATCAGCTCCAGCACTGCTAACAGTTTGTGCAACCTACTTATTGTATAGTCACACACATTGCTAGCTAGACCTTCTTTCTACTTGAGATATCAATCTTGCCTTCCTCTGGTTGTAATAGCCAAAACATATTACTGAATGTCTTCTGTATGATAAAATTGCTTCTGCTTCAGAACTGCTGTTATAATGACCAACTCTTGGGCCCTGATCCACCCATTTCAAGTAGGCTAAGAACACAGACAAGCTTATTCCATTAGACATAGAGCTGGTTAAATTTTTCTGTGTGGTGCCATAGAGTATATGACTATAAAGAAATATACTGTCTTTCACATTCATGTGCCATGGTGTCCCAAGTGTGTACATAAATGTTTAAAATAGAAATATGTTTTAAAAGATACAGTATCCCATAAAACTGTGCACACAAAGGACAAAATGGAAGCCCATGGAAAACTAATGGAAAAATTATAACCTGAATCCTCTTAGTGTTAAATTATAAAAATCAACTCAACTAAAATATATGTAAATAAAGATGAGAAGGAATGATTTTTTTTAAAAAAAAATACAACCATCGTATGCCAATTCACCTACATTTTTAAAGTAAAAACTGTCTTTTTTTTACTACAGAGAGTCATTATAGCCAGGACAAAGTATTAAAAACCTTCCATCTGTCCTCTCCAGCATTTGTCTACTTCCATGGTCTGTTTTCCTTTGAATATAGTGTTACAGACTTTGCCTGAGTAGTGCAGACACTAAGAGAAAAGGCTGTTCTCAGAATGTGTGATATTTCCTATGAGTCACGGAACTCTAAAGCCATGAATGGGTAGTCATAATACATTAGCAAACTCTTTATTTTTTTTCCAACCCTGATGCAGACAGATTTATGGTCATTGTCGATTTTAATCTCCTGAATGCCCAGTCACAATGGAGTGCAGCAGAGAAGCTTCTGGGTGGAGACTGAAAGTCCCCTGAGTCAGAAAGAGCCATCAGGCTGCATGTTTAGTGACAGTCAACTAGGACTGTGATTAGCCAATGAGAATGACCCATCTGCATGGCATTCGCCCTCCTGGAGTACAGTCCATCTCATTGGTCATATGATATCAATAAGATACAGAGAGAACATGCCAAAACCCATAATTATATACACACATTTTAAAATTTGTACTAATCATACATGGTCAATATGGAGTGAAACAAACTGTCTGGTATCCTTAGGCATAATGTGAAACACTGATTTTGAATGGATGTTCGTTTACTTGAAAAATATTTGTTAATAACAAAGACCACACCACCTCAGCCTTGTAAATATTTAGTTTATGAGAGCCCACATGTGCATTAAAATAAGCAGATGATCCTCCTGAATATGTGGATGTGGTAAATATTGAATATTGAGCCATAAATACCAGAATTAGGTATCTAGACTTGTGAAAACATATAATGATCATTAGATACAAGGCAAGTACCAGAAAATGTTACCAAGCTGCATACATCTGAACCCATTATTAAATATTTTTATAGATGTCTGCCAGATACACCTCATTCCAAAGTTCTCATTCTTCTAGAAGTAATAGAAAATCAATTTCAAATTGAGTAAGAACATGAGTACTTTTATCAGTGAAATGAGTCACCAGTGATGACCATATGTGGCATCATATCTAGTCTCCCCTCTCCATGCTTGCTTAAGACTCCTTTGAATTTATGATTTTTGTGTTTGCCCCTTGATGTCCAAGTTGTAGCAAATCTGATTACCATTAGACAGATAGAGATTATCATGAATGGATTTACTTTATAAAAATATCTTACAGTACAAATTTGCTTAGATTTCTATAGCCAACATTGAGTTTCAGGCTATTCTTAATCCTCTTAGGAAGAAGAGGGTAACATTCATTTGGATCAGCTAATCAAATTGAGTTCTTCATTTTTACTGAGTTCCTAGGAGAAGACGTAGATTACCAAACAAAATTTCCCTCTAAGACAGTCATTCTTAATCTTCCTAATGCTGTTATATTTCCTCATGTTGTGGTGATCCCCCAACCATGAAATTGGTTTTGTTGCTATTCCATAAATGTAATTTTTCTATGATCCCTATGCAAGGGTCATTAGACCACCAAAGGGGCCATGACTCAGAGTTTGAGAACCACTTCTTTAAGAGATACAGCCTTCATAGACTATGCAGGAAGAAAGGATGAATGTAAGGAAGGTTTCATTGTCTCTGCCCACCTACCTGTTTCACAATTTCTAATTCATATTAATCATAAAACCTCGGGAATCAGATATTGGGGCAAATGCAAAAAGATCAAAGAGAGAAGGAGCAAGCCTAACTCCTGAGCTTCGAAGGGACTACTTCATGTCTCCTCCTGCCTTATATTTCTCTCTCTGACCAGCTATATCACTTCTTGCTGTCTGTACAGACCTCCAGACCTCTATGGTTAACTAGTGCCCTCTGACCTTCAGGCAAGCTTTATTTGTTAGAGTACAAATCAAGTATCACCACACCCTCCATCCACTTTTATAGGTTATACCATAGCATATGATAGATGTTCCACTAAATCACTACTTTTTAGTCTTTTAAATATTGTATTTTCATTTTCAATTTCTCCTTCTCTATATAATTTATATTATCAATTGATTATAATTGCCATATTCTGAAACATGTGATATTCCAATAATGTGTAATAAACAGATTAGGCTAATTAGCATGTCTGTTACTTCAAACACATTTTTTAAATGTAGAGAGTGTTACAAATTCTAAATAGGAAGATATTGCTAACTATAGTCATTTTGTTTGCAGCTGAATAAAGAGTATATTAATATCTAAGTATGACTTCATTCTGTTCATCTACCTCACTCCATCCCTGACACCCTCATAACTCTCTCCTCACACTCTGCTAATTGCCATTCTGAACTAACCCTTCATGATATAAATCTCCTCAGCTTCTACATGTAAGACCATGTGCTCTTATTCATCTATCCTATCTCACTTCACTAGTACCCATCAAGCTAACAATATAGTTTCTAATTGTAAGAATTCTTTATGGTTGATTAGTATTTCATTTTGTATACATATTAGGTCATTGTAGCCACCCATCTACTGTTGGACACATTGATCCTCTGTCTTGTGAAAGGTGTTGCATAAACATGGCACATATCTCCTTTGTCATATGATTTGCATTATAGTTGAATAAATTTTCAATACTTCAACAGCATGGAAGAGTCCATTTTCTCTGTATGGACACTGTTGTTTTATGAATAATAGTTATTCATACTGGGTGATTTCTATTAGTAATATTATGTATTTTTATTTTGGGGTTGTGAGCCTAGCATTTAATGGCTGAGCCATCTCACCGGCTGGAAATCAAGCATTTTTACATTAACTATTTGGCATCAGGATGCCTGTCTTTCTTGAGTCACAAAATGCTACAAAACACACTCTCCACTAAAATTCTATAGATCAGAAAAATAAGTTGAGAATGTCTTGTAACCTTAACTTTAAAAGACACTAAACAGCAGTGGTAGCCAAACAACAGAAAGCTCACTCCAAAATAAGGACAACCCAACAGAAATACAGAAAAGTAAGAAATTAATCCATCTATTTTTCCCAAACTGATTTTGGATAAAGGCAACAAAAGCACACATTGGGGAAGGGACCATCTCTTTAACTCATGGTTCTGGGAATCCACATGCAGAAGAATAAATCCAGATCTGTCCACTGCCCCTTATAAGAATTAAGTCTAAGTGAAATACAGTTAAAGGTTATGACCCCCAAATTCTGCATTTGTTAGAGTAAAACACAGGGGTATTATCTTAAAATACTAGCCTCTGGTGATTATTATTTTGTTTGTTTCTACATAGCACAGACAAGAAAAGTAAAAAAAAAAAAAGTGAATAATGCTATGCTCATCTAAGATGCTTATCATAGCAAAGGAAATAATCAACAGGATGAAAAAGCAGTCTATACAATGGGGGACAACATTCAAGATGTGCATCAGATAAGAAAGATGAGTAGCTGGAATTGCTGTAATACAGATTTAGTATCAAAAAATAACATGGTGTGGGTTGTAGAATATGAATGTAGCTGCTTTCAAAAATAATCTGATTTTTTTAAAGTAATCATTATGTTACTTTCAGCGTTCCCACCCTTCCACCCCCTCCCTGCAGAACAAAGCTTTCTGGAGGTTTTCAGGTCTATAGAAATGTACTGCACATTTTATCTATATCCTCATCAGCCACCCACCACCTTTTTTAGGGCTCATTCAATTCTTCAATTGATCATTACAGAATAACCCTTTCTGTTCTTATACTTTTCTGAAATACTTCCCTGTATTTCCATTACCGACACCAATTACAAACAAGATGTTCAGGAAGAATCTATGTTGATGCTTTGATATTGTTTATAAAACAGAAAAATGAAAAGGAGTAACACAGAGAAATTGTCAACAAGTTCTTACAGGACAATAAGCCAAAAAGGGAACATAGATCAATTGAATAATTAAAAAATAAACTTAACTAATTTTTGATAAGTTAAAAAAGTCATTGTTTTGAATATAGAAAATATATAAATACCACACTCACAAAATATTCAATTGGCCTAATTAAGTCAGAATTTTGTTGAGTACATATTAATTTCATGACTGTGGTACACAAAATAGAAATATGTTTTATACTAAGTCAACCATAATATAAAAATGAATGCAGTATATATGCATACTTTCTTTTAATGTACACCAATTAAACCTAGACTTTGTAGTAATATTCTATGATAAGACATTGACCAAAATGAACTTGGGGAACAAAAGAGTTAATATGAGTTCCACTTCTATCCACAAGGAGCCAGGACAAGAACTCAACACAGGAGCCTGGACCCAGGAACTGAAGCAGAACCCTTGGAGGAAAACAGCTTATTGACTTGCTCAGCTATTTTTTTTTTATACATCTCTGGCCCATCTGCTCAGGGATGGTACTAACCACCATGGGCTGGGTCCTCCTGCAACAATTAGCAGCAAAAAACAGGCCACATAGTTATGACAAGAGGCTAATTTGATTAAAGCAATTGCTAAATCAAGGTTCTGTCATCCCACATGACTTTACTTGGGGTCACCTTGATAAAACCTAGCCAGTCCACTGCTGGTTGTCTTTTGTCTTTTGAGACAGTCATGACTGTGTTCTGAACCATACTATGGCTACAGTTCCCTTCTCCATCAGTTTCATCCACAGGCAGAGTTGCCTGGTCCTCTGGCTCTCCATTGAATCCATTCCCATGGGACAGCCCCAACCAGCAGCTCAGCAGAGTGAATTCGATGATTCTTAGGCTGATCAAAGGCCTGAGGGTTCTCCAATGCTACCTCAGTCACTCACTGCCTGAATTATCATCCAACAAGACTTTTAATTTCCTTGAGTATTCCTGTACCTTTGTATCAGGAAAATCGACTTTAGAATCTGTTTTCACTCTCAGATATATAAATGATGCCATTTTTATAGCAGAAAGTTCCTATTGTGTGTGTCAGGGACTCCTGAATATTCATATTTATTTAATCATTTCAACTATAACAGTATCAAAGCTAGTGAATATCAAGCACATATGTCTGTACACTTCTATTCATCACGTTTCACTATATGATCACCACAGAACCTTATGGCATGTTATTTCTCTGTAGTTCTGCTCAACTGAACTCATGGTCAACTGTGCTGCATGCCTGAATAAGATTATAGAGCATAGATCCCGCCCTGCCCCCACCTTGGCCCTTTTGACCCGGCAGCGTCCCTGGGCTGCCTGGAATCCCTGATCCTGTGCCCTGAAGTTCCATCTGGACTGGTGAGTGCGGAACCTAGGGCAACCTGCCCTAGAAGAGAGCACAGAACCCTCCCACCAGCTCCCTCTGCAGGCTTGTCTTTGTTTCTCAAGTGCCTGCCTCTCCCAAGCCTTCCCTAGTGTTTTCAGGTGTCCTGCTCCTGTACTAAGGCCATCCACCCAAAGGGGTCAGACTCTGGCCTCCAGGCAGGTCTGAAGATTCCAGCAAGGGAGTGGGGGCTTCTTCAGATTGTGACGCAAGGAATAGGTCCTCCTCTGGCACTGGGGAGATCCAACCAGTTTCAGTCATAGCAAAGATTGGTCTAGGACAACAAGCACCTCCAGGCTCCTTTTGAAGGAAGAGATGGGCAGGCGCCAATGCAGGAGCTCCTCCAACAACATGAAAGGCAACATGATGATGTGGGAGAGTCTTCTGTTTGAGTTGATTTCATTGGCTAATAAAGAAGCTGCCTGGCCCATTTGATTGGCCAGTCCTTAGGTGGGTTGAGTAGACAGAACAGGAAGAAGGAAGTGAGGTAGATGGCTCAGTCAGATGCTACGCCTCTCCTAAGTTAGACAGACTGCCATGCCTCTGCTCAGAGAGAGAGACGCGATGAAGCTCCAGCCCAAGATGGACGTACGCTAGAATCTACCTGGTAAGGCACCACTTTGTGGTGCTACACAGTTTATTAGATATGGGTTAGACAAGATGTGAGTAAGAGGCTGAAAATAATGGGCCAGGCAGTATTTAAAAGAATACAATTTGTGTGTTGTTATTTTGGGGCATAAGCTAGTCAGGAGGCTGAAAGCAGGGTGGCGGGAAGCCGGCCCACAGCTCCACACTACAGAATGGCACCCAACGTGGATAACTGAATCCACAGAAAGCCTGAGAAAGCTTGGGAAAGACTAGAGTAAAGCATGTTTTCTTGATAACAGCAATTTCTCGGGTCTGAGCAAGCGCTCTCATCTAAGAGAGGCTTCCTGACTCAGCTTCAGCTGCAAAACCGTGCAGCTCTTTTAAGAGGTCCTGCCACGAAACACTTAAATGGTGTTGATGAAAAGCTGAATGTGTGTTTTTTGTTTTTTAGCCGTAGCAGGAAAAAAAGCTGTGCCGTTTTAAAATGCCAGCTTTCTGGGCCATCCTGCCAGGGCAAATTCTGACTCTTTCAAGCAGGCAGTCCTGACTACGGAGCTTTGGGGTGTTGTTTAACACTGTTGCAGCTTGCTTGCTGGCAGGGACCTTGAACCGCCACAGAGTTGTGATGATAAACATGGCTACAGCTGGTACCTCTGCCACGAGGCTGGAAAGCTAAGGAATGGGCTGGATCCAGCTGCCAAAGTCACGGCTTTAGTCCTACTGATATTGTTTGGTAAATTAAAGACTCATGTGGTCAGAAAAAGAGAAATATACAGTAAAGAAAGATTCAAAGACAAAGAAAACCTCTAAATGTTTTACAGTGTGTTAAAAATATACGCAAGCTAAAGGTTAAAGTTCTTAGGGTAAAAAAGGAAGAAAGAAAGTAGTTGGGTGTGATAGTACACACCTTTAATCCCAACACTTGAGAGGCAAAGGTAGATTGACCTCTGTGACTTCAAGGTGTGGCAGGACACACCTTTAATCCCAATGCCTGGCAGGCAGAGACAGACAGATCTCTGTGAGTTCAAGGTGTGGTAGCATACACCTTTAATCCCAGCACTTGGGAAGTAGAGGCAAGTGGATTTCTGAGAGTTCAAGGACAGCCTGGTCTACAGAGTTATTCCAGGACAAAGATATACAGAGAACCTGTCTCAAAAAGTAAAAGTAAAAATAAACGAAATAGAGGTTAAAACAAAGCTGCAGAAAGATGGAAAATACACGGAGAATCTTGATACTGTATGCTATTATGCTCTCTTTGAATTGTTTGAATGCTGAGGAAGGAGCAACAGCTGCTAAAAGATATTTGTTTATAAATGCTGCTGAACTAATCCAACATAGATATTTTGAAAATACCTTGACTTCAGAATTTGGATCTAAGGATATGATACTTTGGAAAAGAGATTCTTCTTTTGTTTTTACAGAAAATGAGACCTTATGGATTGCTTCTTTCCCAATATGGTATGATAGACCACGCCCTCCTGAAAGGTTGCTATGAATACCCTCAGAAAATTACTTCACCCAACTGATGACTGAGATGAACCTGGCACACAGGTTACACCATGAAAGATCTGATTAACAGCGTCCCCATTCAGCAGGAAGCAGTTTGGAGAGAGATAACTGCGCCCATATTCCCAAATATTGTTTATAAATGTTCTTTTACATTTAAAGGGGGATATGATATATATATGAATAATTTGCATTGGTATGGATTTTAAGGTCAATTTTGTTATATGTATATGTATTTTTGATACTGATTAAGGTATTGTGATTGTGTAGTTCATTTTAAAAATGTAATGTATAGTTAAGAAATATAGGTTGTTAATGGATAATCATTGATAATAGTAAAGCTTATAGTCATGTTAGTTAGATTTTCTAGATATATAGAGATATATTTCAGTTAGATAGACATTCTTCATATCTTTCAAAGACTACAGAATATTCCACTTAAATGTTTTAATAACTTAAGGCTTTTCATGACAATGAGACACGTCTGCTCCTGGCAGCACCAATCTACTTCAAGAAGATGATGGGCATCGAAGAGGATCCTTATGGAGTTTGGTAGCAATTTGGGCAAGAAACTGCTCTTGCCTGGACTGTTGCAGAAACTGGACACAAAGAACCCACAGAGAGAGGACTGCTGAACTTGCCTAAAGGTGAGATGATTCTTTGGGGTTCCTGACTCATGAAAGAGTCTGCGAGACATTCTGCAGGACACAGCAGATACTTACTGAACTGCCTTTGAAATTTCCTGCTTCATGGAAACGTCTGCTGGAAACTATGGGCCTGTAGGCCGAAGATGGATGCCCCAACGGTACAGAGGAACTTTGGGTGACTGTCCAAGCAGCGAGATGTCTCTGTGATTTCTAGAGTTTGGAAGTTGCTTATTTCTTGTTTACTTAGGTAATATTATATCCTTCTGGAGTCTTTGATGGAGTTGAAGAATGGATAGATAGTTATAGTTTTCCTTAGTTATGATAAAAGATAAAGTAGATATAAATATTGTAACTATAATTCTTGCTTGATAACTGTTTTGTTATATGTAATTTTGCTATGTTAAAGTTAAAGCCTTCTTTTTATTGTTTAAACAGAAAAAGGGGAAATGATGTGGGAGAGTCTTCTGTTTGAGTTGATTTCATTGGCTAATAAAGAAGCTGCCTGGCCCATTTGATTGGCCAGTCCTTAGGTGGGTGGAGAAGACAGAACAGGAAGAAGGAAGTGAGGTAGATGGCTCAGTCAGATGCTACGCCTCTCCTAAGTTAGAAAGACTGCCATGCCTCTGCTCAGAGAGAGAGACGCGATGAAGCTCCAGCCCAAGATGGACGTACGCTAGAATCTACCTGGTAAGGCACCACTTTGTGGTGCTACACAGTTTATTAGATATGGGTTAGACAAGATGTGAGTAAGAGGCTGAAAATAATGGGCCAGGCAGTATTTAAAAGAATACAATTTGTGTGTTGTTATTTTGGGGCATAAGCTAGTCAGGAGGCTGAAAGCAGGGTGGCGGGAAGCCGGCCCACAGCTCCACACTACAACATGACATCACCGCAATCCAGACATCCCAAAACAACAAGAATTGAACACCCTACCCCAGAAGATATAGAAGAAACCGACCTTAAACAGTACTTTATGAAAATAATAGAGGACCTTAAACAGGAGGTAAAAAAACTGCCATAAAGAAATGGAGATGACAAACAAAAAGGTAGACAAAATAAATAAATCTCTCAAAGATACCCAAGAAAAACAAGAAAAAGCAATCAAACAGGTAAGGGAAACAGTACAAGACCTGATAAATGAAATGGAGGTATTGAAGAAAACACAATCTGACGGACGACTGGAAATGGAAACTCTGAGTAAACGAACAGAAACTTCAGAGACAAGTATTTCCAACCGAATACAAGAGATGGAAGAAAGAATCTCGGACTCTGAAGATACTATAGAGGAAATATATTCACAGATTAAAGAACTAAACAAATCTAACAAATTCTTAACACAAAACATTCAGGAAATCTGGGACACCATGAAAAGACCAAACCTAAGAATAATTGGGGTAGAAGAAGGAGAAGAATTACAACTCAAAGGCCCAGAAAACATATTCAACAAAATTATAGAAGAAAACTTCAACAACCTAAAGAAGGATGTTCCTATGAAGGTACAAGAAGCCTACAGAACACCAAATAGACTGGATCAAAAGAAAGCATCCCCACGCCATATAATAATCAAAACACAAAACATACAGAATAAAGAACAGATATTAAGAGCTGCAAAGGAAAAAGGTCAAGTAACATATAAAGGGAAACCTATCAGAATTACACCTGATTTCTCAATGGAAACCATGAAAGCCAGAAGAGCTTGGATAGATGTGCTACAGACACTAAGGGAACATGGATGCAAACCTAGACTACTATACCCAGCAAAGCTTGTATTCACCGTTGATGGAGAAAACAAGATATTCCAGGACAAAAACAGATTTAAACAATACGCAGCCACAAATCCAGCCTTGCAGAAAGTAATAGAAGGAAAATCACAAACCAAGGAGTCCAACAACGCCCACAATAACTCAGGCATCTAGCGACCCTACACCAGCACAACTAGAAGAAGGGAAACACACAAACTCTACTACAAAATAATGACTGGAGTTAACAACCACTGGTCATTAATATCACTTAATATCAATGGACTCAATTCACCTATAAAAACACACAGGCTAAGAGATTGGATACAAAAACAGGATCCAACAGTCTGCTGTTTACAAGAAACACACCTCAACCACAAAGACAGACACCTACTCAGAGTAAATGGTTGGGAAAAGGTTTATCAAGCAAATGGACCTAAGAAACAAGCCGGTGTGGACATACTAATTTCTAACAAAGTTGACGTCAAACTAAAATCAATCAGAAGAGATGGAAAGGGACACTTCATACTCACAACAGGAAAAATCCTTCAGAAGGAAGTCTCAATCCTGAATATCTATGCCCCTAATATAAAAGCTCCCACTTATGTAAAAGAAACACTTCTAGAACTCAAGGCAGCCATCAAACCACACACACTAATAGTTGGAGACTTCAACACTCCTCTCTCACCAATGGACAGGTCAATCAGACAGAAACCTAACAGAGAATTGAAAGACTTAATGGAGGTAATGAACCAAATGGACTTAACAGACATCTATAGAACACTCCACCCAAATAGGAAAGAATATACCTTCTTCTCTGCAGCTCATGGAACCTTTTTGAAAATTGACCACATACTTGTTAACAAAGCAATCTTCCACAGTTACAAAAAAGTATTAGTAACCACCTGTGTCTTATTGGATCACCATGGATTAAATTTAGAACTCAACAACAATGCTACCCCCAGAAAGCCCACAAACTCATGGAAACTGAACAGTCAACTACTGAACCACAGCGGGGTCAAGGAAGAAATAAAGAAAGAAATGAAAGTCTTTCTTGAATTTAATGAAAACAAAGACACAACATACTCAAACCTATGGGACACAATGAAAGTAGTGCTAAGAAGAAAATTCTTAGCACTAAGTGCCCACTTAAAGAAAATGGAGAAAGCACTGATTGGTGACTTAACAGCACACCTGAAAGCTCTGGAAAAACAAAAGAAGCAGACTCACCTAGGAGAAGTAAAAGACTGGAAATAATTAAACTGAGGGCAGAAATCAACAAAATAGAAACAGAGAAAAAATCCAAAGAATCAATGAAACCAAAAGTTGGTTCTTGGAGAAAATCAACAAGATTGACAAACCCTTAGCCAAACTAATAAAACGGCAGAGGGAGAACATGCAAATTAATAAGATTAGAAGTGAAAAGGGGGACATAACCACAGACACAGAGGAAATTCAGAGAATCATTAGATCTTACTACAATAGCCTGTATGCCACAAAATTTGAAAATGTAAAAGAAATGGACAGTTTTTTAGATAAATACCATATACCAAAGTTAAACCAGGGCCAGGTAAATGCTCTAAATAGTCCTGTTAGTCGCGAAGAATTAGAAACTGTTATCAAAAACCTCCCTACCAAAAAGAGCCCAGGACCAGATGATTTCAATGCAGAATTCTACCAGAACTTCCAAGAAGACCTAATACCTATACTCCTTAAGGTATTTCATAATATAGAAACACAAGAGTCACTGCCAAATTCTTTCTATGAAGCTACAGTTACCCTGATACCTACACCAAACAAAGACTCAACCAAGAAAGAGAATTACAGGCCAATCTCACTCATGAACATTGAGGCAAAAATTCTCATTAAAATCCTGGCAAACTCAATCCAAGAACACATTAGAAAAATTATCCACTACGATCAAGTAGGCTTCATCCCAGAGATGCAGGGCTGGTTCAACATATGTAAATCTATCAATGTAATCCATCATAAAAATAAACTGAAGGATAAAAACCATATGGTCATCTCATTAGATGCTGAAAAAGCATTTGACAAAATTCAGCACCCTTTTATGATAAAGGTCCTGGAGAGATTAGGGATACAAGGGTCATTCCTAAATATAATAAAAGCTATTTACAGCAAGCCGACAGCTAACATCAAACTAAACGGAGAGAAACTCAAGGCTATCCCACTAAATTCAGGAACACGACAAGGCTGTCCACTCCTTATCTCTTCAATATAGTGCTTGAAGTTTTAGCAATAGCAATAAGACAACATAAGGGAATCAAGGGGATTCGATTTGGAAAGGAAGAAGTTAAACTTTTGTTATTTGCAGATGATATGATAGTGTACATAAGAGACCCGAAAAACTCCACCAAAGAACTCCTACAGCTGATAAACTCCTTTAGTATCGTGGCAGGTTACAAGATCAACTCCAAAAAATCAGTTGCCCTCCTATGCACAAAGGATAAGGAAGCAGAGAGGGAAATCAGAGAAGCTTCACCTTTCACAATAGCCACAAATAGCATAAAATATCTTGGGGTAACTCTAACCAAGGAAGTGAAAGACCTATTTGACAAGAACTTTAAGCCTTTGAAGAAAGAAATTGAAGAGGATACCAGAAAATGGAAGGATCTCCCTTGCTCATGGATTGGGAGGATCAACATAGTAAAAATGGCAATACTACCAAAGGCAATCTGTAGATTTAATGCAATCCTCTTAAAGATCCCATCAAAATTCTTCACAGACCTTGAGAGGACAATAATCAACTCTATACAGAAGAAGAAGAAACCCAGGATAACCAAAACAATCTTATACAATAAAGAAATTTCTGGAGGCATTACCATCCCTGACTTCAAACTCTATTACAGAGCTACAGTATTGAAAACAGCTTGGTATTGGCATAAAAATAGAGAAGTAGACCAATGGAATCGAATAGAAGACCCAGATCTTAACCCACAAACCTATGAACACCTGATTTTTGATAAAGGAGCTAAAAGCACACAATGGAAGAAAGAAAGCATTTTTCAACAAATGGTGCTGGCATAACTGGATGTCAACCTGTAGAAGAATGAAAGTAGATCCGTGTCTATCACCATGCACAAAACTCAAGTCCAAATGGATTAAAGACCTCAATATCAATCTGAACACACTGAACCTGTTAGAGGAGAAAGTGGGAAATACTCTACAACATTTGGGCACAGGAGACCGCTTCCTACGTATAGCCCCAGCAGCACAGACATTAAGGTCAATATTGAATAAATGGGACCTCCTGAAGCTGAGCAGTTTCTGTAAAGCAAAGGACACTGTCACTAAGACAAAAAGCCAGCCTACTGACTGGGAAAAGATCTTCACCAACCCCACAACAGACAAAGGTCTGATCTCCAAAATATATAAGGAACTCAAGAGACTAGACTTTAAAATGCTAATGAACCCAATTAAAAAATGGGGCACTGAACTGAACAGAGAATTCTCAACAGAAGAAGTTCGAATGGCCAAAAGACACTTAAGGGCATGCTCAACCTCCTTAGCAATCAGGGAAATGCAAATCAAAACAACGTTAAGATACCATCTTACACGTGTCAGAATGGCTAAAATCATAAACAACAATGATAGCCTTTGCTGGAGAGGATGTGGAGTAAGGGGTACACTCATCCATTGCTGGTGGGAATGCAAACTCGTGCAACAGCTTTGGAAAGCAGTGTGGAGGTTTCTCAGGAAATTTGGGATCCACCTACTCCAGGACCCAGCAATCCCACTCTTGGGAATTTACCCAAGAGATGCCCAATCATATTACAAAAGCATCTGTTCAACTATGTTTATAGCAGCATTATTTGTAATAGCCAGAACCTGGAAACAACCTAGATGCTCTTCAGTGGAAGAATGGTTTAAGAAAGTGTGGAATATATACATGCTAGAATACTACTCAGCGGTAAAAAACAATGACATCTTGAATTTTGCATGCAAATGGAGAGAAATAGAAAACACCATCCTGAGTGAGGTAACCCAGGCCCAAAAAGATGAACATGGGATGTACTCACTCATAATTGGGTTCTAGCCATAAATAAAGGACATCGAGCCTATAATTCGTAAAAATCCTAGAGAAGCTAAATAAGAAGGTGAACCCAACGAAAAACATAGTTATCCTCCTGTATACTGGAAGTAGACAAGACTGCCAGACAAAAAATGGGAACATAGGGGTGGGGTGGGATGGGGGGAGGGGGGATGGGGCGAGAAATGTGTGAAGTGGAGGATGGGAAGAGCTTGGGGGAATAGGATGGTTGGGATATAGGAAGGGTGGATATGGGAACAAGGAATTATGTATCTTACTTATGGGAGCCATTCTAGGGTTGGCAGAGGCTTGACTCTAGAGGGGTTCCCAGGTGTCCATGAAGACGCCCCCAGCTAGGTCCTTGGGCAGCTGAGGAGAGGGTGCCAGAAATGGCCAGATCCTATTGCCATACTCATGAATGTCTTGCATATCACCATAGAACCTTCACCTGGAATTGGATGGAGAAAATGACAGAGCCCCACATAGGAGCACCGGACTGAGCTCCCAAGGTCCTGATGAGGAGCAAAAGGAGGGAGATCATGAGCAAGGAAGTCAGGACCGTGAGGAGTGCGTTTACCCATTGAGACGGTGGGACAGATCTAACGGGAGACCACCAAGTCCAGTTGGAATGGAACTGATGGAACAGGGGACCAAACCGGGCTCCCTGAATGTGGCTGACGGTGGAGGAGGACTGAGAACCCAAGGACAATGGCAATGAATGTGAACTCTACAGCATGGACGGGCTCACTGTGAGCCTTAACCTTCACCTGGCGATGAATGGAGATAGAGACAGAGTCCCACATTGGAGCACCGGACTGAGCTCCCAAAGTTCTGATGAGGAGCGGATGGAGAGAGAGCATGAGAAAGTCAGAACCATGAGGGACGCGTTCACCCACTGAGATGGCAGGACAGAACTAATGGGAGACCACCAAGTCCACTTGGAATCGGACTGATGGAACATGCGACCAAATTGGACTCTCTGAGGGTGGCTGATGGTGGAGGCTGACCGAGGAGCCAAGGACAATGGCGATGGGCTTGGTCTCTACGACATGTAAGGGCTCTGTGTGATCCTTGTCAGTTTGGTTGCTCACCTTCCTGGACCTGGGGGGAGTTGGGAGGACCGTGTTCTCAACATAGTGTAGAGAACTCTGATGGCTGTTTGGCCTCAAGAGGGAGGGAGTGGGGGTGTGGGTAGAGGGGAGGGGAGGGAAGGGGGAGGAGGAGGGGAGGAGATGGCAATTTTTAATAAAAAATAAATAAACTGGAAAAAAAAACTCCACCAAAGAACTCCTACAGCTGATAAACTCCTTCAGTAACGTGGCAGGCTACAAGATCAACTGCAAAAAAATCAGTCACCCTCCTATACACAAAGGATAAGGAAGCAGAGAGGGAAATCAGAGAAGTATCACCTTTCACAATAGCCACAAATAGCATAAGATATCTGGGAGTAACTCTAACCAAGGAAGTGAAGGATTTATTTGACAAGAACTTTAAGTCTTTGAAGAAAGTAAGTGAAGAGGATACCAGAAAATGGAAGGATCTCCCCTGCTTGTGGATTGGGAGCATCAACATAGTAAAAATGGCAATTCTACCAAAAGCAATCTATAGATTCAATGCAATCCCCATCAATGTCCCATCAAAATTCTTCACAGAGATTGAGAGGACAGTAATCAACCTTAAATGGAAAACCAAGAAACCCAGGATAGCCAAAAAAATCTTATACAATAAAGGTACTTCTGGAGGCATTACCATCCCTGACTTCAAACTCTATTACAGAGCTACAGTATTGAAAACAGCTTGTTATTGGCATAAAAACAGAGATGTTGACCAATGGAATCATATAGAAGATCCAGATCTTAAACCACAAACCTACGAACACCTGATTTTTGATAAAGGATCCAAAAGTACACAATGGATGAAAGAGGGCATCTTCAACAAATGGTGCTGGCATAACTGGATGTCAACCTGTAGAAGAATGAAAGTAGATCCATATTTATTACCATGCATAAAACTCAAGTCCAAATGGATTAAAGACCTCAATATTAATATGAACACACTGAGCTTGATAGAGGAGAAAGTGCGAAGTACTCTACAACAAATGGGCACAGGAGACCGTTTCCTATGCTGCACAAACATTAAGGGCAACATTGAATAAATGGGACCTCCTGAAGCTGAGCAGCTTCTGTAAAGCAAAGGACATTGTCACTAAGACACAAAGGCAGCCTACTGACTGGGAAAAGATCTTCACCAACCCTGCAATTGACAAAGGTCTGATCTCTAAAATATATAAGGAACTCAAGAGACTAGACTTTAAAATGCTAATTAACCCAATTAAAAAATGGGGCGCTGAAATGAACAGAGAATTCTCAACAGAAAAGAGAGCAGAAGTGAGGAGATAATAATAACAACATACATCAGCCTCCAAGCATCTCTGTTAACGTCATTTAGGTACTTGAGAATTTGTGACTTCTTGCCTGTATACGAAAAGAATCAATTTGTACTCCTGAAACACAGGAAATACAAATTTACTTCCAAATTTGGAAACCACTTTTTACATCAGGATTGGTTAGTATGCAGGTTTGCAATTTATGTATGGACACCCAAACATGGTTTACCACAATTCAATACAGGGAATTAAGTGGTATCTTAGTAGTATAAAATCCACTACTAACATGAATCATAGGGTATAGATTTACTATATAATTTGGTCAAAATACCAGCTAATAAAAACATATAACATCAGTTTTCTGGTTTTAAATACATGTATCTCTGTGCATGTTCATATTTGGGCACAAATTTATTTATTTATTTATTTATTTATTTATTTATTTATTTATTTTCGGTTTTTCGAGACAGGGTTGCTCTGTGGCTTTGGAGCCTGTCCTGGAACTAGCTCTTGTAGACCAGGCTGGTCTCGAACTCACAGAGATCCGCCTGCCTCTGCCTCCTGAGTGCTGGGATTAAAGGCCTGCGCCACCACCGCCCGGCTCTTGGGCACAAATTTAAAGAGTAGATCATCCCATGTCTTGTGGCCATTATCTCCTGTACAACACACTTAAGTGATATTTACATTACTTGTTTTAATGTAGAAATATTGTTTGATCATGCATCCTACAACCTAGATAATTTCCTTTATCAGTGTTCTCAGACCAGGGTGTTTTTTGATAATTTTCTGCTTGATTATGCCATTGGAAAATTTAGTAGATCTTCTGCTGTTAGTCACAGACTCTAATTATTCTCAAACAGCACACATATACACATTCATCCCATTTCCCAGAAAGGTGGCATCACTCTACTCTTGCCAATCTTTATTCCCACCCTGTGAGTCTAGACATGTTGTCTATTTTGTTCACCATGATGAAAATATCTGAAGATGAGGGTCCACTTTGCTTTGTTCCCAAGAGAAGGAAACACACACAAAGGTACTGAGAGCCCTGCTGCCATGCCAGAATTAAACTAGAATTTGTATCTGGTAAAGATAGGATGCTATCCAATCTACATCTAGACTTCATTCTTGTGGCATTACTAAGGATGCTTGTGGGTCCTTTTCAATTATAATTACCCAAAGCCTCAGAATGCCTGTATGCTGCTATAGCCACCCAAAATAATACAAGGTACATCAACACCTGAGGTGTGTGAAATTTACTACAATAAATTACTCATAATTTGTCTATTTTAAGAATAAAAGCCAAGTGGTGGTGGCACACGCCTTTAATACCAACAATCAGAAGGAGGCAGAGGCAGGCGGATCTCTTTGAGTTTGACGCTAGCCTGGTCTCTAGAGTGAGTTCCAGGTCAGCCAGAGCAGCACACACACAAGAGAAAGCACGTCTTGAAAAATAAATGAAACAAAAGCCAACCAAACAAAAAGAATAAAAGGTACAAACAAGCAGTAGGGTATACACAGATAATACCATTATAGTATCGTGTCCTGCATGGACATTTTTGCACAGTGTCAATAAATGAGATACTTCAAATTAGACTTGAGTAATGGATCAATTTGCTTACAATTATTCAAGACTTTCTCATTAGTTTATCTTCTTAGGATGGTGTCTTAAGGTTACTATTGCCATGATGAAACACCATGACCAAAGCAACCTGAGGAAGATAGGGTTTGTCTTACACTTCCACATTGCTGTTCACCATACACTTTCACATTGTGGTCCATCACTGGAGGAAGTCAGGACAGGAACTCAAACAAACTCAAACAGGGCAGGAACCTGGAGGCAGAAGCTGATGCAGAAGTCATGGAGGTGTCCTGCTTACTGGCTTGCTCCCCATGACTTGCTGAGCTTACTTTCTTATAGAACCCAACAATACCAGCCAAGGGGTGGCATCACCCCCATAAATCACTAATTAAGAAAATGCCCTATAAGTTTGTAGGCAGTGAGTCTTGTGGAGGAATTTTCTCAATTGAGGTTCTCTCCTCTCTGATGACTCTTGATTGTGACAAGATGACATAAACCTAGCCAATACAACTGACCTCTCGTCAACTTGACACACCCACATATGATTCTTAAGCCACAATATTTTTTTTCTTGTTCCACCTCAGGTTCACACATTGATAAAGACATCAAAGTATAAAATCATTTTACTAATTTATAAAGTCCCACAGCCTTTTAAATTCAAACACATCAATACTTGTCTTTCTAAAAGTATCTGACTCTTTCAAAATAGAAAGTCTCAAAAAAAAACTTCAAAATCTTTTTCTTGTTTTGAAAGTTTTAAAGTTTTAAGTTTTAAAGTTTAAACTGTGGGCTCCTATAAAATCAATAATCAGGTCCCTTTCCAGCTTGCACCCAGAACCCCACACCCCACTTCATCCTCCTGTCTTTGGGGCCAAAAAATCCCACATCCCAGCCTCTTTGGGCACCAGGACCCAGAATTGAGTGCACCCAGGCTGGTGGGAGGTCCCCTGTTTCATTAGCCTGCCTGCAGCAAGATAGGCCCTTTGTCAGCGAGCTGCTTGGCCTGCAAGGAGACCTGACTGTCTGCCAGACGATCCATCATTCATTGGGGTGAGTGAGTGCCAAACCGCGGCAGCTGCCCAGAGAGGGACCACCGACATTCCCCAACCCCCCCCCCCCCCACACACACACTTCCTGCTCTTCCTGCAGGCCTTATTCTCCCGGGATACTGCCTCTCTCTTCCTGTCCCCTCCCAGCTTGTACCCAGAACTCCCCTCCCCCCGCTTCATCCTCCCATCTTTGGGGCCACAAAATCCCACAGCCCAGCCTGTTTGGGCTCCGGGACCGGGAATTGAGTGCACCCAGGCTGGTAGGAGGTCCCCTGTTTCAATAGTCTGCCTGCTGCAGCAAGGTAGGCCCTTTATCAGTGAGCCGCTTGGCCAGCAAGGAGACCTGACTGTCTACCAGAAGATCCATCATTCATTGGCGTGAGAAAATTGAATTCATTGGGGTTAATTGAAGAAGACCCAAAGGGGATTATTCAGAGGAACAAATGGGCAGGCGCCAATGGAAGAATTCCTCCAACAATTTGAAAAACAACATGAAAGCAACAGAACCCAGTGAGCTTATAACAGGAGGACATGAACACACTAATCAAGAAGAAGTAGGAAAAATTGACTTTATGAAAGTAATAGAGTCCCTTAAACAGGAGGTGAAAAACTCCCTTAAGGAAATGGACAAGAAGAATAACAAAAAGTTTGAAGAATTGAGTAAATCCGTAAAAGATATCCTAGGAAACCAAGAAAAAACAATCAAACAGATAATGGAAACAGTGCAAGACTTGAAAACTGAAATGGAGGCAAGGAAGAAAACACAACCTGAGGGCCAGCTGGATATGGAAAATCTATGTAAACGAACAGAGACTACAGAAACAAGCATAACCAACAGAATACAAGAGATAGAAGAAAGAATCTCAGATTCTGGAAGATACCATAGAGAAAATAAATGCACTGATCAAAGAAAAGAGCAAATTCAACAAATTCTTATCACAAAACATTCAGGAAATCTGGGACACAATAAAAAGACCAAACCTAAGAATAATAGGCGTAGAAGAAGGAGAATTACAGCTAAATAGTCCAGAAAATATATTTAATAAAATTATAGAAGAAAACGTCCCAAAACTAAAGAAAGATATTCCTATTAAGGTTCAAGAAGCTTACAGAACACCAAATAGACTGGATCAAAAAAATCATCCCCTCGCCATATTATAATCAAAACACAAAATATACAGAATAAAGAAAGAATATTAAGAGCTGCAAAGAAAAAAGGTCAAGTAACTTATAAAGGTAAACCTATCAGACTAACACCTGACTTCTCTATGGAAACCATGAAAGCCAGAAGGTACTGGATAGATGTTTTGCAGAAACTAAGAGACCATGGATGCAAGCCCAGATTACTATACCCAGCCAAGATTTCGTTCACTATAAATGGAGAAAACAATATAATCCAAGATAAAAACAAATTTAAACAATACGTAGCCACAAATCCAGTCTTACAGAAAGTAACAGAAAAAAATTCACAAAGGAGTCCAGCATTGCCCAAAATAACTCAGACATCTAGCGACCCTTCACCAGCACATCTCAAAGAAAGGAAACACACAATCTCTACTACCAAATAAAAAATGACAACCGGAGTTAACATCCACTGGTCATTAATATCACTTAATATCAATGGACTCAATTCACCTATAAAAACAAACAGGCTAAGAGATTGAATATGAAAACAGGATCAAACACTCTGCTGTTTACAAGAAACACACCTCAACCACAAAGACAGACATCTACTCAGAGTAAAGGGTTGGGAAAAGTTTTATCAAGCAAATGGACCTAAGAAACAAGCCGGTATGGCCATACTAACAAAGTTGACTTCAAACTAAAATCAATCAGAAGAGATGGAAAGGGACACTTTATACTCATTACAGGAAAAATCCATCAGAATGAAGTCTCAATCCTGAATATCTATGCCCCTAATACAAAAGCACCCACATATGTAAAAGAAACATTACTAGAACTCAAGGCATCCAACAAACCAAACACACTGATAGTGGGAGACTTCAACACTCCTCTCTCACCAATGGACAGGTCAATCCAACAGAAACCTAACAGAGAATTAAGAGACTTAATAGAGGCAATGAACCAAATGGACTTAACAGACATCTATAGAACATTCCACCCAAACAGGAAAGAATATACTTTCTTCTCTGTGGCTCATGGAACCTTTTCGAAAATTGACCACATACTCGGTAACAAAGCAAATTTCCACAGTTACAAAAACATATTAGTAACCATCTGCATCTTATCGGATCACCATGGATTAAAATTAGAACTCAACAACAATGCTACCCCCAGAAAGCCTACAAACTCATGGAAACTAAACAGTCAACTACTGAACCACACCTGGGTCAAGGAAGAAATAAAGAAAGAAATGAAAGTCTTTCTTGAATTTAATGAAAATAAAGACACAACATACTCAAACCTATGGGACACTATGAAAGCAGGGCTAAGAGGAAATTTCATAGCACTAATTGCCCACTTTAAAAAAACGGAGAAAGCACACATTGGAGACTTAACAGCACACCTGAAAGCTCTAGAAAAGAAAGAATCAGACTCACCTAGGAGGAGTAGAAGACTGGAAATTATCAAACTGAGGGCTGAAATCAACAAAATAGAAACATTGAAAACAATCCAAAGAATCAATGAAACAAAAAGCTGGTTCTTGGAGAAAATCAACAAGATTGACAAAGCCCTAGCCAAACTAATTGAATGGCAGAGAGGGAACAACCAAATTAATAAGATCAGAAATGAAAAAGGGGACATAACCACAGACACAGAGGAAATTCAGAGAATCATTAGATCTTACTACAAAAGCCTGTATGCCACAAAATTGGAAAATGTAAAAGAAATGGACACTTTTTTAGATAAGTACCATATACCAAAGTTAAACCAGGACCAGGTGAACAATCTAAATAGTCCTGTTAGTCGCGAAGAATTAGAAACTGTTATAAGAAACCTCCCTATCAAAAAAGCCCAGGACCTGATGGTTTCAATGCAGAATTCTACCAGAACTTCCAAGAAGACCTAATGCCTATACTCCTTAATGTATTTCATAATATAGAAACAGAACAGTCATTTCCAAATTCATTTTTATGGAGCTACAATTACCCTGATTCCTAAACCACACAAAGACTCAACCAAGAAAGAGAATTACAGGCCAATCTCACTCATGAACATCGATGCAAAAATTCTCAATGAAATACTGGCAAACTGAATCCAAGAACACATTAAAAAAATTATCCCCTATGATCAAGTAGGCTTCATCCCAGAGATGCAGGGCTGGTTCAACATACATAAATCTATCAATGTAATCCATCATAAAAATAAACTGAAGGATAAAAACAATATGATCATCTCATTAGACGCTGAAAAAGCATTTAACAAAATTCAACACCCCTTTATGATAAGGGTCTTGGAGAGATTAGGGATACAGGGTAATTCCTAAATATAATAAAGGCTATTTACAGCAAGCCGAGAGCTAACATCAAATTACATGGAGAGAAACCCAAGGCCATCCCACTAAATTCAGGAACATGACAAGGCTGCCACTCTCTCCTTATCTCTTCAATATAGTGCTTGAAGTTTTAGCAATAGCAATAAGACAACACAAGGGGATAAAGGGGATTCGAATTGGAAAGGAAGAAGTTAAACTTTTGTTATCTGCAGATGATATGATAGTGTACATAAGCGACCCGAAATACTACAACAAAGAACTCCTACAGCTGATAAACTCCTGTAGTATCATGGCGGGATACAAGATCAACTCCAAAAAATCAGTTGCCCTCCTATATACAAAGGATAAGGAAGCAGAGAAAGAAATCAGTGAAGCTTCACCTTTCACGATAGCCACAGAAAGACCTATTTGAGAAGAACTTTAAGTCTTTGAAGAAAGAAATTGAAGAGGATACCAGAAAATGGAAGGATCTCCCTTGCTCTTGGATTGGGAGGATCAACATAGTAAAAATGGCAATACTACCAAAGGCAATCTATAGATTTAATGCAATCCCCTTAAAGATCCCATCAAAATTCTTCACAGACCTTGAGAGGACAATAATCAACTCTATACAGAAGAAGAAGAAACCCAGGATAACCAAAACAATCTTATACAATAAAGAAATTTCTGGAGGCATTACCATCCCTGACTTCAAACTCTATTACAGAGCTACAGTATTGAAAACAACTTGGTATTGGCATAAAAACAGAGAAGTCGACCAATGGAATCGAATAGAAGACCCAGATCTTAACCCACAAACCTACAAACACCTGATTTTTGATAAAGGAGCTAAAAGCACACAATGGAAGAAAGAAAGCATCTTCAACAAATGGTGCTGGCATAACTGGATATCAACCTGTAGAAGAATGAAAGTAGATCCGTATCTATCACCATGCACAAAATTCAAGTACAAATGGATAAAAAGACCCCAATATCAATCTGAACACACTGAACCTGTTAGAGGAGAAAGTGGGAAGTACTCTACAACATTTGGGCACAGGAGACTGCTTCCTACGTATAACCCCAGCAGCACAGACATAAAGGGCAACATTGAATAAATGGGACCTCCTGAAGCTGAGCAGTTTCTGTAAAGCAAAGGACACTGTCACTGACACAAAAAGGCAGCCTACTGACTGGGAAAAGATCTTCACCAACTCCGCAACAGACAAAGGTCTGATCTCCAAAATATATAAGGAACTCAAGAGACTAGAATTTAAAATGCTAACTAACCCAATTAAAAAATGGGGCACTGAAATGAACAGAGAATTCTCAACAGAAGAAGTTCGAATGGCCAAAAGACACTTAAGGGCATGCTCAACTTCCTTAGCAATCAGGTAAATGCAAATCAAACAATGTTGAGATACCATCTGATACCTGACATATTGGCTAAAATCAAAAACACCAATGATAGCCTTTGCTGGGTACACTCATCCATTGCTGGTGGGAATGCAAACTTGTGCAACAGCTTTGGAAAGCAGTGTGGAGGTTTCTCAGGAAATTTGGGCTCAACCTACCCCAGGAGCTAGCAATCCCATTTTAGGGAATTTACCCAAGAGATTCCCAATCACATTACAAAAGCATTTGTTCAACTATGTTCATAGAAGCATTATTTGTAATAGCCAGAACCTGAAAACAACCTAGATGCCGTTCAGTGGAAGAATGGATGAAGAAAGTGTGGAATCTATACATATTAGAGTACTACTCGGCGGTAAAAAACAATGACATCTTGAATTATGCATGCAAATGGATGGAAATAGAAAACACCATCCTGAGTGAGGTAACCCAGGCCCAAAAAGATGGACATGGAAAGGACTCACTCATAATTGTTTTCTAGCCATAAATAAAGGACATCGAGCCTAAAATTCTTAAAAAAAATCCTAGAGAAGCTAAATAAGAAGGTGAATCCAAAGAAAATCATATAGTTATCCTCCTGGAAATTGGAAGTAGACAAGATTGCCGGACAAAAACTGGGAACTTGGGGGTGGGATGTGATGGTGAGATGGGGGGATGGGGAGAGAAAAGTGTGAAGTGGAGGATGGGAAGAGCTTGGGGGAAGAGGATGGTTGGGATATAGGAAGGGTGGATATGGGAACAAGGAATTATATATCTTAATTAAGGGAGCCATTCTAGTGTTGGCAGAGACTTGACTCTTGTGGAGTTCCCAGATGTCCGGGAAGATGCCCACAGCTATTTCCTTGGGCAGCTGAGGAGAGGGTGCCAAGAATGTCCAGATCCTATTGCCATACTCATGAATATCTTTCATATCACCATAGAACCTTCACCTGGCATTGGATGGAGAAAATGAGTGCCCCACATCAGAGCACCAGACTGAGCTCCCAAGGTCCTGAATAGGAACAAAAGGAGGGAGATCATGAGCAAGGAAGTCAGGACCATGAGGGGTGCGTTCACCCATTGAGACACTGGGACAGATCTAATGGGAGACCACCAAGTCCAGTTGGAATGGGACTGATGGAACAGGGGACCAAACTGGACTCTGTGAATATGGCTGATGGTGGAGGCTGACTTAGAAACCAAGGACAACGGCTATGGGCTTGAACTCTACAGCATGGACAGGCTCACGGTGAGCCTTGTCAGTTTGGTTGCTCACCTTCTTGGACTTAGGGGGAGTTGGGAGGACCTTGGACTTAACGTAGTGAAGGGAACCCTGATGGCTCTTTGGCTTGGAGAGGGGTGGAGTGGAGGTATGGGTGGAAGGGAGGGAAGGGAAGGGGGAGGAGAAGGGGAGGAGATGGAAATTTTTAATAAAAAATGAGAAAAAAGAATCAATGAAAAAAATCAATAATCAAAACCAAATGTTTTCTTACTTACAAGAGAGCAACACCAGGGCACAATCACAATCAAAGCAAAGCAAAACCAAGCTCCAACCATGTAAATAACCCAGTATCCTACATCTGGTATTCACTCACTCTTTTCTGGGTTCCTTCATGGGATGAGGGCCACTTCTCTGGTCACCCTCTGCAGCACACACAGCTTGTCCTTTAGGCTCTGGAAGGCTCCACTCCAACCCCTGCCACTATTCTTGGTGGTCAGCCCAGAGTACTGGCATTTCTACAATGCTGGGGTTTCCTGCTGCACCTGGGCTGCACTCTCACCAACAGCCTCTCCTGGGCTCTCCTTGAGAACTCCAGTCCTCTCCCACAGTGCCAAGCCTCAGCTGCTCCAGGTGACCTCTTCATGCCTTTAAAACCAGCACCACCTGGGTGACTCTTCCTCTGCCAAGTTCAACAGCCAGCATGTGGAACAACCCTGGCAGCCTCGAGACATAGTTTCTGTGTGCTGAGTGGAAACATGCAATTCCCAGAAGAGTCACCTCAATGATTCTAGTCTCTTATTATTCACAGCTCATCCTCAGCTCCCACTGACCAGCATCCATTGCCCCAGGAAAGCAAAGGTTTTACTTCAGTGGTTCTGGTCTCCCATGAATCACAGCTGAATGTTCAGCCCCAGCTGACCAGCAAACACTACAGATTGTTTACACAAAAGGCCTGATGGAGTGTTTGCTTCCTTCTCAAACTTCACAGGTCAAGCCTCCATTGTCTGCACTGACATCAAGATTTTTTTTATCTTCCAAGCATTAAGCTTCTACAGAGCATCCCACAGAGCTCTTTTTTCTTTTGTTTTTCAAGACAGGGTTTCTCTGTAGCTTTGGAGCCTATCCTGGAAGGAGCGCTGTAGACCAGGCTGGCCTCGCACTCACCTGCCTTCACCTCCAGAGTGCTGGGATTAAAGGCCTGTGCCACCACGGCCCAGCTTCCACAGTGCTCTTAACATCAGTATCTCTTCCAGTCCAAACTTGCAATGCCCTTCCACAATCCTCCCCCAAACTCACCATCAGGTCTGTCACAGCAATACTCCACAAGTCAGGTACCAATTTCTGTCTAAATGAGGGCTGCTATTGCAGCAATGAAACACCATGACTAAAGGAACCTGGAGAGGAAAAGGTTTGTTTGACTTACACTTCTGCATCACTCTTCATTCTCAAAGGATGTCTGCACAAGAACTCAAACTGGGCAGGAACCTGGAGACTGGTACTAATGCAATGACCACGGTGAGGTACTACTTACTGAATTTTCCTAATAGTGCATTCAGCCTGCTTTTTAAATATCCCAGAACCTCCAGTCCATGGATGCACCACCCACAATGGGCTGGGTCTTCCCCCATCAATACTTAATAAAGAAAATGCCCTATAGGCCTGCCTGCAGCCTGATGGTATGGAGGCATTTTTGCAATCGACAAATCCTCCTTTCTGATGGCTCTAGCTCCTGTCCAATTAACAGGAAACCAGCTAACACAGGTGTTTACCTTTGTGCCTGCTCTCCCATGTACCTAGACTCTCATTAGAGATATGCCACATCATCAAATCATCTTCTTTTGTATTTGATTTGGAAGCTACCTGCTCAAGGAAAATCATCCATTTCAGTATCTTCATCATGCTCAAGCCATCCTTTCCCTTTCCAACCTAATGCAATTCTGTTACTACTGTCTCAGTTACTAGCAAGTCATACTTCCTCATTTCACTTGGCAATCGATTGTATGGACCTTGGATCGAATGTCTCATCAACAGCCTAACCATTCGTTTCACAATTCAACCAGGGTTTACTTTTAAAGGCCAATATTCTTAGTTTATACATCAAATCACCATTTATTCACTGGGTCATCTGGGGCTAGCAAAATGTTACTGAGTAGCAAATAGTCATTGCTTAAGGAGTATTTATTTTCTGCTGCCAACAGTGCTGAATTTTAATGTATCTGTTTCTTTATTCTTACCTCTAAGGACAGCTCCTTGGAGAGGCAGCTTATTTTCTTTTTCTTTCCTTCCAATGAGAACTATTATGAAGAAAAACACAATTCTGGATATATCAGGTTACAGGGTTGTTGCCAACATTACAATAGAGTCATGGGAGACATCTGAATCTACATTGTGTATTCACAGGGCAAGGCAATTATAATAGATTGTTGGTGTAGTTGAAGTGAGTTCTTCTTGAAATTCTGATGCTTTAAGATAACCTAATAAAATTTATCTCTAGTATATGACATTCAAAACATGTCGTTCCAGGGCTGCAATGTCCTTAAACTGTTGCCTTTCTACACCGAGAAGCTGTGGGAGTTAATAATTGCAAAATGGTCCCACCTTTGAATCTGATGTTTACCTCAAAGGGAATAGATGAGAAAAAGTGCCTTGTGTTATAACTAAGGAGTTAGTGACTAGATCTCATACCTGGGCCCACAAATCCTTTTGACCTAAAGTCACCCATGTCTGTAGTGTGCCATTAACTCCTGCTTTTTAGTAGTCATGTGATCTTCAATTTTGATCTCATGAGCATGTTTTGAAGTATTCAGTAGATTAGATTTAAAGTTCAGTGAATTTAACATAACCTAAAATCTCATGAGCAACTGAGAATTACTTTTTACAGATATAACCACATTTGTCTCTTAGGCATAACATTGAAATGAATGAAACAATCATTTTACTCGTCGTAATGGTCATGGTATTTTTTATTTTTTAAATAATTCTATTTAATAATTCTGTTTAAAATTGTTGAGGCAAATATAAATATGAAAATATTAGAATATTGACAAAACTCCATATTATCACACACTGGAATGGACCCGCAGTCACAGATTTGAATCAGGAAGTTACTTTCACCAAGAATCATAAACTGACCTTGGTTGTCCTTGGTAAAATATGCTTTATTTATGCCTATGGCTCACCTGACATACCCACATATATGTCAACATATTATATGCCCATTTATGTTCATGCTTGTATTTATTTTCTCATAGAGCATACCCCACCGTTATATGTGCTCTGTCTACTACGAAAAATATATCATTACTAATTCTAGAATAAAGAAGTTCTTTGTTGGAAATGTTTAATGAAAGTATAGATAGTGAGGCAAGGAGTACAATAAATTCAATAGGTAACACCAAGTGATTCAAAGCGAATTTTATAATTCAAACATGCAAATTTTTTTACATTTGTACTGTTGTAACATATATACCATAGAATTGGTGAATTCTGAATGGAGGGTCCAGTAGAATCAGTAATAGCCATAATGCTGTGTCACAATTATTACTGTCTTTTTCTAAAAGAAAATTGTGTCACCTAGACAGCAACCCTGGGGCTTATTTATCAGTATGTGCTCATCCTTCCCCAAAGGTTTGGAAATCTCATCACACTTTATCTCAATAAGCTTCTTATTCTAGATAACTCATACCAGCGGTATTCTACAAGATGTTCCTGAGTCTGTTGACGTTACATCTTTCAATGTGATCTTTTTAAATCCCCTTCATGGTATGTATTCAAACATTATTCATTTCTAGGGCTGAATACT
The DNA here is from genome assembly GCF_903992535.2 of Arvicola amphibius. Classification (NCBI taxonomy): domain Eukaryota; kingdom Metazoa; phylum Chordata; class Mammalia; order Rodentia; family Cricetidae; genus Arvicola; species Arvicola amphibius. The sequence goes on along the minus strand of NC_052049.1, from coordinate 72,915,063 downwards.
ATTAAACCTTTTATTCTACAATCTGTTTGTGATATTTTATATTCTTGTTGATGCACATTGAATTGTTTCAAAATTTTACAATTATAAATACTCTTATGATCAACATCATTTTACAAACATCTGCTACCACCTGTTTTCAGCTTTGGGGGACATGTCCCTTGATGGAATCACTGGGTAATAATTTCATAGGGTAAAATTGGTTGTCTGAACACAAGCAAAACTTTGTTACCATAGCAGCCACCTTTTACACTGTCATCAGCAACACCTGGGTCTTAGAATTTTCCTACAGCCCAGTTCAGGACTTCTTAAATTTGTTTCACTCATGACACACTTGTGCCTGAAAAATTTTTAAATAATCTTGTGGAAAAAGATATTCAAAACAGGCCGACAGCTAGTCTCAGCTTCTTGACCATTTTAGCAGTGTCTGGATGTATTCTAGCTCATGGAATAAGCATTAAATTCAATTGTAAAAAGTGGTGGTTACTCCTATAACATTTGCGCTGACAATTCCCTAGTATGTAGTGTATGCAGGTCTCTGTCGTGGGTCACACAGTTTGTAGGGGACTGATTTTGATGAGTACTGCTTCCCTGAGGTAGCATCTAAAACACGTTCATGCACCATGAATGCTAGTAAGTAGTAATAAAGATAATAGTTGGGAACCAGCTATATTTCTTTCTGTTTTATGGCAAAGGTAAGTTATATCTTCAGTAATAGGGTCTTCCCCTCCTGTCGCGCACAGCGCCCCCGTGTCTGCGTTTGGTGTGCTGGCACCCAGTTTACGAGATTTGGGCAATGGGCAGGAGGTTAAATTACACAAACACAGACAGACAGAAAGACAGCGGCAGTGACACGGGTTGTCCTTGAATTCCCCAAGAATTTCCCCTTTATTGTGTTCAGGGGCGGAATATATAGAGATAGCCATGCCCCAGCCAAAGCCACCAGAAACCACAATGCCATCAGGAACTCCTGAAGGTCTCGTGCTCAGAACAGCTGTAGGCACTCAGATCAGGGGATTACAAGAAATTCAGGATCTGGGGTCTCACTGCTCCCAACATCTCCCCCCGAATTTTTTTATAAAACAGAAGACCCTCCTGACCACACAGCCTTTTGATCATTTTGATTAAACCTGTACTCAGGAGAGAGTGACAGCATCTCACGAGAATACTGGTTTTTAGGGAACACAAGAGAGCAACTTAAGCCTGTAAGACAGGTAGATTCAAGTATCCCAGAGACTGTTGGTTCCTCATACTATTTCCCACACACCCTCTTCCCCTCAAGTGAACAGAGGTGTGTGACCATATCAGTCTCGGGACTTTTAGGAGTGGCTTTGCCATGACCCCAGGAGCAGTCAGAACCCACTGCTCCTTCAGAAGTCCCCTAAATAACATACCCCAGCTGCTATACCCCCGTGGCATATTCATTCTTGTCAGCTGAGTGCATGGAAGACATCTTGTTCGTGCACCTCTTTGGCTTCCCTAGTAGCCCAGCTGATCCTGCTTCTGCTAAGTGACCATATGCTGCATTCTCATGGGTTGTCTGATCTTACACAGGATTTAAAGATGAATGCCCATGGCAACAGGCATTAAGATTGCCAGCAATAGGGTCCCCAATCACCACTGGACCCAGCCTCCCATTTGGGCTATGGTATTCAACTATCCCTTTGGCTAAACAGTTACAATCTGGTGTGCTAATTGTAACATTTCAAAGGCTATTCAGGTAGCCATTAAGTTGTTTCACCACATAAGAGGCATTAGCAATATTAACAGACATCATACAAATGGAATAATGAACAAGACATTTGTTGTACTAGCCATAAGTCCACCTGCTCCTACAATAGGGCAGTCTCTTGATTTAAATTTGCTGCCACAGACTCTTTGGCGTGCATAGTCTAGAAGTGCCACTGCCTTTTCCTTGCCCCACTGCTGTGTTCTCGGGCAGCCCAGTGGGGTCTGTTCTCCAGTTTATGAGATTCGGGCAAGGGGCAGGAGGTTAAATTACACAAACACAGACAGACAGAAAGACAGTGACAGCGACACGGATCATCCTTGAATTCCCCAAGAATGCCCCCTTTATTGTGTTCAGGGGCAGAATATATAGAGATAGCCATGCCCCAGCCAAACCCACCAGAAACCACTCTGCCATCAGGAACCTCTGAAGGTCTCATGCTCAGAACAGCTGTAGGCACTCAGATCAGGGGATTACAAGAAATTCAGGATCTGGGGTCTCACTGCTCCCAACACCCTCCTGTTATGGAAAGTAACCAGTAGCATCTGCAGAACCCATGATGGTTACCGGGAGGGTATCTATGAACAATAACTCAACAAGATATAACTCATTCCTTGCACTGGAAGTCTTACTCAGTGTCATAAAACATCTAGTCATAGCATTGTCTTCCCTATTATGTGGTGACTACATTTAAATTTCTTACGTGTCTGTGTAAATGTTAGGGAGCTTCTACAGTAGTAGGTTGCCTTGTGGCTTTTCAAAGGGCCCTTAGTGCTAGTTTTCTCCTTTCATATTCCTTATTTTACTCTGGCCTCCTTTTTTCCTCACTATTTAATCCTATTCTTATTTCTCTCTTATTTCTTTGTAAAATATTCCATTTTCCAGCCCTAGGAGAACATCTACTATTATTATACTAAAGGTATATAGCAATAAAATGATTGCTAATGACATATTGATATATAGAACACAACATATCTTAACTCTCTTCAGAGAAGTTTCTTGCAGTATATGGTAGTTACCATGGGCACCCACAACCGGACAATATGGAGAGATGGTTTTGGAGAACTCAGCCCTAAATTTGGTGTCTCTATCAAGCGCTCTGATTCGGTGCTAACAAGTTTATGTGGAATAGAGGGTAGAAAGACTGTAAAAAACAGAAGCAGTGAGTGACTCCAGGAAAAGAGCATCTTTGAGACACAACAGGGCAGATGTCCATACAAACACACACTGACATCATACACAACATGTCCACAGGTTCAGACCAGACAAAATCCTAGCATTGAGAAGGGAAAGTAGACACAAACTCCCATCCCTAGCCAGGAATTTCCTTGCAATTGATACCTACTGGGAAAGCAAAAACTAGATTTCTCCAAGGAAGTATCAATGAGTACATCAACCACACTCCAGCGTAGGCTCCATGCCCAAGAACAGTTGGCCAACACTAATTAGACTCTAGGTTTGTTTTTAGTGTGCTTATGTTTCATTTCATTTGAGTAACTTTTTGTTTTGTTTTAAGTGTGTTTTTTGTTTTGTTTTTGTTTTTAAAAGACAGAAAGAAGGAACATGAAGTTGTGTGTACAGGGAGGCTGGGAAGATCTGGGAGGAGATCAGGAGGGGAAAGATAGCAAAATATACTAAAAAATCTTAAATAAAATTGGAACAGGTAAATCAAACCTTAATTCGCAATGAATTATAACAAATTTATTTTTAATTATATGGTATAAATATTATTTTATCATTTATTAAATGTGAAAAACTAATATACTAGTGAGAGGAATGTGTTTGTTCATTTCACATAAAGAATTAAATGTTTGTCAAGTTTTTATTGCAAGAGAACATAGGTGATATTTAATATTCATCAGAGTTGATCAGTGGTGTGATTCTGTAATCAACAATGCTGAGACCACTGCTACATATAAACAAGAAGAACAACATGATGGAAGAATGCTTGGGGCCACACCAGAAGTGGGAAATTCTGTTCTAATGCCAAGGCAAAATTCAATTATTTAAATTGAAAAGTAAACTCATCAACAACTTAAGCAGTAATTTTTAAAAGAAGCATTTTAACACATCCCAAAGATGTACTTATTTCTTTCATACATGCTGAAAATTGATGATGGGGAAAATATTATCTTTTCCCTTAAGTCTTCACCTTCAATAACAGCAGAAAATATGGTGTTTTCAGTGGATAGAGGAATTATCTGGCCCTGGGCTAATGGCTCAAGCAGCACACACACACACACACACACACACACACACACACACACACACAAACAAACATACACACACATATGTGCATGTGCATGTGCTACACACAGAAATACACTTTCATGAAAACAAGTTTGGAAGGCTGTGGATTAAGATCTGATCTTCCCAAGTAAGACAGTAGGAATTGATCACACACACACAGAACACAGTGTCTTTCCTCTGCTCAGACTGCTTACTTCTTAGGTGGAGGCACTGGGCAGTGGTCCAGGACACTCACTTTGTTCCATTCCGGGCATCCATCTAATAACCTCACATAATGCAGACTGAGAAAGAGTACCTCCTGTCACTCAGGCCAAAGAGAAGGTCTGATCGTGTAACAAGTGCTAATTTTTGAGGAAACAGTACATTTCTAGGCATAATTAAAGAACATCGAGCCTATAAATTTGGGATCCTTGAGAAGATAATAAGAAGAACCTCCACCTGACGATAGATGAAGAAAATGACAGAGCCCCACATTGGAGCACCGGACTGAGCTCCCAAGGTCCTGATGAGGAGCAGAAGGAGAGAGAACATGAGAAAGAAAGTCAGGACCGCGAGGGAACCTCCAGCTGGCGACAGATGGGTAAGGTGACTGAGCCCCACATTGGAGCACTGGACTGAGGTCCCAAGATCCTGATGAGGAGCAGAAGGAGCGAGAACATGAGGGAGAAAGTCAAGAACGAGAGGGGTGCGTTCACTCATGGAGACGGTGGGACAGAACTAATGGGAGATCACCAACTCCAGTTGGAATGGGACTGATGGATCATGCGACCAAACCCGTCTCTCTGAATGTGGCCAACAGCGGGGGCTGACTGAGAAGCAAAGGACAATGGCTCTGGGCTCTGATTCTTCTGCATGGACGGGCTCTGTGGGAGCCTTCTCAGCTTGGTCGATCACCTTCCTGGACCTGGGGGGAATTGGGAGGACCTTGGTCTTAGCATAGAGTGGGGAACCCTGATGGCTCCTTGGCCTTGAGAGGGAGGGAGGGGAGGTATGGGTGGAGGGGAGGGGAGGGGAGGGGGAGAAGGAGGGGAGGGAAGGGGGAGGAGAGGGGGAGGGAGGGGGGAGGAGGAGGGAAGGAGATGGAAATTTTTAAATATAAAAAAAATAAACCATGAGAAAAAAAATAAATAAATATTTATATGAAAAAAAAAGATTCAAAGCAACAACTAAGAAAGTCCAATGAAACCCTTCTTCTAAGCATCCCTGCTCTCAGTCCTGGGCCTGGGTTCATTTTTCCCCCAAAAGTGTCTCATTGTTTTAATGAAATACTGAGCCTAAGACACCCAACTGCTCTTTAGTGGCTACAATAAAAAGGCTACCTCAGTAGCACCCAAGTAGGAAAAAGAAAAAAACAAAAAACTTAAAAAAATCCAAAACAGTGAAATTTATAAAATCACATTACCCAGTGCTTAATGCTGAACAAGTGTTATGCATCCCTTATTACTGAAAGATATTTTCCTGTGGATTTCTTTTTTTCTTCTTTTTAAACAAAAGAATGAATCAGTATGTGGTTAATTTGCTTCTCCACAATTCTTCCTCTGCTGACAAGTTGAAATGATTTTACATTAAAGGAAAATGAGTTTCACAGCTCTTCAAAAATTGCTAATGAGCTTTTGAACAATCAATCCCCCTAACCTAATTACCAAAAAAGCCTCAATTTGCCATTAATGTGTCTATCAAAAAAAGGACAAAGAGGTACCAAGGAAGTCAAGGTTGCTTGAGGATGTCTATCTTCACGTCTGCATTTCAAACTATTAGATTCTGTCTCCTAGTGACACTCTGAGCAGCCTGGATTCAGGCTGACAGCTAGGTCTTCAGATGTGTCCACAACTGTCCTGTGTTGTTCTGGAAAGGGAAGACACCTTAGGAACATGCATCAGGATGACTGTCAGCAGAACTAGGTTTTATTTTCAGCTCTGCCACCCAACAGTTTGTAGGATACTGGCAATCTATTCTTCCAGTTTAATCCAGTTTCTAAAGTGTTAATCATATAAAAATAAAACTATTTCAAAACCCGAGCATCCTGGATTCTTTGCACTGTTACTATGAAATGATGCTACTGCAAGGCCAATTCCTGGAACTCCGTCTTTTAATTTTGTGGATTATTTAATTATTACATCTCTTATCTCCCACTCCTACTTCCCTCAAAAAAACAAAAACAAAAAAACCAACTCGTGAAATTTTGTATATGTATTAGAATAAGTTGAAGTGATGCAAAAACAACCTTGATAATGTCTTATTTAGCCCATTGTCTTTTATAAAATTTAAGAACCCCTTTCAAGGATGCTGGGATTATGACAAAGAAGGCACAGTGCAAAGTACACAGTGCTGTATAAAAGCTAATGGTTGGGGAATAGCCACGAACTATGTAATAAGAAAACAGGAATAACTTGAGACTGAGTTGCCTCAACTTTCAAGCATCCTCTCTATGCAACTATGTTAGATTTAAAATGGGCCCAGACTAGAAAGAAGCCGGATATAGTTGATGAGCATTATGCAGAGTAGTACAATAAATCTAGCCAAGAAAGAGACAGGGAAGAGAGGGTAAAGCAAGAAAGAGAGAGATCATCTTCATCACCAATTCTGCACACAAAAATTTGAAATAAAGATATAAAGACTTTCACAGTTCACATCAACCTATTTTAACATGTAAGCTTCATTTGCATGCTGATCTCAACAAAGGTTTAAAAATGTAATGCAGTTGAGAAAGTAAACAATGACCAGATGGCTAGAGTTGTGTAGTGACCTCTAATTACAGATAAACTAATACAAAAGATTCCATACAAATGGGATATTTAAACAATACTGTACTATTTTTACTTTTAGTGAGTTAAATATGCTAAAATAAAATGGGTAATTGCAGAATGAATACACTTCGTTAACAATTCCATCCCACGGATTCTCAGTTCTAGAACAGACTCCTAAATGTAAAACACTAACACACAAAAAAGGTAAAGTTCCAGGAGAATCTGCCTTAAAAGTGCTTCCTCATATCCGCTCTAGCAGCACAGGTCAGATTTGATATCTACATCATTTATGTTTTGTGTGGAATAGAAAGCTCACAGTTTCTTTGACAAGCCCTTTTCATTCTAATGGGCTTTAGTCCATCTTAGCTTTATTTCTTCTCCACAGAATGATCATTCCCATCATCCATTCTCCATGTTATTCATTTTCTAAGCCCTCACATTCTTCGGTCTCTTTAATATTCCTCTGGCCTGACTGTAGTTTATTGCTTGGTGAGAACTGAAAGGAAAACTATCAGGCCTTGCTTTTTCCATTTGCAGGAAGACATGGCAGTTTTGTGGAGCCCAGAGTGCCTTTAGTGAGGTCATGACTTTTTTTTATTTGCCTAATGCCTCCTGGCAATGTGTGTTGCTGTGGGGACTCCTCTACTCCAGAGGGCTCTATTCTTATCAGTTTCAGCTGCTGCTTCCCAGAATAGACTGGACTTCCATTCTTCCTACTGAAGATATGACTATAGGCATCGTGCTTCTTAATTTTCTTTTTAAAAATATACTTTTTTATTTAAAAACAATCTCTGTACATTTTACATACCAATCCACTCGCCCCACCTTCTCCCCCACCCCGCCCCATCCACATCTCAGAGAGGGTAAGGCCTTCCTTGGGGAGTCAACAAAGTCTAGAACATCAAGCTGAGGGAGGACTAAGGCCCTTATCCCTGTATCTGGGCTAGCAAGGTATCCCTCCATAGGGAATGGGCTCGAAAAAGCCAGTTCATGCACTAGGAATGAATCCTGATCCCACTGCCAGTGACCCCACAAGTTGCCCAAGCCACACAACTGTCACCAACATTCTGTGTCTGTATCTGCTTGTGGGTACATGTGAGTAAATGAAGGTGCCTGCGGAAGGTGGGAACAAGCACTATACCCAATGCTGCTGGGATTGCAGTCAATTATCAGCCACCTGTTTTTGCTGCTGGGCACCAAACATGGGTCCTCTGCAAAAGTAGTAAAGGCTCTTAAACCCTGAAAAAACCTCTCCATACTTCTCTGCCTTTTGTAATCAGCAATATAGAGAGATCTCAGAAGGCCTTTTGGGTGGCCTCCTCTGCTGTGTAGAACTAGAGAAATTTCAGTCCTCAAGGATGATTAGGACCAGGAAATTGATGGGTGTGAAACCAAAATGGAACCACATTGTTGTTAAGGAGCCACATTGTTAAGTGACATATTAAGTATTCATACCTTAGGAAATTAACTTTCTGCTTCCTAAGCCTAATGTACCCTGCAAACCATGCTTTCTAACCTATGCTGAACTTGTAACCCCATGTAGTATATCCACCCCTTTGGTCTACTGAACTCCTGATCTTGTGATGTCTGATTGTCTTTTTGCCTTATGGAAATGTGTCTTCCCAGAAACATTGATGACTCCCTTTCCATGGGATGTTTTCTTGTGCTTATCTACCCCACAGGCAGCCTTAAATCCGGAGTCCCTCATTCTTCTGTCCAGGTGCTAATGGCCAATTATCTCCACAGTTGTTTTCAACACTAACCCTTCCCCATAAAAAGGGACCTAAAAAGTCAGTGAGGGGTTGCTCTCTGAAACCCTGACTTGGGGGGTAGGCAGTGATCTGCTCAGTCCCTTGGGCACTTCTGAATACAACTTGTTTTAAATAGACAGTTGTGGAAATGCTTTTCCTCCTCCAGCCTAACAATGGGCATGGTGTTATCTGGGTTGATTGTATCAGAATCAGGGCTCTGATCCTCCTAGTAAGCCACCACTCCCCAGTAAGTCAATTAAATAAAAAAATGTTGGAAAACAGAAAATGAGATGTATTCAATGTAGCCCCATTGAAAAGAAAAACAAAAGAGGTCCAGTGACCCTCACATTCCCAAGTCCATACTCAGTATCTTAGGTGTTTTATTGCTGTGGTAAAACATCATGACCCAAAGCAACTTGGGGAAGAAAGTTTTTTTTTTCTTTCTAGCTTATACTTCCACATCACAGCCTATCATTGAGAGAAACTGGGAAATAACTCAAGCAGGAACCTGGAAGCAAAAACTGAAGTAGAAGACATGGAGGAATGGTGTTTAATGGCTTAAGTCATCATCCCCATGGCTTAATCATCCTGATTTCTTATACACCCCAGGACCATCTGCGAAAGATGCACCATCCATGGTGGGCTCAGTCCTCCTACTTCTTTCTTTTTTTAATTGATTTTTTGAGTTATACTTTTTTTCTGCTCCCCTCCCTGACTCTCCCATTTTTTCGACCCTCCCCATGATTCCCATACTCCCAATTTACTCAAGAGAGCTTGTGTTTTTGTACTTCTCATGTAGATTAGATCCATGTATGTCTTTCTTGGGGTCCTCATTGTTGTCTAGGTTCTCTAGCATTGTGACTTGTAGGACTGGTTTTATTTTCCTTTATGTCTAAAAGCCACTTCTGAGTGAGTAATATGATATTTGTGTTTCTGGTTTTGGGTTACCTCACTTAATATGATGTTTTCTATGACATCTTGAAATTTCCAGCGAATGGGTCCTCCTATTTCAATCACTAAATAAGAAAATGCCTTATAGTGTTACCGAGTGGGTAGTTAAATGGGGCCATTTCTCAACCATGGTTTCCTCTTTTCAGGTATGTCTAGGTTTGTGTCAAATTGATATAAACCAAAAAGCACCTTGTGTGCTCCATCATGAGGATTTGTCTTAAATAAAAACCCTGAGGGATGGATAATTATATAGTTCTGACCAAGATAAAATCTTTCTCTGTGTCTGGGTCTCTCCTGCAAGGTGGTCTATCAAGCTATCTGATTGTGTGAACTATCTTTCTGGGAGTGTGATTTTCTGGCTTGTACCAGGCTCCCAAAATATTTTTTTTACTCTTTGGGAATCACATTCCTGGGAAAATTAAATTTGGAAAGTTACATTGTCGTTACATTGTCACAACTTTCTGATCATCAAGGGAATGCAATAAATATCTCAGTGTAATGTCCCCATTTCTGTTATGACCATTACAATGGTTCTTAAGTAATTGTATACATTCCATTAGACTCATTTCTGTCCATTTGGATTGTGACCCATTTGTTCTATGGCATGTTTTTTGAGCCTTTGCATGCGCAGAATTGTATCAGGTACCAATAGAAAAGTAATCCTAAATTTGATTTTGTTCACATCCTTTCTTATTTAGTTTGAAAGTATCGCTAAACCATACCAGGGCTCTTTACAGTTATACAGGACACTCTGAGGAGTTTATATGTGTGCCATTCATCTCTTCCAAATTCATAATCTGTGTTGGACCATAGTTGTCAATTTATTTCTCACCCTTTTCACTGTCTCCTTTTGAACCATGTGTCTACATTTCTATCCAGTTTAGACCTACATAGCATATTTCCTTTCTCTACAACCATGAGGGATCATATCCAAGCCAGGTTCATGCTTCTTGGGTGATTCCTTTTGGGAATGGATCTTCTTCACTGGTCAATGGATTGTTACCCTGTCCTCATTAGTGCCAAATCCAACCCTCCTTTCTCCATCCTGTCCCCATCCTAAGCCTGGGGTTTTATTTTTTTTTTTTCTTTCAAAGGACAGCTTTTATTTTTTTTTTTACTTATTTTTTTTTATTCTTTTTTTTATTTTATACTTTTATTATTTTTATATTTAAAAATTTCCATCTCCTTCCCTCCTCCTCCCCCCTCCCTCCCCTCCTTCTCCCCCTTCTCTCCCCTCCTTTTCCCCCTTCCCTCCCCTCCCCTCCACCCATACCTCCCCTCCCTCCCTCTCAAGGCCAAGGAGCCATCAGGGTTCCCCACTCTATGCTAAGACCAAGGGCCTCCCAACTCCCCCCAGGTCCAGGAAGGTGATCGACCAAGCTGAGAAGGCTCCCACAGAGCCCGTCCATGAAGAACAATCAGAGCCCAGAGCCATTGTCCTTTGCTTCTCAGTCAGCCCCCGCTGTTGGCCACACTCAGAGAGACGGGTTTGGTCGCATGATCCATCAGTCCCATTCCAACTGAAGTTGGTGATCTCCCATTAGTTCTGTCCCACCGTCTCCATGAGTGAACGCACCCCTCTCGTTCCTGACTTTCTCCCTCATGTTCTCGCTCCTTCTGCTCCTCATCGGGACCTTGGGAGCTCAGTCCAGTGCTCCAATGTGGGGCTCAGTCACCTTCCCCATCTGTCGCCAGCTGGAGGTTCCCTCACAGTCCTGACTTTCTTTCTCATGTTCTCTCTCCTTCTGCTCCTCATCAGGACCTTGGGAGCTCAGTCCGGTGCTCCAAGGTGGGGCTCTGTCATTTTCTTCATCTATCGCCAGGTGGAGGTTCTATGGTGATATGCAAGAAATTCATCAGTATGGCTATAGGAACTGGCCTTTTCAGGCTCCCTCTCCTCAGCTGCCCAAGGAACTAACTGGGGGCGTCTCCCTGGAAACCTGGGAACCCCTCTAGGGTCAAGTCTCTTGACAACCCTCAGGTAGCTCCTTAAATTAAGATATATGCTTCCCTGCTCTCATATCCACCCTTCCTATATCCCAAGCACCCCATTCCTCCGAGCTCCCCCCGCTCTCCCCTTCACACTTTTCTCTCCCCATCTTCCCTTGGCCCAGTCTTGCCCAACCCTCAAGTTCCCAATTTTGCCTGGCGATCGTGTCTACTTCCAATATCCAGGAGGATTACTATATCTTTTTTGGGAGTTCACCTTCTTATTATCTTCTCAAGGATCCCAAACTTATAGGCTCGATGTCATTTAATCATGGCTAGAAACCGAATATGAGTGAGTACATCCCATGTTCATCTTTATGGGTCTGGGTTACCTCACTCAGAATAGTGTTTTCTATTTCCATCCATTTGCCTGCAAAATTCAAGATGTCATTGTTTTTTACCGCTGAGTAGTATTCTAGCATGTATATATTCCACAGTTTCTTCATCCATTCTTCCACTGAAGGGCATCTAGGCTGTCTCCAGGATCTGGCTATTACAAATAATGCTGCTATGAACATAGATGAGCATATGCTTTTGTTGTATGATTGGGCATCTCTTGGGTAGATTCCCAATAGTGGAATTGCTGGGTCCTGGGGTAGGTTGATCCCGAATTTCCTGAGAAACCGCCACACTGCTTTCCAAAGTGGTTGCACAAGTTTGCATTCCCACCAGCAATGGATGAGTGTGCCCCTTACCCCACAACCTCTCCAGCAAAGGTTATTATTGGTGTTTTGGATTTTAGCCAATCTGACAGGTGTAAGATGATATCTCAAAGTTGTTTTGATTTGCATTTCCCTGATAGCTAGGGAGGTTGAGCATGACCTTAAGTGTCTTTTGGCCATTCGAACTTCTTCTGTTGAGAATTCTCTGTTCAGTTCAGCGCCCCATTTTTTAATTGGGTTAATTGGCATTTTACCGTCTAGTCTCTTGAGTTCCTTATATATTTTAGAGATCAGACCTTTGTCAGTTGCAGGGTTGGTGAAGATCTTTTCCCAGTCAGTAGGCTGCCTTTGTGTCTTAGTGACAATGTCCTTTGCTTTACAGAAGCTGCTCAACTTCAGGAGGTCCCATTTATTCAATGTTGCCCTTAAAGTCTGTGCAGCTGGGGTTATGCATAGGAAACGGTTCCCTGTGCCCATTTGTTGTAGAGTACTTCCCACTTTCTCCTCTATCAAGCTCAATGTGTTCAAATTAATATTGAGGTCTTTAATCCATTTGGACTTGAGTTTTGTGCATGGTGATAGATATGGATCTACTTTCATTCTTCTACAGGTTGACATCCAGTTATGCCAGCACCATTTGTTGAAGATGCCCTCTTTCTTCCATTGTGTACTTTTGGCTCCTTTATCAAAAATCAGGTGTTCATAGGTTTGTGGTTTAAGATCCGGGTCTTCTATACGATTCCATTGGTCAACTTCTCTGTTCTTATGCCAATACCAAGCCGTTTTCAATACTGTAGCTCTGTAATAGAGTTTGAAGTCAGGGATGGTAATGCCTCCAGAAGTACCTTTATTGTATAAGATTTTTTTGGCTATCCTGGGTTTCTTGTTTTTCCATATAAAGTTGATTATTGTCCTCTCAATCTCTGTGAAGAATTTTAATGGGACCTTGATTGGGATTGCATTGAATCTATAGATTGCTTTTGGTAGAATTGCCATTTTTACTATGTTGATCCTCCCAATCCACGAGCAGGGGAGATCCTTCCATTTTCTGGTATCCTCTTCAATTTCTTTCTTCAAAGACTTAAAGTTCTTGTCAAATAAATCCTTCACTTCCTTGGTTAGCGATACTCCCAGATATCTTATGCTATTTGTGGCTATTGTGAAAGGTGATACTTCTCTGATTTCCCTCTCTGCTTCCTTATCCTTTGTGTATAGGAGGGCGACTGATTTTTTGGAGTTGATCTTGTATCCTGCCACGTTACTGAAGGAGTTTATCAGCTGTAGGAGTTCTTTGGTGGAGTTTTTGGGGTCGCTTATGTATACTATCATATCATCTGCAAATAATGAAAGTTTAACTTCTTCCTTTCCAAATTGAATCCCCTTGATTCCCTTATGTTGTCTTATTGCTATTGCTAGAACTTCAAGCACTATATTGAAGAGATAAGGAGAGAGTGGACAGCCTTGTCGTGTTCCTGAATTTAGTGGGATAGCCTTGAGTTTCTCTCCGTTTAATTTGATGTTAGCTGTCGGCTTGCTGTAAATAGCTTTTATTATATTTAGGAATGACCCTTGTATCCCTAATCTCTCCAAGACCTTTATCATAAAAGGGTGCTGAATTTTGTCAAATGCTTTTTCAGCATCTAATGAGATGACCATATGGTTTTTTTTCCTTCAGTTTGTTTATATGATGGATTACATTAATAGATTTTCGTATGTTGAACCAGCCCTGCATCTCTGGGATGAAGCCTACTTGATCGTAATGGATAATTTTTCTAATGTGTTCTTGGATTCGGTTTGCCAGTATTTTATTGAGAATTTTTGCGTCAATGTTCATGAGTGAGATTGGCCTGTAATTCTCTTTCTTGGTTGAGTCTTTGTGTGGTTTAGGTATCAGGGTAACTGTAGCTTCATAGAAGGAATTTGGCAGTGACTCTTGTGTTTCTATATTATGAAATACCTTAAGGAGTATAGGTATTAGGTCTTCTTGGAAGTTCTGGTAGAATTCCGCATTGAAACCATCTGGTCCTGGGCTCTTTTTGGTAGGGAGGTTTCTGATAACAGTTTCTAATTCTTCGCGACTAACAGGACGATTTAGAGCATTTACCTGGTCCTGGTTTAACTTTGGTATATGGTATTTATCTAAAAAACTGTCCATTTCTTTTACATTTTCCAATTTTGTGGCATACAGGCTTTTGTAGTAAGATCTAATGATTTTCTGAATTTCCTCTGTGTCTGTGGTTATGTCCCCCTTTTCATTTCTGATCTTGTTAATTTGCGTGTTCTCCCTCTGCCGTTTGATTAGTTTGGCTAAGGGTTTGTCAATCTTGTTGATTTTCTCCAAGAACCAGCTTCTTGTTTCATTGATTCTTTGGATTGTTTTCTGTGTTTCTATTTTGTTGATTTCTGCCCTCAGTTTGATTATTTCCAGTCTTCTACTTCTCCTAGGTGAGTCTGCTTCTTTTTTTTCCAGAGCTTTCAGGTGTGCTGTTAAGTCACCAATGAGTGCTTTCTCCGTTTTCTTTAAGTGGGCACTTAGTGCTATGAACTTTCCTCTTAGCACTGCTTTCATTGTGTCCCATAGGTTTGAGTATGTTGTGTCTTTGTTTTCATTAAATTCAAGAAAGACTTTAATTTCTTTCTTTATTTCTTCCTTGACCCAGGTGTGGGTCAGTAGTTGACTGTTCAGTTTCCATGAGTTTGTGGGCTTTCTGGGGGTAGCATTGTTGTTGAATTCTAATTTTAATCCATGGTGATCCGATAAGACACAGGTGGTTACTAATATTTTTTTGTAACTGTGGAAGTTTGCTTTGTTACCAAGTATATGGTCAATTTTCGAAAAGGTTCCATGAGCCGCAGAGAAGAAGGTATATTCTTTCCTATTTGGGTGGAATGTTCTATAGATGTCTGTTAAGTCCATTTGGTTCATTACCTCCATTAAGTCTTTCAATTCTCTGTTAGGTTTCTGTCTGATTGACCTGTCCATTGGTGAGAGAGGAGTGTTGAAGTCTCCAACTATTAGTGTGTGTGGTTTGATGGCTGCCTTGAGTTCTAGAAGTGTTTCTTTTACATAAGTGGGAGCTTTTATATTAGGGGCATAGATATTCAGGATTGAGACTTCATTCTGAAGGATTTTTCCTGTTATGAGTATAAAGTGTCCCTTTCCATCTCTTCTGATTGATTTTAGTTTGAAGTCAACTTTGTTGGAAATTAGTATGGCCACACCCGCTTGTTTCTTAGGGCCATTTGCTTGATAAACCTTTTCCCAACCCTTTACTCTGAGTAGGTGCCTGTCTTTGTGGTTGAGGTGTGTTTCTTGTAAACAGCAAAATGTTGGATTCTGTTTTCGTATCCAGTCTCTTAGCCTGTGCCTTTTTATAGGTGAATTGAGTCCATTGATATTAAGTGATATTAATGACCAGTGGTTGTTAACTTCAGTCATTTTTAGTAGTAGAGTTTGTGTGTTTCCCTTCTTCTAGTTGTGCTGGTGAAGGGTCGCTAGATGCCTGAGTTATTGTCGGCGTTGTTGGACTCCTTGGTTTGTGATTTTCCTTCTATTACTTTCTGCAAGGCTGGATTTGTGGCTGCGTATTGTTTAAATCTGTTTTTGTCCTGGAATATCTTGTTTTCTCCATCAATGGTGAATGCAAGCTTTGCTGGGTATAATAGTCTAGGCTTGCATCCATGTTCCCTAAGTGTCTGTAGCACATCTATCCAAGCTCTTCTGGCTTTCATGGTTTCCATTGAGAAATCAGGTGTAATTCTGATAGGTTTCCCTTTATATGTTACTTGACCTTTTTCCTTTGCAGCTCTTAATATCTGTTCTTTATTCTGTATGTTTTGTGTTTTGATTATTATATGGCGTGGGGATGCTTTCTTTTGATCCAGTCTATTTGGTGTTCTGTAGGCTTCTTGTACCTTCATAGGAACATCCTTCTTTAGGTTGGGGAAGTTTTCTTCTATAATTTTGTTGAATATGTTTTCTGGGCCTTTGAGTTGTAATTCTTCTCCTTCTTCTACCCCAATTATTCTTAGGTTTGGTCTTTTCATGGTGTCCCAGATTTCCTGAATGTTTTGTGTTAAGAATTTGTTAGATTTGTTTAGTTCTTTAATCTGTGAGTTTATTTCCTCTATAGTATCTTCAGAGTCCGAGATTCTTTCTTCCATCTCTTGTATTCGGTTGGAAATACTTGTCTCTGAAGTTTCTGTTCGTTTACTCAGAGTTTCCATTTCCAGTCGTCCCTCAGATTGTGTTTTCTTCAATACCTCCATTTCATTTATCAGGTCTTGTACTGTTTCCCTTACCTGTTTGATTGCTTTCTCTTGTTTTTCTTGTTTTTCTTGGGTATCTTTGAGAGATTTATTTATTTCGTCTACCTTTTTGTTTGTCATCTCCATTTCTTTATGGCAGTTTTTTACCTCCTGTTTAAGGTCCTCTATTATTTTCATAAAGTACTGTTTAATGTCGGTTTCTTCTATATCTTCTGGGGTAGGGTGTTCAATTCTTGTTGTTTCGGGATGTCTGGCTTGTGGTGATGTCATGTTGCCTTTCATGTTGTTGGAGGAGCTCCTGCATTGGCGCCTGCCCATCTCTTCCTTCAAAAGGAGCGCGGAGGTGTTTGGTGTCCCCAAAGAATGATGGATCCTCCTGCAGACTGTGAGGTCCCCTTGCAGGCCAAGCAGCTCTCAGACAAAGGCCTACCTTGCTCCGGGCAGTCAAATGAAGGAGGGGACCTCCCACCGGCCTGGGTGCACTCAATTCCAGGTCCCCAGAGCCCAAACAGGCTGAGCTGTGGGATTTTGTGGCCCCAAAGACGGGAGGATGAGGAAGGGGGAGGGGGGGAGGATTCTGGGTGCAAGCTGGGAAGGGACAGGGAGAGAGAGGCAGGATCCGGGGAGAATAACCCCTGCAGGAAGAGCAGGAAGTGTGCTGGTGGCAGGGGGAGTTGTGGAGAGTCGGTGGTCCCTCTCCGCAGCTGCCGCGGTTCGGGCACTCACTCCTCACTCACCCCAAAGAACGATGGATCCTCCTGCAGACTGTGAGGTCCCCTTGCAGGCCAAGCAGCTCTCAGACAAAGGCCTACCTTGCTCCGGGCAGTCAAATGAAGGAGGGGACCTCCCACCGGCCTGGGTGCACTCAATTCCAGGTCCCCAGAGCCCAAACAGGCTGAGCTGTGGGATTTTGTGGCCCCAAAGACGGGAGGATGAGGCAGGGGGAGGGGGGGAGGATTCTGGGTGCAAGCTGGGAAGGGACAGGAAGAGAGAGGCAGTATCCGGGGAGAATAACCCCTGCAGGAAGAGCAGGAAGTGTGCTGGTGGCAGGGGGAGTTGTGGAGAGTCGGTGGTCCCTCTCCGGGCAGCTGCCGCGGTTGGGGCACTCACTCCTCACTCACCCCAAAGAACGATGGATCCTCCTGCAGACTGTCAGGTCCCCTTGCAGGCCAAGCAGCTCTCAGACAAAGGCCTACCTTGCTCCGGGCAGTCAAATGAAGGAGGGGACCTCCCACCGGCCTGGGTGCACTCAATTCCAGGTCCCCAGAGCCCAAACAGGCTGAGCTGTGGGATTTTGTGGCCCCAAAGACGGGAGGATGAGGAAGGGGGAGGGGGGGAGGATTCTGGGTGCAAGCTGGGAAGGGACAGGGAGAGAGAGGCGGTATCCGGGGAGAATAACCCCTGCAGGAAGAGCAGGAAGTGTGCTGGTGGCAGGGGGAGTTGTGGAGAGTCGGTGGTCCCTCTCCGGGCAGCTGCCGCGGTTCGGGCACTCACTCCTCACTCACCCCAAAGAATGATGGATCCTTCTGCAGACTGTGAGGTCCCCTTGCAGGCCAAGCAGCTCTCAGACAAAGGCCTACCTTGCTCCGGGCAGTCAAATGAAGGAGGGGACCTCCCACCGGCCTGGGTGCACTCAATTCCGGGTCCCCAGAGCCCAAACAGGCTGAGCTGTGGGATTTTGTGGCCCCAAAGACGGGAGGATGAGGCAGGGGGAGGGGGGAGGATTCTGGGTGCAAGCTGGGAAGGGACAGGAAGAGAGAGGCAGTATCCGGGGAGAATAAC